>NC_141696.1:1385255927-1385905427 GCF_964263255.1 Lissotriton vulgaris | reverse complement strand
GGTCCGCTTAACATTGGGAATGGACGAGCCCGATCTCTGTCGAGAGACTCTGGCAGATCCCTTCAAACCAATGGCTCTCACAACTCTTCTCAAAGAGGGATGACGTCCCCTCAGAGGAGAGTGTACGAAGCTAAGGAAAGGGCAGCTAATCTGAGGATTGAAAGGGAAGAACTTGCCCTGGCCAAAGAAAGGCTTGCCTTTGCTAGAGAGCAACAGTTAAGTGGGGCAGTCCCCACTGGTGGCAGCAATGTACCTAGCAATAGGGAAAAGAGTTTCGATACGAAACACCTTGGTAAGATAGTGCCCCCCTTTAAACAAGGGGACGACATCCACAAATGGATAACTGCTTTGGAGAGGGCCTGCACGGTGCAGGGTGTTCCCCAGAGTCAGTGGGCAGCTGTCTTGTGGCTCTCCTTTGAAGGAAAAGGAAGAGACAGGCTCCTCACCACCAGGGTGGAGGACGCTAACGATTACCAAGTCTTGAAAAATACACTCGTTGAAGGGTTCGGCCTAACCACTGAGCAGTACAGGGTGCTGTTCAGGGATACCCAGCAAACGCAGTCTCAAGATTGGTCTGACTTTGTCGATTGTGCCACTAAGGCTTTTGAGGGCTGGTTGCTGGGCAGTAAGGTTACTGATTACAAAGGATTGTATAATTTGATGATGAGAGAACAAATTTTAAACAATTGTCAGAACCAGTTGTTGCATCAGCATCTTGTCGACTCGGATCTGACCTCTCCCCAAGAATTGGGAAAGAAGGCAGACAGATGGGTTCGTACAAGAGTTAAACAGAACCAGGGCCAGAATCAAGGTGGTCAGAAGAAAGCAGACCAGAAGGGTAAAGATTCTAAGGAGGAACAAAATGACCAGAAGTCTTCGACAGGTCCCCAACAACCCAAAGAGGGTGGGGGTCAGGCTCCCCAAAAGAAGAAAGAAGGCCAATCCAAAAGATGGTGCCAGTACTGCAAAAGTAAATCTCACTGGTTTAGTGAGTGCACCAAGAAAGGAGGAGGGCAGGCTCCTGCCACTGCAGCCCCTAAGGCACCTGTGCCCCCTAGTACAGCCAGCAGTGGTAGTGCACCTCCCAAGGGTTTAGTAGGGTTAACCCTGGGTTCTGAGGGGCGTGACAACTTAGTTGGCACACTCACTCAGGCTGTCCTTGTCAGTACAGGGGACGTGGACGTGTCCCCTGACGTAAGCCCCAATATTTTGGGCAAATACCGACAGACGCCTTTCATAAATGGAAAGATGGCTCAGGCCTATAGGGACACTTGTGCCAGCGTCACCATGGTGACGCCTAACTTTGTGGACCCTGGACAGATCATGCCAGGTACGGAATTCCTGGTGACCAATGCAAGCAATGTCACTACCAATCACAGTATGACAATTGTAGCTTTCTCCTGGGGAGGGGTAACTGGCCAAAAGAAGGTTGTAGTTAGTCCAGACCTCCCAGTGGATTGTTTGTTGGGCAATGATTTGGAGTCATCACAATGGTCAGAAGTGGAGCACCGGACTCACATGGAAATGTTAGGCTTGCCAGCACATGTGTTCGCTGTGACCAGGTCACAGGTCAGGAAATGCCCCACTGAACAGGTGCTGGATCCTGGAACAACGGACCAGACACCTCCCAAGAAAAAGAGCGGTAGGGTTAAGGCTGCGCCTTCCCCCTTGCCCCAGGTCGTGGATCAAGTCTCAGAGGAGGCTGACCTACAGGAATTGAGGGAAACTGAGCCTAGGGAGTTCGAACTTGATCAAGTTGAATTCTTGGGTTCAGGGGGACCCTCAAGGGAAGACCTGGGGAAGGACCAGTTAGACTGCCCTTCTCTTGAACCCCTCAGACAGCAGGCTGCTGCTGAGGCTGCTGGGAACGCCACAGGTACCCACAAGGTATACTGGGAAGATGGACTCCTGTACACTGAGTCAAGAGACCCCAAGCCTGGCATGACCAGGAGGCTGGTTGTACCCTTGTCTCAACGTGGTTTCCTAGTTACCTTGGCCCACGAGATTCCCTTAGCAGGTCACTTAGGCCAGACGAAAACGTGGGACAGGCTTGTCTCCCACTTTCACTGGCCTCATATGAACGAAGATACCAAGGAGTTTTGCCGCTCCTGTGTCACTTGCCAAGCCAGTGGTAAGTCAGGTGGCACGACAAAGGCCCCCCTTATACCAATGCCTGTGGTGGGGGTGCCCTTTGAACGGGTGGGGATCGACATCGTCGGTCCCATGGAACCACCAACAGCATCAGGGCACAAGTTTATACTGGTGGTAGTGGATCATGCCACCAGGTATCCTGAAGCTATTCCCCTTAGGACCACTACAGCACCTGTTGTGGCAAGAGCCCTAGTTGGAGTATTCTCCAGAGTGGGCTTCCCTAAGGAGGTCGTCTCCGACAGAGGTGCAAACTTTATGTCGAGCTACTTAACTGCTATGTGGAAGGAATGTGGTGTCAACTACAAGTTCACTACACCCTATCATCCACAATGCAATGGGCTTGTTGAGAGATTCAACAGGACCCTGAAAGGGATGATTCATGGACTACCAGAAAAGCTTCGGCGTAGATGGGACGTCCTGATCCCCTGCCTTTTATTCGCTTACAGAGAAGTCCCACAGAAGGGGGTTGGCTACAGCCCTTTTGAACTTTTGTACGGGCATCCTGTGAGAGGACCCCTATGTTTGGTGAAGGAAGGATGGGAGAGACCTCTCAAAAAGCCTGCAGCCAACATAGTGGACTATGTGCTTGGCCTCCGCTCGCGGATGGCTGAATACATGGAGAAGGCATCTGAAAACCTTAAGGCCAGCCAAGAACTCCAAAAAGCTTGGCATGACCAAAAGGCTGTCTTGGCTGTTTACCAGCCCGGACAGAAGGTGTGGGTGTTGGAGCCAGTGGCCCCAGCAGCACTCAAGGACAAATGGTCCGGGCCCCACACCATCCTGGAGAAAAAGGGAGAGGTCACCTACCTGGTCGACCTGGGAACTCCCCGGAGCCCCCACAGGGTGCTTCATGTCAACAGACTCAAGGCATATGTCGACAGGAAGGACATGAGTTTGCTCATGGCCCTAGATGAGGGACAGGAAGAAGAGAGTGACCCTCTCCCCGACCTGCTCACTCAGAATCCTGACGATGGATCGGTAGATGGTGTTGTCTTTTGTGGCAGCCTCTCCGAACATCAACAGAGCGACTGTAAACAGGTTCTTCAGTCGTTCAGACATATGTTTTCTCTAACACCCAGTCAGACCGATTGGTGCACCCACGAGGTTGACACTGGTGACAGCTTGCCCATCAAGAGTAAGATCTACCGGCAGCCTGATCACGTTAGAGACTGCATCAAGAGTGAAGTGCAGAAAATGTTGGAGCTGGGAGTCATTGAACCCTCGGATAGCCCTTGGGCTAGTCCCGTAGTTCTAGTGCCGAAACCTCACACCCAGGGCGGTAAGAAAGAGATGAGGTTCTGCGTAGACTACAGGGGTCTCAATGCAGTCACTAAGACTGACGCCCACCCAATACCAAGGGCAGACGAGCTTATCGATAGATTGGCTTCGGCCAACTACTTAAGTACGTTTGACCTGACAGCTGGGTATTGGCAAATCAGGTTAGCTGAGGACGCCAAGCCTAAAACCGCATTTTCAACCCCTGGTGGGCATTATCAGTTCGTGGTGATGCCCTTTGGTCTGAAAAATGCACCTGCCACCTTCCAAAGGTTGGTGAATCAAGTCCTTACTGGGCTGGATGACTTCTGTGCAGCGTATCTTGACGATATTGCTGTCTTTAGCTCCACCTGGGAGGATCACCTGGTCCACCTGCGGAAAGCGTTAGAGGCTCTGCAAGCAGCAGGCCTCACTATCAAGGCCACCAAGTGCCAGATAGGGCAGACACAGGTTGTATACCTGGGCCACCTTGTAGGTGGAGGCCAGGTTCAGCCACTGGAGAGCAAGATACAGTCAATCAGGGACTGGGCTCCTACAACCACCCAGACTCAGGTTCGAGCTTTCTTGGGCCTGACTGGTTACTATAGGAAGTTTGTCAGGAACTATGGTTCCATCGTGACACCATTAAATGAACTGACAAGTAAGAAAATGCCAAAAAAGGTTCAGTGGACAGCGAGCTGTCAAAAAGCATTCGATGACCTAAAGCAGGCCATGTGCACGGCGCCTATCCTCAAGAGTCCGGACTACTCCAAACCATTCATTGTCCAAACAGATGCTTCTGAGTTGGGTGTGGGAGCTGTTCTTTCTCAACTGAATGTTGATGGTCAAGACCAGCCCATTGCTTTTATAAGCAGAAGGCTGACCCCTAGAGAGAAGAATTGGTCAGCTATTGAGAGGGAGGCCTTTGCTGTGGTTTGGGCCCTGAAGAAGCTGAGGCCATACTTGTTTGGCACTCACTTCAAGATTCAGACCGACCATAAGCCCCTCTTATGGCTAAATCAGATGAAGGGTGAAAACCCCAAACTGCTTAGGTGGTCCATTTCCCTACAGGGGATGGACTTTACAGTGGAACATAGACCTGGTACTGATCATGGCAATGCCGATGGGCTCTCCAGATATTTCCACTTAGAACAAGAAGACTCACCTGGTCAAGGTTAGCTTAGTGTTCCGACGTTTGGGGGGGGGGGTCATGTAGGAGAGTAGGGTCTGCAATCCTATGATCACCCAGATTTTTTGCTTTTGTTTCACTGGTTTACGACTTTCTCTGGCTGTGGGCCTGCCAATCAGACCCACAGCCTGGCTGTTCTCTTTCTAAATTACGATATGTACCCTAGGTGCATTTACCAATTGGTACTGGGCCACCTTATCAGACCCCGTAACGCAGGGCATAGGTGTACCCAGGGCCGCCAGGGGCTGCAGCATGTATTATGCCACCCCTGGCTGGCCTCCTAAATTTGACACAACTGGCTGCATGACAGCTGGGGCAAAGTCGTGTAATCACCCTTTGCTTTAGGTATAGTAGCTCTATATCTAACCATACAATGGACACCCGAGTTCCTATCAGTCACTCCTATGGCAGGCCTTGACAATCCTGAAGGCAGAGTGCGTGGACTCGTGTGAACTAGGTTCTGGCCCGAGCCGAGCCCGGTTGCAGCTTGCGGAATCAAGACCCAATGGCTGTTCCATGATAACGCGTACCACATCGGTAACTTCGGTGTCGCGTTATCAAGGCATGTCGAGTAAGGTGTCATATGAATCGGGATGCTGCCCCCTCACCAATTCTGGCGACGAGGTTAGCATTCCGCCCTTCTAGAGGGACACGACATGTACGTAACTGTGAACCCCGGTTAAAGTTAACTAAAGCCTCAGCTCCACAAAATGGATGCTGCCACCACAGACACGAGTCTGACCTCCTGCTGCTGGGAGTCCTTCCAGCGAGGAGAGCTTGGACAAAGGGTTTCCTGTCGAGGGCGGTGTTCGCACCGTCCCAGACAGGGTTTGTGTATTCTGGGTAGGTAGGGCTTTTGCGAGAAGGTGACTGCGGAGTGGCACCCCGGTGCTCACTACGCATCTGCCGGTCAGAACCAGTTCCAGGGGCGCCAGCCCTGGCCTGGGGAAAGTCCGGCAGGGGAGAGGGGTGTAACTACCCCCCTTCCTGGTCCCACCCTTAGGGCAGGACCTAGTCATGTACCCACCTCTTTCTTTAGAATAAAGGCCGGAGCGGGGACCCTTCAAAATTAGATCATCTTTGAATCAAGAACTACTTTCTACGAAAGGACACTCAAGACTCTTCTCAAGATTTCTCCCTTGTGACTAAGGAGTAGTCACCCTGCATCAGCGGGCACCATCTAAGAACTCTGCGGTTTGCTGTAAGTCCTTCCTCAAGGAATCCGACGGCCCAGCTCGACGAGAACCGGCTTCCCTGGCACCTCTGACCTCTACCCACGTCATCAGCTCAGCTGTGATCTGTGGGTGCGACGAGACCTCGAGGGACCGGCCATCATCAGAACCTGCACGCTCTTAACCAGCACGACCATCGAAGCAATTCTCTGGTGAGTGCTCTGGGGTCCGAGAAGCCCCGACCCTGAGCCGCTCCAGCACCGAAGTGCAGTCTCCCAGCATCTCCACGATCTGCGTGGGGCCCTTCTGCTCGCTGCTCAGCACGTTGTCTGGTCACTAGCCGCTGGCTTGTGCCCTTCTGTGACGACATCCGACAATCAACACTGCTGGTCTGGTTGCTCCAGACTGGCCCTTGCTTCCATCTTTGCGAGAAGCACCCCGGGCCCTCCTGGTCCACTCAAGACGCCATCTTAGGCCCACCACGTGGCCCTGAGATCTGCCAAGGCTTGTTGCCCCATCCTGGGCCCAGCGACGCCGACAGCATCATCCTTCGTGGGACAGCTCGCACCTCCACCGTGGTCGCCGACAACGCCTCCTGGTCCGTGAGACTGCAGAGCCTAGCGTCGCCCACTCACCTAGTCGAGGTGACGGCCAACCGGTGCCTTCCTGGTACCCTCTGACTACTGGCTAGTAGTACGAACTTGGTCCCCTCTGCTTTCAGGTATCATCAATCTCTGATCCAGGCTTGGATCTCTATGAACTATTCATCACTGGTCGCCGGCCAGCAACTCCTTTTCTTCCGGCTCCTGGCTCGTCAGCGAAGACCCCGACGCCTGTAAGACTTGTGCAGCCGCAGCCCTCGTGGCTAGGTAACTCGGCATTTCGGTGCCTGCATAGCCTCTTTACTCTAGGGTCCCGAGTCCCTCGCTTCCGACTTGCCTTATCGGGTCCGCCCGAGACCTTAAACTTTCCGTGTCCTCGGACACTTGTTTTAATTGTGCACTTGAAGTATTTTCCTAAGAGATTTGGTTTGTGCTTAGTACCCTGTCCTCATAAAGAGTACAGGGCTGATGTGATTCTTAATAAATATACTGTTTATTTTCATAACACTTGTGTGGTGTCCTTTCACTGGGTGTTCAAGGGGTACATGTGTGGTAAACAGCTGGCTTAACGCGCCCTCTCGAGTCTTTAGCCTTAGACTGCTCGTATCCACGCTACTAGGATAGCTGGTCTATAGGTTGACTTACAACCAAACACCATAAGGGTCGTTGGAACGATACATAGCGGTCGCTAGTGGAGAAGTGTGGCTCAGGGGTTAGAGGCGGCAGACCCGGAAGCTGAGATCGGTCCTGGATCAGGGTTCAATTCCCCGCCTCGGCGGGTCTTGGGCTAAAAATTCCACGGACTCGATAATTCTCGCTCCGGTGCCTTCTCGACTCACGGGTTCACACTCTGCGACTCTGGGCAATAGCTTGCTTAATCTCCACAACGGCCCCTCGCGGCGGGATGCCTGACTTTCACCTTGTGGATACCCGCTGGGGCTATCACACAGGGGAATATCAGGACGGGTTCCCTAAGCAAGCGCCGGGACACCCACTGCGGGTAGCTGTGCGCTATATAAGCTCAATTACATTTACATTTAGAATAGCGAACGTTGCATATCGGGCCAACTTCTCACATACCTGTTATTAAATGTTTACTTCTGCTCAGAGAAGTGGTTACTTCCTGGATGAAATGTTGGTGCATAACTAATGAAAAGTTCTACTTCAACTATGGAACTGCTTAATGCTCATTCCTGCTGGGAGTGATTCTTAAAATGGTTAATCCTACACAAGGGGATGTTTATCCTTAATGAAATGTTTTCTCCCCTTTAGTGCCGCATTACTGGATGCCATGCTACCCTCGGGGAACTGGTGACCCCAGTTCCAACAGAAGGCAATGTGCCAGGAAACAAGAAAAGAATGGAAAAAAAGAGTTATGATGAAAGGAAGAGAGTATGTGATACTAAGGTGGAGATTGGAGATTGGTGATTGATTTAACATTCGTACACCAACAGCAGCAATGACATTTTCAAAGTTCTCTGCACCACTGAAAGTGATCAAGTCTTTCAAAAATGCAGATAAAACTCAGGATGGATACATTCGGAATTTGAATAGAGTTGCTCACTTACCTAGTAAAAGAGAGATGTTATGTGAGGTGGAAAATGATGAGAATACAGCATTTCAGGAGGGAAAGGGAATGGAGTGGAGGAAAGGCAGTTTTGGAGGTCATGTCGGGTTTGCACTGCACCTTAATATTTGAAGGATTTTGTGTAAAGGTTCTGTGATATCATCTGTATGTAGTCAGGTAAGAAGAAAAAGTAGGAAGATGATATCTATGATATTTAATTTTACTGTTTTCCATGCGTTGTGTTTTAGAACTTTTAATGCATATATGTATTTATTTGTCTTGTTGTTATTATTATTGTTGATTTTAGAAATTAGTATACGAAGTATTTGTGTTATGTGTTTAACCCCTTGGGTGCTCATGATGAGGTCAGCTCGTCATGAGCTACGGCGCTCCGGTGGTCATGACGAGCTGAGCTCGTCATGACCTCGCCCGTTCCGTGGAACGCTCGCATGCTGGGCTGATTCCCCTGCTGTGCTGAACGTTCCATTGGAACGGGTGTGGCCATGACGAGCTCAGCTCGTCATGAGCACCGGAGCGCCGTAGCTCATGACGAGCTGACCTAGGGATGAGCACCGGGGCGCTGTACGCGCCCCCCCCAGCACAGCCGGGGAAACAGCCCCGCACGGAAGGGGTTAAAGGAAAGATATGTTGTATCTTGTGTGCTCTTGCTATTCCTTTGACCAGTGATGCTACTTATGTTATGTTATGAGACTTACTGGTTAAAGGATTCCAGGAGTGACAGTTAAAGCTATGAGGGTATTGAATGAGGTGTTTCATCTGCACTATATATTTGGCATAATGGAAGACGCAATATAAGGGGAGAGAATGTAGCTTTATGGCTAGAGCGGTCGACGTCGAAGCTGGGGAACTGGGTTTGAGTTTAGGCAACGACGCTCAACATCCTGTGATTCTGGGCAAATCACTTAAACTCCCCGTTCCTAACAAAAATGAATGTGTCCTCATGTAACAAAACTGGTGCTATGTAAAACGCTCTGATACCCGATATCTTTGGGTCTAGTTCGCGCTATATAAAACTCTAAACAAAAAATAAGATATTATGAGAAACAAGAGAATATAAGGTAGCACTACTGCTGATGAAGGAGCGACGAGCTAGAGGTCTAGCATGATGCTCTTCGCTTTTCATCTTTGCACTTCATAGCGAATTTTGCATTGTCACATCTGCATTTTACACCTAGTATTAGGAGAGGTAAGATAAGGTATGGTTAGAAATAGCTATTGACTTTAGGATAAAGGGAGTTTGATCTGATACTGCAGCCCAGGTAAGGATAAGGGGGTAGGAACTCCATCATTTGTAAATTCTCTGTACGGTTTCAAGCGAAACCAGGTGGTCCGGAGAGAATGGCTCAACAGTGCAAATTAAACTTAGAAAACTAGTATGTGATCCTTGGCTTAACACCTCATCTATCTATCTATCTATCTATCTATCTATCTATCTATCTATCTATCTATCTATCTATCTATCTATCTATCTATCTATCTATCTATCTATCTATCTATCTTAAGCCAGACTCCCGGACACCATGAGTAACAGGCCTCAACCACCACAGTTGGGCCCAGTAACACCTGCATGCCTCGTAGACCTCTGAAAGCGGTTCTGACAGGGAAAAACTGATGTTGACAAAGGGGGAAGAAGGTAAACACTAAATTCTGAGTTAATTGAAATTCTTCCACACGCCCCCCCCCCTTTTATTAAAATAAACAGCACTTAGAAAGGGGCTTCCTAGGGTCTAACACGGCTCGGGAAGGGCTCCCTAATTTAAAATGGCTCTGGGTGATAGGATTTCCAGGGCCTACAAAGCTTGGGAGGAGGGCCAGGTGCCCCCCCTTGCCTTTCATTAAAAAAGACCCTGGGGGAGGAGGTCCCAAGGGTGTAAGAAGGCTGGGGAAGTGCCCCCCCCCCCCCTGGCCCGCTTCCCTTTAGTTTAAAAGAAAGGGCCTTGGAGTATTGGGTCCTGGGAGGCTAACACGACTCTGGAATGGGGCCACGCAATCCTCTCCCCTTTCATTAAAATAAACTTCCCCGGGGGGTGGTGTCCTCAGGGCCTAACAAGGTTTGGGGAGGGGGGCCAAGCAGCCCACCTCTTATTCATTATTTATAAAGTCCCCATTGTGGATGGGGTCCCTCGTCCTAAGAAGGCTCGGGGAGGGAGGCCACTTGTCCCTTCCACCCCTTTAACAAACCTACGGGCCTGGGGACCCTATGGCAGAATGGGAAAAATTAGGTACGAAGGGAGGGGGCCACATGGTGATGTCATCAATAATGTTATTTGAGATGTCATGAGTGATGTAAATGATGCCATAGAACATGTCATGAGTGATGTAATATGTGAAGTCAAAAGCACTGCATGGTGGGGGACAAGTTATAGTTAGCTCTTGTGACAATAACTGGTGAATGTGTGTTTTATATGCTCGTACAGTTATTGTTGTCATTTACAAATTCACTTAACTATAATGTAACATTAACCTTTGTTTTTTCAGTGAGTTACTAAGGTTTTAAACAAAAACAGATTTTCTTTAATCACACCCAACTATAATGTTACCATAACATTTGTTTTTTTCAGTGTGTGTATATATTATAGGAGAGAGAATGTGGCCTAACTTCTAGGGCGGGCGACCTTGAAGCTGGGGAACCGGGTTCAAGTCTCGGAAGGGAAGCTCAACATCGTATGATAATGGGCAAATCACTTAATCTTCCCCTGCTGCACAAAAAACAATTTATGTGTCTGTCTGTAACGCAACTGGTGCTCATGTAAAGCGCTTTAATACCTTTGGGTCTAGTTTGCGCTATGTAAAACAGAATATATATATATATATATATTTATATACTAGAAGCCCATCCCGACGTTGTCTGGGTATGATTGCTGCCGGCCAGTAGTATATTGTTTTCTAGGATTTCGTTTAGATAGCATTTCATATCTGTGACATGCCTGTGAAACGCTTCGATTCACAGTGCACTGCTGATGCACTTAAGAGTGCGCATTCAGTAGTGTGTGAACTCGAGTTTCTCTACTTTATTTTTCCTTCGACAACATCGCATGAGCACAATTTACATTACAGAAGAACACATTCATTTGTGGTAGCCACGGGGAGACAAAGCGATTTGCCTGGAATCACAGGATGTTGAGCTGATGCCAAGATTCGAACGTAGCTCCCCAACTCTAAAGTTCGCAATTCTAGAACTTGTGGCGGGAGGTGTGTCTAAGTGTATGTCGGTGCTGGCCATCAATGAGAGAGACCTGTGCATTTTTCAAATGGGTGGTGAAAAAATATGAGTATGTTGCTGGAGATGTGGGCCGCTGTGCCACCAATGTACTTACCGGGGGAGGGTAAACATCCATTATACCGCAACTTTCTTTCCGCATACCATCACTCCGCATACTTTCATTACGAAAGTACCATGACTCCGCAATGCCATTATATCGCATGGCATTACATTTTATATGCTTTTACCACGCATACATTTACAACGAGTTTCGTTGTAAATGCATGAATGGTAAAAGCATGTTTTTTTTTAATGTTTGGATAAGGTAAGTATGGGTATAGGGGTATATGTTTTGGGGTACTGAGGTATATGTTTTGGGGTGTTTGGGTATTTTAGGGGTTCAGATATAGTTTTGGGTTATGGGGTACAGGGGTACTTTTAGGATTTAGGAATATGTATGGGTTTGGGGGTACAGGGGTATTTTTAGGGTTCAGGGCTAGGTTTGGGTTTTGGGGTATAGGGGTATTTTTAGGGTTCAGGGGTAGGTTTGGGTTTTGGGGTACAGGGGTATTTTAAGGTTTCAGGGCTAGGTTTGGGTTTTGGGGTACAGGGGTATTTTTAGGGTTCAGGGCTAGGTTTGGGTTTTGGGGTACAGGGGTATTTTAGGGTTCAGGGGTAGGTTTGGGTTTTGGGGTACAGGGTTATTTTTAGGGTCCAGGGCTAGGTTTGGGTTTTGGGGTACAGGGGTATTTTTTAGGGTTCAGGGGTAGGCTTGGGTTTTGGGGTACAGGGGTATTTTAAGGGTTCAGGGCTAGGTTTGGGTTTTGGGGTACAGGGGTATTTTAGGGTTCAGGGGTAGGGGTAGGTTTTGGGGTACAGTTGTATTTTTAGGGTTCAGGGCTAGGTTTGGGTTTTGGGGTACAGGGCTATTTTCAGGGTTCAGGGGTAGGTTTGAGTTTTGAGGTACAGGGGTATTTATAGGGTTCAGGGCTAGGTTTGGGTTTTGGGGTACAGGGGTATTTTTAGGGTTTAGGGATAGGTTTGGGTTTTGGGGTACAGGGTATATTTATAGGGTTAAGATAGGTTAGTGTTTAAGGGTGTTGGGGTATTTTAAGGAGTAAGGGTGGGATTAGCACACGATATGAGACATGGCATGAAGGGCGGAACGTACCACATGCCCGCAGCGTTTGTCACGCCCCCAGCACACACCCACAGCACAACGCAGACACGCTCACAAGGGACTACTTTGCTGGCACGGTTCTTTTAACTTTTAAATGTATATGGTGGGCGTCTGCATAGCCTATGTCCTTCTGCTGCAATTTCCCTTTCCAACGCTGTATTGGGTGTTGTGATTGGTGCCGTGGTTCCTGAGATTACCCGCCTCAAAGGTTTGGGCTCTCTCTTTATTATATTAGTATGGATATCTATATCTATACTAATATAATAAAGAGAGAGCTCAAACCTTTGAGGCGGGTAATCTCAGGAACCACAGCACCAATCACAACACCCAATACAGTGTTGGAAAGGGCAGTTGTAGCAGAAGGACATAATCTATGCAGACGCCCACCATATACATTTAATAGGTAAAAGAACAGTGCCAGCTAAGTAGTCCCTTGTGGGCATGTCTGCGTTGTGCTGTGGGCGTGTGCTGGGGGCGTTACAAATGCTGGGGCGTGTGGTACATTCCGCCCTTCATGCCATGTCTCATATCATGTGCAGTGGGCGTGTGCTGGGGGTGTGGGCGTGTGCGGGGCCCGGGATTACGAAAAAAAAAAGCGAGCGTTGTGCCCAATATTTCATTGTTTTTTCTTCCCAGGTTCTGTACATTTCAGCTCCGGTTGTGCTTGCCCCGCGCTCCCAGTGACGTGCACCTGCTTTACTGTATGAAGGTCAGGCATGGCGCTATTCCCAAGGGCCAGAAGGAGCGCAAACAGGGGCCATTGTGCAGAAAATCTAATCTCGCCTTAACTTTCAGTGACGCCTGAAGCGCACACTGGAGATTTTCCACTTCTGTTGCGCACAGGCCTCGCGCCGCACACATCCGGACACAAGGACCGCCTCCACGGAAATAGCAAGAAAGGGACTATCCCTCCCCCGGTAAGTACATTGGTGGCACGGAGGCCCACATCTCCAGTAACATACTCATATTTTTTCACCACCCATTTGAAAAATGCACAGTTCTCTCTCATTGATGCCAGCACCGACATACACTTTTAGACACACCTCCCACCAGAAGTTCTAGAATTGTGAACTTTAGAGCTGGGGAGCCACGTTCGAATCTTGGCATCAGCTCAACATCCTGTGATTCCAGGCAAATCGCTTTGTCTCCCCGTGCCTACCACAAATGAATGTGTTCTTCTGTAATGTAAATTGTGCTCATGCCATGTTGTCGAGTTCGCGCTATATAATATTGCAAGGAAAAATAAAGTAGGGAAACTCGAGTTCATAGTGCACTGCTGATGCACTCCTTAGTGCATCAGCAGTGCACTATGAATCGGAGCGTTTCACAGGCCTGTCACAGATAAGAAATGCTATCAAAACGAAATCCTACAAAACAATATACTGCTGGCCAGCAGCAATTCATACCCGGACACCGTCGTGACGGGCTGATAGTATATATATATAGTCAGGACAGCCCACAGACTCACTTTATTCCATATTGTGACGACTCGCACCACATTTCAGCCTTGTGCAGCCTTGTTCACGATAAACTGTATTACAGTGCTATGCTGGATGGTTTCTACATCTTACTCTGTAAATATCTCATTGTACAAGAACAACTCTCAAACCTCCCAAAGAGCGGCTTTTGCGATACATGATCTTGGGTTTGTCACTGTTAATATTCCTTTGGGTCACATTTAAATATGTCACAGTTCAGCAGAGTGGCCTTAAGCACCGTTGTGCGCTCCTTCGAGGAGGGAGGGTTGGAAGCCCCGCGCTTCGATCTCTATTATTACGCAGCGCAGCTCCTCCCGGCAGCCAGGTGGTTTGTGGATACAGACGTGTGGGAGACACAACTGTTAGCGGGAAGGGCTTCGGTACAGGAGCTCGGGTGGCATTGATGCGAGGGTCCGGAGCTAACGCTGCACTCCCTTATGTGGTAAGGCATGCGGCGGCAGTTTGGCAACGCTTTATTGAAAGGGTTCTGCGCACGGCCCCATTCCACAGGGAACTGCCGATTTGGATTTTGCCACCTATGATGGAAATAGAGCAGCATATGTCCTTTCAGGCATGGAAGGAGGGGGATGTGAGGTCCTCGCTGATTTGTACCCCTCGGAGTGCTTTTTATCCTACGAACAAGCGGAGGAGTCGTTCGGCCTTGGGAGAGGTCAATACCTACATTATCAGGGACTGCGCTCAATAGTGCGCTCGGTCTGGCTGCAGTGCCCGGAGATACCCCCGATGACCCACACATTACATATTTTGTTATCCTGTGGCAAAGGACGTAGATTGCTAACCTTGCTCTATGCAGCTATGAAACGCGATTCCGCCCCCGATGCCACCTACATGGGCGGCCTGGGAGGCGGACTTACGGGCTTCCCTAGACCACGGACAGCGCAGGCGCATAGGGCTTTTGACATGGCGGGTGTCCTGTAACGCGCGCTTCAAGCTTATTCACTTCAACTTCATGCACCGCACCTACCTCACCCCGAAGTCGGTGAGTCGTTATGCAGAAGACAGGAGGGACAATTGCCCCAGGTATGGCGTGGGAGGCGCGGGATTCCTACACCTGGCATGGGAATGTCCGCTGGTGGGGAGTTTCTGGACAGGGGTAGTCGGTCGCTTAGCGGCCACTACGGTTCTCCGAGTTGAACTGCCCCCTTTGCACTGTTTGTTGGGATTAGTACCCAAACCTAGAAAAAAGAAACTTCCATTTAAACTGTTGCATTTAATGTTGGTGCTGGCTAGGCATAGAGTAGCCATTACTTGGATGGGACAGAGGGCCCCTGGGGTGGACATTTGGCTTAAAGACGTAAGGGAATGGACCCTCGCAGAGGAAACACACATGCAAGCCACCCGGAAGGATGAGAAATTACAAGATGATTTGCTAGCAAGGCATACAATGTGTATGGCGGCTCTCACTACTGATGAACAATCATCACACAGCGACTCGGAAGGGACCAGTGGCGAACTTTTTTCGGCACCAGGTTCAGAGTCTGAGAGGGAACGAGGGGGGGAGCGTTGAGGGGACCTTTGCAGTAGGTGCAGTATGGGGCCTGACCGATCTACCTTCACGATTTCCACAATGCATTGATTCATGCTAAAAGTACCACATGAACTTCCGTAAAAACTCTTTTCTTTGTTTCAGATGTTGTCCTAACCTGCAATGTGCCATAATGAGTCTGTCGACCTGTGACCAAATGTTTTTAATGATGCCTGGAGGGGGGGTGGGGGGGTCCTGATTTGTATCTGTAAAATTGAAAAAATAAAGTTAAAAAAAAAAAGTTTTTCACAGGTCTCTCTCAGGATGGTATACAATACCTGTAATGTATCGCTATAAGTGGTAATGAGTCATCAGAGATGTCATCCTTTATACTGTATATTATGACTTCTCTGTTTTTTTCCTTCTTTCTTACACCCTCTTTTCACACAGAAACATGGTAGTAAAGATATGTCTAGTTGGGCTACAGGTTTTGTACCGTCTTGGAAAGGAAAATAACATACTTGAAAGTCTCTTGCAATGCTCCAAAGTAACAGATAAAAATTCAAGTAAAATACAATAGCTACCACATGCCTTCAGTGTAAGGTACACCTGGATCGCCTCCCATCTGTATTATCGGTGGTCTCAAAATGTGTTGGATATATTTATTTCCATTCAGGTCGTTGACATTACTGCTGTTACATAAAAGTACCTAAGGCTGCCAAGGTGATAGTTCCGGGAAAATACCCATGGGCAATAAAGTAAGTCAAGACCCCTCGGGGTAATATAGTGCCAGCCACTTATGAGTGCCCTATAAATCCAAAGTTGGTGTAATGATTAATCATCCTGGTCTTTAAATGTTTGAGATAAACTTGAGAAGATTTCTATATCTTAACATGGAACTCTGAACAATGTCGTCTAGTGTTTTTCTCCGTTTCCAATGGCCGTTGTCTGTACCAAAATTCTTTTTACTGGGGAGTTAGTACTATCCACATACGTCTTATCATATGGACAAAGCAGTACATATATAACAAATTTAGAACATCACATCAAAAACGGTATGATCTCCTTCTATCCTTTGCCATATGGGAAACATTTGCCTTTGTGTTTCTGCCGTTACTGCAGGCCTTACACTTGCCACATGGAAAAAAGCCTTTCATGTTGGTAAGGATAGTATTCCTTTACTCTGTGATATCGCTGTGTACAAGAATGTCTCTCAAAGAGCAGCTTTTTCGATGCATGAGCTTGGGTTTGTCAATGATAATTTCTCTAGTGTGTTGTCACATTTGAGTAGGTCTCCGTTCATATTGAAAAAAAAAGCATTTGCGATAGGAAGAGGAACCAGAACAGAAGATAGGGGACTACAATGTCTTGATGAAGAAACAAACCTATGCATCAGCGATGTAGACATGTTAATAACCCTCCATGAGTTAGAGCAAGGGGAGGGCATAGGTGAGTATAAAACAGAGCAATATTTGGATACCCTGGGGACAGTGTATGATAAATGTCTATATCACAAGGAAAAGAGGGGGGACCAGGAGCTAGTTGAGGTCCAGTGTCCATGCTCCTTATAACTAAATTTGACACAAACGGGACACTGTTCCTATGGCAAGGGGCAGAATGTCACCTATGCATTTAAGAAAAGGTAAAGAAAAGGGAGAAGAAAAGAATCCTAGGTGAGACGGGCCCACATGTGAGGTGAAAGTTCACTCATTGTCCTCTGTTGCCCTCACACACCCCAGGTGGTGTCATGCTTCATCACCGGGCAGTTGCTCCTCGTAGGGCCGGTGCTGCAATTCCCTACGGGTCCCCCGAAGGGTCTCTATGTCGGAGATCTTTTTCAAGGACTGCCGGTTGGTGCATGCGGGTATGTGGGTCCTTAATGAGGGGGTGAAAAAGGTGCGTGCAAAATGGTGAAAAGGTAATAAAGGGTCATCATGCAGCGATTATAAAAAGAAGATGTGCCCTCAATATAAAATCTAACCCAAAAGGCATATTCTGCACTAGTTAATTTGGTCAAAGGTCAACATGTTTCACGCCTCTGTCGCCATAAGGGTCGGTGGCGCTTCGTCAGGACCAGAATAATAAAAAGATGTGCACTTGGAATCAATGTAAATAAAAATTAAAATACCCTCTTAAACAATCAGGGTGAGGCAGTAACTTGAATAGCCTCAAACATCTTTTTATTATTATTTTATATTGAGGGTACATCTTCTTTTTATAATCGCTGCATGATGACCCTTTTTTACCCTTTCACCATTTTTGCACGCACCTTTTTCACCCCCTCATTAAGGACCCACACCCCACATACCCTCATGCACCAACCGGCAGTCCTTGAAAAAGATCTCCGACAAAGAGACCCTTCGGGGGACCTGTAGGGAATTGCAGCGCCGGCCCTACGAGGAGCAACTGCCCGATGACGAAGCATGACACCTCCTGGGGTGTGTGAGGGCAACAGAGGACAATGAGTGAACTCTCACCTCACATGTGGGCCCGTCTCACCTAGGATTCTTTTCTTCTCCCTTTCCTTTAACTTTTCTTAAATGCATGGGTGACATTCTGCCCCTTGCCATAGGAACAGTGTCCCGTTTGTGTCAAATTTATGATAAATGTCTATCTAGTGTATTTAAGCCAGAATCACTGAACATGCCAATGTCCATCTTTGATAACATTGACACTTTTCAGGAGAGTGCGTCATTAGAGGTATTCAGGAGAGAGTCTCATTAGATGAATACAGAAGCAAGGAAAACATTTCTAGGTGCCACATGAAAGTGTTAGCATCTTTAGCTAGAGGTAATAATATAATTATCAGACCAGCAGAAAAAAGGGTCATCGACAGACAGATGTCCAAAATTGAAACCTTGAAATAGCTTTTAGATGGGATTTGCTACAGAGAAAATGCCAAAGAAGTGTATGCTAGGAATATTGACGAGTATTGGGATAAACTAGACCAGTGGAAGAATCAAGGTCTGGTATACCAAGAGGATTTTAATTATTTGAAATTTGATTTCCCATGTTTGTTGCTACTGTATTTCATACTCAAAATACATAGGAACAGGGAGATACCCCCAAGAAGACCGAATGTTTCCTTCAATGGCATCCTCCTTGAGAATACTTCCAGATATGTTGATCATCTAATAAGACTGTTCATTGTGTTCCTACCATCATATATAAAAGACACCTAGGACTTTTTGACAAAGATTGAGAGAATAGTGTGGAAAAACGATTATTTATTGATGAAAAGCCCTTACTTTTGCCAAACCACTCTCGGGTTGCTTGTGCTCCAGTTTGGACCTGTCTTGACAGTTTGAACTGAAATATTCCTTTTGGAGCAGGGTCAAGGCTGATTTACATATGGTTGAGTCTAATTTGAGGTGGCAAACAAAGATAGAATGCATGTAGCCCAGTCGCTGAGATCAATTTAAGCACTCCATCCATCACTTTTTTCTACTTTTCATTGTGATAATGTGAGCAACTGGCTTGTTGGTTGAGGGTGTGTGTGAGCCCTTCTAAAGCAACAGCCACAATCCTTGCAAGGGTGGTTCCCAAAAGTTACTAAATTAACCTGTGCCTAACCCTCTGGTAGCATGAAACAAAATCAGTCAGGCTAAACTTAGAGGCAATGTGTAAAGTATTTATGAAGCACTTAAACAGTATTAAAGTGAAGACACAACACAAGAAAAATCCTACACTAATTTAGAAAACTTGAGAAAAATTTAATAAAGTATGTGACACCAAAATGACAAAAATCCAATTAGTAGAACTGGATTATGAATTTTTAAAGGTTAAAGTGAAAAATAGTCCCTAAAAGATCAAAACGCAGATAGGGGACAACTAATTGTGCAAAGATCAGGAGAAAGTCTATTGTTATGGCCGACCGTGATGGAGCGCAGTTCGGCTACATGAAGTGAATTGGGCCCGGTCTCCGCTTACCTCCAGACTTAGAAGAATTTTTGTAGAGAAATGCCTGAGAAGTAAGGGTGGTACAAAAGGGGGTGGTGATGGACGGAGCATCTGAATCAATCAAACACACACACACAGTCAAAAGATCTGGGTTGAATCCATCACCGTTCTTTAGCCCACTCTGCCACCCCAGTTCTGACATGGCTATATGCAAATAAGTCTGACCCTGTGCCTCATGGGAACAGTGCAGCCCGAACTGCCAAGCCATGTCTTCCCTGGACCGGAAACAAGCTTCCGAGGACCGGTTTCTGGCATTCCAGCCGTCTTCAGCTCGGCTTGCTTGAATCCAGTGGCAAAGTGAGCAAGGGACTCACGTCTGAGTATACCCTGCCACACTTATGACGGCCAAAAGCGGTACAAAAGGGGGTGGTGATGGACGGAGCATCTGAATCAATCAAACACACACATCCAGTCAAAAGATCTGGGTTGAATCCATCACCGTTCTTTAGCCCACTCTGCCACCCCAGTTCTGACATGGCTATATGCAAATCAGTCTGACCCTGTGCCTCATGGGAACAGTGCAGCCCGAACTGCCAAGCCATGTCTTCCCTGGACCGGAAACAAGCTTCCAAGGACCGGTTTCTGGCATTCCAGCCGTCTTCAGCCCGGCTTGCTTGAATCCAATGGCAAAGTGAGCAAGGAACTCACGTCTGAGTATACCCTGCCACACTTATGGCGGCCAAAAGCGGTACAAAAGGGGGCGGAGAGGGACGGAGCATCTGAATCAATCAAACACACACACCCAGTCAAAAGATCTGGGTTGAATCCATCACCGTTCTTTAGCCCACTCTGCCACCCCAGTTCTAACATGGCTATATGCAAATCAGTCTGACCCTGTGCCTCATGGGAACAGTGCAGCCCGAACTGCCAAGCCATGTCTTCCCTGGACCGGAAACAAGCTTCCGAGGACCGGTTTCTGGCATTCCAGCCGTCTTCAGCCCGGCTTGCTTGAATCCAGTGGCAAAGTGCGCAAGGGACTCACGTCTGAGTATACCCTGCCACAATTATGGCGGCCAAAAGCGGTACAAAAGGGGGTGGTGATGGACGGAGCATCTGAATCAATCAAACACACACACCCAGTCAAAAGATCTGGGTTGAATCCATCACCGTTCTTTAGCCCACTCTGCCACCCCAGTTCTGACATGGCTATATGCAAATCAGTCTGACCCTGTGCCTCATGGGAACAGTGCAGCCCGAACTGCCAAGCCATGTCTTCCCTGGACCGGAAACAAGCTTCAGAGGACCGGTTTCTGGCATTACAGCCGTCTTCAGCCCAGCTTGCTTGAATCCAGTGGCAAAGTGAGCAAGGGACTCACGTCTGAGTATACCCTGCCACACTTATGGCGGCCAAAAGCGGTACAAAAGGGGGTGGTGATGGACTGAGCATCTGAATCAATCAAACACACACACCCAGTCAAAAGATCTGGGTTGAATCCATCACCGTTCTTTAGCCCACTCTGCCACCCCAGTTCTGACATGGCTATATGCAAACCAGTCTGACCCTGTGCCTCATGGGAACAGTGCAGCCCGAACTGCCAAGCCATGTCTTCCTTGGACCGGAACAAGCTTCCAAGGACCGGTTTCTGGCATTCCAGCCGTCATCAGCCCGGCTTGCTTGAATCCAGTGGCAAAGTGAGCAAGGAACTCACGTCTGAGTATACCTTGCCACACTTATGGCGGCCAAAAGCGGTACAAAAGGGGGTGGTGATGGACGGAGCATCTGAATCAATCAAACACACACACCCAGTCAAAAGATCTGGGTTGAATCCATCACCGTTCTTTAGCCCACTCTGCCACCCCAGTTCTGACATGGCTATATGCAAATCAGTCTGACCCTGTGCCTCATGGGAACAGTGCAGCCCGAACTGCCAAGCCATGTCTTCCCTGGACCGGAAACAAGCTTCCGAGGACCGGTTTCTGGCATTCCAGCCGTCTTCATCCCGGCGTGCTTGAATCCAGTGGCAAAGTGAGCAAGGAACTCACGTCTGAGTATACCCTGCCACACTTATGGCGGCCAAAAGCGGTACAGTAAGGGTGGGCAGAACTTGCAGAGTTTCACTTCACGGAATTCTGCGGAGTCACATAAAAACTTTGCAAGATTCTGTGGAGTTCTGCTAATGGGTAAAAAGTATGCTTGCATGGCTCAGGCTGCACTTGAGCACCAGTAGTGCGAGCAGCACTGAAAAATCAGCACGTACTCCTCCATGCGTTGTGTATGCCCATTTGAGTTGATTTTGCTGCCATAACAAATAGAAAATCTATTTGAACTGCAACAAATCTACTCGAGCGGCAGCCCTCTGATCGCTAGCGTTAGCAACAGCCCACTTTATAAAATCCAACTAGGGGACGCCAAATCTTGCTTGCACTCGTCAGCTAGCATTTTCTGGAGCCTCATGAGAGAAAAATTCCACCACAAGGCGATTGACGGAATTTGGCCAGAACTCTGAGTTAAAAAGTAACACAGAGTGACCAAAATTTCACCAATTCCACAGGCGGGATGAGACATTCCTCATACTCCTACTGAGAAGGTTACGTTCAGAAGGTCAAGGCAGCCTTGGCTGGGAGCCACTTGACAAAGTTGTGGTGAAAATTTCTATGTTCGAATTTAGTCTTCTTTTTTGCAAGTCAAAAATCTCCACGGGACAAAGTTTCAGGCTCTGGCCAATTATGGCTTCAGGAGGCTAGATACCTACCAACAAAGAGCCACTGAACAGAATTTGATGTTGTGGAGAAGAACATAGTGATGTGCCTCAGGCAGATCGGAGAGCAGGTATTTTGTGGTGTCCTCTCGGTTCCCAGAGCAGTATTTGGTAGAACATTTTCTATGTCACTAATTTTGGGCTATCTGGGAACCTTCAGCACCACTTTCAAGGGTCCAGAATAGATGGGACCACTGTGAGGGTGAGGACTCACTCGGACTCGGTCCAGGTGCAGGTTCAAGATGGTTAGAAACCTTTCTGCCCCTGATGCTCTGATCAGAAGGCCAGCTAATTAGCCCTTGAAATCACTTTGGTAGTCCTGGGTTCTAGCAGAAAAGGATGTCTCAAGCAGCAGGGCAGTCCTCTTAGAGCAGCAGGAGTCCTCCCCAGCTCCAGAAGTCCACTATAGAGCTGGCCTAAGGATCCTAGCTATACGCCTGGTGCCAGCCTTGAAGTGGAAGAAATTCTGGAGTTTCCCCCATGGAAGTGTGTGGAATTTGCTGCCCCTTGCCCTTGACCCAGGAAACCGATTTTGGATTGATTGCTTTTTAGCTTGGAGAGGACTGGGCTTGCCCGTTTCGGCTGGAATCAAAGCTGATTTACAAATGACTAGGTCTGATCTGAGGCAGCATGGGGCCAAAAGAAAATTATGATCTAAGGTGAGACCCTGAGTAATTACCATTGGCTGAGATTAATTCGAGCAGTCCACCCATCCCTTTTTTTTATATTTTTCGTGTGACTCCCCTCTAGGGATGCCAGTGGTGAAAGCTAAAACAGAGCTCACGTAAACTAACAGCTTATATATAAATTCACACTAATTATGTGTATGGTGCCTGTTTATCGGAAACTTCTAATAAGCTTACAGTGATCCAATCTGTACACTGCATACGCTACTTTCACAAATTCAAAAAACGTCTTCATGGGGAAAAAGTAAGGGGCCGATTAGGATGGCGGACGGATTGGCCCCGCCGGGCTGGCGGTAGCCACCGCCGGCGCGGCGGGGGCAATCTGTCCGCCATCCCCACAGAAATGACCCCCTGCCACATTAGGAAGGCGGGGGAGTCCGCGGCGGACGGCAAAACCGTCCGCCGCTTTTCCACCGGTCGCCTTCGCGACCGGCGGAAAAAAGTGCTTACATATGGTGGCGGTGTCTGCGAGACACCGCCAACCATATTAAGATGCCGGAGATCCTATGCATTTCCACGGCAGACAGGCATACGGTTTTTGCTTTGGGGGCCTGTTGCGGGCCTCCAGGGTGAAGGGGGGCTGGGGGCACCGCCCGCCGCAGTGTTAAAAATGCGGGATGCACCCGCCACTGTGGCGGGTGCATCCTAATTCGTCGCACGGTCCCTTCCTACGACGGGATGGCGGACGGACAAAGTCCGTCCGCCATCCTAATCGGCCCCTACGTTAGTGTAATACAAATGAGGGCTACTTGTACACTGAAAGGTCTTCTCCCTTTAATGTTTGTCTCTCCAAAGGCTGAAAGATAGTCTATTAAGTGAGCCCACAGTCCCAGAGACTCCTCTCGGGCTTTTTGTCTGCCTGAGATTTATTAAATAATATACACTGAGTTGATTACTGTTTTTAGACCTAAAATATCCTTCGGAGTGAACCTGCCCTTTGCAAAAATGTAGCATGTTATGCGAATGGAAGATCCTGACCTGACTGTGTGTGAATTCCACAAGATCTCGCCAACATTATATGAATAGCAAACTGACGCAGAACTAGTGGTGCTGCTCAACACTCACGACCCAAATGATGTCAGGATGCTGCCAAAGACAAAATAATGGAGCTAGGGACTTTAAATAAAACCCCATCAGAAGTAATAGTAAATTATATTAAAATAGTTAAACATATAATTAATCATAAATGAATACAAAAAATAGAAATAGTTATAACATATTTTACCGAGCTATTTGGAATATAAAAATAATGCAACAATACATTTAATCAAATGTAATTTTACTTTTTTATGAATATTTTATTTATGTAAGACATAAGTACAAGAACACAATAAGTGGAAGAGTACACAATAACAAAGTTCCACATCGCTTTCCCGTACCTGGATCTACAGGAAAATTAAGTGGAATCCCCGCCATTGGGAGTCGTGCCACCAGACCAAATAGGCAGGCAAAAGTAATTGTCCCATTTGCCATCAAATTTACAGGTGCACCATCAGGCGATATAGATCAGCTTGTCCTGTTTGACACACTGGTCCATGCTGGCCTTCCACTTGGGCAATGTTGGGGGTTGTTCCATTCGCACGCTATGCCACTCTTAGCTACCACTGTAGCTCTGCCCAGGAGTGTACGGCCCCCTCAGCTCCCCCTACCTCATCTAGGAGGCCCAATAGGGCAATTTTGAGAGTCAGCTCAATCAACCGATCTAGTACTCGAGAGACAGACCGGGTTATCAGCTGCCAGTAATGGGCCACAGAGGAGCACTGCCACAACATATGGAAGATATCCATGTTTGGAAGGGAACAGCTGAGGCAGCTATGTTCGAGGAACAGCCCTGCACACCAGAGCCTTTGTTGTGTTAATATTTCATATGAATGTAATATAGTGGTATCATGCGTAGGTGTGCAGGTAAGGAAGTTT
Organism: Lissotriton vulgaris; assembly: GCF_964263255.1. NCBI lineage: Eukaryota > Metazoa > Chordata > Amphibia > Caudata > Salamandridae > Lissotriton > Lissotriton vulgaris. The sequence goes on along the minus strand of NC_141696.1, from coordinate 1,385,880,863 downwards.
CATGGGGGTCCGTACATGCTTCCCACCATTCATGTCATCCAGGCTGCCCACCCACTGCTCCCATCTGTATAGGAGTGTCTCAAGCACCTCTGGAACATTTGAGACCAGGGATCAGTAGACCTGAGAAATGCCTCCATAGCCCAGATGTTCCATCCATAGTATCATGTCCATTGGAATGAATTTGGGTAATTGTGGGCTCAGCGTGGTGCATCACGAGCGCATGTCCGAGTTGTAGGTATTTATGGATTTGAGCATGTGAAAGTTAGATAGTAGCCTGTAGGTCTTGGAATGAGCACATATAGGACCAGGTCCAGATGTCTCCCAGTGTAGTGCACCTGATCAAGTCCCAGCCTCTGAAACCCTCTAGTTGCGCCGTGTGAGGGAGCCATTATCCTCTCCAGTGGGGAGTTAGCGGGTAGGTTGTTTTTCCCAGCCTGTGAATCTGCTAGATGCCCACCAAAAGAGAAAAAACATCTTAGTAACTTTCGCAGTATAGGAGGGGATGGGCCGTCCATATATTATATGCATAACATTGTTGAGTCCAAGATGGGCCAGCTCCAATTTATACACTGTGTCGCTCAGCCCGTTTTCGATAACAGTGAGTTGGGATGTCCAATAATATAATCGGATATCCATTGCCCCTAATCCCCCATCATAGACCGACCTGTGGCATTTAGCAAAGGCAATGCAGGGAGGTCAGCCTCTCCAGCTAAAGGAGCAAAGCAGCCCCTTTAACTGAGTAAGCCAGGCGTGAGGAATGTAGGGTGGGAAGTTTTGCACATATAAGAGTCTAAGAAGTATCATCATTTTCATGAGTGCAACTCATCCCATCGGATTTAGGGGCAGTTTGTTCCCGATGAGTGGACTGGTTCTAGAGGCGGACAGCAGAGGACTAACATTGAGGCTTTGTGTAAGTTCTGATAACATGGTGATATGGATGCCCAAATGTGAAGAGGCGGGGCTTGCAGCTGGCGAAGATGGTCGCAGCCTAACAGGGCTCCCGACCCCCCGCCCGATAATCCGTCCTTTTCTCCTGTTGCAGCCCTGGGATCCCCGCCGTAATTCGGGTGAGCCCAGAAGACACTCCAGTGCATCATGGGAACAGGGCAGACTAAACTACCAAGCCAATTCTTCACCAGAAAGGAGACAAGCTACCGGGGACCGGTTTCTGGCATTTCAGCCTTCTTCGGCCCGGCTTGCTTGAATCCTGATGGAGCAGTGAGAAAGGGACTCATGTCTGAGTATACCCTGCCACACCTATAGTGGCCAAAAACGATTTACAAAAGGGGGTGGTGATGAACAGAGTGTCTGAGTTAAACAGACCACTCTTACCCAGTCCACAGATCAGGGCTTGATCCATCACCGTTATTTATCTCACTGCCCCATCCCAGCTCAGAACCTGGCTAAATTGCCGATCTGCCGGCCCACCCACCCCTGTGGCCTGCCAGCGAGGACTGATCCGACGACTGGCGCAGACCGGAGGAGCGAGCGGCTGCCGCTGGAACCCTTGACCCGGAGCCGCGCTTGTCGCCGCTTCGCGGCCCCAGCAAGGCTCCTCCTCCGCCCGGAGAGGGACAAATCGACACCCCGGCTCCAGAGGCCTACAACGGCCGGAGGCACAAGAAGCAGAGCCGCGCTGCTCTTCCCGCCCTCACCTGATTACTTGGGCACATCAAGCTGCGGGAGCCGCGGGGACACCGGCTACGAGTGGCGGCCCCGCCTTCGGCGACGTTGTGGATCTGCGGCGGCACATCGCGCCCTCTAGGACCGCAGGCGCTGCTCCTCCCCATCTAAATACCTGCTGACCTGAAGCCCCGGCTTTCAGCGGCCTGGGGCAGCCGGGGGCGAAGGGGGCCACGGGAGAACTTTGGATCGGCCCGGAAGTGAGGACCACCGACGCAGCTCTCTGGGGCCGCGACTTACGGAGACGAGCGGCTGCAGCACCGCTGGCTCACTGGCACTGCCTGTGGCTAGAAACGCTGGGGCCGCCAGCCTAAAGACAGTCAGCCACGAGCTCCACAGCGGGGACCGCCGTGGAGAGGGCATTGGCGCACACGCCTTGAAAGCTGCCTTGCCCCCCACGGACACCACCTTGGGCGCTCATCACTGGTGGGAGAACGGCGGGGGCAGCATTACCTCGCAGCTTCGAGGGTCACGCTAGTGAGGAGCGCTGGGAGCTGCCCGGTGGAGAGAAACAAGAGGAGGGGACCTGGATATTTGGGAGCTGCGGTGGGTCTGAGGCCCTGAATGAGAACCTGCCACTACTCCTGAGTCCACCGACCTATCGGCCCCTACTGACTGAGAGCTGCTTTCCTTGCTGGGACGAGCGCCAGCCATTGCTCTCGGTGTTGCACAGGCCCGGGCCCGCGAGCAATAGCGCAAAATGGGGAAACCCAAAGGCCTGAAGGGAGAAGGGGGCGCTGGCTCGGAGGCTCCTGATGACACATTACCGACCCCACCAGACCTACAGCAGATGCAGGACCGAATCCTAGAAGCTATCACCGCCACAAAAGATGCCCTACACCAGGACATAGCACAAGTGGCCACGAGCCTTGGCCTACTGCGAGCGGACCATGGGAAATTGTCGGACAGGGTCAAGACCGCAGAAACAACCCTGAAAGAGCTGGTACCCGCGCACAAATCCGTGGAAGGCCAATTAACAGAAGCTCTAGACCGAATACAGGCCCTTGAGCGGCGAGCGAAAGATGCAGAAAACCGCAGCAGACGCAACAATGTACTTCTTGTGGGCCTTCCGGAAAAAAAAGAGGGCTCTGACATTGTGGACTATCTGACCACCTGGCTACAGACGGAAGTGGCGCCTGAGGGACTCTCTCCTTTCTTCACCATTGAAGGAGCGCAACGGGTACCAGCCAAACCACCCAGTCCGGGACAATCTCCCCGACCAGTAGTAATCAAACTACTACATTACAAGGACAGGGACTGGCTACTGCAAAGAGCGAGAATGGCGGGCCCCTTCCAAGTAGACAATTGCAGAGTGACGCTGTTCCCGGATTATACCTTCGAGACCCAGAAGTTACGGGCCTCTTTCTTATCCATCAAAAAAGAGCTGCGGCGGAGGGCCTGCAGTACTCGCTACTCTTTCCGGCTAGGCTGCTGGTGGTAGTGGATGAGAAGTCACTGTTCTTTCCTACCTCAGCGGATGCATGGGCCTGGTGGGACACATACAAAGCCGGAACAGATGGGGCACGAATGAGAGAGGAGGAAGAGCGGCTGCAGCAACCGCTGCGAAGGTCTCGAAGGGTGCGGGGCCGCAAACAAAAAACTGGAAAGCCAACGGTCTCGCAGACGGAGAGTGAACGGAAGGCCGCACTACAGGCGGCAATTGACTTATCGGGTGCTGTCTTGACTCAATCGGAGCGGGCCTCGGGCTCAGAGGCTCGGGCAATGGACTCTGAAACAGAACTATCGGAATTTGGCAGCACGAAAGGCCCGGAGATCACACCGCAAACTTCGGGAGAGATTGTCGAAGGCTAGGGGTGCTCTGCCGGCCCAGTACTAACCTTTGTTGATGGAACTTGGCTGATTTAACGGCCGGAGCAGACAGATCTTGGACGATAATGTTGTGAGTAACACTGTTTTGAGGGCGGGGGAAGGGGACTGAGGTTCAAAAACCCGTAGCCAACTCGCGCCTCTTAGGGCCCATAAGGCCTCCGCAGTGCAGACTGTGGATTAGGTGGGAAGAAGGGCACGGTTGCCCGCACATGGTTTGGATGGGAGCGACTCTAGCACAGTTAGGTCCTGTTCTGGGGGAGGGTGGAGAACCTGAGGCAGTTGGGGGTAGCCGGAGGTACAGTTGCGGGAGGGGGGAGAGGGGGTTGTTTTTGCGGGGAGGAGGGAATGTGTGATCATGAGTGATCGGGGGTACGGATATAGTGCACAGCAACACGCTGCATGGGATAATGACTAATACAGGAATGATAAAGTGTGTGCCCTGGAATGTGAGAGGGCTGCACACCATGACCAGACGGCACAAGATACACGCCTATCTAGTCCGCAGGGGGATTCATATAGCGCTGCTGCAGGAGACACACCTGACGAAACAGGAGGGGATAGCACTGCAGCGTAGATGGAGGGGTCACTTGTTTAATACTACATATTCGGCCTTTGCTAGGGGAGCCTTGATTTGGGTAAGGGCGGGTACCCCGTTCCGGGTTACTCGGCAGGTGGTGGACCCAGAAGGGAGATTCGTGGCAGTGGAGGGAACCCTTAGAGGGCATCACATAGTGCTTTGCAGCGTGTACGCACCCAATGTGGACCAAGCTGCATACTATGCGCGACTCTCCGGGGAACTGGCTAGCTACCTTGCAGGCCCCGTTCTGTTGGGAGGGGACCTTAATTCGGTGATAGATGTTGACCTAGATAGATCGCACCCTCCGTTACACTCATCCCCAGTACGCAGACTGGCGACATGCAGATTAGACTGGCAGGGACAGTGGGGATTAACTGATGCTTGGCGCACGCAACACCCAATTGAGCGAGATTACTCATTCCACTCCAGCCTCCACGACCCCCACGTTCGTATAGACGCCTTCTTGTGCTCGCCGCTTGTGCTCCCTGCCGTAACCCACACCGAATACCTAGCGCGCACGATTTCGGACCATAACCCCCTATTACTATCGCTTGACTGGATGACTGAAATCTCTAAGGTCCCGACATGGCAGCTCCGACCGGACACACTGGATGACCCACCATTCCGCGAGGCATTGGGGGACAGAATCGAGCAATATTTTACGGAGAATGAAGGGTCCTCCGACTCCAGAGCCACGGAATGGGACGCCCTTAAGGTGGTGATCCGCGGGCATTGTATCGGAAAATTCGTGGGAGCCCGCAAAACATTGCTAGATGACTTGGACAGGGCGGAACGCAAGCTGCGTGAGACTGAGCGAGCGCGCCCAGACCTGCCTGACCTCCAGGGAGATCTCTGTGCGGCAAGGGAGGCGGTGGCAATAGAACTAGAACGCCTCCGCAGTTATGATTACAAGACTTATCTGGCGAAAACACATGCTGAAGGGGACAAGGCGGGGACCTTGCTGGCTTGGCTTGCCAACCCCACCAGACGCAGCCACCCGATTCTGGCCATTTCAGACGGGGAAGGCGGCATGTGTACCACGCAATCGGCGATCCTGAATAGTTTCAGGACCTATTATGAACAACTATATAAGAGCGAACTTGGTGACAAGGAGAGGGATATAGCTGCTTTCCTAGAGGACCTGCAGCTCCCGCGGCTAGACCAGGACCAGGCGAAAGCCTTGGGAGGTCCGATAGAATTAACGGAAATCAGAGGAGCGGTAAAGCGGATGGCCCGGAATAAGACCCCACCACTGACCTCACCTCCTCCTGGTCACCTGACCATGATGATGTACATAATGATGTCAATTATGACGCCGAGACTCTTTACACAGCTGGCAGTGGAAGGGGATGAACCAAGCTCAGATGGCCAAAATTGCGGGCCCCAATGGGAAGCGCTTCTCCCAGGAAGGAGGAGCTCAGTTTTCCCAGGGTTGAGCTTTAGCTGATTTTGTTCCATATTCTCTCACTTCCACATGCGCCTCTGTAGTGTGAAATACAGCTAATTATTCCTGAAGCTGCATCAACCTCATCCACGCAGGGCATGAGCAGCTCAGCTAGACCTTCAGTTCATGGTTCTTGCAGAGTAGAGGAGGATATTGAGGACAGGGAAGAGGACCTGCCATACCTAAAAGTGTTTGAAAGTCCGAGGCACACGCTCTGTGAGTGGATTTGTGTGTAAATATTTATATTATTTATTTATTTATTTATAAAGCTTTATATAGCGCGAACACGATCCCGAAGGATATCAGATCGCTTTACAAAAGGATGGAAGTCAGGTAATAAATGTAATATTCAAACAACAAACAGCGTAGTAAGGGTCTAAGGGATATTTAAAGACCTGCCCGGGTTACAATCCCCAAATAATAGTATTCACAACAAAGAAACCCAGGGGTCTAAAATGGAGGATGCCAGGAAACCTCAAACAATGGTATAGCGTGCTTACCTAAGTGCCTCGAAAACCATAAGACAGAGTAGTCTCCTAATCAGAGTAGAACATAAATCACAGAACACAGGACTAACAGTAAAAGTGGGTGAAACCCAAAAATATCTCTTGGATTCCTATCAAAAAAGTGTTCACTCACCCAGATTGGCCAGGGACTAGACCTCACCTCTCCTGGACCAGGCTCAGGATTATATGAGGCCCCGCTCTGTGGAGGTAAGGAATCATGAGCCTTATACAAACAGAATAGTCTCAAACTACTCTGTCTTATGGTTTTCGAGGCACTTAGGTAAGCACGCTATACCATTGTTTGAGGTTTCCTGGCATCCTCCATTTTAGACCCCTGGGTTTCTTTGTTGTGAATAAATGTAATATTGACATCAAGTAAGAATAACAAACATGAATAATTATGAAATTAGAGGGCAAGGGGTCAGAGGAGAGTAATACAATACCAGGTACATAGCGGGCTAAGAGAGGGGCACACAATGAGGTTAAGAGTAGCTTCCACCGAAGTTCTAACGGTTGAAGGATCAGTGACTTAGAGCCGATGATCCTAACCCAATTAAGGTAAGATCATGTTCGTTAGGAATCTTTTGGCTTCCAGTTTGAAAGCAATTCAGGAGGAGATTCTGCGTACTTCCAGTGGAAGAGAGTCCTATATCTTCGGGGCAACGCTGGAGAAGGCTCGGTGGCAGGTTCTCTCTTTTCTAAAGCTGTGTGGTTTCAAGAGGAAAGTTTTAGCGATTCTTGAGGCTATATCACCATAGGATGATTCAAGCTTTTGCTCTAGGTAACTAGGAGTTTTGAAATAGAGGGCTTTGTATGCCAGAACGACAATCTTTAACTGAATTTGAGCTTCCCAAGACAACCATTTAAGAGATTTTAGGACTGGGTATATGTGCGCATTTCTTTTGGTACTTGTAACCAGTCTAGCTGCAGCGTTCAGTGATGCCCTTAGTGGAGCCAAGGTATATTTGGGGAGGCAACAGAGCGTAGCGCTGCCATAGTCTAACCTCGGCAAAACAAGCGCTTGGACCACTTGCTTGAAATCAGTTTGTGGAAGGAATGATTTGATATTTCTGAGTGTCCTCATCAAGGGATTGACTGCCTTACACACATTGCTGATATGAATCTTCATGTTCAGATACTTGTCCAGGGTGATTCCGAGAGATTTGGCTGAGTCTACAATGAGGGGGGGGGGCAGTTTAGGTTTAAAGTATTTTATTGCATCATTGAAAACAATACAAACAAACAAATACGGTTGTCTCAAAAGAGGTTGTGCAAAGAGTCCGCCACAAGGGTGCAACCAGCGAGAAAGGTGCGGCAGGTACAACGTCCCTCAGAGCCTGGTGTCAGGTGTACATGCGGTGGCGACAATTTCAAGAACCAACACCCCCTTACCCAACTCCCCCCTCCCGTCCCACTCCCGAGTCCCTCTCACCCTCCCCCCGTACTGTGCCAAAGACGCCCTTCTCCACCATCTCTGCAATGTGCCCACTCCTCCCGCCTTATATTCCTCCCAGGCATTTCAGGTGTACGGATCAGCCGGGGATGTTAGCCGTAGCAGCCGGAGATACCGGGGACAGGTAATTTCCTTGAATTCTGATTGTAGTAAGGTATGGAATGGCAACCACAGCTCTTCAAACTTATCCACCTCCCCCGCCACCATAAGGGACAACTTCTCCATTCCCAAGACATGCCACAGCCTGTGTAACCAACCAATCGTGGTGGGGAGCGTGGTAGTGCGCCAGTAAATGAGTATGTTCGGGATCGCCGAGCCCAATGCGATCGCTATCTGTCTACCTTTCCTAGACCTCAGGGGATACATCAGGCCGTTGGGCAAGCCCAGCAGGACATAGGCGGGGAAGCGAGGCAGTTAAATTTCGAAGCACTGGTCTATCTCATCCAAAACCTCTTTCCAATAGGGACTTACTAAAGGGCATTCCCATAGTACATGAGTGAGCGTGCCAGTCTGTCCACAATCTCGCCAACAGGTGTTTGCAATGTTACGATTCATTTCATGCAATCTCTCCGGCGTGTAGTACCAGTAGGTGGATATCTTAGCGAACGTTTCGGTGAGTCCGGTATGGTATGCGGAATGGCGTGCTCGGTAGGAAATGTGATCCCAATCCGTGTGGCTCAGCGGCCTTCCCAGTTCCCGCTCCCAGCGCTCCCTCCCGGGGTTGTAGATGTGAAAAGGGGGGGGGGGTTGCAGGAGCTTATACAGATCTGAGATGAGTTTAGAGTCCGAGGATCGCGTCGCCAGCCACATCTCGTAAGGCGTGAGCTTCCGATCAGCCAAGTCACGCACCTGCGGCTGAAGCGCCCAATGACGCGCCTGCATATACCTCATGCGTTCGGTCTCAGGCAGGTGGCATTCCCGTCGGAGGTCCTGAAAGGATATGGCGCCATCCGGGCCGTACATATGAAACAGTGCACTGCACCTAGCCGTCCGCCAGAGCGCAAAGGCCCCGGTTTCCATCCCAGGATGGAAGTCCGGGTTCTCGACCAGTGGCGTGTACGGTGACGGGAAGGTGGTGAGGCCATGCTTAGCTTTCACGGCGTCCCAGACTCGAAGCGGGACTCTCGTAATAAAGGACGCATAGAGGTTGGGGGGACGGTGAGCTCTGCGCAGGAAAGGGACCTCCTGTAGCGTTCTGCCCGCTACTGCCTGGTCCTGGAATAACCAGTGCTTATCGGATTCCCACCTGCTCCACTCCACCAAATACCGTAGTTGCGCCGCCTGAAAATATTTGTGCAGATCCGGTATGCCGAGTCCCCCGGATTCAGGTGCCAGCGTGTACAAGGCTCTTTTGAGTCTGGGTTTGCGGCCCTGCCAGACAAAGCGTGCGATATCCGCCTGAACCTGTCCAATCCACCCCTTCGGGGGTTGAAGTGGTAGGGCCCGAAAGAGATACAGCACTTGCGGCAAGAGAGTCATTTTCACCGCGGCTATTCTGCCCAATAATGACAGCGTCCCCTTGTTCCAGCGTGTCAGTTCCTCCTTAAGTTTCCTGCCTAAGGCTGCGTAATTGGCCGCTACCATGGCAGGTAAAGAGGGCGCCAGAAGGATGCCCAGGTAGGGCACCAGGTCTTTAGACCAGCGCATGGGGAAGAGGCTCTGTAGTTCACGTCTCGTGGCAGCGGCCAGGGAGATGTCAAGGGCCGCCGATTTCCCCATATTCATCCTGAAACCCGCCACTGCAGCGAAGGCTTCCAACTCGGCGATGCAAGCAGGGAGCGCCTTTCCAGGATCGTTAAGTGTCAAAATCACGTCATCGGCGTAGAGGCTAACGGTGTGGATATACCTCCCCATCCGAACGCCCGTCACATCAGGGTTCTGACGAATCCTCTGAGCAAACGGCTCCATTTAGAGAGCGAAGAGCAGCGGTGACAACGGGCACCCCTGTCTGGTGCCCCGTTCTATCGCAAACTTCTGGGAGCTGCATCCATTCACTCTCACCACTGCGGACGGAAATCTATAGCAATTGAATATTAGGACGCGAAATTTCTCCCCCATGCCCATTTTACATAGCACCTTCTCCAAGTAGGGCCAGTGCACCTGGTCAAACGCTTTCTCCGCGTCAATGGAAAGAAGCATTCGTTCCCCAGGAATACGGGAGGCCTTCTCCAGGATATGCACCACTCTTTTGGTATTATCGACGGTTTGTCTACCAGGAATAAACGCCGCCTGGTCCGGTTCCACCAGCCCCGGTGGGTGGGGTGCCAGACGCGCCGCGAGGATCCCGGTATACAACTTGAGGTCCACGTTCAAAAGTGAGATCGGCCGGTAGGAGCCGCACTGAGTCCGGTCTTTACCCGGTTTAGGGATAACCGACACCGTCGCCTGGAGTAGGTCCGGAGGGATAGCCCCCGGTTCAGAAAACGAGTTGAAGAGGCGCGTCAACAGCGGCGCCAATTCTGGGCAGAACGTTTTATAGAAAAGTGGGGTATATCCATCGGGCCCTGGGGCCTTCCCATGTTTGAGTCGGGAAATAGCCGTGATCACCTCTTCAATCCGAATTTCCCATTCCAAGTGCTCTGCTTGTTCCGGGGTAAGGGAGGGGAGATCGACTGACTCCAGATAGTCAGCCTCGGCTTGCGCCGAGGAGGGCGCACCCGCATATAGATCGGCGTAGTATTGACGGAAACCGTCCGCAATCTGGCCATCCCCCGTGGCCTTCATTCCGTCGGGAGTCGACAGCTCCTGCACCCGATGTTGCTGGTGCTTTACGCGAAGCTTATTCGCCAAGAGCCGGCCGCATCTGTCACCGCCAGTATAGTACGCGTGTCTTAGGCGTAACGCCGCGTATTCCGTCCTATCCATGTCTAGTGCAGACAGGAGTTTCCGGGCGGCTTTAAGTTGCCTCCAGACTCTGGGGGCCCCGGTCCTCTGATGCACCTGTTCCAGCTCCCTCACCTTGCACGTGAGTTTGTCCCTCTTTTGCTGCCGTTCCCTATTCTCTGCTGAGGAAACGGCGATAAACTCACCGCGGAGTACCGCCTTCAAGGCGGCCCACTGTGTCGCTCGAGTGGTGTTACCATTATCGTTGTGTCGCTGGTATTCGCCAATCGAGTCACGTATACGCTTCACTACTGATTGCCTGTGTAGCAAGGTATCTCTGAGGCGCCAGACCCCTCGCGAGGGAGACACTGGAGGCAGCTGGAAAGTGCCCGTCACAGGGGCGTGGTCCGATAGCGAAAGAACCCCTATTTCAGCGGCCGTGGCTAGCTCGCAAACCGGCCCGTCACCAGAAGATGGTCTAATCTCGCGTAAGATTTGTGTGCGTGCGAGTAGTAGGAGGTCTATCCGGGGTGGCCGCGACGTCCTCCAGGGCCGTGCGTAGGAACTGTTCTTGGTGGTCGTTTGGGCTATATATCGAGCCGACAGTGAACACCAGACCTCCCGTCTTGACCCTGTAAGCCAGGAGCCTCCCTTTCCGTTCTGATACTTTATGCAAGATCTCTCCCTTAAACTTCTTAGACACCAAAGTTGCACCCCCCGCTGTTTTGGCAGGTCCGGAGGAAAAGAACTGTGTTGGGAACTTCAGCGACCGCAGCCTGTGGCAGTCTTTGGCTAGGAGGTGGGTCTCCTGTAAGAGACAAATGTCTGCCTGAGTGTCATCAAGTAGGGATAGCACTGCCCTCCGCTTGACCGGGTTGTTCAGCCCCTTTACATTTAGAGTAACAATCTTAAGTGCCATCAGCGATTAGGATACTGGCAGTGCTGTACGAGCCGGTCGCGGCCCTGTGGGGGCGGCTCCAGTGTCAATGATGCGAAAAGGTGGTGTGAGGTGAGAGTAGATGCCACCACAGCACAGTACGTTCCCCGATCCCCTCCCCCTCCCACCCTTAGAACTACCCACAAACAGCCCAACTCCACCCCCCTTTACTCTTCCTTGCAACACCCCAGACCCAGAACCCCCCCAACCAACTCCCCCTCCCACCCCCTCACACCCAACTGTTCAAAGAACTCCATTGTCCCAGTCTAGTCCGTAACGGATAAATCCGTGGAAAGTTATGTAAGTGGACGTCCAGCCACAACACGTTCCCTCCCGCCGCCCCCCGTCCCCGGAACCCTCGCACCTGCAATGATGATGAGGCCAAGACGATCTCCCCCTGGAGTATGTTCAGGCCGTCAAGGCCACGTCACCAGTTGTCGTGTCTCTGGTTACCTCCCGTATGGCACTGTCCATTTCTGCTCTGATAGTGGGCGAGTCGGGTCTCGTGGGCGGAGGTGGGGATCACCGCCCCTGAAGCGTCTGCCAGCCATCCCTGGTGCTGCGCCTACGACGAGGCGTGGGAGCATCTTCATCCGTCGCGGTGATTCCCAACACTCCGCAAACGCCCTGGAGGGACCGGAGTTGATGCAGAGTCCCATTCCAGCAAAAAATGAGCCAAAAGGGGTGGCCCCAGGAGTACTGCGTGGCATGTTCTCGCAGGAAATCCGTGGCTATTTTGAATGCCTTACGCTTCTGCAGCGTGATCGATGACAAGTCCTGATACAGGGCCACCTGATGACCCCGGAAACGCAGGGATTGCTGTCGCCGTGCCTCGCGGAGAATCCGTTCTTTCAGAGGGAAGTCCGGTAGGAAGGCCAGTATATCCGGGGGCGGCGCTGAGGCCCGTCGTGGCAGGCCCACTCTGTGTGCCCTATCAATCCTAACTGGGAAGTCCCCAGGCTCGCCCAATATTTCACGAAACATGTCCCTCAAGTAGGCGGCTAAGTCCTCTCCTTCTTCTTTAGATGGATTTCCGCGGACCCGGATGTTATTGCGCCGAGACCGGCGTGGGCCTGGAGGTGGATCTGTTGATCCCTGAGCCGCAAGACCTCCTGCTGCAATTGCGTGATCTCCTCATCTCGGGAGTGGCCGGCTTCTTCCACAGTGGTCACTCTCTCTCCCAGGGAGTCAACCTCTCGCCTCACCTCACGGACCTCCCCGGCCACCTCCTGCTTCAGTGTCTGGAAGTCCTCCCTGAGGGAGCTGAACAGTGACTCCAGGAAAGATCTGGTTACCGGAGGTTCCCCCCTTCTGCGCCTCGTGAATTGGTGGAAGGGCTCGGGCTGGCTGACCCCTATCCTGTCTTGGGGCACCCCTGCCCAGCATCTCCGGCAAGGTGCGGTCGCCTTTTTTACCCCCTCTGTTGCCTGACATCGCAGGAGTAGGGAGGCGCGACAAGAGGGACTGCGCTCGCCAAGGTCTGCGTGATGCTGCTGCGCCAGAGGCCAAAGTGTCTTACAGAGTCCGGGCACCACAGCTCTATCACGGGCAACGCCGCCTAGTCTCACTCCAATCTGCGGGTCCCCAGGACAGCAGGAGCGTCGGTGCAGGGGGAGCAATAGTGGTCCGCTTCCTACAGCAGGTCCCCTCAGCTGCGTCGTAAGAGCGGAAAAGAGGTTGAATGGCGTTGGCAGCAGAGTAAGCCACTCCTCAGAGCGGGCGAACCTCAGTGGGTCCAGGGCAGCGGACGCTCCTCCAGGTTGTAACCCCTGCCGGAATCGGGGTAGCTCCCCACAGTTCGAAAGCGAGGGGCGTCACCACCGGCCCCCTTCCCGGTCTCTGTCGGCCAAGGCGATCCCTGTGTCGTGTAGTGCTGAGTGCAGTGACGCTTCCCGACCCCGAGGGAGTCGCCAGGAGGGTGCTCGTCTCGATGGCAGGGCGGCGGCTCCATGTCGGAAGGGTGTGTGAGCTGGGGCCCACATCCGGGCAAAGCCGCGGGCTTGCGTAGCGGCCCCGCTCCGTGGGCCCAGTGGAAAGGACCGCCCCTGAGCCGGGCCAAGGCGATGGTCGTTCGCTGTGCCTCTGTTCCTCGGGGTACCTGCAGGCGCCTCCGGACTCGCACGCTTCCTCGCCCTCCAAGTGGGGCCTCTGGAAAGGGGGGCCAGGGGACAGCGCGCAGATACAGGCCCACCAGGCCGCTCGATTCCCAGTCCGGTTTAGCGGCCTTCCGCCGGCTCTACCTCCGGCCCGCTCCGACCGAAGCGCCACTCGGTCTGCTCAGTGTCTCCGCTTCCGTACCCACCAAGCGGTTCGCGCTGGGTCTGCCGCCCTCCCTCCGATCTCCGCAGTGGCACCGAGGGTGTTCCAGTCCTTCCGGTCGGCAGCGGCCTCAGGCCTCTCGGGTCTCCGACAACTCCCCTGCCGGTCCTCACCTCGGGGACCCTTTAGCGCCGCACCGCTGGATTCGCAGGGTGCCGCAAGGTTCCGGGTAGTGCCGCTGTGTGTACGGCAACGCCAGTCGTCGGGTGCCGCCCGATCCGGGGGAGATCAGCGACTCAGAGCGGTGCAAGGGCCCTCGGATCGCGGGAGCTCACAGAGAGAGTGTCCTCTCAGCCCGCCATCTTGGCCACGCCCCCCGGGGGGAGCAGTTTAAAGCGGTGAGGTGATTAAACCAAATCCTCTAGCTTGGGAATGTGGTTCGGAGGAGAGATGAGAAGGAATTCTGTTTTGGAGGTGTTGAGCAGGAGGTGGATCTCAGTTAGCCAGTTTTGAGTAGACGTTAGGGTAGTGTTGAGAGAGAAGATGTTATCAGGGGAGATTTTCAAATAAAGGGGCGTATTGTCCACATACATATGGAAGAGAATGTTCGTGGAGTTTAGTGCAGTAGCTAATGGTTCCAATAACAGGTTGAAGAGTATAGTAGATAGGGTGTACCCTTGGGGGACCCCCATGAGTACTGGAGAGGGCTGGGAGAGAGATTGGTTTGCCTTGACTCTTTGTGATCTGTGTTGGAGGAAGGACGAGGACCATTGGAACACCCGACCAGAGAAACTCATCCTGTTCTTCAGAATGGATAAGAGTTTGTTGTGATTGACCGTGTTAAAGGCAGCAGAAAGGTCAAGGAGGATTAGGAGGCAGGATTCATTTTTGTCAAGCATTTTTTAACTGTCATCAATAACGTGAGTGAGAGCCGATTCAGGACTGTGCCCCCTCCGAATGCTGGTTTAGGAGTTGGAAATTCTCTATGTGAGCACAGAGTTGGGATTGGACAAATTTTTCTAGGAGTTTGGCTAGGGTGGGAATGTTGGAGATAGGGCGGAAGTTGTTGAGGTCACCTCCATCTGCATTCGTTTTTTTTAGTATAAGTAATACCTGAGCTGCTTTTCGGAAGTCTTGGTTCATGCCTTGTGACAGTGAAGCGTTTACAATCTTTGTCCAGGTGGGGATGAGGCCATTCTTGATTTATTTGAAGATGGACGGAGGCCACGGGTCTCTAAAGTGATTAGATGGGTTGATACTCTGAAGAATCTTGTTGATGTCTTTTTCACTGAAGGGAGTAAAGGTGCCCCATGATGCATTGTTCTTGGTGTACAAGCTGATAGGTTTGAGCATTTCTAAGCGGTCAGGAGGTGGTGCGGTCCCAGAAGAAGGCAGTAGATCCTTCTTAGCGGCGAGTTCAATGTTGATGAGCCTATTTCTCAGTGAAGAGAGCAGCCAGCTCGTCGCATGAGGGTGGGCTGCCTCCAGAATCAGAGTGGTTTGGAGCTATCACTGATTTATTTATTTATTTTATTTTATTTTATTTAGAGAGTTTTATATAGCGTGAACGTGACCCTTGGGTATCAGAGCGCTTCACAGAATACATATACATGATGTAGTGATATAATTCGCATAGCATTGTCATACATTGAGTGAGGTAGGTAAGTATAGAGCTATATAGAAAACATTTCCCTTGATAAGAGGTAGGTTAGGTATAGTCTAAGGTATAGAGTTATATAGTAAACAGATATATATTCATATAGTTCGTACCACATTACCATATAGTGAGTGAGGTAGGTAAGTACAGCGATATGCATGAATGAATGAATGAATAACTTTTATTGTGTGGTTACTTAAAACCATTACATTAAGATCAAGTATAAAATTACAAAAGTTTTTTAAAAAACCACAAAATTCCAGTAGTCAAGCGTATGTTAAAAGTTCCCAAAGTTCGTGAGGGCAAAAGGCCACAGAGTTTCTGGTGACAAGCATTTATAAGGAGTTCCCAAAATTCGTACGGGCACACGCGGTCGGGGGCCTGAGAGGTCCACCGGGGGTTCGTACGGCAAGGTCTCTATTCCTGCGTGGCCCTTACTGCTGTCAACTCGAGCCGGGTCTGTTGAATAAATTTTCCGAATGAGGCCATCTGTTTTACTACGCTCAAGGTGAATAGATGATGGATTGCTTCCTTGACTGTACGTGTCCCAGCATCCCTCAGAATGGGCCTAAGGTAGAGAGTGCGGGGTGCACGTAGGGCGGGGCAGCAAAACAGTAAGTGGGCCAGTGACTCTCGTTTATAGTTGCAGAGTCTGCAATCCCGGACTCCTGCGCCTGCATTTTCCGGGTGATATACTTCATTGAGCGGCAGGGGGTGCAATCTGTAGGCGAGGATCTTATGGAGTGCTGGGAGGCCCACGGCCTGCGTGAGGTGATTTCGAGGATTTTGCGCGATGTGTGGCAAGCATAAGGACTCATGGAAGGCTCTTTTCCTGAGGGACTCCAGGTCCAGCTCCCGGGAGCGTGCACGCACTTGTCTCTTTATCACTTGTTTGATGGTCGTGTAGTTGACAAGGTCTGGGTTCCACGACTCGATCGCCAGGTTCAATTGCGTCATGGCAGCTTCGATGGTAACTGACCAGTACAGCGATATGTAGTGAACATTTCCCTAGACAAGAGGTAGGTTAGGTATAAGTCTGAGGTATAAGGCTATATAGTAAACATTTCCCGCTGGTAAGAGGTAGGTTCAGTATAAGTCTGTAATTCTGACCTATCCTAGCATATGTACAATGGATTTGTAAGAGTAGACTAGTGTTTGACATCGGTGTTTCATCTTTCTATCTACTTTCAGACTGCGTCTGCCAGGTTACTCTACTAGTCTACTATATCTGTATGTTGTATTCCTGTACAAATGATCCGCATTGTCTTTTATCTGAGTATTCTTCATCCGGTTCTGGGGAAATAAAGCGCGTCCAGCTTGTCCAGTCTAAGTAGAACTTTCTCTTTCTTCCATTCAATGTTCATATTTGACACATTTAGTACGAGGTGACTGTGAGGTCCCTTCTTGTCTTATGTTAGGAACTTACTCATTAGGAAGATCTTTGTTTCCCTTTTGAATGCTGTTGTGTTCTTAATTTTTCTGATATTTGGAGGGAGTGAGTTCCAAATTCTGGGGGATGCCCCTGAGAAAGCTCTGTCGTAGGTTTTCTTTTTCCGGGAGATGGGTGGTTTCAGCATCAGCAGATTGGCGCTCCTTACTGGTCTGCTTCCTCCAGACAGCTCAATCTTCTGGGCCAGGTATCTTGGTGTTTTGTAGTGTAGAGCTTTGTGGGTGACACATGCCATTTTGAATTGGATTCTGGCTTCGTTTGGCAGCCAATTTAATGCTTTTAGATGTGGGGAGATATGGTCGAATTTCCTCGATCCGGTAATGAGCCTTGCTGCTGCATTGAGGCATGCTTTCAGTGGTGCCGTAGAAATTTTTGGTAGGCCTGCTAAGGTTGTACATCCGTATTCAAGCCTTGAGATTACTAATGATTGTATTGCCAGTTTGAGATCTGCTGATGAGATGAATGGTTTCACTTTCCTTAAGTAGTTCAAGTGAAAGCGGGCATTTTTTGCCATTGAGTTTATGTGAACTTTCATGTCTAGGTTCTTATCTAATGTGATTCCTAATGATTTCGCTGAGTCCACTAGCGTAGGGGTGCAGTTCAAAGCTGTGATCAATCTGGTCCATTCTTCTGCCTCTGAGTGGTTCTTTGGTGGTGAGATTAACAGGAATTCCGTTTTTTGTGCATTGAGTTTCAGGTTATTACTTGTTCAAGTTGGTATCTGAAGTAGTCTGCCTTAGCACTCTTGGTTTGTTTGTTGTAGTAGCTCCTAACATCTCTAAGGAGTTTTAGTTGGTCCAAGGAGGGTTCGGATCTTCAGGATCGTTCAACTGCCCTAAGGTTGCGGCGTTCCAAGTTTAAATTGTTATTGAACCACGGTTTGGATATGTTTGTTGAGGCATTTTTTTTGTTGTAGTGGTGCAATGTCATTCATGATGTTGGAGATGGTCGAGTCGTAAAAGTCAGTGAGTAACTGAACCTCAACCAAGTCAGCTTGGGAGTCGAGGGCAGATTTACAGTGGGCTGCTAGTTATCTGAATTTATAGATCTGAGGTCCCTTTTCCAGATCTTTGATTTCGTTGGTTGGGCCTTCCTCATAGACACCTCCCTGTTAATGTAAATGAGGATGCAGTGGTGGTCGGACCAATCGCAAGGAGTAATGGTATCCAATGTGATGGTCTGTCCTTTGGAGATGATGAGATCTAGAATTTCTCCTTTATTATGAGTTAGTTGGTCACATTGCTGAATCCGTTCTTGATCATTTAAGAAGGATTTAAGGCAAGTTACAGCGTGGTCGTTGGGGTTAGACCAGTGAATTGTTTCTTTTAACATGCTTTGCACAGTTCCATTGTCACACAGTTCACTTTACAAAATTCTCTAACTAAAGTTACAGAAAGAAAAATACATGTAATAAGTTAAGCTGACTTTCGACCTGTCTCTTAAAGCCAGCAAATGTGACAAGATCACAAGATTTTTGTCATTTTTATTGCTCTTTCCCTTTGTGAGCAATAAATATGCCTTTAAATCGTGTTACCTTGTCACATTTGCTCTGCTTTCAGAGGTAGAGGTCAAAAGCCAGTTGGTATTCCCTAATCTTGTTCCACAATGCAAGTGGGTGAGTCGATTTTTCGAGCACTGTGAGTAAATTCTGGGGCATGTAAAATATTTCTCATTATAATGCGGACCTCATAATTAGTTATATTTATTGCATCCGATAAGTAATTATACCCAGTAAATCATTCACTTGGGTGCCAATAAATATCAAACACTGACCAAGACCCTCATAATTGAGGCTACTGGGATCCTAATTGAACATGATTTAAGATCTATTTAAGCCAGTATTAACTGAATTATAAATGTAATGGGCATAAAAATAAAAGATACTCCATAGCTTTTTGTTGCTCCATGCAAGGGGGGCATGCATCAGAAGAATTATCCCATTCCTAGACTCCCACTTATATGTTGTTTCTGACATTGGTAGAAATCCCAGTTTAATTAACATGAGCAGATCCAGATAACTTAATTCACAAATGAAAATTAAGGTATGGTTCTCTCCTCACATGTTTGCACAAATACATTCCGGAGGTTTTAGCTTAGGATCTGCTCTTTCCTCCATGCATTTAGTTCCAATCAGGCTTCAATATTTCCCCTTAAATCACCTACTCATCAGATACGTGCAATAAGCACAAGTTACTTCTTGTGTAACGATATATCTGTAAGAGACATTAGTTAGTGATAGATTCCTTACCTTAGAATATCCCCAGGCGTCAGACTGGATCCGGAAACTTTTGGGTAGCAGTACCCTTGCGCGTCGGTAGGCGTCGTCTGCGGCTCCGCGTCCGTCGTCGGAGTCGTGGGCGCCGTGATGACGTCGTCGGAGTACTTAGAAGCCGCCTCCGCGTGCTGACGTCAGTTCTTAGACACAGCTTTTCCGCGCCAGAAGCGCAGAGCCATGCCAAAAAGCAACACTGGTGCCATGAAACTATGGCCCTGAAAGGGGATGACCTTAACCCTAGATATCGGTTCGCAGAACGGGGAGGATGGGTGGGTCGGTAAGGAATCTATCACTAATTAATGTCTCTTACAGATGTATCGTTACACAAGTAGTAACTTGTGCATCTGAAAGAGACATGTTAGTGATAGATTCCTTACCTTAGAATAGATACCCCAGCAATACCAACCCCGTGGTGGTGGGTCTGCGAACCAATAATCACACCAGAAAGTCCTGGAGGACGGAACGGCCAAAGTAGCCATCCCTCCGGACTTGACTGTCCAGGCAATAGTGTCTTGCAAACGTGTGCAGCGAGGCCCACGTTGCCGCCTGGCAAATGTCCTGCAAGGGCACACCTCGGCCCAAGGCAGTTGTAGTGGCTGTGGCTCGAGTGGAATGAGCCCTCAGCCCAACAGGGGGTTCCTTCTTAGCCAAGAAGTAACATGCCTGGATGCACAAGATTATCCACCGGGAGATGGTCCGCTTGTGCACCGCTTTCCCTTTCTTTGCGCCCGCGTATCCAACAAAGAGTTGGTCATCCACCCGGAACTGTTGTGTGCGGTTCAAATAAAATGAGAGCACACGTTTTGGGTCCAGACGGTGGAGCCTCTCTTCCTCTCTCGAGGGGTGCAGAGGCGGTGCAGAGGCTACCAGGAAGGCAGTCTTCAAAGAAAGAAGGCGAAGAGGACATTTGTGAAGTGGCTGAAAGGGAGCGCACATCAGAAACGTAAGAACCAGGTTCAAGTCCCACTGAGGCATCACGAAGGGAACAGGAGGAAACGTATGAGTGATGCCCTTCAGGAATCGATTAATGATAGGGGACTTGAACAAAGAAGGTTGATCAGGCAGCCTCAGAAAGGCTGAAAGAGCTGAGAGATAGCCCTTGACAGTGCCCAGAGCAGAGCCCTGCTGGGCAAGAGAGAGAAGAAAGAGGAGAACCTCCGAAAGAGGGGCATTAAGGGGATCCACAGCCTTTGCTGTGCACCGTGACACAAATCTGTTCCACCTGCAGGCGTATACCGACTTTGTGGAGGGACGCCTGGCTGCCAGAATGATGTTGCAAACTTCAGGAGGCAAGTCAAATGGCCTCAACTGTCGCCGCTCAATCTCCAAGCATGGAGGTGGAGACCGGACAGGTTTGGGTGGAGGACCGTCCCCTGCTGCTGCGACAGAAGGTCCTCCTGAAGAGGCAGACGAACCGGGGGATCGACTGACATACTGAGTAGCTCTGGATACCAGTACCTTCGTGCCCAGTCCGGATCCACAAGGATGACTTGTGCCCAGTCGCGCTTCATCTTCTTCAGCACTCTGGGCAGAAGTGGTATAGGCGGAAAGGCGTACAACAGACCGCAACTCCACTTGCGACGAAAAGCGTCTCCGAGCGAGTGCCGCCTTGGAAATTCCAACCCGCAGAACTGATGACATTGCGCGTTCCCTTCGGTGGCGAATAGATCTAACCAAGGCTCTCCCCACTGCTGAAAGAGACCTTGCGCCACGTCCGAGTTCAGACGCCATTCGTGATCCATCATGCACCGGCGGCTGAGTTCGTCCGCCCTGCCAGGTGTTGAACCATCAGAGTCACGCCCTGATGTTCCAGCCATTGCCAGAGGCGCAGAGCCTCCTGGCAGAGGGTCCACGACCCCACCCCGCCCTGTTTGTTGCAGTACCACATGGCGATGGTGTTGTCCGTGAACACCTGCTCTACACTCCCTCGGACAGACGGGAGGAATGCCTTCAGTGCTAGACGAATCGCCCGCAGCTCCAAAAGGTTGATATGGAGCCGGGACTCCGCCGGAGACCAGAGGCCTCTGATCTCCGCCTCTCCCATGTGGCCTCCCCAGCCCTGGAGGGACGCGTCCGTCACAACTACGTGCTCCGGTTGGGGAAGGGAGAGGGATCTGCCGTTGACCCAATCGCGGTCCGTGAGCCACCACTGCAGCCGTCTCGCAGTGCCCTCCGAGATCAGGACATGGTCGGACAGGTTGCCCTGATGCTGGGCCCACTGAAACTTCAGGTCCCACTGCAGAGCCCGCATCCACCACCGTACGTGATGCACCAGAAGGATGCAGGAGGCCCATCAGCCCCAGAAGCCGCAGCGTCAACCTGACCGAAACCCGGGATAAAGGCCGGAAGAGTGGAATCAAGGCCTGTATATCCCGAACCCGCTGTTCGGGCGGGAAAACCCGAAACTGTGCCGAGCCGAGAACCGCTCCGATGAAAAGGAGCTTTTGAGAGGGACACAGGTGTGACTTCGGCACATTGATGGAAAATCCCAGCTGGTGCAGGAGATCCGCCGTAGTCTGGAGGTGGTTGACGACTGCCTGGGGCAAGCCCGCCTTCAACAACCAGTCGTCGAGGTAGGGGAAGACTGAGACCCCTAACCTGCGCAGATGAGCTGCGACCACCGCCATCACCTTCGTGAACACCCGTGGGGCGCTGGTAAGGCCGAAGGGGAGCACGGTAAACTGAAAGTGCTCGTGGCCTACCGTGAACCGCAGGTAACGCCGGTGGGCCGGCAGGACGGGGATGTGGAAATACGCGTCCTGCAAGTCCAACGCTACCATCCAGTCTTGTGGGTCTAGGGCAGTTAAAACCTGAGCCAGAGTCAGCATTTTGAACTTCTCCTTCCAGAGGAAGCCGTTGACGATCCTCAGATCCAAGATAGGGCGTATGCTCCCTTTGCCCTTCTTGGGTACCAGAAAGTAGTGGGAGTAGCAACCACGTCCTACTTCCGGCCCAGGAATGCGCTCGATGGCCCCCTTGGCCAAGAGGGCCAAAACCTCCTCCTGCAGGAGCCGCAAGTGATCC
This sequence comes from Lissotriton vulgaris, assembly GCF_964263255.1. Lineage (NCBI taxonomy): Eukaryota > Metazoa > Chordata > Amphibia > Caudata > Salamandridae > Lissotriton > Lissotriton vulgaris. The sequence goes on along the minus strand of NC_141696.1, from coordinate 1,385,858,945 downwards.
CCCGATACCCGGTGGTGTTGCGGTGGCATGGCTTGAGGAGTCGTCTCGAAGGGGAGGGAGTAGCCCCTTCGGACGATCTGCAGCACCCACCTGTCCGAAGTGACAGTGCGTCAGTGAGAGTGGTGATGGCAAACCCTGCCTCCCACTGGCGTCACATGGGCCGAAAAGCACGGACTAGGAGGGTTTAGAGGTGATGCCGCGGGGGCAGGTGTGGACTGACTCCGCCTGGTTCCCCGACCGCCTCCGCGGCGGTTTCCACGTCCGCCGCCGCGTTGGACGACAGTCTGCGGCGAGTGGCTGGTGGCACGTGTGGGGGCGCCCCTGCCCTGGCCACGAAAGGAGCGAAAGGCACCCGTTTGCTGGCGCGGGGCCAAGAGGCCCAAGGACTTGGCTGTAGCCCTGGAGTCCTTAAAGCGCTCAAGCGCGTGGTCTGCCTTGTCGCCAAAGAGGCGACGGCCATCGAACGGCATGTCCATCAGAGTGTTCTGGACATCTGCTGAAAATTTGGCGGATCTCAGCCAGGCGTGGCGTCTCACCGCCACTGTCGTAGCCATCGCTCTGCCTAGCGAGTCGGTAGTATCCAGCCCACACCTGATTGAATACTTGGCTGCATCTCGGCCCTCCACAAGGGCTTGGCCGAGTTTGGCCCGCACCTCCAACGGGCACTCTGGCAGCACTTCCGCCACCGTCTCCCACAGAGAGTGGGTGTAGCGGCCCAAGAGGCATGCGGTGTTGGAAGACCGCAGTCCCAAACTAAGGGAGGAGGATATCTTCTTTCCATAATTCTCATACCTCTTGGATTCCCTGTCCGTCGGGGCCGTCAGGAATGCGGTCTGGGAATTAGAGGCCTGGATGACCAGCCTCTTGGGGGTGGGGTGGGAGGACAGGAAACATGGGTCGCCCGGAGCTGGACGGTGGCGTCTGGCCACGTTCCAATCCACGGGCGAACCCGTAGCAGGCCTGGACCAAGTGCCCAAAAGAACATCGGTCAAGGCCTCATTAAAGGGCAGCAGAGGCTCAGCCGAGCATGACTGCGGTTGAAGGACCTCTGTGAGGAGGTTAGTCCTCACGGCCGCGATGGGGAGCTCAAGGCCCAAGGCCTTGGCAGCCCTCGTCAACACCACACCATAGGAAGCCCCCTCCTCCGAAGCCCCGGTAGGAGAGACAAATCCAGTGTCTAGAGAGGTGTCCAGGCCACTGGCCTCCCCAAGGTCTCCTGCCCAGTCCATATTAGACTGACACACCTTGGTCAGAGGGTCCTCAGACCCCTCCCAATCCTCCTCATCACCCATCTCCTGAGATTCAGGGTTGTAATTTAATGAGGTCGGTTCATAGAAGTAAAAATCTCCAAACGGCGTAGGGTGCGGCGCCGATAGGCCCGAGGACGGTGTCGGAGGTGACACCAGACAGACCGACGCTGGGGGGTCATAAGGTCCACCGGTGACGATCCAGAGCCCGAGGAAGGCCCAGCGGTGTCCTGCGGCGCCGGGCCCCAAGGCGCCGGCGGCGTCGGGCCGAAGCACCCAACGCCGTCGGGGTCGAAGCCCCCGACCCACTAGGGCCCCCAGACGGGTCCGCTGGGCCCGGAGGCGCCGCAGAGCCCGTCGGAGGAGAAAGGGACCTCATGGCCATGAGGAAACGCTCAATCTCCTCCGGCGTCGCGTTCAGCCCAGGGACCGGAGGGTATGGGGCTGGAAGCGACACCCGCGACTCCCGAGGAGCCGCGTGGGTGGTGTCACCCGAACCCCCGGCCGCATCGCGCGAGCGTCGGGGGGAGTAGGAAGAGCAATGATGCCTCTTCGACTTCTTGCGTTTCTTACCGGACGACTTGGACCCGGAGGAGTGGTGCCTACTCCCGGAGCTGTGACGGCTCCGTCCCTGCTACCTGTCCCTCGACCTCCCGTGGGACCGGGACCGGGACTTCACGCAGCGCGGGGCCGACTGCCGGAGTTCGAGCATCCTGCGGGACCGCTCCCGCCTGGCTTTCCTCGAAAGGCCCGACAGTCGGGGCAGGCCTTGTCGTCGTGGTCGACGCCCAAACACGTCAGGCACAGGCGGTGAGGATCCGTGACCGACATGGTGCGGTCGCAATCATCACAATGCTTGAGGCCGGGCATCCCTACGGCACCGTCGGAGTCGCAAGACTTCGAAAAGGATCAAAAATGATCACCAAAGGGGGCGTGGCTAGCGGCATGGAGGAGTGAGACGTGCCTCAGCTCAGCTCCTGGCCCGCCGCTTCAATCCGACGTATACTTTCACCCCAAACCGACTTTACAACCTGAGTGACGGCAACCGGAGCCAGTGCGGATACCCTGACCGCGGCTCCGCCGGTCCCCCCCGCAGTTTGGAGCTCGCAACCGGCCTGGGAAACATCGGAGGCTGGAGCCGCGCTGGGACGGCAAGATGGCGCCCGAGGGGAGCCGACGAACCCAGCAGTGACCGGAGCGAGGACCCGGCTTGGTGCCCCGTGAGCTTGCTGGCGGGCGGAGACGAGTGCCGGAGGAATTCGGAGCCTGCATGGGCGGGCGCCCGGTCATCGCTCCCCCCGATCGGTGAGTGCCTGCCTTGATACGGGGAAGCCTGGACTCGAGACCGGCGGCGCCTCCCTGGACCCCTCCCCCCCCCAGTGACTGCAACCGCCGCGGAAGGAGCTGGGAAGTCCGTTTTTTGCGGGGGGCCTCGGCCGGAGCGGACCACCCCCCCCCCCCGGATCTTGGGCCACGGAGGAGGCTCTTGCACATTGGGACGAGCCTGAACAGCGGGGGGCCCACAGCACGTCGCCTGAGTGGCAGAGGGCAACATATATTGCTTGGTGGTCTCACCCCTGATCTTCATTGTGAGCCACCAGGGGGGCACCTGTTTGTGTGCACGCTGTGTGAGACTGGGCGAGCTGCGAGGAGGACACTGAGCTTGACCCCCCCCCCCCCACCCACCGTGCATTGCATTTCCTGGACATTTGTGCCTAACTGGTGGGGAACGATGGGGAAAAGAGACCCGCCTGCCCGAACTGCCCGACAAGAATCCATTGAGACCTACACAATGGCTAAATCGCAGAAAGAGCAACCCCAGAATCCCCCGGAAAAGCACACGGACATGGCTGCGCTTCTGGAGGCGATCCAGGCCTCTAGAATCGACATTAAAGACTCCAGAATGGCGTTGGAAACTAAAATCGGCGAAGTAGGATCCGAAGTGCTCCTATTGCGTCAGGACTTTCGCAACCTCACTGAGAGGGTAACCACAGCGGAATCCAGAATCGGGGAGACGGAGGACTCCGTCGCCACACTTCGCAAAGAAATGGCGGAGCTACAGGCGTCCCACAGGCAGCTGCTGTGGAGAGTAGATGACGCCGAAAATAGGACGCGAAGAAATATCCTCCGCTTTGTGGGCTTTAGAGAGGGGATTGAGCGGACTGACACGGCAGCCTTCCTCCAGGGCTGGCTGCGTACCACCTTCCCGCATGCCCAGTTCTCTACCTGCTTTGTGATCGAAAGAGCGCACCGGGCATTGCTGGCGAGGCCGCCGGAGGGGGCGAGGCCGGGGCCGATCATCGCGCGCTTCCTAAACTACGCGGATAGGGACCTCATCCTCCGTGAAGCCAGGAAGGCGGGTGAGCTGAACTTCGAAAACACGCACATCATGATCTTCCCGGACTACAGCCAAGACGTCCAGAAGCTGCGAAGGTCGTACGATCCGGTCAAGGCGAAACTCCGGAATCTGAATATATCGTATATGTTGCTCTTCCCGGCAAAATTGATGGTGATCTTTAAAGGGAAATCGCACTTCTTCAGCTGCCCGGAGGAGGCCTGGCAATGGCTGGAAGAGAGACCCCTGTTTCGAGAGGCTGAGGAAGAGGGCCACAGAATCCGGACAGAGCTCGCGGCGGCCAACTTTCGGAGGAACTCACCGAAGCCCCAGAGATCCCAAATTCCACGAATGCGGAGAGGCTCGCACCCGTCACCATATGTGAACCCCCGTCAGAATGACAGAGGATTGATGGACTGTGACGCGTCCTCTGCTGTTACCGACCAACGGGAGTCCGGATCCAGTGGTCGGGCCCTTCGGCTCTCAACGGACGAGGGAGAACTGGACAACGGAACATTATCGGAGATGGAGGAAGCGACGGACCGCTCGACGCACCCTCTGGAGGTGTTGATACGGGAGATGGAGCAGGGGGCGACAGGTGGTACACAGGAACAAGACATTGACACGCAAGACTCGCAGTCTTGAATTGGTTTGGGACCTACATTCGTGTTGGCGGCGGGCCGCTGCTGACACCACGCAAGTTATACGTACTTTCTTTCTCTTCTTTTCATTATATGGACTCAGTTGGGGCTTTTGGGATGCGGTTGTGGGACACTGGTCTGATTTGCTCTAGATACGACAGGCCTCGGGACACGACGCACCCACGAAGCTGGCAGCCCCTGTGGGACTCACGTTTTGAGCCCTGGGGCTAGTTTGATAGATGTCCTATTGGGTGGGCGACAGACCTTTTACTACCTGAAAGTCCTAGGGGCGCATGGTTTCTTGGAAGGACTGGATGGGGGGAAAAGGTGGGGAGGGGTTGGTAGGAGGGGAACAGTTGCTACAGTTTTTTCCGGGGAAGGGTTCTGGTTAAAGGTTTGGGGGGGTATGTTGTTTTTTTGCAGTCAGACGGATTGGTGCTATGTGCTGTACTTCCTCGCCGGAGGTCTCCCGCCCTTACCACCCGGATGGCTAATGCAATGCTGACACCAGACATGGCTTTAGAGAAAATACGGGTTCTGACATGGAACGTGAATGGTTTGGGCAACAAAATCAAACGGGGTCTGGTGAATAAATATTTGAAGAGAGTAGGCCCGGACATAGTTTTCCTACAGGAGACTCATCTCAGGGGGTCGGCTTGTGCCTTTATAGCGAGGGGTAGATATAAAGTGCTGGGACTCGCGGGCTACACAACTGATTCCAGGGGGGTGGCGGTTATTGTCAAGACTACTTTCCCCTTCCGTGTCACACGCACCTGGGATGACCCACTAGGAATGTGTGTGGGAGTACAGGGAACGTGGCGCAGGCGCACCTACACTCTCATTTCAGTATATGCACCCCCGAAGCTGCAGGCTACGGCTCTGAAGAAGCTAGCGACCATACTCCTGGACACCTCAGACTCTATTTAGTTGGTGGGTGGAGATTTTAATGACGTAATGGATAAGACTATGGATAGGTCAGGAACGCCCAGTACCTGTGGCTTGCGGACCCCCCTCGCCCAAACAATGTCTGACATAGGCTTAACCGATGTCTGGCGACTGCTGCACCCGGACACCATTGCATATTCCTTCTACTCAGCTGCACATAAGGTATTCTCTAGGCTGGACTATGTATTTATGCACAGGCAGGAGCTCGCCATGGAGGACACTGCGGAATACCTGGCGAGGGGTCTTTCTGATCACTCGCCTCTATTAGTATCGCTAGGCCGCTCTAGACATAGAGGAGAGACCTCGTGGCGCCTGGCCGCCTGGGACCTCACGAATAAAACTATACTTAAAGGCATTAGAGCCGACGCCCGGGTCTACTTTGCTGACAATGACGGCTCGGTAGACTCAGCTGTGACCCTCTGAGAAGCGCTGAAGCCGGTAATGAGGGATAGAATAAATGGGAGACTGGGGGAGGAGAAGAGGAGGCAACAGGAGGAGGTGGGAAACGTCGAGAGGGAAATAGTGGAGCTCGAGAGGGAACACCTCCGTACTAAAAGCGTTACCGTGCTGCGTAAACTTCTAGACACTCAGAGGCGATACCGGGAATTGGTCTTAGAGGAAGCGAAAACACAACACTTAGCAACACTCCATAGATTATATGATGTGGGGGATAAGTCGGGCAAACTTCTAGCGTGGCTTAGCCGTAAAGAGCAAGCGGCGAGATGGGTGGAGGGAGTCAGGGACGACAGGGGAAGGATGGTGTGCACGGACCCTCATATTGCAGACACATACGCGGCCTACTATGAACGCTTCTATGAAGCTAGACCACTGGGCACGTGCGACGACGCCCTACTCTACCTGACACAGGTCACCCTGCCCGTGGTGGACGCTGAGGCCCTTCCGGCACTGGAGGCTGATATCTCCTTGGAAAAAGTGAAGACGGCCATCTCGGAGCTGAAACCGGGTAAGGTCCCTGGACCGAATGGATTTCCCCCGGAATTCTTTAAGGGTACAATGGACATACTAGCCCCCCACATGCGAAATCTTTTTACTGCAGCCTACCGGGAAGGAGGCCTGCCGGCTGACCTCGCCATGGCAATCATTGTACCTATACATAAGGAGGGCAAACCTCGAGAGGACTGCGCCTCGTACCGGCCTATCTCCCTATTGAACACTGAGGTGAAGGTCCTCGCCACGGTCTTGTCGCGACGGTTAAAGGCGATACTGCCTGACCTGATACACCTGGACCAAACTGGTTTCCTGCCAGACCGAGCCACGAAATTCAATCTCCGATGCACACATAACTGGCTGCAGGAGGTGCAGGATAGGGAGCTGCCGCATTGGTTCCTCTCCCTAGACGCCGAGAAGGCCTTTGACTCAGTACATTGGCCATTCCTGGAGGCCGTGTTGCAAAAATTTGGCCTTGGCCCAAAATTCTGTACATGGATACGACTTCTATATACCAGCCCACGTGCCAGAGTGAGAGTCAATGGGAGGCTCTCCCGCATCATTGATATCCAAAGGGGCACCCGTCAGGGTTGTCCCCTATCACCGCTCCTGTTTACACTTACCATTGAAGTGTTGGCGGCCAGGATTAGGCAGAACCACAGGATCTCAGGCTTCCGGATTGCTGCCGCGGACGCCACTCAGGAAAAAATATCGTTATATGCGGACGATATTCTTCTGTACATCACCAACCCGCGGACTACAGTGCCCGAACTCTTCAGAGAGTTGGAGCGCTATGGCAGCCACTCCGGCTATGCCATCAACTGGCACAAATCTGTCCTCTACGACCCTAGTGGAGGTGCGCGAGTGGAGGTGCTTCCAGAACGACTGGTAGTTTCTGAGGAGGGCTTTCAATATTTAGGGATCTACGTCACACTTGACAGGCAATTGTCGCGTCGCAAAAATGTAGACAGAATACTCTTGAACTCTGCCTCGGACATGGACCGTTGGCGACGACTCCCCTTGACACTCCTGGGCAGGGCAGCGATGTACAAGATGATCATACTACCTAAGTACCTCTACGCTCTCCAAAACGAGTACTATCTGCTCCCAGACAGCGTACTACGTAAAGCCCATGCAGACCTCCGAGCCTATATATGGTTAGACAGACAGCCGAGAGTGGCGCTGACCACCCTCCAAAGACATCAATATAGTGGTGGAATCTCGCTCCCCAACCTTGAAGCCTACTATTGGGCAGAACACGTATCCCCCATCAACGACTGGTTACACGCCCCGGCGGATCACCCCACGTATGCACTGGAACGGGCCAAACTATCCCCCCACGCTTTGCTAACGTACCTATATGGCAGAACAGCAACAATGTCGCTGCTCCCGGCCACTAACATCACACTCCGAGCCTGGAGAATGGCCACCAGACGCACAGGCTGGGATAAGCAACCCACGAGGCAGACCCCGCTTTGGCACTGCAAGTGGCTACCTGAGTTGTATAAACTTACCGGGTTTAGGAGATGGGATGATATAGGGATATCCACGATAGGCGACGTAATCGCTAGAGGTGACCTGAAACCCTTTGCGACCCTACAGGCAGAATATGGTTTACACCAAACACAGTTCTATAAATACACCCAACTGCGGCATGCATAGAGAGCCCAGTCCCTGACTTTAGAAGGTCTCCCCGAGTATGCCCCGCTGGAAGGCAGACTGTTACAAGAACGAATACCGAGCAAGGCTGTATCGCTTACATATAAAACACTCACCAATAATATGCTGGGGGACCTTGCGAGCCTTAGAACGACATGGGAGAATGATGTGGGCACACTTGAGGACATAGACTGGGACACAGTTTTAATGCACCCCCGGGAGGTGGCCATTAAATCCCGGCTTCGCCTAATTCAATATAATGTACTACATAGAACGTACTATGATAGGGTGAGACTGTTTAAAATGGGGAGAATCATGGACGCCACATGCCTCCGATGCCAGGGCGAGAGAGGGGATTTTTTCCATACACTATGGACATGTGATAAAATACAGACCTACTGGACCCTAATCTTTGCTGAACTTAAAGATGTCCTGTCGGTCCCCCTGGAGCTAGAGCCCAAGCTCGCCATCTTGGGCATGACGAACGATGTTGATCTCCCACGTCCTTTGCTGGTGTTCCTGACCTTGGCGCTAGTGGTGGCAAAACGGGATATTCCGAGGTACTGGGGGGTGGAAACAGTCCCTACTGTGGAGGAGTGGAGGAGAGGGTTGGATCTTTACATGGCAGCAGAGCGTGTGACATACAAGGCCAGGGGTTGCCCGAACAAGTTTAAGAGGGTCTGGTCGAAATGGAGACATTATCACGGGATGGATGGGGGGCTGGGATTGGGGGGCATATGATTCATGACTGGTGAGATGGAAAGGGGGTGCGAAGGGGACCGAGATACTTGTCTTGAACTGAACCTGATGCAACATCTCCTATCTTTCTTCTACTCCTGTGCTTTGGTCCGATCATTTTATTGTTAATTTTGCTGTCAAAACGTCTGTGGCTGGTTCCTTTAGGCCCGACCTTCCTCACAAAGCCAGTAGAAACTGGAAACGTCTTGATTTGAATAAATTAAACTCTCTTCTTGTCAACTCCAAACCTACGGTCCCCAAGATTACTATCAAAGAGCTTCCCACTGTTACATCATGGCTAACCACCGCCCTGGATTCTTGTCTTCCGAATCAAAATAACAAAGCTCAAATTCATCATCCCCCTGCTCCCTGGTTTAACGATTCCCTCCGGGCTGAAAAATCCAACTGTAAAAAATTGGAGCGCATATGGCGTTCCAACTATAACCCTTCCCATAAAATTAAATACAAGTCCGCCCTCAAAACTTATCATGCGGCCTGTGATACTGCCAGAGCTGACTTTGCGAATAGCACCATTCTTACAGCACAAAATAGACCTAAAGTCCTGTTCAAAATAGTCAAGGAGCTCTCGGGTGCTTCCTCGGTTCCTAAGGATCCCTGTCTAGACACTGTTCAGTGTAATGCCTTAGCCAATTTTTTTCTTGCAAAAATTGACAAGATTTATGCCATTTTTAATTCTACTCCTGTCTCTCCCACCCATTCTGCTCAACACCCATGTAACTTTCCGCTTGATATCATCCCCGGTCCATTGCCCACCTTCTCCCCACTTCTTGCTTGGGATCCTATTTCCCCTGCGCTTCTTAATAAATATCTTCAAGACATCAAATCTGGCTCCCCCCTAGATCCCATGCCCCCGCAAGTTTTGCGCTCTCTGGACCCAGTACCCCTCCACATTATTTTAGATGTCTTGAACGCTTCTTTGACAGAAGCGGTGGTTCCAAACGAATGGAAACACGCAATGGTGGTCCCACTATTAAAAAAGGCAAATGCAGATCCAAACAACCCCTCCAATTTTCGCCCTATTTCTTTGCTCCCTTGCTTCTCCAAGAGTTTGGAGAAACATGTTAATTCTTTGCTTAACTCTTTTGTTGAATCTTCCAATTTTCTTCATGGTACTCAATCCGGGTTTCGTGCGGGTTTTTCCACGGAAACCACCCTCCTTGGCGTGTCAGAGACCATCAGACGCCAAGTGGATAATGGGGAGACGGTGGAACTCATTCTGCTTGATTTGAGTGCCGCCTTCGACACCGTCTCCCACTCCATCTTATTGTCCACATTGGAGGAGGTTGGCGTTGGTGGTCCCGCCTTGGCCTGGATCGCTAATTTTCTTTCTGACCGCACGTTCCAAGTCTTTTCCTCTACTTCTGTCTCTTCTATTCTCCCCTCCACTCACGGTGTTCCCCAAGGGTCTATTCTTAGTCCTCTTTTCTTTAACCTGTATGTGAGGCCGCTTGCTTTTTTAGCGGAACAGGCGGGCCTCACAATCTACTCATATGCTGATGACACTCAAGTCATCTACTCCCTTTCCACCAATAAAAACCTCCCCTCGTCTTCTCTTCAATCCGGGCTGAAACAAATATCGGATTGGATGCTGAAGAACAAGTTAAAATTAAATGGGGACAAGACAGAGCTTCTCCTGTTTGGCCCAGACACTTCACTCTGGGGCCCACACCATTGGCCATCGGAGATGGGTCCTCTTCCCACTCCATCAGAGTCTGCCCGCAATCTTGGGGTTCTTTTTGATAACCAGCTAACCTTCAAGCAACACGTTGTTAAAGTCTCCGCCACCTGTACCACCATCATCAGGTGGCTGAGAAAAATCACGTGGATGCTGCCTGCGGACACCTTGAGGACCGTAGTCCAGGCTCTTGTCATCTCCCGCCTGGACTATGGGAACATCCTTCTCTTGGGCGCCACCAAGGAGGTTACCAGGAGGTACCAGGTGGTGCAGAATATGGCAGTTCGCCTTATCTGTCACCTTCCTGTTAGATCCTCGGTTACTCCCCATATGCGGAAATTGCACTGGTTGCGTATTGAGAACAGGGTTAAGTTTAAAGCACTCTGCTATATGCACAAAATCATGACTGGTAAGGCCCCTCACTATCTGTCCGCCCTAGTGCAGCAATATATTCCCCCTCGGACACTCAGGTCTTCCACGCAGAATAAGTTCATGATTCCGCGCACCAACAGAGCCAAAATGGGTGGACGCTCGTTCTCCCTGTTGGCCCCTTCATTATGGAACGCCCTACCTCAACTGTTGCGCTCTGAATTTTGCTTTCTTACTTTCCGCAAGGGAATTAAAACCTGGCTTTTCAACACTTAACCCTATGGTTTATTACTTCTCTCACTTTTTCTTGCCGTTTAGTTTGCCTTAGCGCCGGGAAACCTCCGGGTAGCTGCGCGCTTAATAAATGTAATTATAAATAATTATAAATAAACAGGATCGCACTGAGAGTTCAGCATTCTTACACACATGCCTGCCGGGCGTGATGGGAGGTTGGAAATTGAAGGAAATGTATGGTGCCAATGTTATGACTGCACAGTTTAGTTCTGAACAAGAGATGTTAAGATGATTTTTTACATACACACTATGCTGTTTGTTCAAGGGAAGGGGGGAGGGGGTATTAACAAAAAAAACAAAAGCAGCCGCTTGAATGGTTCACAAGAGTGCCTCCCTCACTAAGCCATTGATATGTGGAGATTTGGACATTGTTATCGCCGGACTGTTTTTGCTGATTATCCTAGGGCAGAGCGGAGGACTCCGTGGGTTTACTTTGCAGTGTACTGATGCGTACTTTGAAACATGTATGTTACTGTGGATTTCTTCCCATTTGAGCGTCTGCAATAGAAATATTAATAAAAAAAAAAAAAATGATCACCAAAAAGTTCGTCAAAAATTGACTGGGTTACTGCTTTTTCCAGATCTGTGCTGGCTGGCGCGGAAAAAAGAAGAACTGACGTCAGCACGCGGAGGCGGCGTCTAAGTACTCCGACGACGTCATCACGGCGCCGACGACGGACGCGGAGCCGCAGACGACGCCTACCGACGCGCAAGGGTACTGCTACGCAAAAGTTTCCGGATCCAGTCTGACGCCTGGGGATATTCTAAGGCAAGGAATCTATCACTAACATGTCTCTTTCAGATCTAATGTTTTTCAATAACTCTTGTAAACAGGATTTATAAGTAGACTTTTATAGATCTTACCCAAATGAGGCTGCCGTCAGTGCTATTACTTTCATCAATGCTCCTCTGTAAGTGAAGAGCTTATGACTGGACCAGGTCTTTCCCAGAAGAGTTGCAGCTTCAGTGCTAGTTAATGACTAATACAATGGATCCCAGGATCCAACAAGAAAAGCAAAGAAATGTTACAATGATTAAAATAGTGTTTGTTTTCAAACCTGCCCCTTCCTATTAGCCAACACTTTCGATTTTACTAACGCCCATACCTCCGCTCAATATTATGCATTGAGCCTACTGAGTACTATAAACAGTGTAAAGTGAGTCCAATTGCTTTGCCTCCCCAGCTTCGTTTGTACTTTCTGCATATGTACCATTTCAGATTTACCAGTCTGTTCCTTACAGACGCTCTCATTATTAAACCTAATACCCAGACACTCAAAGCAGTTATTCCTTCCAATATGGTGCCAATTACCCATACTTGACAATTCATTGCCTTCATTTCATCTAATATCACCATCTTTGCCCAGCAAAACTCACCACAATAAATTACCGCTGACTCATCTGTACCCCCCTTTGTGTACAAGATAAACGATTAGGTTGTCTGAAAATAAAAAAAGAGGGATCAGATCACATGCCAGTTGACGACTATGATGCTGGACCGCAGCCAGTAAACGGATCTCCTCATACATAAAGAAAATGCAGACTTTAGGCACCAACACACACACCCCTGATGCCATTCCTGGCCTATAGGGAAATTGTTGTAAAGTTGCACTTGCCTTTAGCAGTTCTTCTTTTCTATTGGAATCTTCACCAGCGTTCTGTTCCTCTGTTGGCTGCGCGTGGGTTCCTTTAATGACAGTTGGTTCTGTAGCTGGCGTTGTAGGGACCACGCTTCTTGTGAACTCTGCTAGATGTTTAATAAAGCAGTGTTACTGACGAAACCGTCTTCGTGTCTTCACCACATTTTGGCGACGATTGCCAGCCACAGTTGGTGTTTGACGAAGAAAGTTCAGTGGAGTTACAGAGCGGGTCCAATGTGTGTCCAGTGGCTGTGACTGAGAAGAACCTCGAGGGGCCGTTGTTCGCCTAAGCGGTAATCAGCTGTCAGTGTCGGAAGAACAGCTGAGTCGAGGAGAAGAGCCTGCTGTCAGTGCGTGTGATTTTTTTTTTTTTAAAGATCGAGGTGAGGAGTCAGCTGCCAGCGTGTGTGCCCTCATCTGTTTTTAAGGATTGAGGTGAGGAGCCGGTCGTCAGCGTGTGTGCCTTGATCTACTGTTTATCAATCTACTTTGAGCTGAGAGGCTGGCACTGAGTCTTTGCCTGTTTGGAATATCCTTGAATCGCTTTTAGTGAGGAGTGAATCCAGCGTGCATGCTGCTACTATGCTGCGCAAGGATTTTTGAAGACGTTTTTTGCACCGTGTGAGACTGCGTGGGACGAAGTGGAAGCTGGTGAGGTACTTGCCTGTCAGGCGTGCCCTGCCTTTATCTTGCACGCCTCATTTTCTGTTGCTTGTGCGGTAAAGGGGACAGATGTTGGGAGCTATCCGTGCTCACGCTATCAGTTTGACGTTACCGTTTGTTTTACAGCGCAGTAAGAGTATTCTTCCACGCATATATAAGTGAACGTTGGGAGCGTCGTGTGCTCACGTTCCAAAGTTATATCTCGTTTTCAAAACAAGGTATATTGTCTTACCCTCAAAGGCCACGTCAGTTGTCCTCTGCTGCCTTGCTTCCTCGTGTTTGTTCTTGCAACACATGACTATTTGTTGAAAAGTGTTCTTCCTGTTTATTTGCTTTCAGGTTCATTGCCCCCTGCTGGCCTGGTGTAAAATTGGTGTAAAAGTCCTTTTTGTGCTTTTATAAACGTTTCCTTCAGTCTTTGAACCTGTTTAGAGCTATACATTGTTTTGAGCACTATTTACTTTCAATATGGCCATGTTGAACATTGTTGTTCCACCACCTTTTCTTGCTCAACCTGGTCAACCCTCAACCCTCAATGCTTTGAGAAAGAATGGGTTGATGCTTTTGACAATTACATCATAGCTTTGGATGGTTCTGAATTTTCACCTGAAAGGAAAAAAGCATTGTTGTTGGGCACTATAGGCAAAGAAGCTCAACGCATTTTCAAGTACACGCCTCAGATGTTAGGTAATGATAATAACCCAATAGAGTATGTCTTTTCAGAAGCAAAACTTCGTTTGGAGAGATTTGCAAAAGAAGAAAAAATAGTTATGTCACGGTATAAATTCTAAACGAGGCATCAAAAGCAGGGTGAAACTTTTGATGAATTTATTTCAGTACTCCCGGAGTTATCAATAAAGTGCAAGTTCGGTCAAATGACTGATGAACTAATTAGGTATCAACTTTTTGTTCATTGTCACAAAAGGAAGACTCAAGAATATTTATGGGCAGCTAAGAATCCTTGTTTGAAAGATGCGATTTCCATTGCAAAAGTGGTGGAGGAGTCTGAAAATTGCATGAAGAAGTTGAATAAAGTAGAAAGTTCTGATGGTACCATTGCAGCCGTAGGGAAGAAAGAAGAACCCAGCAAAATGTCAGGCAATAAGGCAAATACCAAGCCACAAAAGTTGTTAAAGTCCAAGGGATGTTCTAGGTGCGGCAGCTCCTTCCACTCTAGTGATGCAAAATGGTGTTTTGCTTCCAAACAAGATTGCAGGAGATGTGGTCGTATGTGTAAGGATTACAACAAGTCCAGTGTGAAGGTTACCGAGGACTTCAGCATCGTTGAGGATGCTGACGACCGTCTCTTAATGGTTCTGTCGGACACTGAAGCACTGGAGAGACGGAGTCGCCCCAAAGCATCCTTCACGATCTTAGGCAAAGAAGTGGAGTTGATGGTGGACTGTGGCTCCTTGTATACTATTGTGCCCAAATGGATGTGGGAGGAGTGGCCCCAGGTCTCTCTTTTTCCTAAAGACATTGATCCTAGAAGTTACCAAGGAGAGAGAATAATTGTGTTTGTTTTTTTTCTGCTGATGTTTTTAAATCTAGAAAAGTTCAAGGGAAAATGTATGTAGCAGAAGATGGCCCACCTATCCTAGGTTGATGTCATCAATTTGATCTTCATATTGTTATTGATCCTCATGTTCCTGGTCATTTTTGTGCGTGCCTGATGAGTCAGACATGGAGAAGATCCTTGCTGAAATGGATGTAGTTTAAAAAAACAATTGGGTGTTCTTGAGGTAATATGAATTTTTATGGTCAATTGTGTCCCCTAACGTAGACCCCAACGGCTCCATGTACGTGCTTCAAGTACATGTATGTTCCCTCCACTTCCAGCTATGAAGACGCAAATACATTTGTGTCCAACGTTAACATGTCCTCTTTCAGATCCACCATGAATGGGTCGAATATTCAGTTCCTAAGTATGCCTTGCCACCGTCTTTACATGGTGCACTTTTCACGTTTTCCTGGCTCTGGAGAGTTAGGCCCTGATTCATGCCATCGAGCCCTTTCTGCCTTCTGCCTCTGGAAGCTGCAGCCTAGACCTGCATCTGTATCCCTGACCTTTGTCTTACTCCCTGCGCGGCTAGCGGTGCCTGGCTCGGCCTGCTTGCCTGCCAAAACAGTATTCAGCCTTCAAGTTATCTGCTCCGCTCCTCGAAAATACATTCCTGTCTAGTAGTTTAGGTAAACATCCTTCCCAGCTGCAGAGCAAAGGGCCCGGCCTTTCTGTCTCCATGCAAGTAATTCATAGCCCCCGTTACCATGGTAGGCCCATGGCCCCCTTGCTTTACACGTAGACACGTAATCGCATATGCACGCACTAGCAGTCAGTATAGAATAGCCTCTGCCCGAGAGACCTTTCCTTCTAGATAATACAGTTCCTCAAACACAAGATACCAGATATGATTTGGGATTAGGTTGTTCTGACACGCCAGACTTCTGTCTCCCTGTATAAGCGCAAATGTCAAGTCCCCTTCACCCTCCAGTTCCACGTCATTCACACGTCATGCTGCTGCGCGCGCATCTCTGCCACATATTTCTGCTGACTCTGCAGGATTCTTCTATGGATCCACCCACCTGTGACACTTCTCTATGACGTTTCTAGCACACACCTCTGTGTACGCCCTCGTGCACGCCTTCTGTTACGCATGTGTGTTCTTATCTCATTTCTCTCAGCTGTTACGCCTTCTGCATTCATCACCACTATATGCATGTACTATATATATGATATTCTGTTAATAAAGCATTGTACATGTCCATGTCCATTCCCTTCCTGAACCCTCGTGGTGATGGAACATGATACCTGGTTCGAACCAATTCCTTTTTAAGGAATAAAACCCTTATAACCTCAGATGCCACGGACTCTGCCTCTCATTTATTTGACTGAGTTATTCTTATTGAACTTTACCGCATAGAAATTAAGCATAGGTAATTTTAATTTACCACATAATTGGCGCCCGAACAGGTACCCCTCCCCCACCTTACGCGCCGGCGGTGCGTTGCAGGCCTGGTCCCCTGCCACAGCCGTGAAGGACAACTACGCGTACCCGCAGGATTTCCTGTACCTCCCTCAGGCCAACGGAGGTGACTGAGGCTGCGATCGACACCCAGACGAGGCGGTGAGGAGTGCGGAGGATCCCGACCAGAGCCTAGCTGAGAGAGCAAGGTCCGAGGTGTTCAGAGGCCCACCAGTTCCGAAGTCCCGAAGTACCTACGTCACGAGTCGAGTCCAGTCCAGTCCGGTCCAGTCCAGTGTCGAGTTTCCGAGGCCTTCCGTTCCGTGCTTCCCGGTGAGTACCGTTGCTGGGGACGCATCTAGACGGGTGCATTAATTTGTGTCCGGTCAAGACGGGTTTGGGTACACAGACCCGGTCTGCACTGTTTAGCAGTGTATCTGTACTGTTTAGCAGTATATCCAGTATTCCGCTATCAAGTTATCGTTCGTTTTCCGAAATGTTTCAATGTGTTTTAATGTCGTGGTATGAGTGATTGTTTGATTTTCATTACTGTGTTTTTTGTATTAGTGGTGTCCAAATACGAGTAAGTATCAAGTACCAAGTATCACGGCTAAAAATGCCGCTGTTTTCTAAACTGAAACAGATAGGAACTAGAAAAGGGATACTCGAGGAAGCTGTTCCCATCCCACCCAGGGACACTCCCGGATATTTTATGTACCACAAGCACGGCTTAGATGCTGTATTATATCTCGACTTATGGGTGGATTACACCAAAGATCTAGCAGAGAATCAGAGATGGCCCGTTACAGGGACATGGGATGCCGAGTGCATCTTGAGAGTAGAAGAAGCATTATGGAAAAAGAAAGCCAGACAGTCACAGAAAGATGCCATTGAATTATGGCGTAAAGAATCGCACAGACGGACAGAGAAAGCACTCAGAAAAGCAGAGAGAAGTAAAGAGGATTCCGAAAAAGCCAAAGAAAAAGAACTACTAGAGGAAGGAGAACGAGTTAGAATAGAACAACACGATAGACGTAGAAATGCTATTATGACAGGATTGTATCCAGTCCTGGCCGAGGGCCTGCCTAAGGCGACCCCGGAAGTACCGAAAGATCTGCCCCCTCCATTGGCTCCGACTAAATCATGTCACAAAACCGCAGCAGAGATTTTCCTTTCTTCTTATTTAGACGATGTAGCACCCGCATACACCAATGTTCCACCTGCACCTATACTTCCCCAACGACAGACCACTCCTCCACCACTTCCTGCATCCCCCATTAACCCTATTAATCCGCTTAATCCTTTTGTGTCTGACACGACCCTACAGACAGATCATGCTCAAGCCTCCGCCTTAGGAGGTGCATCAGGGGGTTATCATACCCCGCCACCAGCACACCGATTAACTACTAGAGAACTAGCAATGGAACGTACTCCGAAACCAGCCACAATGGAAAAGTTTAAAGAGCTTCTTACATACTGTAGATATGACCCAGTACCAGGCGAAGACGGTTGCATGATATTAGCCTCAATACGTATAAGACGTGCTGCAAACGTTTTGGTTTTTTTTCCAGGAATGCAAGATTACCTAGACAGGATATACCATTTTGTTCAGACAGGGGAGGGTCAGGAATGTATTCATGAGGCTATGGCACATCTGAAAGTAGACCTTCAAAGTATACTATTAAGATTCCTCATAAACTGTTTCATAAGAGAACGAGACCAGCCTGGTGTAAATAAAGAAGAGATGGAGGTACTAACTACATGGGGTCAGAATATTTCAGAGGGAAAACATGATAGAAAAGCATGTATAGCGACCATGTACAGGAAAATTCGTAAAGAAATAGTAGTATTTCATGCAAAAGAGAAAGCTGAAAGGGAAGCAGAATCAGACGAATCAGACACGAATAAATCCTCAGGGGAGGAAGAGCCGGAAGATAGAGGAACGATAGCATATGTAGGAAAGGGTAGATCCTTTAATAAACCGATACGCCCAGAAAGCAAGAGACTTTTTCACTCCGCTATGTCAAACCCGAAGACTCCTGAACATTTATTTCAGGCTACCGATAAAATACTTCAAGAACGAATGGGGTACCATGTACTCGATTCCATGGATGAACAAGAATTAGCCAGGTCAGCAGTACAATGGGCTGACAATTCTGATAAATATAGTGATGACGCATTAGCGCAGACCTTTTTGAATCTTTCCCCAGACGAACAGCGACTAGCTAGTATGTACATGATACAACACCTCCTTATATTGTATAAGAGTCAACATTCTGATCCAGGTCCCTTACCTGATATACTAATAGAGTTACTCATGAATAAATGGAGAGGCCTGGGTACCGATTTAATTAAGGTAATTCTAGAACATCGACACAGATATAGTGCTTTCCTGAATCCACAGTTTGTTTCAGCTCCACCCCCAGAAAGAAAAATGTTTTACATAGACAGACAGAATCCCTTGCGAGAAGTGCATCCAGTCAGGAATGCTGACAATACCTTTAGACGTGTGTTTGTGTACACGCCCATAACTAAAATGGAATTATTGGAAATGAAGAAACTAGTGCCCAGTCACGACAAAGACCCTGCAGGTTTCCACCGTGAAATAAAAGACATGTTACTCATGGGTGATTATACCTATCCTGACATCATGAAAATATTGAAAGTATTATTGCCTGCCGGTATTTACGAGAAACTCAAAGAAAAAGAATGGGAGGTGGGAGAGCAAAATATTGATTGGGCTGCATTAGAGAACGAAGAAAATACCCGAACCCCAGGCCTAGGGCTTGGGGATAAAACTAAAGCATTACCAGGATTGTTAGTACAAGTATTGCCACGTTTATTAGCGACGAAAAAGGAGGACTGGGATGCAATCTCAGCCTGCAAACAGAAACCCGATGAAGACACTAGTGATTTTTATTCCCGATTTGAGAAATGTTTCATTATTAATAGTGGCCTGAAAGCAAGTAGCGAGTCATATCCACACCTTTTTGTATCCAAATTGGTCGAGAATTCCCTGCCCCAAGTTAAGAATCGTGTACTGAAAGTCGAGAGCACCTGGCAAGCAAACACGCCTTCCCAAATGTTACAAATGTTACAGTACCACCAGAATAGAATTAGAGAAGAACATGATCACGAACAAAGACGTATGAAAGATACGAAAATGAAAATGTTAGTAGCTCAGTCAGTTCCAGCTGACGGTCAGAAAAAGGGCATGACACAGTCCAATAATTCAGCAGCTCCTGTTAAAGGGACATGCAACTATTGTAAACAGCCAGGTCACTATATAAACGATTGTGCAGTTCTGAAACACAATATAGCTACAGGTAAAACTAAAGAAAGACCGCGTCCACCTAGACAGGACCAGGTCCAACAACAAGTACCACAGAATATCCAGCCTATGCAGGCTCCACAACAGACAGTACAGACCGTAGCGGTACCACAGTCACAACCAATTGCCGCAACACAACATGCAACTCAGCAGATGTACCAGTATGCCCAAACTGATTATCCCGATTATCAGCGATACACATGAAACAGCCTAGAGAGGGAAGTTGGCTTGCCTCTTATTGAGGTTCCTGTAGATCAAGGGGGTCCTTACGTACATAGCCAAGTGTTAGGAAAAGATAGAAAGTTTTTGATTGATACAGGGGCAAGCAGGACGACAATAAGTCACGACGAGGTTCCAGGGGCAACCCTCTCAGGCTCACAGAATGTTTCCCTTGGATTTTCAGGCAAGCCTATTGTAAATGAAGTATCGAAACCAGTACCTCTTTTAGTTGGTCCGTTGTCTCGCACTACAGATTTGTTATTAACGAAATCATGTCCAGAAAACGTGTTAGGTATCAAGACACTGAAAGCTCTAGGAGCTGTGATATGTTGTTCTCCGGAAGGAGTAAGACTGTTTTTGCGTGACTTTAAGGGTCACTATGTGTTGAGAAATATTGATCCCAGATTACAGAATGTTCCTGCACATTTATGGGCACAAGGCCCCACTGATGTAGGTTGTATGCACATTACACCATATCGAGTCACACTCAGGCCAGGAGTGGTATTACCACGAATCCGACAATACAAGTTACCCCCAGATGCTGTAGTGGCTTTGCTGAAAATCATTGACGAGCTCATTGCACAAGGAGTGGTTGTAGAAACCGACTCAAATTTATGTAATTCCCCTATCATTCCGATTCTTAAACGCACTGATCCAAATGCACCTCCAGTTTATCGATTAGTGATCGATTTACGCGAATTAAATAAATGCATTGTACCACAGTATCCTGTGGTCCCAGATATCTCCTCACTACTGACAGCTATTGATTCCGAGGCAATGTTCTTTACTGTAATTGATCTGAAGAACGCCTTCTTTAGTGTCCCCATTGATCCGGAAAGCCAATATCTCTTCGGATTCTGTTTAAATGGCCGAAGCTTCAAATTTGCACGCGCACCTCAAGGATTCACAGAAAGCCCCAGCATCTATAGCCAAGCACTGAAAAGACAACTTGACAGTATTCACATGCCTGATGACACTGCCCTACTTCAGTATGTCGATTTATTTATTTATTTTTAGAGTTTTCTATAGCGCGAACTTGAACCGATTAGGTTATCAGAGCGCTTTACATAGCACCAGTTCCGTTACATGTTATCACAGCAGTTTACATAGAATCAGTTACGTTGCACATTTCAGGATCTTGAACCGATTAGGTTATCAGAGCGCTTTACATAAGACAGCATTCGATGTCCAGTGCCCTCCTCCGCCGTGTAGCGGGGGACCACTTCCAGCCCTCCGAAGTCGTCGAGCTGTCGGGACTAGGCTCCTGGAATTTCAGCTGCCCCTTTACAAGGCACTTTACATAAAATCAGTTACGTTACACATTTCAGGAACACCTTTCTTTTTGCTCTAGTGGATAGGGTTATCTCTTCACACGGGGGAAGGGGTACACCTGGCTATATTCCAACAGTTCCACCGGCGATTAGTCGTAAAAGCTATAATTCTAACACAGGGAGGGGATACACATGGATACAATCTAAAAATCAAATAGTATACTAGTCATTAGGGTTATCTTCTATCTTGACAGGAGGGATGTGACTGGAAACACTCTAGGGGTAATATAGGGGTGGTAGAGAGTACAAAGGACCGCTGCAAACACTACACGAGTACCAGCATAGAGGAGGGGTGGGTGGGATGCAAAGGTCTGGAGGGAAGGAAGGGCTAGAGTCCAGCGAGAACTGTCCAAGAAAAAACAGCAGCATTCACCGCATAGAGGAAGGGTGGGTAGGATGCAGGGTATGGAGGGAGGGACTAGTCCAACGAAAAAGTCCTCCAGAGTCCACCAGGGCACTATCCTCTGCGTTCGTGTTCCCGTAGCCTGCGTCGGGAGCTGTAATTATGGTCATACAATTCTCCAAAGCGTCTTATAGGTGTGCCCCTAATCAAAATAAGGTGCCCTATCCGGCCTGATGCCTGCTTGTAAAGGTGCACTCTGGTGCTACATGGAATCGGGCTCATCATGTGTGGTCTCGGCCATCTTGGAAGCAGGCAGACCTTGTGTCATCTGCCTTTGAGCCTCCGGTGTCCCCCCTTGCAGTGCTATGTCAATCCTCAGTGTGATCACCGGAGCGGGCTCCCTGTATGCTCCGTGCTGTGCATGACCTCCGCTTCAATCAGTATTCAGCCCAAGAGTGCCTTTGTTGCAATGTCAGCCACCGCCCGCCATCCTAAAGTCAGGCACTGTGTGGGGGCAATACTCCGGTGCCCCGGTCCGCCCCGCAACTGCCCTCCAAGTCTGGCTCACCACTACAGCTGGTGTGTGCTCCGTTCCAGCACCCGACGGGCGTTTTCTTCCCAGATCGCCTCCGCGGAGGATTGCCGCAGCCCGCCGGTGCGCTCCCTATTGCACGCGCGTTGGGACACACACCGCTCCGCTGACTATGCCCTCCTGACGACCCCTACAGGTCAGGGTCCCTCCGGTGCTCCGGTTATTTTATGGCGAGGGCTACTTGTTACGCCGATTACATCAGGCGCGGTCCGTTGCGGCCATTCCCTGCCGTTGCTGCCAAGATGGCGGTCTTTGTCCACGGCGTCCACAGATATCGCCCTCCGTTACAGTCACCACTGCTCCACTTGCCCTGAAACTCGAGCCAGACATGCTCTGGGGTATCGGACAGCAGAAGTCCCCTCTATGGCGCAGTCTGTAGGCTGAATGACAGCGTTATCCCCCCGAATAGGGGACACAGGTCGGGAGCCGAGGCGGATCACCTCCGCCTCGGCTCCGCCCCGCCCCGCCCCGTCGATGATCTATTGATCACCGTCCGAAGTGAACCTGAATGTGAGCAAGCATCACTGACGGTTTTGCATTTCTTGGCTGACAAGGGACACAAGGTGTCCCCTTCGAAGCTGCAATTCTGTGTTCAGCAAGTGGTTTACCTTGGGCACTTGTTGTCTAAAGGGGGGAGACAGCTAACACCTGACCGTATCCAGTTAATTGTAAACATGTCACAACCCAAGACACAAAAGGAGGTACAGGCTTTTATAGGCCTCACTTCTTACTGTAGACAATGGATTCCCCAGTATGCATTTCTAGCGAAACCACTCATACAGTTGACAACCCAGGAGGCAGCGACATCGACTGTCCTCCCTTGGACTCAGGAACATACACAAGCTTTTAATGACTTAAAGAAAGCCTTATGTCAAGCACCAGTTTTAGCGACACCATGTTACAGCAAGCCTTTTACACTTTTTGTCACAGAACGCGAAGGTACTGCATTGTCAGTACTCACCCAAGATCAAGCAGGTTCACACAAACCGTGTGCTTATTTTTCTAGTACATTGGATCCCGTAGCCCAGGCGCTGCCTGCGTGCTTGAAATCAGTAGCAGCGACAGCTCTAGCAATCAGACAAAGCGATTCCATAGTGTTAGGACACCAATTTACAGTACAAGTTCCACATTCCGTGGAAGTTCTTTTAAACCAAACACAGACTCAGCACTTGACTATAGCACGACTGACAGGTTATGAATTGACATTGTTTCAGCCACACGTAGAAATCAGACGTTGTAATACATTGAATCCTGCTACACTTCTGCCATTAAGTGAGACAGATCCATTGGCACATGATTGTATTGAAGTCATTACCATTACGACGAAACCCAGACAAGACTTGACAGACACTGCATTATCAGATCCAGACCTGACACTTTATGTGGATGGTTCATGTATGAGAACAAGTACAGGAGAGTTAGTGGCCGCATATGCAGTCACGACAGAAACTGAAGTCATAGAAACAAATTGTATTGACACCCTGTCAGCTCAAGCAGCAGAGCTCATCGCTCTGACACAAGCCTGTATGCGAGCAAAGAACAAGAGAGTTAACATATACACAGATTCTCGTTATGCATTCGGAGTTGTACACGACTTCGGAGTACTCTGGCGAGAGAGAGGTTTTTTGACTTCTCACGGTGCCAAGATCCAGCACGGACCCCTCATTCAAGCTCTGTTAGACGCAATACATTTGCCTACAGCGATATCCATCATGAAGTGCAAGGCACATACGAAAGTCACAGATATCATTTCCCAGGGTAACGACCTGGCAGATCGAACAGCCAAGCATACAGCTCAGACTCAGACTCACGCAACTGACCTGACAAAGACAATAGTCCCGACACCGACACATTGCATGACAGTTAAGGATCCCGCCCTAGATGTAATTGACATACAGACACATGCTACACCAGACGAAATCAAGAAATGGACTGAACTAGGAGGGATCCAGACAGAACAGGGATGGATGACGAAGGGAAAATCTACATGGTTTCTCCCCGACTCTATGGTTCAAGCCATCATTAACACAGTACACAGTCCAGCACATTTAGGAGAAAAAGCCATGTTAGACAGTATTCAAAACCTTTGGTTCAATAAACATTTACGAGCAGCAGCCAAACAGAAAGTGCGTACTTGCATGATCTGTTGTCAGTTCAACCCAGATAAAAGCATTCCCGTAGAGCAAGGTGGTTTTCATCCTCCCGATCATCCTTTTGAAGTCCTCCAGATGGATTATATCCAGATGGAACGTTGTCGAGGATTCAAATATGTCCTCGTAGTTGTATGTGCACTCTCCCGTTGGACAGAAGCATATCCAGTCCCAGATTACACTGCTCCGACCACTGCCAAGCAGCTGGTTCGTGAATTCTTCCCCAGGTATGGTTTGCCCCGTATCGTATACTCAGATAACGGTCAGCCATTCTCGTCCGAGCTTATGAAGCAGGTATCACTCCTACTAGGCTATCAGTGGAAATTCCACTGTGTCCGACATCCCGAGGCAGCAGGTCTCGTGGAACGTCATAATCAGACTCTGAAAATTCGTCTTGCCAAGATCTGTAGAGAGAAAGGCGTCGACTGGATAGTAGCTTTACCGGTTGCACTCTTTTACATGAGAATGGTAGCACACTCTCGAACAGGGCTATCCCCGTACGAGGTGGTCTTTGGTAGGCCACCGAATATGTGGGGGACGCCTCTGCCTCGTAAAATCACTGATGTTGACTGTAACATGCTGACAGATTACCTTGCTTCCTTGATGTCTGCACTACAATCATGTCGTTCACAGGTTGCTGCAGCTTTTCCCGACAACACCGAGGTGAAGCCACATGAGGTTGTTCCGGGGGACCTGGTGTTCGTGAGGAACTTCGACAGGAGAAGTCCGCTGGAGCCCCGTTGGCAGGCGCCGAAGCTAGTGCTATTGACTACAAGGACTGCGATTAAAGTCGAGGGCCGTAAGGGCTGGCTTCACTCGAGTCATGTTAAAAAATGCCATGGACTACCGCCAGACTTAGACTCCCAGCCCTGCCCTCCTCCAGAGACTGACTCAAAACTCCCCCTGGTAGAGAAAACTTCTTCTCAGGAGTATAAATTAAAGTTGAGGTCTAGCAAGTCAGACAGTTTAATTGTTTAAGTCCTCCCCTAGGTGAATCGGTTAGACAAGTTTCTGACATGTATCCCCTAGACCCCAATAGAGAGAGAGATAGACAGAAACAGCTCAAGAAACGTGAATATTGTAAATCACTCCGTAGTCACTGTATTGTGACATTATTGATTATGTTTTTTCTGAGTCTTTTGATTATTGCTGCAAGTATACTGTTGCACATATATTATCCTATTTTCAAGCGTGCACATTCTTCTTCAAATGACACTGTCGAGCACACTTTCAGTGAACTGCCCCCGCATGAGTTGTCCTACCGACTTGCGCTGCGCAACAATACATTCATTAGTATGTTACATCATTCCCATCAGACCAGCAATGCTACAAATTGTTGGATATGTGGCCGACTCCCTCCCTATCAGAAGTTCAAGGGAGTTCTGCCCCTCTTTCCGTACCCGTTCACACACAATGGTTCCTGTGGTGCATGGTTTAGTTTGATTAATTCCTTAGATTCTGATTCCGTACTTTACCAGGGCAATTGGGTATGGGGAAACCTGAACACCGTTCTGCATAAAGTATGTTTCCCTGACAAGGAGGGTCTTCCCAAAAGGACAGGGACTGATCTAGAAAACGAAGTATATGGATTAGGTAACTTTACACTTAACCTCATGATTCTGAATGTTGAGTCCGAAACCGAACCAGTCTTGGCCGCTATGTCTGTATTACCAGTCAAAGGTGAATTATGTGTCAGAAAGAATGGTTCAGTACACCTAGGTCATAGCACATGTACTACTGTGATTGAATTCAGTGATAAAGGCAAGTCTACATTCAAGGCTTCCCGTCATTCCTATTTCGTTTGTGGTCATACAGCATATATACGTTTACCTTTAGATTGGGATGGCACCTGTTACATTGCATTCCTACTGCCACCTGTTTTCCTAGCCCCTCCTGATTATCATAGGGACTCCCATCTAGTACACATTAGACCCAAGAGAGATCTCCCGATTGTCGACTACACTGAAACGGCATGGGAGCAATACACAGACTTCAATAAAGGTTTCTTTCCCTACTTAGGTGCTGTCTTTAATAGTAAACTGATACGTAGATTAACCAGAACCCTCGAAGCAGTAGTGAATGAAACTACTTCCGCCCTAGGTAACTTAACGGAGGAGCAGTCTGCTATGCGGATTGTTGTTCTTCAAAATCGTCTTGTCCTTGACGTCATCCTGGCCGATAGGGGCGGAGCTTGTAGAGTCATCGGATCGAGCTGCTGTGTTTTCATTCCAGAAAACGCGCCATCAGTATATAGAGCCATAACCCGTCTTCACAAGATTGCAAGTCAGATACACCAGAATCCAGGCACCTGGACTTGGTCCGGTTGGTTCTGGAGCGTGCTATCAGCCTGGGGATGGAAGGTCCTATCCTTCCTCGGAATAGCCCTTCTCATAGTGTTCAGTTGTTGCCTATGTTTACAATGTGGGCCAGCGATTTGCGGCTTGTGCGCCACATCATGTATTCCTCATTCAAGTCCACGTTCAAAATACCGTAAGAAGAAAGAAGAGCAAATGATGTTACATGAACAGATTGATAGATTAATGAGGATTGATATATCATGAAGGGTCCGTAGGGGACAAGGAGGGAATGAGGTAATATGAATTTTTATGGTCAATTGTGTCCCCTAACGTAGACCCCAACGGCTCCATGTACGTGCTTCAAGTACATGTATGTTCCCTCCACTTCCAGCTATGAAGACGCAAATACATTTGCGTCCAACGTTAACATGTCCTCTTTCAGATCCACCATGAATGGGTCGAATATTCAGTTCCTAAGTATGCCTTGCCACCGTCTTTACATGGTGCACTTTTCACGTTTTCCTGGCGAGTTAGGCCCTGATTCATGCCATCGAGCCCTTTCTGCCTTCTGCCTCTGGAAGCTGCAGCCTAGACCTGCATCTGTATCCCTGACCTTTGTCTTACTCCCTGCGCGGCTAGCGGTGCCTGGCTCGGCCTGCTTGCCTGCCAAAACAGTATTCAGCCTTCAAGTTATCTGCTCCGCTCCTCGAAAATACATTCCTGTCTAGTAGTTTAGGTAAACATCCTTCCCAGCTGCAGAGCAAAGGGCCCGGCCTTTCTGTCTCCATGCAAGTAATTCATAGCCCCCGTTACCATGGTAGGCCCATGGCCCCCTTGCTTTACACGTAGACACGTAATCGCATATGCACGCACTAGCAGTCAGTATAGAATAGCCTCTGCCCGAGAGACCTTTCCTTCTAGATAATACAGTTCCTCAAACACAAGATACCAGATATGATTTGGGATTAGGTTGTTCTGACACGCCAGACTTCTGTCTCCCTGTATAAGCGCAAATGTCAAGTCCCCTTCACCCTCCAGTTCCACGTCATTCACACGTCATGCTGCTGCGCGCGCATCTCTGCCACATATTTCTGCTGACTCTGCAGGATTCTTCTATGGATCCACCCACCTGTGACACTTCTCTATGACGTTTCTAGCACACACCTCTGTGTACGCCCTTGTGCACGCCTTCTGTTACGCATGTGTGTTCTTATCTCATTTCTCTCAGCTGTTACGCCTTCTGCATTCATCACCACTATATGCATGTACTATATATATGATATTCTGTTAATAAAGCATTGTACATGTCCATGTCCATTCCCTTCCTGAACCCTCGTGGTGATGGAACATGATACCTGGTTCGAACCAATTCCTTTTTAAGGAATAAAACCCTTATAACCTCAGATGCCACGGACTCTGCCTCTCATTTATTTGACTGAGTTATTCTTATTGAACTTTACCGCATAGAAATTAAGCATAGGTAATTTTAATTTACCACATTCTGAGGGTTATACCCATAGCATAGTGTTGAAAGAGGGCACTATTCCAGTGAAGCACAAATTGAGGAGGGTTCCGGTTGTGGTTAGGGACGATGTTAAGAAATTGTTGAATGATATGCTTGCTGAAGGAGTGATTGAGCCTGTTGAGGCGTCAGAGTGGGTCACTCCTGTTGTTATTACAAAGAAGAGTGATGGCAAACTCAGGTTCTGTGTAGACCTTCGCAGTTTGAATCAGCATGTTGTCGCAGACACCTTTCCCCTCCCAAACATTAACGAATTGTTACTGTTGTTGTAGGGTGGCAAGTTCTTTTCTAAACTTGATTTGAAGAGTGCTTACCACCAGATCAGACTTCAGGATGATTCAAATCCTCACAGCCTTCATAACTATGGAGGGTACTTTTCGCTTTACCAGGCTACCTTTCGTCCGCTGCCAGTGTTTTTCAGCGCATTAAGAGCCTAGAAAATGTGAAGTTCTTCCAGGATGACATTTTGATTTTTGGTGGTGTAGTGTAGTTCCTATATTTCCAATAGGCTCTGCGCATTGGAATAATATATCCTGTAGATTAGACGTAGGAATAAGGTTGACTAGGTTTCTACTGAATATACTAAACTTGATTGTGTGTGCCAGCTAGCTTAGAGGTCACTAGAAACTTTCTCAAATTCACAAGAAGGGATTAGTCTCTGACAACCGCATAAACATGACAACTTTGTTTCCCCAAGATAAAACGTATCTTCAGAGTCGTGGAAACAATAGATAATTATTTCACTCAGTCAATCATGCATGCTTCGTTTCACCAGAGGTGCAGAGAAAGTAGAAAGATGGGCGTTTTCAATAAAAGGATTTATTGAACAGTCTTCTTTCTCAAGCATAAGAAATGAACTGCTACAATAGTAACACTGGTTGTAAAATATAATGCTTACAGTAGAATTAGTAGAATAAAATAAAACTGTAAGAGCATTGTATTGTTCCTAAACCATAGAAAAATACATACATAAATAAAAGAGGCTAAAAGTACTCAACTGGTGCATCTAAAATACGCCTACCCCAATGCACCTAACCTAAGCTTAGTACAAGGGAAGAAGTAAGTGAGGCGAAGCATAAATGTAGTATTCTTTTTGCCAAGAATCTGTCCAAGATTTCTCTAAGGGTCTAATCAGCTCCGTACCTTAGTTTAGAATGAAGAAGGATGGTCTCAGGACTCGATTTCCCAGCAACCCGCAAGGGTAGCTTGGAAACACTGGAGCTGGATTTCTCTGCAGGAAAAAAGACAGCGTCTCTCTCAGTGCGTCTGCTGGAGGGCCGGCTTTCTTCGGCACTTGCTGTAGCAGGGCGTGTCGGGCAAGTAGATAGTCGAACTGCTCCAAACCACCGTGTGTTTGCTCGGGCAAATGTGCGCATATTTATACCTTGAAGGTGCCGGATTTGACGTATGGTTGGACATAATAACGTCATCAAAGAGTCTCAGTTCTTGGATAAATCAATATTCAAGCAAGGGGAAGTCCCTGCCTGCTGAAGGTGGGTTTTTCCAAAAGATCGTTGTGAATTTTCGGAACTAGTGGAAGTAGCCATGCAGTATTTGGACTGCATGAGCTATGCCTAAATATGGTTATGATTTCCGTGCCTATAAAAGGATATGGTGATTTATACCTATATAAGGGCATGAATCGGGAAACTTACAATAGGGTCCAAAAATAATACATAACAGTGGGTCTGTGGACAAACACAACAAAACGCTGAAGGAGGTTTTGAGTAGGTTGAGGGAGGCTGGCCTTACTCTCAGGAGGGAAAAGTGCACGTTTTTGGTGCAAGAAATTGAGTATTTGGGATTCACCATCTCTGGCCAAGGTGTCTGGCCTAAATTGGATCTTTTAGAAGCTATTAGGCGTGCACCCGTCTCTTCCTATAAAGAACAATTGAGGTATTTTATGTAATTAATAGAGTACTACTCGAAATTTGTAAGAGGTTTTGCATCAAAAATTGAAGCTCTTAGGTCTTTGTTGAGGAAGGGGTGTCCATTTGTTTGGGGTCATGCCCAACAAAGCGCGTTTGATCTCATTAGGAAGGACATTTGTGATGCCAATGTTCTGGCTCCCTTTGACACGCTTTTGAAGACCTTTTTGCCTGTGGATGCCAGTGCTGGCGGACTGGTTGTGGTGCTCTCTCAAATGCATGTAGGTGGTGAGAGAACTGTCGCTTTTGCATTATGCTCTTTGTCTGAGTGCGAGTGCAATTATTCTGGGATTGAGCGTGAGGCTCTGGCCGCCTCCTGGTCGGTGAGGCATTTCAGAACTTTTTGGTGGGGTGTTGAGTTCTGTATTCGTACAGACTATAAACCTTTCATCAAGGTACTCAGTCCTGGTGGTGCTGCTAAAGGTTCTGCCAGGTTCACCAGACTTGCTTCTAGAATGCAAGAATATCGTTACATTGTTTCTCACATTCCTGGATGGTAGAATGCCCAGGGCAGATTGTTTGTCTCTTAGACGATCTGGTGGTGTCATTCAGGAAGTTTGTAAGGATTCTGATGGTGGTGTGGCCTTTTTGTGTGATGTTGAGGAGTGTGTTGCTTCAGTTTTCTCATCTGCAGATTGGTGTCATTTTATGGATTTGGATGAAATGAATGAAATGAAATGAAATTTGATTTGTAGAGTGCATGGCTGCCCGAAAGCGTCCCAGCACTTGCTTAGGGAACCCGTCCTGGTATTCCCCAGCGAGATAACCAATTACTGGGCATCCCCAAGGTGAAAGCCAGGCATCCCGCTGCGAGGGGCCGTTGTGGAGATTAAGCAAGCTATTGCCCAGAGTTACAGAGTGGGACTCCATGATTGGAATAGGCACCGAGGCGAGAATTGTCAGGTCCAGGGAAACTTGAGCCCAAGACCCGCCGAGGCGGGGAATTGAACCCTGGTCTGGGCCAGACCTCTGCATCAGGGTCTGCCGCTCCAACCACTTGAGCCACACTTCTCCACCTTAAATGTGTCAAAAGAATGTTGGCTTATGGTGAACGTTGAGAAAGCACTTTGGCACCTTCTGTCAGACCGTATGTTAAGGTTGTGGATGAGCTGAGCATGAATGGGGACAATGTTCTTTTGAGGAATGATAAGTTTGTGCCTCCCGAGGGTTTAAGATCCAGGATTATAGGGCTGGCACATTAAGGCCACCTTGGCCAAACTTTGACAAAGAAAAGGGTGCGTGAAGATTTCTGGCGGGCTGGTATGGACGAGCAGATCACTTCTTGGGTAATTGACTGTTGTTTACAGAGAAAGTGAGAAGAGGCTCAAGACTGGTTGTCAGGTCTTCCCTTGTCACATTGAGGATCTTGATGTTCCGTGGAGTTCTGTGTGTTTGGATTTTATTGGGCCTATACATGGTGTGGAGGAAGGTTGGAGGAATGCTTTGGTTTTAGTTGATGTTTATTCTAGGAGGCTCATTGTCAAATTCATGCCTGATATCACTACAAAAAGTACCATAGAGCAATTGAATTTTTTTTCCCTGAGGAGGGTCTTCCTCATACTTTGGTTCTGTGGCTAATGTTGAAGGGACCACGCTTCTTGTGAACTCTGTTAGATGTTTAATAAAGCAGTGTTACTGACGAAACCATCTCCGTGTCTTCACCACAGAAATGCTTTGTTGTGTTTACAATGTACATATTCATTATTGCTCGTGTGTAAGCCCCTAATGGACACTAGACTTCAGATGAAGAGAAAGAACAAGTTACTTACCTTCGGTAACGATATATCTGTAAGAAACAGTAGTTAGTATTAGATTCCTTACCTTAGAATATCCCCAGGCGTCAGACTGGATCCGGAAATTTTTGCGTAGCAGTACCCTTGCGCGTCGGTAGGTGTCGTCTGCCGCTCCGCGTCCGTCATCGGTGTCGTGGGCGCCGTGATGACGTCGTCGGAGTACTTAGACGCCACCTCTGCGTGCTGACGTCAATTCTTAGACACAGCTTTTCAACGCCAAAAACGCAGAGCCATGTCAAAAACCAACACTGGTGCAATTGAAACTAGGGCCATGAAAGGGGATGACCATAACCCTAGATATCGGTTCGCAGAACGGGGAGGATGGGTGGGGCGGTAAGGAATCTAATACTAACTACTGTTTCTTACAGATATATCGTTACCGAAGGTAAGTAACTTGTTCATCTGAAAGAAACAGGTTAGTATTAGATTCCTTACCTTAGAATAGATACCCCAGCAATACCAACCCCGGTGGTGGGTCTGCCAATCAATAATCACACCAGAAAGTCCTGGAGGACGGAATGGCCAAAGAAGCCATCCCTCCGGACTTGGCTGTCCAGGCAGTAGTGTCTTGCGAACGTGTGCAGCGAGGCCCACGTAGCTGCCTGACAAATGTCCTGCAAGGGGACTCCCCGACCCAGGGCAGTGGTAGCCGTCGTGGCCCGAGTGGAATGGGCCCTCAGCCCAACAGGAGGCTCCTTCCTTGCCAAGGAGTAACAAGCCTTGATACACAAGACGACCCACTGAGAGATGGTCCGCTTGTGTACCGCCCGTCCCTTCTTAGCGCCCACGTAACCAACAAAGAGTTGGTCATCCACCCGGAACTGGCGTGTGCGATCCAAATAGAATGAAAGCGCACGTTTTGGGTCCAGACGGTGGAGCCGCTCTTCCTCCTTTGAGGGATGTGGAGGCGGAAAGAAGGTGGGCAAGGTGATAGACTGCCCGATGTGAAAGGCCGTGACAACCTTGGGCAGGAAAGAGGGCCTAGTCCACAACACAACCTTGTCCGGATGGACAGAAAGGAAAGGAGGTTTAGAGGAAAGAGCCTGGAGCTCACTCACTCTCCTGGCAGAGGTGATGGCAACCAGGAAAGCAGTCTTCAAAGTAAGAAGGCGGATAGGACAGTTGTGAAGTGGCTCAAAGGGAGCGCACATCAGATAAGTAAGAACCAGGTTTAAGTCCCACTGAGGCATCACGAAAGGAACAGGTGGAAACGTGTGTGTGATGCCTTTCAGAAAGCGAGTTACAATAGGGGACTTGAACAAAGATGGTTGATCAGGCAGCCTCAGAAAGGCCGAAAGGGCAGAAAGATAGCCCTTGATAGTGCCCAGAGCAGAGCCCTGCTGGGCAAGAGAAATAAAGAAGAGAAGAACCTCAGAAAGAGGGGCAGCGAGATGATCCACAGCCTTTGCTGTGAACCATGCCACAAATCTGTCCCACCCGCAGGCGTATACCGACTTAGTGGAGGGACGTCTGGCTTCCAGAATGATATTACAGACTTCAGGAGGCAAGTCAAATGGCCTCAACTGTCGCCGCTCAATCTCCAAGCATGGAGGTGGAGACTGGACAGGTTCGGGTGGAGGACCGTCCCCTGTTGCTGCGACAGAAGGTCCTCCTGAAGAGGCAGAGGGACCGGGGGATCGACTGACATACTGAGTAGCTCGGGATACCAGTACCTTCGTGCCCAGTCCGGAGCCACAAGAATGACTTGGGCCCGGCTGCGTTTGATCTTCTTCAGCACTCTGGGCAGAAGTGGTATAGGCGGAAAGGCGTACAACAGACCTCAACTCCACTCGCCACGAAAAGCGTCTCCGAGCGAGTGCCGCCTTCCAACACGCAGAACTGATGACATTGCACGCTCTCTTCGCTGGCGCATAGATCTAACCAAGGCTCTCCCCACTGCAGAAAGAGGACTTGCGCCACGTCCGAGTTCAGACGCCATTCGGGATCCATCATGCACCGGCGGCTGAGTTCGTCCGCCCTGGCGTTCAGAGAACCTGCCAGGTGTTGAACCACCAGGGTCACGCCCTGATGTTCCAGCCACTGCCAGAGGCGCAGAGCCTCCTGGCAGAGGGTCCACGACCCCACCCTGCCCTGTTTGTTGCAGTACCACATGGCGGTGGTGTTGTCCGTGAACACTTGCACTACACTCCCCCGGACAGAGGGGAGAAATGCCTTCAGTGCTAGACGAATCGCCTGCAGCTCCAAAAGGTTGATATGGAGCCGTGACTCCGCCGGAGACCAGAGGCCTCTGATCTCTGCCTCTCCCATGTGGCCTCCCCAGCCCTGGAGGGACGCGTCAGTCACAACTACGTGCTCCGGTTGGGGAAGGGAGAGGGATCTGCCGCTGACCCAATCGCGGTCCGTGAGCCACCACTGCAGCTGTCTCGCAGTGCCCTCCGAGATCAGGACATGGTCGGACAGGTTGCCCTGATGCTGGGCCCACTGAAACTTCAGGTCCCACTGCAGAGCCCAAATCCGCCAACGGGCGTGATGCACCAGAAAGATACAGGAGGCCATCAGCCCCAGAAGCCGCAGCGTCAACCTGACTGAGACTCGGGATAAAGGCTGAAAGATCGGAATCAGAGCCTGTATATCCCAAACCCACTGTTCGGGGGGGGTAAACCCGAAACTGCGCCGAGTCGAGAACCGCTCCGATGAAGAGGAGCTTCTGAGAGGGGCACAGGTGTGACTTCGGCAGTTTGATGGAGAACCCCAGCTGGTGCAGGAGGTCTGCCGTCGCCTGGAGGTGGCTGACGACTGTCTGGGGCGAGCCCGCCTTCAACAACCAGTCGTCGAGGTAGGGGAAGACTGAAACCCCTAACCTGCGCAGATGAGCTGCGACCACCGCCATCACTTTCGTGAACATCCGTGGGGCGCTGGTAAGGCCGAAGGGGAGCACGGTAAACTGAAAGTGCTCGTGGCCTACCGTGAACCGCAGGTAGCACCGGTGGGCCAGCAGGACGAGGGATGTGAAAATAAGCGTCCTGCAAGTCCAACGCTACCATCCAGTCTCCTGGGTACAGGGCAGCTAAGACCTGAGCCAGTGTCAGCATTTTGTACTTCTCCTTCCAGAGGAAGCCGTTGACGTTCCGTAGGTCCAAGATAGGGCGTAGGCCCCCTTTGCCCTTCTTGGGTACCAGAAAGTAGTGGGAGTAGCAACCACACCCTACTTCTGGCCCAGGAACGCGCTCGATGGCCCCCTTGGCCAGGAGGGCCGTAACTTCCTCCTGCAGAAGCCGCAGATGATCCCCCGATACGCGGTGGTATTGCGGTGGCATGGCTTGAGGGGTCGTCTCGAAGGGGAGGGAGTAGCCCCTTCGGACGATTTGCAGCACCCACCTGTCCGATGTGACAGTGCGCCAGTGGGAGTGGTGATGGCGAACCCTGCCCCCCACTGGCATCACATGGGCCTGAAAGCATGGACTAGGAGGATTTTGAGGCGGATGCCACGGGGGAAGGTGTGGACTGCCCTCGCCGTTGTCCCCGACCGCCTCCACGGCGATTTCCACGGCCGCCACCGCGCTGGATGTTAGCCTGCGGTGGGTTGCTGGCAGCACATGTGGGGTTACCCCTTCCTTGGCCACGAAAGGATCGAAAGGCACCCGTTTGCTGGCGCGGGGCTGAGAGGCCCAAGGACTTGGCCGTAGCCCTGGAGTCCTTAAAGTGCTCAAGCGCATGGTCTGCCTTGTCGCCAAACAGGCGACGGCCATGAAACGACATGTCCATGAGTGTATTCTGGACATCGGCCTAAAAGTTGGCAGACCTCAACCAGGCGTGGCGACGAATCGCCACCGTCGTTGCCATCGCTCTGCCCAGTGAGTCGGTGGTATCCAGTCCACACCGGATGGAGAAACGTGCCGCATCTCGACCCTCCGCAAGGGCTTGGGCGAGTTTAGCCTTGACCTCCGCCGGGCATTGTGGCAGCACGTGCGCGACCGTGTCCCACAGGGAGTTGGTGTAACGGCCCAAGAGGCATGCCGTGTTGGAAGACCGCAGTCCCAAACTAAGGGAGAATATTTTCTTTCCATAATTCTCATACCTCTTGGATTCCCGATCAGGCGGAGCCAACGGGAATGCGGTCCGGGAATTAGAGGCCTGGATGACCAGGCTCTCGGGGGTGGGGTGGGTGGACAGGAAACAAGGGTCGCCCGGGGCCGGGCGGTGGCATCTGGCCACGTTCCTATCTACAGGCTGGCCTGTAGCGGGCCTGGACCAAGTGCCCAAAAGAACGTCTGTCAAGGCCTCATTAAACGGCAGCAGAAGCTACGTTGAGCTTGACTGCGGTTTAAGGACCTCAGTTAGGAGGTTAGTCCTCACGGCCGCGACGGGGAGCTCAAGGCCCAAGGCCTTGGCTGCCCGCGTCATCACCACGCTGAAGGTTGCCCCCTCCTCCGTAGCCACGGTAGGGGGGAGACAAAACCAGTGTCTGGCGAAGTGTCCAGACCACTGGCATCCCCAAGTCCACTTGTCCAGTCCTCCTGGGACTGACACTCACGTGTCAGAGGGTCCTCAGACCCCTCCCAATACTCCTCTTCACCCATCTCCTGATACTCAGGGTTGTCAAAGGACGGGCCAGTTCAGTGAAGTAAAACACCCTCAGCGGCGTCGAGAGCGGCGCCGCTCTGACGCCGGAACTGGGTCGAGGGAGGTATTGGGGACGGCGCCGCCTGAGGACGGCGCCGGAGGTGACACCTGTGGAACCTGCGCCGGTGAGGTCGTCAGGTCGACCGGCGACGATCCGGATCCAAAAGCGGATCCAGTGGGGCCCTGCGGCGCCGGCGGCGTCGGGGCCGAAGCACTCGACCCGCTAGGGCCCCCAGACGGGTCCGCTGGGCCCGAAGGCGCCATGGAACCCGTCGGAGGAGGGACCTCATGGCCATGAGGAAACGCTCGATCTCCTCCGGCGTCGCTTGCTGCCCAGGGACCGGAGGGTATGGGGCAGGTTGAAACGCTCGCGACTCCGACGGAGCCGCGTGGGTGGTGTCACCAGAACCCCCGGCCACATCTCGCAAGCGTCGGGGGGAGTTGGAAGAGCGATGACGTCTCTTCGACTTCTTGTACTTACCTGACGACGCCTTCGACCCGGAGGAGTGATGTCGACTCCCGGAGCTAAGATGGCTCCGCCCCCGCGACCGGTCCCTCGACCTCCGTCCGGACCGGGACCTCTCACGGCGCGGGGCCGACTGTCGGAGCTCGAGCCGCTTGCGGGACCGCTCCCGCCTAGCCTTCGAGGTCAAGGCCTGACAGTCGGAGCAGGTCTTGTCGTCATGATCGACTCCGAGGCAGTGGAGGCACTGACAGTGAGGGTCGGTGACCGACATCAGTCGGTCGCAGTCCCCACAAGGCTTAAAACCTGGCATCCCTATCAGCACAGATCGGAGTCAAACACTCGAGAAATGATCAAAAAGATCACAAAAAAGTTAGTCAAAAAGTGACTAAGGTACCACTTTTTCCGGATCTGCGCTGCTGAGCACGCGGAGGCGGCATCTAAGTACTCCGACGACGTCATCACGGCACCCACGACGGACGCGGAACCGCAGACTACGCGCAAGGGTACTGCTACGCAAAAATTTCCGGATCGAGTCTGACGCCTGGGGATATTCTAAGGTAAGGAATCTAATACTAACCTGTTTCTTTCAGATAGACATGCCCAACCTTCTCTGCAACACTTTCAAAGAAAGCCTACAAATGTAAAATAAATTTGTTTTCTTCTGTCCCTTGCTCGATATGTGCTAATCTATCATATATCTGTGCCAATCAATCTGTTTAGGATATGAAAAACAATTGATGCAGTGGTGCTCTCACACACTGCTGAGATGAGATAATACACAGACAGCTCCAAGTAGGGTGGAAAGCAAGTGCCACAAATAGTCTGTAGTACCAGCATACTGCACAGAAGAAGACAAACACTATGATTTTGAACTTTCTCCTTGGCCTACTACACATGCTGTTGTGAGTTCTCTACATCAGTCCTACAATGCATCACACTATAGCCACTCCAAACATCAAGACAACGCGTATTAATATGACATTTTATATCGCTTATTACTACACAGGAGCAACGAATCATTTTTCTACCAAACAGGTTTAAAGGACTTTCCATTCACCATTCGAGCAAATTTTGAAAGTTCAAGATGTTGACTGCCTTTAGCGGTTAGAAAATATGTGCACTGAATATTAAGAAGAAAATGTACTTCTGGTGTAATGTGCTTCTAGTGTAATAGGGAATGTGATACAGATAGCAATGGGAGTCAAAGGAAAAAATTAAGAGATCTCAATATTTGTGGTTTTCTTGGATTTTAGTGACACACTAATGCAAGTGTGTATCACTGATCCTGCACATACTCAAACCGTCCAAGGCAGATAGAATCCCACCTTCTTTCTCAATCTAACAATAGTTACATAACAGGATCCAAGAGATTAATTCAGTAATTTGGTTAGAGGGGTGTATAAATGACCCTGACGCTATTTGTTTTTAAAAAAAATGTTTTTACATTTTTATTTATACAAAGGTTACAATCCTAATATGTACTACGAAACACATGTTGGTGGTTTTAGATCATATAGCTCTTCTGGAAGATAGATGTACCATAGAAAGTACCATTACTTTTTGACTGGAAATGAATTGTAAAACTGAAGCAACATATATGAAAATGAGAATGTTTGTACACATGCAAGAAACTCTGAGAAAATGATCCTTTGTTACTGTTTGATAATAACTTTTGTGTGACTTAAAAAATGAAAACATTTCTTAAAAATAAATACTCTCCTGGCCATTAAACTCCCCCCTCCCCCCAAATTAAGGAATTACATTTGTGGATTGTGTTATGTAACTACTCAAAGAAATAGCTTTTGTGTCTCCCCTTTATGAATCATTCAAATCTGAAATTGTATCTACAGCAGATGCCACTCGGATCTCTATGATCTTAATTCCAGCTTATGTTCTATTAAATGCAACTTAGTTGGTTCTATATCTTCAATAGGAAAATTCTGTGCTTAGTGATAAAACAGATACCTGCAACTATAGCAATGTGGTCAACACATTGCCCTATCGAACAATCCATTTTGAGACTGTCTACTTTGATAACTGAAACCACACCCCTCCCAAAGAATGCTTTGCGCCCTTAGGTAAACACTACAAGCTCCTGTTATGATTCTGGTGGACAACAGCATTGAGGTCATTGTTATTTTGAATGGTTTATGACACACTATAAGAAAGAACACCGACCTACAGGTACAAAAATAAAACATAACCACGAAAAAAAATGGAAAAACATGATGGAACATTTGCCAACATCTAACTGTGGTGAATAAACAGGAAGCTGATGAGGTACTGGTAAGTGAAGTTTAATTCACGAAGATTAACTCCACCCGTACATGAGCGTCTGATCATCTGGAAGCCGGCGGTTACAATGGCTAACCGAAGGACTCAGCCGGCCATGCACGGGAGTACACACTTTTGAAACACAACAAAGGTATGCACGGGCCGTGGCTCGTGAACAACACATTTAAAAGATAATAACTCCAAACGCGGGCTCTGGCTCGTAAATTCAACACGAGCCAAACCCACGTCGTGGAGTCAACACGAGCCAAGTCCACGCCGCGAGATGTAACACGCGGCGTGGTATGTACCATTACATTACACCACCTTCCCCCTTACAACAGTGAACAAAATGAAAGAGGGAAAAGAAAAAAGAAAAAAAAAATGCCTAGAATCTAACGAATTCGTTATATCTCTCTAGTGCCCTGATGTGTCTGCCAAAAGAAGAAACTTTTTTGTGAATTGCAGCATCCTGATTAATGATAACGTTTGGAGAATCCGCTAAGCCCTCCACGGGAAGTTGCACAAAGGAATAATTAGGAACACCAGAAATGGAGGAGTATCCATCCAAAAACTCCAATCCAAATTATCAAAATTATCACTATATTTCTTGTTTCTGATAATTTCAGATTGGTGATCAGAAACTTTCACTAATTGGCGCTTATTCCACCAACCCTTTTTGCCTAGAAAAACTGCTCCTTTGCTAACTTTAACTACCTGGACAGGGGCAAAAAATTTTGAACGTCCTTTAACTACTCTTCCAGGATTCTTGATTAAAACCCAGTCACCAACCAGAAGATCCACCAATTTACTATCTGAAGTACCATCAAAATGTAACTTCATCTGATTTTGTTTCTCAAGAACAGCTTTCTTAACAGAGTCCAAATCAATAGTTTTTACGGCAGAACCCTGGTGCAACCAAGAAGGAAATAAAACAGAACGATTCTCCCTGCCTCTCAGTAAAGAAAATGGAGAAACCCCAGTCACGCAATGAGGAGAGGTATTATAGTGCCATACTTTTTGTTTCACAAACTCACCTACTTTGTAACCGCAAGATACTGCAGTCTGAACACCCTCTTTGATAACTTTATTCCCCCTCTCGACAAGACCGTTCGAAGCTGGGGAATAAAGAGCAACCTTGAGTTGTTTGATGTCCAATTGTTTCAAAAATTTGCACATTTTATCAGAGACAAAATGAGTCCCGTTATCCGTGACGATAAACCTAGGGGACCCTTCTAAATCAAAAACCTTCTTGAGAAAGGTTATGGTAGAGTCTGAATCTGGTGATTTAACGAAATCAAAGTACATCCACTTCGAGAAATAATCGACTAAAAGAATAACGTACTTATTCTCCTGCTGAAGAATGGAATAAGGGCCTGAAAAATCTACCCCAACTTTCTCCCAAGGAGAGCTAGGAAATTCCGTAGGATGCAAAGGAACTTTTAATGTGCGCCAATGTTTGTCGGATAACAAACACTCCGGGCAAGAATCAATCACATTTTTGACTTGGGAATCTATTGATGGCCACCACTAGTGTTGCTTAATACGCATAGCTGTCTTAGTCGCCCCTAAGTGCCCTTGATGTGCCTTATTAATAATGGATTCCCTTAATTTAAAAGGGGGAACAAATTTCTCACCTCTTCGGACTATACCGTTCTCAATAGAAAGTTCCTCAGCAATTTGGGCAAAACTACGCAAATCACCGCTCAAACATCTGGGTTCAGGCCAACAATGGGTGGTAAACTCGACAACTTTCAACAGCACATTGTCCAAGGTGGTGGCTTCCTTCCAATCATTCTCGGAAACCACATCACTAATTTCATCCACAGCGTCCACAAACGTTACACATTCAACATCCTCCACTAGGAAATCCTCCTCATCATCCTTGACCATAGCCATCCTTGATAGGCAATCGGCACGAAAGTTCTTGCCTCCTACAATATGTTTAACGGAAAAGTTAAACTCCTGCAACTTTGAAACTAATCTCATAAGCCGTGCAGACATGGACGCTGAATTGGAGCCAAACCCACGTCGTGGAGTCAACACGAGCCAAGTCCACGCCGCGAGATGTAACACGCGGCGTGGTATGTACCATTACATTACACTAACTTAATATTTAGTCAATTAATCGTTAAACTAAAAGTGGATAAAGGGTAACCAAGTAATAATATCGGGAAAACCTACTCAAGACATATTTCACAAGGTAGATGAGGTTGCGATTCACAAGATTTCACACAGTTGAATGGAATGGATTCTGACATAGGCTCCAAAAATGGGAGGATAAATAAGAGCATTGTAATTTGCAATTATTACTTTATTTTCTTTAACATCTGCTGATTAACAATTTCCTTGAGAAATAATTTTTTTCTGTTAGGAAAAGTAAAACAATGTGGCCATGCAGTCTATAAATAACACAAGAATTCATATTTATGGATAATTATAGGAAAGTACTTAGACAGATTCACTTGAAAGTGCTGATATAGTTTGATTGAAGCCAAAGCGATTCAGTGCAGACCTAAACATCACATCCTCCCTTCTTTTAAAGAGTTTGCTATGAAATCAAATGTTTTATGGTGGCGAATCATGCAAGGCATGAGAGCCTTATATGAGGGGTAAATTATTTGATATTCTACAGAAAATCCAAGTCATGATTAAGCATACATAAAGTAAACACGGACACAGCAAAAGGTAAGGCTGATATGTTTATTCTTATACGTGGTCCTCAGCAACCAAGACACTTGTCCACAACAGCAAAAGAAAGCAACAATATCAAATAGAACATTACGAGAGTAGAACAAGATGGAAGAAGGGAAACAAAAACGCTTGAACTACTGCACATGAAACTGAGAACAGAACACTATAATACACTTGTTAATAGGTTTTCCTTTTCATTGGTCTAGCAGACGCTCTGGAAATGTAAAAGGTGTTGTATGTGTAGAAGTAATAAACATCTTTGTACAGTATCCAATAAAGGAATTCAAAGAAGGGGTCACTTCTTAAGAAAAGAGGGCTACACCCGCATGCCTAGTTAATCCCAGAAAACTGCCCAAAAGATGTACAACTGAATGCTTTCAAAACGAATATATCTCCTCAATACACTCACAGTATACATGTCTCAAATTCAACTAAAAACACGAAAAAGCAAAATGTAAGCTTTAACCCTACTTATGTATTAGTCGTACCTGTCCATTTTCAGATGACTAAAAAGGAACTGTGTGTGGTAAATATAGCCCAGGGGATTCAGTAATATGAGCATGAGATGTTACAATAATAAATGGTCACTGCAAATCAAAAGGATTACTACCTCGCTCCTGATGTGCAACCTGGCCCAATGATCAGCCAGGTAGCTCTAGAACCTTCATGGTCAACCATGACAACATAATCAGCAGGTGACAAGTTTACTGCATCATAAAGGAGTGTGTGTGTATATATACTTCAGTCTCTATTTATGACAGAAGTATGGCACACTTGGTCACCATCTTGATGGAATCACAGATACAAAAATGAAAGCATTTCTTACAGAGGATACTTCAGTTAAGTTACATTTTTCTAGCTATCATGAAGGAAAGTTTTAATTTTATTAGTAACATGGAGGTGAGGACTATGCTTTAATTTTCTTTACTGTTTCTCATAGCAGCCAATAAAAAATCCTGCAACTCCCATGAATGCATAAACATGCCATGTCAACACGTGAACCCAATAAACAATAGCAGTGTCCATAATGTTATAAAATGTCTTTCCATCATCTTCGTTCTCTTTCTTTTGCATGGAGGATAGCCTTAAAGTCTTCTTGTTCACCTCCTCTTAAACTTTACTGCTTTCCCTCTGTAGCTAAAAGGATACAACACTAGTTAGCTCAGATCTGCACTTACCAAGTCATATCACATTGTCTTAAAATGTCTGTTGTTTCTGTACAGTCAAGCATTTAGCAATCAACATCAGAAATAAGAATGTAAAAGAATCAAAACATACTTACCCAACTTAGTCTTCGGTAATCTTAACAATTAGGGTGAGTTTCCTGAAAGGATGTTGGGTGAGATAATACTTGACTCCGTCTCTTTAATAGAATTAAAACTTTCCTTCACGTTACCGTTTAAAATGTTGTATTCTGTGTCAGGACCAGGAGCTTCTGATTATGCTCTTTTAAAGCTTATTTATTACCAGTGAAACCTACTGTGTAACTGGTTTAAAGTAAAGCCTTTTAAAAGTAGAATCTGATAACCAGTCAGCTATCCTAAGATATTTCTAATCTGGCGGTTGTATCTTTATCCTCCTTAGTGTTGATGATAAATAGGAATGTGGAATGTCAATTGTTAGATCTGGGGGTCTCTAGTTGGCAGAGGTAAGTACCTTTGTCCAAATAGGGACCCTTGCTTCTAGTCAGGGTAAAGGGTCACACACTATAGATAACCCCTGCTCACCCCCTAGGTAGCTTGGCACGAGCAGGTAGGCTTATCCCCAAGGCAATGTGTAGGGTAGTTGCACTAAACACATACAATAATCCCAGAATGCACCACAAACTGACACCACACAGGTAAGTATATAAAAAATATATATTTATCTAGTTGCGGTAGTTTAGCAAAAAGCAATGCAGTACACAATCTCTTTGTATTTCTGTAAGGTTGCACTATTTTCTAGGAAGTCTTTATAAAATTTGGTTCTCAATCTCACGGGGATCAGAATTGATAGTAGTAGGCTGGAAGTCTTAAAAGCAGTGTTCAATAATCGTATCTAGCGCTGTGTGCACGAAGCGCTTTCAGCGGGTTTACACCAGGAGCCTCTTTAAACAGGAAACACCCCCCTTCGGCCCCGCCGGTCCCGCAAGTTCTCCGCCCGCTCTCGATAATCCAACGAGCGGCGGGGATCTTAAATACCTGACAGGCGCGGAGACGGCAGGCCAGGGATTACTCACACGGCTCACTTGGTGTGTCACGATGCAGACGTGAAGACGGCAGGCCGGGGAAGGTTCATATGGCTCCCTCGGCGTCTTGCGGCGATGCTCTCCTGGCGCTGACCAATCCGGGCGCGGCTCCGTAGACGAGCCCCTCGTGACGTCACGGCGTTGCTCTCGAGTCGGCCAATCAGCTTACGACTTTCAGGGCGAGCCTCCCGCAGCCCGCCAATGACAGTGCGGCGCCGCGGAAGAGCATCTCGCTGCCAACCAATCAGGGTTCTGCTCCTTCGGTCTTCCTTCAGCGGCCCCTGCACGGGACGGCGAGACTCCCTGGATGATTCAGGCCCCGGGCAGCGGCGGTGTAAGCCGCACGGCGATTTCAGAGTGGGCAAAGGTGAAGGTGAAGTTCTTGTGAAGCCACCAACTCTTTTTAGGTGACAGGCCACGAGGGGATGCACAATGAACCTCCGGTCTTTTACACGGATGTGCCAATGAGCACACCGATCAGCTGGCAACGGCCCACAGTGAAAAACTCACGCACCAAGTAGTAAAGAGAGCACGATCTCCACAGTGTCTTGCAATTTCTGGGGGAACCTTTTGACCCTGGGTTCCAGGACAGGAGGCCAGCTCTTCTCAGGCCCTTGGAGATTCTTAAATACACAGCACACAGCAAAGTCTTCAGGTCAAGCAGGCAGGGGTCACAGCACACAGCAAAGTCCCCTTCTTCTCTCCTTCAGTTGAGCAGCAAAATAGGTCAGCCCCAGAGCACACAGCAAGGGCAGTCTTCCTTAGTTTCTTCAGCGG
This sequence comes from Lissotriton vulgaris, assembly GCF_964263255.1. Classification (NCBI taxonomy): domain Eukaryota; kingdom Metazoa; phylum Chordata; class Amphibia; order Caudata; family Salamandridae; genus Lissotriton; species Lissotriton vulgaris. Next base: position 1,385,814,282 of record NC_141696.1, on the reverse strand, counting down.
TTCTTCTTCTGGCAGAGGTTCCTCTTGATTGCAGAATCTGAAAATCTGTTGTCAGGGGTCCTTCTCTTATACCCCTAAAAGTCTTTGAAATCTTTGTGCAAGTGGGTCCTGAGCCCGGTCTAAACCAGTTCTGGGTGTTGCTTGAGTACTTTGTTTTCCTGGCTTCTTCCTTCTTTTCAGAGTGAGGGCAGAGTCGTCAGCCGCTCAGCAGGAGGTGGAACCAGCATTGTGGCAGGCAGGCACAGCCCTATTCAATCCCAGGTGATATCCCCTCCCACCACTCTAGTTGCAAATGCAGTCATCCAGCCTAGGGCTGACTCAGACAACCTCCTGGGGGCTCCCCAGCCACTGTCACCCTCAAACCAGACAGTCAATCCATAAGCAGGCCAAGGCACACAGAAAGGTCATACAAGAGAACAGCCACTTTATAAAAGTACTGTTCTCAAACACAGAATTTAAAAACAACCTTTGCTAAAAGATGTGTTATTAAATTCTGAGTTCAGGGATATCAATCACTTATGTCCTATCTTGTTCCTATGGGAAGATAGGCTGGTAACCATTGGGACCAGCCTCCCCCATGTTGTCTATCGAGCAAGATAACCTTGCAGCAGTGATCACACAAAATGGTTGCTGTTCACTACCAGAGCATGTTACCTGCACTAGTACATGCTCTACCTTTCATATACACTGCACCCTGCCCAAGGGGGTACCTTGAGCCTTCCATAGGGGTGACCAATGTGCACAAAAAGGGAAGGGTTAGCCCTAGCCAGTGGGGATACTGACCAGGAGTACATGGCAGTTCACAGGCACTGCGTTGGCAGGCCTGAGACACCATTTTAGGGCTACTCATGTGGGTGGCACAATCAGCGCTGCAGGCCCACTAGTAGCATCTGTCATCACCAGACCTGGCACACCCAGTGCACTTTACTAGGGACTTCGTGGTGATACAAATATGCCAATCAGGTACATCCAATCAATATGATAATTTCCATAGGGAGCACTTACACTCTGGCACTGATCAGCAGTGGCAGAGTGTCCAAAGCATCTAAACCACCAAAAACGAAATCCCGCATAGCATCAAAAATACAGGAGGCAGAGGCAAAAAAGATAGGGGAAAACCACGCCAAGGGTGTCAGGTGTAACACGTGTCCCCTCCAACTGAAAGTGGGAAGAACTACCCATCTTCTTGGGAGATCTCTTCACAAAGGCGGAAGAATCTGGACAGACCATCAGCGTTGGTGTGTTCTGTACCAGGGCGGTGTTCCACCGTAAAGTCCATTCCCTGTAGGGAGATGGACCACCTCAACAGTTTTGGTTTCTCACCCCTCATCTGCATCAACCATCTGAGGGGCCTGTGGTCGGTCTGAACACGGAAGTGAGTTCCAAACAGGTAGGGCCTCAGCTTCTTCAGAGCCCAGACCACAGCAAAAGCTTCCCTTTCAATTGCACTCCACCTCTGTTCCCTGGGGAGTAGCCTCCTACTAATGAAAGCTACAGGTTGGTCTCCGCCCTCGTCGTTGATCTGTGAGAGTACTGCTCCGACGCCTTGCTTTGAAGCGTCTGTCTGCACTATGAACTCACTGGAAAAGTCAGGTGCCTTGAGCACCGGTGCTGTGCACATGGCAGTTTTTAGGGCATCAAAAGCAGTTTCACAGGCCTCGGTCCTATTCACTTTCCTGGGCTGATTTCTAGAGGTCAGTTCTGTAAAGGGGGCCACAATGGTGCCATATCCCTTGACAAAGTGTCTGTAATACCCAGTTCCCAAGACAGAATGGTATCAATCTTTGCCTGTAGTGTAGTTCCTATATTCCCAATAGGCTCTGCGCATTGGAATAACATAAACAACAGTTTAGACGTAGGACTGAGGTCGACTAGGTCTCTACTGAATATGTTAGACTAAAGTAAGGAAAGCCAGTTAGCTCAGAGGTCACTAGAAACGTTCTCGAATGAACAGGGAGGAGTGAACTTCCCTGATTAGACAAGAAGGGATAAGCTTCTGACAACCGCATAAACATGACAACTTTGCTCCCTCCAGAATAAGGAGTATATCTCCAGAGTCGCGTGAAAACAATAGATAGCTATTTCACTCAGTCAATCGTGCATGCTTAGTTTCACCAGAGTGCAGAGAAATAGAGAGACGGGCGTTTTAAATAACCAATACATTTATCAAGGCAAAAGACTCTTACAGTCTTGAGTACGTCTTAGACGGTATGACGCCAGTGTGTGTAAGGAAGATCTTTATGCAATGGAGGTACGGTTCTCTTCCGCTGAGGTCCCTTACTAAATCTTGGGACGGTAACCTGGACTCGGGGAACTGTCCAGCATGTAACTATAAATTGGAAAGTGATCTTCACGTGGTCCTGTTTTGCAGAGCTTATAGCAGAATCAGGAGCTATTGGCTGGTCCCCTATTTAAGGAACCTGGGCTTCCGAACTTATGCCCCAGCCTACAGAGTACTCAAAACAGACGTAACAGCTCCAACTGTGTTTGTAATGGCGAAATTTTTGACGGCAATGTGGAGATTAGTTGGAAGAATTATAAGGGACTCTAATGCTGTATGAACTCCTAGTTCTTAAACCAAAAATTTTATTTATTTTAATTAGATTGTAATCATGAATTGTGTATTCTAAAACACTGAGCTTATTTCTTAATGATTTTAATGGTGGCATTTATTTGTACTTCTTTTATGATCTCTCATGATCGAAATAAAGAATATTTGAATTGAATTGATTAGTCTCTCAGTTTGAACCTCTTGGATTGTAGCAAGATTTGGTCTTCTGCTATTTCTTGGGAGTCCACTGGGCCTACTACTTATTATTGGCCACATGGTTGTGGTTTCACCAGGTCGATTGATACAACTCGGTTCTCCTTTTTACCAGCAAGGGGCGGTAGTACTACTGATCTTGTTCCGCTGACAGCTAAGACACGTACTGCTTTTCTGTAAGAAGGCCCAAATTCCTTCTTCACCGCGATCTTTTCTCTGACCAGATCCCCAATCTTTGGAATCCAGACAGGTCTTGCTGGGACAGGTGGTTTTTCTTCAGTGGTCGTTGGCTTTAGCTTTTCGTTACTCAGACTTTTTCTTGTTTCATTTAAGTCCTGTAAAACAGCCAAACGATCTTTGATATCAAAAGTTTTTTGTATCACCACTGAACTCTGACAATCCAAATCCTGGATGATCACTCTAGTACCAAATAAAAGTTCGTACGGACTGATACCTCCTAGAGAATTTCTTGGCATGTTATTAAGACTACGTTGGACACTTATTAGATGTTCACCCGAACCTAATACCCTCGCTGTTATAGATTGCTTTATGTCACGGTTTTTTCTCTCCACTACCGCATTTCCCTCGGGATGGAATGGACTAGAATACCGCAATGCAATGCCCATGCTGGCCATGGCCTCCATGTAAGCCCGAGAGCTAAACGCAGGACCCTGGTCAGAATGTAGCACGCCAATTGCGTATGTGCCGATAAAGACTCGCAAATCTTCTACAACAGTTCTGGCGTCAGCCGAGAGCTGGGGCCACATCTAAATGAATCTAGTACAGGAATCCACTGCGACCATGATATATTTATAGTTGCCGTCCCTTTGTAAGGGACCACAGTGGTCCAGATAAACACATGCTAAAGGTTTATTTGAGATTAGAAGGGGCGTCTGCGCTGGTCGTTTCACTGTTGATACTTTCATTTTTTGGCATATTTCACATTCTAGAACATAGTTCCTAGTCTGTTTTCTCATGCGTGGCCACCAATATCTCTGTTTTAATAATGATACTGTAGCTGAAACACCAGCGTGTGCAGAAGCGAGCCCTTCGCGTGCCGCTAAAATTAGTCCTAACTGGTGCTCCGTGTTTGGAATTGCTCTATCCCCCACTCCAGGGATTTGAGCAAACGGAACGTTGTTTGCATCAGTTTTGTATGAGTACTTTACTGGAAAGCCTTTCGGGAGTGTCTTACCACTGTCTTTTACTGAAGCATTGACAGCTTGCATTATCGCGCTGTCTATTTTTGTTTTTGACCGAGTAATGGCAGCTACCGAAGCCGTTTGTACAGCTGCTTTCGCGGCCTCGTCAGCCAATGAATTCCCCGCAACGTGAACGCCATCACGTTGATGACTCAGAGTATGATTCACGTGAGTCTTTTGTAGTTCTTTCTGTAAAAGAACTACCTGTTCCCAAAGCATTTTATTCTTGATTGTGCCACCTTTTGCATCTTTGAAGTTGTTTTGAACCCAGTTCTGCAAGTATTCATTGTAAGACTGGATACAGTAATAAGAATCGCACACTATTAGTATGGGGAATTCGCGATCGCTATTTTCAAGTACCATCTTAAAAGCCTGTAGTTCAGCTCGCTGAGCTGTACAGTCTCCGAGTGATTCAGTTTTGGTTACCAAGGGTTTAAATTTTCCTTCGTGCCAACGACCTTTAACAATCGCGCACGCAGCATTGTAAATTTGTTTTTCCACAACGTAGTGTTGTGCAAATCTGGCGTGTAGATTACACAGGTGTCCTGTTCGAGAGGCAGAATTTCGATTGACAGAGGGCATTCATGTTCGTATTCCAGATTTTCTAGTTTTTTCATTTTTGGATCAAAAGTGTGTTTCACGTCTTCTGTAGCAAGATAATTTTCCCATTGTATCCATTTTGGATCTAGAGCTATAGCATTTGGAATGCCTGGTCTTGTGACTGCCTCAAGGGCTGATACTGCTGTGAAAACAGATATCCTTTTCCCTTGGGCTAGAGCTCTTTCTTTTGCTATAGCAGTTTGAACCGTAGTTAGAATTTTTTCAGTAGAACTGAATTTCATTTCAGCTTGTGTGTACAAGTGTGATTTGTAAGCTATTGGTACAGTTTCTCCCTCATTAGAGGTCAGGTATGTGAATCCGCATCTTCCTGGGATGACTCGGATTACAAGGTTGCGTTCGTTTGCTTGCGCGTGTTTGCAGTTTTGTTTTAGTTAACATGTCTGTCTGTAATGTTCTTAACATTTCTGTATGTTTTTGAGTCCAATTAATTGGTTTGAAATCAGGTTTTATTAGTTCGTAGAGACGTTTAACCCTCTCTGCATAATTTAGAATGTATGTTCTTCCGAAATTCAGGAAACTTAGTATTGATTGAAAGTTTTTCAGCGTTTTTGGAGCTTGGAGTACTGCACACTTCTCTAAGAAGTTGTCTGCTAGGCTTTTGCCTTCACTTGATAATTCATATCCTAAAAATAGGACAGTAAGATGGGCAATTCGTGATTTTTTAAAGTTAAATTTGTACCCTTCAGATGCGAACCCAAGTATTATGGTGTTCACTCTTTTCAAGTGAGTCTCCAAGTCATCGTCTGTAAGATAGATGTCATCGACATAGGATAATGCCTCATCATCATATATTTGTAGTAACTCTGTTACCCTGGCTGAAAATAATCCTGGGCTGTTCTTGAATCCTTGTGGGAGACGACAAAATTGTTTTTGTGTCTCCATGCTGGAGAAAGCGGTCAAATATCTGCTTTCAGGTGCTATGTTTTGACAGAAGAAACCATTTGAAATATCTAATGTCGTTTTATATTTCTTGCGCACAATGGTATTCATTAGTGCTGCACTGTGTGAGTTTTGTACAGCAAAAGTTTTACAGCAGGAGTTTAGGTGTCTGTAGTCCAAAACTAGACAATATGAATCGTCTTGCTTGGAGACAGGAAACAAAGGATTGTTCATTTGTGAGGTGCATGTTTCAATCACCCACTGATATTCAAGTTGATCTAAGATTTCTCTTACTTGTTTTTTAGCTTCTTGCTTAACAGGATACTGCCTCTGTGCAGTAGGTTGATTTTTTTAACTGGATTTATGGTGAGGAGAATCCTCATTCCATCCTACATGATTTTTTATATAATGCAGGGGCTTGGGCCACTTCCCATTTTCTAGCATATGTGTATTTTTTATGAATTGGAATGTGATTTGAGAAGGCAGGCATAATCATTTCTTCAACATGTGGGCCCTCCCTGACAAACTCTGGTGGCCAGTCTTTCTCTGCTAGAAGGATATCATAACCTTTAGATAGATTCTCCCAAAGGAGACCTTTTATTTTCCTAGTTTTATCTCCCTCTATACGTAATGTTATTTCATATAGTTTATGGGGCACGCTCACTCGGGTGTCTGCAGTTTCCACATGAATGTATTCATTTGTGTCCACTGTCTCCAGAAGATTCATCAGGATCTTGCGAGCTATGGTCACTTCTGCTGCGCTGTCTAGCATTGTCTGGGCCCACTCTCCGTTTTATCAGTTGTGTCCTCAGAATTCTCGGCATGTTTTATTTTAATACTGGCTACCTTCTTTCTGGGAAATTGTTTTATTTACTTTGATGAGCAGGTTCCTTGTCTTTGGACTTGACGTGCTCTTCTTTATGTTCTGACCGTCCTCTTCTTTCCGATTTCTTTGAGGAAGTCTGAAAAGATCGAGAGGGATGGTATCAATATCTTGATATCTGTCAGGTTTTTTCAAATTGTTCCTATTTGTAAGGTTATATCTTTTTTCAGAGGGCTCCCTTTGGGGAGACTTGCCCCCCCCCCCCCTTCTGGAGATCTATCTCTTCGTTGGGGAGACCTTCCTCTGGACTGAAATTGTTTTTCTCTGGGAGTGGTTTGTTTATTACCCTCCCACTTCTTCTTTTGGGAATTGAGATTATTTTTAATGAAAGTCTTTTCAGGATTTTCAATTAGTGTTTTTAGTCGGTAGGTTGTACCGTCAACTGTTAATTGAACTAAATCTCTATATGCTTTTGTTAATTCTTTTATTTTAACTAAGAGTTCTTCGCTTGACATTTTTTCTATGTCGGGATGTGGTGTGTAGCTGGCTAGAACCGGCCATGTGGCTCCTGGTCTACCTAGTGGACCGAGCCTGGTAATGTGATTTTGATGTTTTAGGGCGCCATTAGACCAGAGCAGGTGCTCTTGGTATGTTAGTGGAATTTCAACTTCCTCGAAAGGAGAGTATTCCACTGGAGATTCCGCTATTTTGTAGTAGTGGAACTCATGTGGAAAATTTATCCAGGAATAGAATACCTCTGTTTGCTGATATTCATGTGCCTCTACCACAAATATGACTGTACCACCTCTTGATGTTACTCCATTCTCTATAAGTTTTATAGTTATGGTTTTTCTTATATTGACCAGGATGATTATAGCATCCGGGTCATTATTTTGGACAAGTGTGTCGTCCGCTATGAGTTGAGCTGCTAGTCTAGCTCTCTCCCTTTCGTCCTCACTGTCTGACATTTTTACTGACAGAAAGTTTGCAGAGCAAGTTTTGAGGAAACAAAGATTAGGTGCACAATATTTTGGAACACTGTATCCTTCAACGTTGACAAAACCAAAAACTAATAAATAGGAATCTCTTCCTACTAAGTTTCGGCGGATATTAACTTTTCACCCACTCCAGATGTCTATTGGAGTTTTTACGGGAAAAAGGGGTCTGTGTGAAAAGCACGACTGAGTTACTCTAGTATCTTGCGTTAGATTATCGCCTTACCAAACGTTGGGCGCCATGTGGTGTAGTTCCTATATTCCCAATAGGCTCTGCGCACTGGAATAACATAAACGGCAGTTTAGACGTAGGACTGAGGTCGACTAGGTCTCTACTGAATATGTTAGACTTAATTAGGTATACCAGCTAGCTCAGAGGTCACTAGAAACTTTCTCGAATGAACAGGGAGGAGTGAACTTTCCTGATTAGACAAGAAGGGATTAGCTTCTGACAACCGCATAAACATGACAACTTTGCTCCCTCCAGAATAAGGAGTATATCTCCAGAGTCGTGTGAAAACAATAGATAGCTATTTCACTCAGTCAATCGTGCATGCTTAGTTTCACCAGAGTGCAGAGAAATAGAGAGACAGGCGTTTTCAATCAGAGGTGTTTTTATTGAGCAGTCTTCTTTCTCATGCAAGAGAAGTGAATTGCCACAATTGCAATACTTATCATAAAGTAAAGTTCGTACAGTAAAAGGAGTAAAATGAAATAATACTGTAAAAGCATTGATATGGTTTCTGAGTCATATGATACTTAAAACGGATAAAATATATACAATTACATACAATGATAAAAGTTGACTAAACGTACTCAACTGGTGCTTCTAAATTACGCCTACCCCAGTGTACCTAACCTAAGCCTAGTACGTGGGAAGGAGTAAGGGAGTTGCAGTTTAAGTTAAGTTAGTTTTGCCAAGAATCTGAATCAAGAATTCTCTAAGGGTTTAATCAGCTCCGTACCTTGGTTTTAGAATGAAGGAGGTCTTGTATCTCGTTCTCAGGACTCGATCTCCCAGTAACCTGCAAGGGTGACTGGAAACACTGGAGCTGGATTTTCTCGGCAGGAGAAATGACAGCGTCTTTCTCAGTGCGTCAAATGGGAGGGACGGCTTCCTTCGGCACTCGCATCAGCTGGGCTTCGGGTAAGTAGATAGCCGCTCTGCTCCAAACCACCGTGTGTTGCTTAAGGCAAACGCTGGTATATTTATACCTGGAAGGTGCCGTGTTTGACGTAAGGTTGGACATAAGACGTCAATAAGCGATGTCACTAAGAACTGGCAGTTCTTTCAGGACTCGCAGGAGTTCTAGGACAAATCGAAACAAAAGCAGGGGGAATTCCCGGGTTGCTGGAGGTTTGGTATGTTTAAAGAACTCGTACTTTCTAGGAGTCTAAGGAAGTAGCCTTGCCGTATTTGGACTGCATTGGCTATTACTAAATATGGATATGCTTCTTATGCCTTTATAAGGATATGATTTGTCATAACCACATAAGAGCATAAGTCGGGAATATTTAATTAGGGTCCTAGATACGTTCACAACATGCCTGTAGAGGCGCCACCTGGCCGCTCCCCACCTGGTGTCCCAAGTACACTACTGATCCCTGCCCTATCTGGCACTTGCTGGCCTTGATAGTGAGACCTGCCTTTTGCAGAGCCTTCAACACTTCGCAGAGGTGTTGCAGGTGTTCCTCCCAAGTGCAGCTGAACATAGCAATGTCATCCAGGTATGTGGCACTGAATTGCTCCAGCCCGGTCAGTACCCGGCTGTCCATGTCTCACTATAAAACAATAAAGATGTTTCACTGCAATCTGAAGTAGTTCTGGCCTTTGTATGACGATTTGAAAGAACGGATATTAATCCAAACAAGCACAATTTTGATTTCTGATGGAGTACACACTCTCCACTTTTCAAACCGGTCTTCCTTTATGCAGCTCAAGAGGTCCAGAGCTTCGAGTGTGTCTCCAACTACCTACAAAAGTAGCTTATCAAAGCGTTGTTTAAACCTTGGAATCCTTGGACCTTTCTTGTCTTGCTGGTAACTTGAATATATGTATTCTCAAGGCCTAAACAACTAATTCTTCATCAATCATTAAATCAGTACTAAAGAAGTGTACCTTTGGTGTACGAGGAAACTAAATACACAATGTCATCATACAATACTAGACGCGATAGACGGAACAATAGATTGGAAGAAGCATTTGACCCCACAGGTGCAACCATAAGTCGAACACCAAGCACTACCAATCTAATGTCGGCAAAAAGTACTTTCCAAGCCTTGGAAAAAGTTGCGAAAAAGGAGACCTCAAAATGGTGGGAAGTAGCATCCCTCAAAAAATACCTGGAACATAACCTAATTCCTTGTGGATTACGCATCTTGATCTTTCCCCCTATAGAAACCACAGCTCCGGAAAAATTACAATTATGGGAAGAAAATCGTCGCACAGCATCTAACACTATGCTCCGACAACTAATTGATATAGCCCAGGAAGAATATGAAAGTAACAAAAAAGAAGTTGACACCTTATCAAAATGAATTGAGGATTCAAACTGGGGTGAGATCACAACCAAAAACTATGAGATCCTAAACAAATTTCTGGATGAATTTGAGGAGGATATAATCCAAAGAAAAAATCGTAAATTCAGACGTGACCTCCATGATTATCAACAAGGGAGGGTGTACACCTTTGCACAAAAATATGACAACATCAACACTTCAACACAGAGCAACAGTGCTAGTGACCTTAACCAAACTCCCTCATCATCTGAGGCTGGCTCAGTAGAGAATCTAACCATATCTACAAATATGCGACTGCAGGTAAATTTTCGGGAGGAGGTTCAGCGACATCGTCTTGGGAATATACAAGACAATCGACCACGACCTCCAAACCTGGGAACACCAAAACCAAGTACGCCAGGTGTCCAAACCAGAGCCAGGAAAAGGGAACTACATATGATGAAAACATAACTAATAATTTGGTACTCAATCTATCTACAACTATGTTGACGGAAACACACAACCAAATTCTTAACAAAGGACTTTCTTTTTGTCCAACTGCTCAATGGAACCTGGTCAAAACCAAAATTGACCTTTTCAAATTTACAAGAAAATTAAAATTACACTCTTTTTTTACCGATAACCCTAGAAGGCATACTACTACAAATTGTAACAACCAAACTAGCGATTTGTCTGCACAAGACCTGGAAAACAGCAATCTTTTATTACATTTGTCTTCAGATGATGCACCGGATGACTTGGAATCGCTTACAACAACTGCAGAAGAACTGGGCATTGATATCTTTCATTCTAAACCCAACCCATTGAAGAAAAAATCGAGGTTTACACCGTCACTACCGTCTGGCAACTCGATTGACATGTTTCTCACTAAAGTGACTGAAGATTTAAACAAAGAATTTGACAAATATAAAGCTAAGCAAAAATACATTCCAAAAAACATTACTGCCAAAGAGAGACTTGCATTGACTGAACTTCAACAAAATAAGGATTTGATAATCAAAAAAGCTGACAAGGGGGGAAACGTTGTCATCCTAAACACCTCGGACTACCTTTTGGAAGCACAACGACAATTGGAAGACAGAACATGCTATCAAATTCTAGACAGCAATCCCACCCAGCAGATCCAAGAAAAACTATCCGTGTTACTCGACATGGCAAGAAAAGGGCCTACTAAGAATTGAAGAAAAAAACCTCTTTTATACAAAAAATCCAATTGTACCAACTATGTACCTATTACCCAAGATGCATAAGCCAGGCAGAATACCCAAGGGCAGACCCATCATTGCCGGTATTGATTCTGTTTGTTCAAATTTGGGAGCATTTATTGACGCAGAATTGCAACCTTTAATGAGATCCCTTCCGTCCTTTATTAGGGACACAAAGGACGTACTACAAAAACTTGAGAACATAACATGACAAGAAGACTTCTTCTTAACTGCAATTGACATCACCAGCTTATATACCTCGATAAAACACCCAGACGGTATAGCTGCCACTAGAAAATATTTGCAAACCCGATCAGTCCACCTAACGGCACGCAATAGAATGGTTCTTGATTTTTTGGAATTTTGTCTATTTAACAACTACTTCCTTTTCAATGGCAAATACTATTTACTACTTCGGGGGACCGCCATGGAGGCAAAATGTGCACCTCCATATGCCTGCCTCCTGATGGGAGCGGTGGAACAACACTGGCTCTGGCAAGAAAGATTGGAAGACGTCACAGACAACATAATAATGTGGGGTTGTTACATAGACGATATTTTAATGATTTGGCAAGGAACAGAGAACCGACTCAGATCATTCATCAAGTCTATGTCACCAAACCAGTGGGGGATTGAAATTACTCATAATATTTCGAAAACTGAAATAGAATTCTTGGATCTATCAATTTACATTGCAGACAATCAGCTACACACCAAAATACATAGAAAGCCCAGCTCTGCAAACTCTATTCTTCACGCCACAAGCAGTCATCCTGCCCATACTATCACTAACATTCCAGGAGGAGAGTATAGACGAGCAAGTATGAATTGTAGCTCTATGGAAGAATACAAAACACACTCAGCCAATATAACCCAACGCTTAAAACAAAGGGGTTACAAGGAACAACCACTGACCAAAGCCTTAACTAAATTCAAAACATCAGACAGACAAAGCCTATTACACAAAAACCAAATGAGAGAAAGTAAACAAACAATTTGCTTTCACACTGAATACAATAGTGGACAACAATATATTCGCAAAACCCTGCAAAAACATTGGCATCTTCTGAAGGACAATCCCACTTTGACTACTGCATTACAAGACAAACCTCAGCTGGGATTCTCACGGAGTAAAAACCTAAGAGATATTCTCTGTCCATCTTTTCTGGATAGAAAACCAAAATCTAGACTTTTTCCACCTCAAACAACCGGTTTCTACACTTGCACCAACTGTTCAATCTGCAAACTGGGCAAATCAAGAACAAAGGGGGTTTCAATTAATGGCCACAATTACAAGATCAAAGACCTTATCAATTGTGAAAGCACCTATGTGATCTACTTGATAACATGTCCATGTGGACAACACTACATCGGAAGTTCAAAGAGACCCTTAAAAGTACGAATACAAGAACATTACCGGAACATTCATGGAACAGACACTAGACAATCCCTAGTTGAACACTTTCTACAATATCATGGCAACCGTTTGACCTTCACGTTTGTGGGTACAAAAGACTAAAAATACCAAAACAGGGGGTGATCTGGACCTACTCCTACGCAGAGAAGAGAGCTCACTAATTATAGGAATGGAAACAGTAACAAAGGGACTGAACGAGGAATATGAATGGCATCACTGGCTTTAAAAAAAACCTTATAACCCTATTAGGAGTTGATGCATGTTGCCAATGGATATAACCATACATTACTAACAATCATGTGACAGGAACAGGAATATTTTGTCCTTCATAAATGCATCCTTTTGATACCTCCTCATTATGTAGCACAACTATGGTAATGTCCAGGCCTCTCTGTGCCTCCTATAGGACCAAAACGCTCATGAGTGAATATCTGCCTTATGACTGTATTGGAAACAATGTTTAAAAATGCTTAGAAATAAGGCAGTTCAACTAGAATCTATACTAGGATGTTTAATCATGTATATTGGGTATCACATTTAAACTGTCCAAACATAGGCTCCATTTCTTCGTATTTATGAATCCCTTATGTTAGAATTAGTTTCCTATACAAGCCATGGCTATACCTGTGCTCCATGGGACAGGCAGAATATAAAATATCCACACGAATTATGGATCGTGATAGACGATCTGATGTCAAACAAAGAGAATGCTCACTAGACCCTGCGCATTTCCTGTGACAGTCTCCTCTATGGAGTTCGATATTTTTAAACTCAAGGCATTAACACCACTTTGTATTATGCTGACCGAGAAATAATATGTTAAAACATAATATAAAGTTTTAATTACAAGTCCCATTTAAATGTGATAAATAAAACTGGTGCAGCAATGCTTAGGGCACTGGGTTTTTTCGCAAACGAAGGAAACCTGACAATGTAAACATGACTTTCCGGGTTCACTTCCGGCTATTTGACTTTAATTTCCGGGTGGCAATCGGACGACGGTAAACCCGGGATTCAACCCATACACTAACCTGCAGATTGAGAGCTGCGAGCAGGGACCGAACTGCAATTGTCAGCCTTAAAGTAAGTAAAACAATCACTGGGGTATTGTTATACTCGGCGAAATGGTAAATAGTCGCGCTCTGCTTAAATTGCTTTGCATGCTCATGGGACTTTAACTCTCCTTAATTAACGCATTTCCCTTTGGCAAACGGTCGCCTTAAGCAATGTGGGTGCCCCGTGACTTTTTTAATCCCTTTTTTAATTACTGTTGCCATTACAAGACGGGCGCGAATCTGTCAAGATACGCGATCCGCCATTAGCCTCGAGTACCCTATGCGACCTTGCAAGGCTTATTGCTTCCCACAACCGAAATATCGCCTCGGCACAAACTCGCCAGTAACGACGTGGGTGTCTCGAGAGTCCCTAAACGTTGGCATAACAGGACGGGAATGTACATCGAAATAGACACGCACCATTACCTGGTCCTTGACAGACTTTAGACAATTAGCTCTAAAAAAAAGAAGCCACACACAACTTTTTTGGCTTTTTGTTTATTATGTTTTTAAACGATTAGTGTAAATTTGACACATTTTACCTAATGCAAGCATCATTGCAGCAATTGCAAACTTTATAAAACGGGTCATCTCGTCCTTGGAGTTCACTCCATGTACATGAAACTTAAAGGACATTCTTTCATTTTCACAGCAATTGAATGTCATTTGCCTTTTAACATGCTTATACCACATGCACTCTCTGATGTGCTTGATAAGTACAAACGCCGATCTCTACCAATGGTGAATGAGGACATGTGGGGTAACCCCATCAACAGACAATTTCCAGGGCACTCAGACCCAAATATATAAATAAATATATAACAAAATAAAAGCCCTAACACATGAATACCTGCTCAAACTGTACCCTATATATCTCTTAACCATATGCATGATCCTCAAAGATGTTCAATGTGATGAACTGCATGCAATGTTTGAACTGTTATGGTATAACATCAGGCCACAAACAATTTGTATATATATTTTTTATTAGAACTTACAGAAGAACTTTGCTCTATGAGTATTGAAACTCTTGTCTTCTGGATTCTGTCAATTTGGAATCAGTGATAATATACGTTGTATATGTGGAAATAGGTATGACCGTTACATATTGTCTATTATGCTCTTATATATATTTTTTGACTTGTTTCACTCTATTACCTTAGTTTGGGATTTCTGCACACTCTGTACCACTAGAGAACATCAAATGCTCGGTCGATCTGAGGCACTGGTGAAAGCACACTTTTTTGGACTGTTCTTTAAATCACTACCTTTTAGATCCCATTTTAAATTCCTTGCACTTTTTTTCGTGTTTTTCTCGTCTTGGACCTTCTATAAGTATAAGTGAATCTGTGACCACGCCTCTTGTGGTGTGATACACCTTTGTTTCACGATCTATACTATGCATAACGTACTAGAGAGCTCTGATGCCGAGACATCATAAAATACATCAATCACTTCTCACTCTAGGTGATTTCTTTCTTTCTTTCTTGGGGTCAACTGCTATCTCGCTACATCCTAAAATAACTCATCTATCTTTCCTTACAGCCTTGAGAAAGCCCCGGCGCAACTCGCCAATAGGGGGCGAAACACGTGTCGGCTGTCCATGTCTCACTATAAAACAATAAAGATGTTTCACTGCAATCTGAAGTAGTTCTGGCCTTTGTATGACGATTTGAAAGAACGGATATTAATCCAAACAAGCACAATTTTGATTTCTGATGGAGTACACACTCTCCACTTTTCAAACCTGTCTTCCTTTATGAAGCTCAAGAGGTCCAGAGCTTCGAGTGTGTCTCCAACTACCTACAAAAGTAGCTTATCAAAGCGTTGTTTAAACCTTGGAATCCTTGGACCTTTCTTGTCTTGCTGGTAACCTGGTTGACCAGTCTCTGGAATGTGGCAGGGGCATTTTTCAACCCAAAGGGCATGACTCGGAACTAGAAGTGCCCCTCTGGCGTTGAAAATGCTGACCTCTCCTTGGCCCCATCAGTTAAGGCAATCTGCAAGTACCCTGAAGTCAAATCAAAGGTGCTGAGGTACCGGGCAGCTCCCAACCGATCGACGAGCTCATCAGCTCTGGGGATGGGGTGTGCGTCAGTCTTGGTGACCGCATTGAGCCCACGGCAGTCCACGCAAAACCGGAGTTCTGGAGGGCCACCGGGTGTAGCAGCTTTCTTGGGCACTAAGACCACTGGGCTAGCCCAGGGGCTGCTGGAGGGCTCAATTACCCCTAGCGCCAACATCTTGGAAACCTCTTCCTTGATGCTGGCTCTGACCTTGTCAGCTACCCTGTAGAATTTTCGCTTCACTGCAGTGTCCACATCGTGGACTCACCAATTGGTGACACCTGGGGTCAGGGAGGCACACTGACCCAAAACCTGGCGACAGTCCCTCTGCTGCTCTGGGGTCAGGGTGGGCGAGAGGACCACGCAATCCACTGACCCGTCTTGCTCTTTGGCTGCCAGGAGGTCAGGCAGAGGATCACTATCCTCTTCCCCACCAGCATCTGTAGCCATGAGCAATGTCACTTCAGACCTCTCAAAGTGGGCAACACTCTCAGGGGCTGCCTGGGAGTCTTCATGTTAACCAGGTAGGTTACTTCGCTCTTGCGCTCCACCACCTCATAGGGCCCGGTCCATCTTGTCACAGAGCGCGCAAGGCTCCACCGGCGCCATCACCCACACTTTCTGACCCGGTTGGAACTCAACCAGAGTGGTATTCTGGTCGTACCATCTTTTTATTTCCTCCTGGCTAGCTTCCAGGTTCTCCTGAGCGAGCTTCCTGAAGAGTTTTGTCTGGTTGCGGATGGCCAGCACATAGCTGAACACATCCTGGGGGTTTTTCCCGCGGGATTTCTCCCACCCCTCCTTCACCAGTTTGAGAGGTCCTCTAACAGGGAGGCCGTGCAGTAATTCAAAGGGACTGAACCCTAAGGATTTCTGAGGCACCTCCCTGTAGGCAAACAACAGGCATGGTAACAAGACGTCCCACTTCCGTCTCATGGGTTCTTCTAGGCCCATAATCATACCTTTTAGGGTGCGGTTGAACCTTTCAACCAACCCATTTCCTTGAGGGTGGTAAGGAGTGGTGAACTTATATGTCACCCCCCACTCCTCCCACAGAGACTTCATGTACCTAGAGATGAAGTTGGTACCCTGGTCGGAGACCACCTCTCTGGGGAACCCCACTCGGGAAAAGATCCCCATCAATGCACGGCCCACCACGGGGGCTGTGACTGTCCTGAGAGGGACTGCTTCCGGGTACCGGGTGGAATGGTCCACCAAGACCAGGATAAACCTGTTGCCTAAGGCTGTCTTGGGTTCCAGGGGCTCCACGATGTCGATGCACACCCGCTCGAAAGGGGTGCTCACCACAGTAAAGGGTTGGAGGGGTGCCAGGCACTTCCCTTTTGCCGCTGGCCTGACAGGTTTGGCAGGACCTACAAAAGGTACCGACGTGCTTCTTCATCTGGGGCCAGTAAAAGTGGGTGACAAGCCTGTGGTAGGTCTTGTCTTGCCCCAGATGTCCTGCGAGAGGCACGTTGTGAGCCAGACCCATTAGGAAGTTCCTGAAGCGCGGCTGAGATGGAGCAGATCATGGCGGACGTGTAGTGCCTGAGCTCCGTCCATAGCCCGCAATACACGCTAATTATCCTTCTTCCCCGCTGCGCCACCCACCTGAATCCCGCACCCAGAACTCCAGAACGTGAAGGGGAAACGGCGACGGCGAATTACAGCCCTCCGGAGCCGTCTGGTGCTGTGCCTAACCGCAGGGATCGCTGGGGCCTACCACCACAAGAAAATCCACGGCCTCGATTTATGGGAAGCCGACCTGCTGCTTGCGGTTTGCGGAGCGCGAAGAGGGCGCCGAAGGTGAGCGTGGGAGCGGACTCTACCGCACGCCTGCACACTTGCAACAGCCCCTCCTGCACGGATTTGCCCCCCCTATGAGAAGCCCCGTGAGGCTCGCCCTGCCCTCCCGACTCTGGCCCCAGCCCGCAAACCACCCGGACCGCACCAACGCCCGGAGCCCCGATACGGCATTGCCTGCACTTACCCGCAAGCCTGAGCCCTGAACAGGAACTGCGGGGCCGCTGGAGGGGGTTAGGATTACCGAGTGACCACTGCACCGGGCTGAGTGCGCACAACGGCTGCACCACGCGGATCGGAGCTGCAGCGGCGCCGGCGGGCGCCATCTTGCCTACTCTCCAGTCCTGCCGAGGTAGCACAGGAAGCTACCATCACTGAGGATCCGACCCACAACTGCGGAGACGCGACTACGGGAGCACGGCCAGACTTCCATTGCAACCCTGTGTGTGTCCTGTTGGTAGCGGACCCATGCGACGACATGAAGCCCACCCAGGCTGCAACCCATATGTGACGCCGCCATATCCAGGACAGCTTTTGCTGGGGCTGGTACACGCAACGCTTCTGGCCTACCACTAGCGGCCCCCTCACACAGCGTAACAGACGATACCTACCGCCCTCGCTGCGACCAGCGCTGCAGGTGCAGGACAGGGATAGAACATAGCGGCGCAGAATTTCTTGGAGGCGCTACATCTACCGCGGAACTTGAGAATCCCCTCAACCACCGCAGGACTGTGCTGCTGCCGCCCACACCTTCTACCGGGTTGCCCGCTACCGGGACGGCCCAGATCAAGACACCTACGTGCCGCCACTCTATAGGGGCTGCAAGAAGGACGAGCGATCGACCAAGCGTCAACCTGCACACCAGATCTAAGGGGAGGCACAGGGGCAGGGCCCAGGACCAGGGCGCACAGACAGACATGCAGTCCACCGGCTCGGAGGACCCACTGGCCTCCTCCAATATAGACATTATCCCACCGACAGGGAAGGGAACGCAGGATGCCAAACTGGACCTCATCCTCAATGAAATACGGGCCACGAGAGAGGCATTGGAATCGCGCATGGACAACATGGCGACGGGCCTATCATTGCTCCGCGCAGATCACAACAAATTGGCGGAGAGGGACTCGGAGCAGAAACTCGCGCTGAACGATCTAATACCCCAGCAAACGGAACATTCTACGAAGCTGGAAGGCATGGAGAAACAACTCAAACAGTTATGGGACAAGGTGGATGATGCGGAAGGACGGGCCCGCCGCAACAACGTCTGCATTTTGGGCGTTCCGGAGCGCAGCGAGGGGAGAAATCCTACTCAGTTTGTGGAGGACTGGCTCAAAAAGATGGTTGGCCCGGAAGATCTGACTGCCCTGTACAGCGTGGAGCGTGCGCACAGAATGCCCTCCAGACCGCCGCAACGAGGGCCACCACCGCGCACTCTGATCGCACGCCTCCTTCACTATAAAGACCGAGACACAGTACAGCGCGTGGCCCGAGAGAAAGCACCGCTTCCATACGAAGACAAGACTATATCCGTATATCCAGACTTTACTCCAGCAGTACAACGAGCCAGGTCTACTTTCTTAGGAGTGAAACGCAAGTTACGTAAGAGAGAAATGAAATATGCCCTCCTGTTCCCCGCCCATCTCAAGATCTTGCATGGCAACAGATCACACTTTTTTGACTCACCAGAAGAAGCGGAGGAATGGATGGAGGTGACGCTAACACCAACATCCTCACAGGACCCATTTGCGGACGGCGGGAGCAACGGACACCAGAACCAACCAAGCCAGCAGCGCCCTACCTCCGATACTGGTCAAGGCCACTCATCACGATCTTCACCAACGGGACAACCAGCAAGGAGCCGCCCCGAGGAAAGAACGATGGTGACGCAGCTGACGGAGGAGACACTGGCCGCTCACGACGCGGGCACTGCAAGAGACTTAGCCAGCAACTCAGACACGCACACAGAAGTGTCGGGGTCGGCGGACAGCTTACAGCTCTTCCCCAAGATCACGGCGCAAATGGCTGAAGAATTTTGACAACAGCGCCTCGACTGATACCTGGGTGGTAATGTATGAACCGCATGAATAGCCACACACAGCTAATGGGGAAAACTAAATCTGGCTCCCCAGCGGACCCATGTCCTCCGAGTATCTTCCGTGTGGCACGCCCGCTACTGGAGGCTCGGATCATCTCTCTCCTAAATAGGTCCCTAGAAACAGGGTATTTACCCGGTGACCTTAAGGAGGCGAGAGTTAGACCTCTACTGAAGAAACCAGGCGCAGATCCGGCTGTCCTGAAGAACTATAGGCCGATCTCCCAGCTGCCTTTCCTTGCTAAGGTCTTAGAGCAACACGTGCTGAAGTCTCTATCACTGTACCTCGAATCCCATGGCTTACTGCATGAGCGACAGGCAGGGTTTCGAGCGCACCACAGCACCGAGCTAGTGATGCTCTCGTTGTTGGACGAACTGAGAGGCATGGCTGACGGCAAAAGGCCGAGCGCCCTGATTTTACTAGATCTGTCAGCGGCGTTCGATACCGTCAGTCATGACCTGCTCCTGGGAAGGCTGGAGGCCTTTGGGATCAAAGGCTTGGCCCTCAAGTGGCTGCGATCCTTCCTTTTGGGAAGGACTCAGAGGATACAACTTGGGGAGTCAATATCTGAAGTGGGCCTCTTAGAGTGCGGAGTCCCACAGGGCTCCGCACTGTCCCCACTTCTGTTCAATCTTTACCTGCAGCCTTTGATTGCATCCCTGGCTGAGTTAGGCTGCAGAGTCTACAACTATGCTGACGATACTCAGCTAGTGCTGAGTATCGATAACACAGGGACAGCACAAACCCAAGCCCAAAATATCCTGAGGTACACCGTAGGCTGGATGACGAAAAACCTACTAAAGATCAACCCGGATAAGACCGAGGTATTGGTAATTCCATCTACCACCTCACCGTGGAGTGATCTGTACTGGCCTGCTGAGCTTGGATCAGCCCCAAAGCCTAGTGCCAACTTAAAGAGACTGGGGATTAAATTAGACTGCGACCTGTCAATGTGCAGTCAAGTTTCCGCTGTTGTTGGAACTTGCACGAACATCATCAGACAATTGAGAAAGATAGCCCCCTTTCTTTCTCATTCGATGATGCGTTCAATTGTAGCAGCAACTGTCATCTCCCGGATCGACTATGGGAATGCCCTGTACCTTGGCCTCCCAAAAATGTCGATAAACAGACTCCAGGTCGTAATGAACGACGCCGCACGGCTAATTTTCAGAGTGCCCAGACGAACAAAGGCCTCCCCTCTTCTTCAAAACCTTCACTGGCTCCCTGTTAAGGAGAGGGTTGGATTCAAGAGCCTCTGTATAGCGCATAAGGCGATTTACGGCCATGCGCCGGCCTATATCAAAGCCCGCCTGGAAGTGTACAACCCGACAAGAGCACTCAGATCATCAGACGCTCAGTTACTGGTCTGCCCCCGCCACAAATTAGTGACTAAGGGAGGGAGAGCCTTCTCTGTCCTGGCCCCCCAATTATGGAACAAGCTGCCTGAGGGGCTACGCAGGGAGATGAATCTCCTGCGGTTCAGGAAATCTCTGAAAACCTTGCTGTTTAGAAGAGCCTTGACCACAGTGTAGTCCTGTAGCTGCATCTCTCTCAGGAGTGAACCAAGTTATTGTATGACATCGATTTCCAAGCGCCTAGAGGCCTGCAGGTGATTGGGCGCGCTATAAATCGAAATTAACAATAACAATAACACAGGTGGGTGGCCTGGGGGATACGTTTGCTAAGGGCTTGCTATGTCACCGCAGGCCAGTGCAAATCGGACACGAGTAGACTGCACCCCCCATCACATGAACATGGTTATGTTTGACAATTGCCCATGTTGGGTATCATGGTTTGGACCCTGGGTCCGTTTACCTGGGGACCTCAATGTTCGGGGATTAACGGTTAACATGGCACTCCTCTACCACCACAATGTACACCTGGCACGCTCATCCACTAGCTCGACACTTCCACATTTTACGATCAGTCATGGGGCCACTTAATGTCTACAACTTGTGCACCTGGAATGTGCGAGGCATGGGTTCGATTCACAAGAGACACAGAATACTGGCTCAACTTAACCGCAGGGGGGTCACGATGGCTTGCCTCCAAGAGACACACTTGAACAATGCTGAAAGCTAGAAACTACTGAAGAAATGAAAGGGACAACTTTTTGCTACGTCCTACTCCGCATTCTCGAGGGGGGCGGCTATCTGGCTTTGTAATTCTGTCCCTTTCAGGCCAGTAGAGCAGAGAGTAGACAAAGATGGCAGATATGTGTTTGTAAGGGGCTTGCTGGATGGTACTACTGTTGTGTTGGGATGTGTGTATGCACCAAATTCGGGTGAAACGGATTTTGATAAGACTTAATGGAGTTTTAGCAGACTGGGCTGAGTACCAATGGATTGTTGGGGTGGATTTCAATGCTGTATTGGATGTCGCATTGGACAGATCGCACCCACCCTTACACGCCATGGAAAGCAGGAAACAGGCACAGTGGGCGGAAGAGTGGGACCTAGCGGATGCATGGGGTAGCAAACACCCGCTGGATAAGGAATATACATTTTTCTCCCCTCCACACCAACTGCACACTAGAATTGACCGCATATTCTGTTCCCGCCCTCTAATAGGGGCGGTCCTCACAGCACAACATATGGGTAAGACACTCTCTGACCACAACCCTGTCGAACTAGCAATGCAGTGGGGCGGGCTTCTAGCACCAATACCGACCTGGAGGTTACACTCGGACCTGCTGGAAGACACTGTCTTCAAATCGTCCATGACAGACACCACTGAGACTTACTTTGCTACCAATGCTGACACTGCTAGCTCTCGACGGATACAGTGGAACACATTTAAAGTTTTCATCAGGGGGAGGCGATGGCCACCCGGGTGGGCAGGAAAAGGGAGGTGATCGATAGCCTCAAGGAAGTCGAGGGTAGACTGGCAATGCTAGAGAGCGAAGCGGTGGGCATGAACCTACACTTCACACCACTGCAGGAAGCGCACATAAGACATGCCGAACTGCTGGAAGAGCTGAGGCTGTTGGACTACAAGGAATACACTACCAGACAGCACACACAAGCTGATGGGTCAGGCCCACTGCTAGCCCGCATTATACGGGACTCTCCGGCACACCTCCCAATCTTGGCAATTATAGACCAAGACAGTTCGACGGCCTCGACTCAACTAGGAGTCAACAATGCATTCAAGGACTACTACACCACCCTATATAGCCCACACCAGCGCCTTTCACAAACGGCACTAGAGAACTTCATGAGGGACTTAGACCTGCCCCAACTCACTGACAGACAACGAGACGACCTGAAACGTAACATCACCACCGCGGAGATTAGACAGGCAATACACGCTCTACCGAGAAATAAAACTCCGGGGACGGACGGCCTTCCGGCCGAATTTTATGTGACATTCATTGACCAACTAGCCCCACGCCTACAAACCATATATCAGGAGGCGCTACGGGCTGACTCTCTGCCACAGTCCTCCCTCCAGGCTTTGATAACTTCCCTTTTGAAGCCAGGCAGGGACGGGATGCACCTAGCTAATTACAGAGCCTTATCTCTCCTTAACACCGACTATAAGATACTGAGCAAGGTACTGGCAACAAGACTGGCGCAGTACATCCCCCAGCTGATCCACCCTGATCAATGTGGGTTTGTGCCTGGTAGAAGCACGGCTATGAACCTCCGAAGGCTAGCCCAACTGATGCTACGGGACCAGACGGATATAAACACTGAGGGCTGTATTTCACTGGACCTGAAACAGGCCTTCGATTCCCTCAGATCGGATTTTATGTTTGCGACTTTTGCGAAATTCGGGATACCCCCCGAATACATTGCATGGGTCAGACTGCTGTATACCCACCCCACAGCGCGAGTGCGTACGTCCAGATGCATCTCGGAGCCCTTGACCATTGCAAGAGGTACCAGGCAAGGGTGCCCACTCTCCCCACTCCTGTTTATACTGGCGCTGGAACCACTGCTCTGTAGACTCCGAACGGAGGCTCCCCACAGTGGCATTCAGAGAGGTGGGACGACACACGTGGTATCCGCCTATGCCGACGATATCATCCTATACCTCCGAGATTTGAGGGGTAACCTAGACCCTATACCCAAACTGTTTGAGGAATACCGGATACTATCGGGCCTCACAATAAGCGAACCCAAGTCGTACGGATACTGCTTTACTGACACTGGCTCATCAGCACCGCTGCTTTTTCCGCCGTACACCTTCCAAGTGGCGGACACGACTTTCCGCTACCTTGGGATCCAAATATACAGAGGTGCCGAGGAAATGATAGACGGCAACCTAGGCAGAGCAATGAGGGCGCTCAAATCACAGATACACTTTTGGTTGTCGCTACCATTGTCGGTGGCTGGTAGAGTGGCAGTCTCCAAGATGGTGGTGCTTCCCCGCCTCATTTATTATTTCACTAACTTGCCATTCCTGATTCCAGCTACAACGTTCAGGGCACTGGATACACTCCTGACAGAGCTCATATGGGGATCGGGGCGGAGGCGCATAGGATTTGCTCTGCTTCAACTCGGCTCTGGGGCTGGGGGCATGGGAGCACCGGACTTCCGAGCCTATAATTTTGCTTGTCAACTGCAATGGCTGGCGTACTGGCTGGCAGGCCGAAACCTACATGAAATCGACATGACGGAAGAGGCCCGATCCAAGGGGAAAATTCATATCTTACTTTTACCCCGATCGGAATTGCCAAGGAACACCCCCCCCTTCTCCGACTTGCCATACAATATTGTCGGAAAGCGGTAAAATACACCACCCCAACGACCTCATACGCCCCCACAATTCCGCTGTTGGGTATCCCACTGGAGGCGGGAACGCTCTCGACCCATAAACTCACACCATGGCACGACGCAGGGGTAACGCAGGTCGGAGACCTCTTCGTAGATGGACGCATGGTGTCCTTCGAAGACTTCAGAACCGCACATAACATCCCGGGAGGATCGTTCCTCCTATATGCTGATTTGAGCCACTACGTAACAAGAATGTGGGCGCAGGACGGGAAGGAACCGCCCACAAACCCTTTAATCACAATGCAGTACCTCATGGGAAAGGGAGGTCACCTGACTAGATGGCTCACTGCAGGTATCAAAACAGGGAAGGCGATCTCATTACTACCCCTTAAGGCGAAATGGGAGGGCGACGTAGGACGGCCGCTCCGAGACAAGGAATGGGAGCGTATCCTTCAATTCCCCAAAAAAGTGGCTAGAAACCCGAAGTTCAAATTTATTCAACTAATGGTCTTACACAGGGCGTATCTAACGCCACACCGTATACGCACTATGTTCCCTGACACTGATGGCACATGCCCCCGATGCGCAGCGGCCGATTCATCACTGATACACATGCTATGGGACTGCCCTAAATTGGGCTACTACTGGACCACTACACACGACTCACTTACCGGAGCGGGTGCTCTCCTTCAGACACACACATTAGAATATGCCTTACTGGGGCTGGGACCAGCAGCGCGTAAAAGGAGTGTGTCAACACGCTTCGCTGACATGGCTATGCTACTCGCGAAGCGGGCAATCACCATGAGGTGGAAATCACCCAAACCGCCTGACCCTGACTTATGGAAGACAGAAGTTGTACGATGGGGTAGAGCAGAGGGGGAAGCGCTACAACGCGAGGAACACAGGGGCCTCAGGAAGGCGCCGATCTCACTTGAATGGTTTGCCATACTAGGAATTTTTGAAACGGGAGGGGATGATGACTCTACTATCTCGTTGTCTGCAGACAGAAATGTGAATTGTTCTCACTAGCTCGCACCATTCCGCAAGAATGTCTGGTGCACCTGAACACGACGACGGGGGAACCCGTACAATTATTACCTATGCCACTGACTGGTTGTATATAATAACATGGTAAGAAAGAGAGCTGGTTTTGAGCATAGCCAAATAACACTGGATATTTGCATATATGATGTATGAGTGTCTGGGGTGGGAGTTAACAGGGTGGAGGGCGGGGTATTTCTTGTGGGTTCTGTTTAGTTTAACTGAAATGCAACAAAATAGAAAATGTATATTATGATGGATATTACTGTACTGACAGAGCGTATTACTGTGTAGTCTATGGTATACTAACTGTTTCATGATGATGCTCTACTTACTATGCAAATAAACACATTTTCAAAAAAAAAGGAAGCTCCTGAAGCGCTCGGGTACTACCAGCACACGGGCTGCACTGGGCTCAGCGAACGTAGGCTCACTATAAAGTAAGTCACCTTCCCAGTAGACAAAATGTTCCTTGGATCCTAGACCTGCTGCCTGATCTGCAGCCTGCTGCCGCACACCAATGAGGGAAGGGCATTCCTTCTGCGCCTGGCAAGACTCCTCCCTGGAGGGGCCACCCTCTTGCTGCCAATGGGTTAGCTCAGGTAATTCCCCCAGTTCGGCCACCTGCTCCCCTTTAGGTTCCAGGGCATCCCCCTCAGGTTCTGCTCCTTCCTGGACCGTGGGAACAGCAGGGGCTGGTTTCCCATGCCCCCTGCCTCTTCCTCTCCTGGCAGGTCCCTGGGCCATTGTTCCAGGCTCCAGTTCTGCTGAATCACCCCTACTGGCTGCCATAGCACGTGTGGTCACACAGATCCACGCAGGCAACCCCAACATCTCAAAATGAGTTTGGTGTTCTACATCCTTCCTTGGAGAACTCTCCAGGTCATTACCTAGCAGACAGTCTACAGGCAAGGCATCACTGACATCAACTTCCAAGGGACCAGAGACCCCCCCCCCCCCATTCAAAGAGAACACGCGCCACTTTGCAGAGGCGCACTGAGCTGTCAGCTGCCACCACACGGCGGAGTACATTGGGAATGACCTGCTCTTCAGACACCCACTGACACCTCACTGATGTCATGCTGGCCCCTGTGTCTCTCAGAGCCTCTATCTTCCTCCAATTGTGGTCACCTTCTGCCCGTATTTCTTAGTGTTAGGGGGCAGTAAGGTTTCCTGGACCATCTCTTGGTCTCCTAAAGAGACAAGGGTCATCACTGCTAATCTCTCTTCCCCACTGGAAATCAAATCACCTCCCAAAACTACACTGGCTAACCCTGGGGCTGGAGCACCAGTGGGTGCTGGGGGTTTGTTGGGGCACTTAGGGGCAATGTGTCCCACTTCCCTACATGCATAACATGTGGGCTGAGCTCAGTTGTCCTGTTTGCCCTTAGGGGGCCAGGACTTCTTAGGCTTGGGGGGTTGGAACTCCTTCTCCTGGGAACTATTTTGGGGCCCTTTAGAGAACTCCTTACGGTTACCCTTGTCCTCCCCAACCTTCGGCTGGGGACCCTGTCCACCCTTGGCTGGGGTACTTACCACCCCCTTGTGGACCCTGGTGCTAGTCCAGCGGTCCGCCTCCTTAGCAAGCTCACTGGGATCAGTTAACTTGCTATCTAAAAGATGCTGGCGCAGCTCTGGAACACATAGACTACTCAAGTGCTCCCAACTAATCAAGTGACATAACCCCACATAATCAGTTACCTTGCTGCCCTTTATCCAACCTTCCAGTGCACGCGTGTACAAACTCACACACTCCACCCAGGTACTAGAATCAAGTTTCTTGAAGTTCCTAAACTTCTGGCGGTACTGTTCTGGAGTAAGGCCATACCTGAGGCATAAGGCCTCCTTCATAGCGGGGTAGGTTAAGGTACCAGCTGCTTCTAAGGGTGCCAAGACATCCCTCCCAGAGGCCTCAAAATGCTTCCACAAACCTGCCCCCCAACTCTTCTCAGGCACTTCATTCATCTTCAAGGCAAGCTCATAGGATCTAAACCATGCATATATATCCTCACCCCTCTGATAATTCTGCACCAAATCTTTGGGTATATACACCTTACCCGCCTGCACAGGCTGTGCGCTGCCACCATTGGAACTGGACTCTGCTTGTTTAGATCTGAGATCCAGCTCCCTTAGACTCAACTCATGAGCCCACTGAAGTTTCTTTTCCTCCAAAGCGAGAGCGTTCCTGCTCTCCTACGCCTTCTTTTCACTGTCAAGGCGTAACTTTCTCTCTTCTGCTTGAGCCTTGAGTTTAAAGAGCTCTAACTCATGGACCCTCTTCCTCAGATTCTTCTCCAGCTCCTCTGGAGAAAAGCCCCTACTGGAGTGGGCACTGCCAGCCCTAGAAGCTGGCCTATTCAAGGGTAAATCATGGGATCCAAAACCATTCTCCTGTGCATCCCCCTCTCCAGTAACATCCTTTGGATCAGCTTGTTTGGCCTCCCACCAGGCCCTTAAAGCTTTTTGTAGCTCTTCCTTGTTTGCGCTGCCCCTCATGGGACATCCAAGCTTTTTGCAGAATTGTTTCAAGAGCTCCTTCTTGTATGTGAGCAAATCCTGAATCTCAAATTCCAATTCCACTTCTTCACCTGCTTCCTTCTGAGACATGATGCTTCCTAGGCTTTCCAAAAATAGGATTAAAAAAAAATAGGTGCAGTATGAGGCTGCGACGTGGTCTGCGCTAAACTAAACTAGTGGTGTACACAAAATTTCTGTAGGTGAAGTGCAAATACCAGTTCAAATCCTCACCGCTGTTCAGCAATGTTAGATCTGGGGGTCTCAATTTGGCAGAGGTAAGTACCTTTATCCAAATAGGGAACCTTGCTTTTAGTCAGGGGAAAGGGTCACACACTGTAGATAACCCCTGCTTACCCCCTAGGTAGATTGGCACGAGCAGGCAGGCTTATCCCCAAGGCAATGTGTAGGGTAGTTGCACTAAACACACACAATAATCTCAGAATGCACCACAAACTGACACCACACAGGTAAGTTTATCAAAAATATATCTTTATCTAGTTTAGGTAGTTTAGCAAAAAGCAATGCAGTACACAATCTCTTTGCATTTCTGTAAGGTTGTACTATTTTCTAGGAAGTCTTTCTAAAATTTGGTTCTCAATCTCACGGGGATCAGAATTGATCGTAGTAGGTTGGAAGTCTTAAAAGCAGTGTTCAATAATTGTATCTAGCGATGTGTGCACGAAGCGCTTTCAGCGCGTTTTCACCCAGAGCCTCTTTAAACAGGAAACACCCCCCTTCGGCCCCCGCCGGTCCCGCAAGTTCTCCGCCCGCTCTCGATAATCCAACAAGCGGCGGCGAGCTTAAATACCTGACAGGCCCGGAGACGGCAGGCCGGGGATTACTCACACGGCTCCCTTGGTGTGTCACGATGCAGACGTGAAGACGGCAGGCCGGGGAAGGTTCATACGGCTCCCTCGGTATCTTGTGGCGATGCTCTCTTGGCACTGACTAATCCGGGCAAGGCTCCGTAGACTAGCCCCTCGTGACGTCACAGCGTTGCTCTCGAGCCGGCCAATCAGCTTGCGACATTCAGGGCGCGCCTCCCGCAGCCCGCCAATGACAGTGCGACGCCGCGGAAGAGCTTCTCGCTGCCAACCAATCCCTGCGTGGCGTTGCTGAGGGGGCTCGCCGCTCTGAGCCAATCAGGGTTCTGCTCCTTTGGTCTTCCTTCGGCGGCCCGGCATGGGACGGCGAGACTCCCTGGATAATTCAGGCCCGGGGCAGCGGCGGTGTAAGAGGCACGGCAATTTCAGAGTGGGCAAAGGCCGGTAGAGTGCTTGTGAAGCCACCAACTCTTTTTAGGTGACAGGCCACGAGGGGAAGCACAATGATCCTCCGGTCTTTTACATGGATGCGCCGAGGAGCACACCGATCAGCTGGCAAGGCCCGCAGTGAAAAACTCACGCACCAAGTAGTAAAGAGAACACGAGCTCCACAGCGTCTTGCAATTTCTGGGAGAACCTTTTGACCCTGGGTTCCAGGACAGGAGGCCATCTCTTCTCAGGCCCTTGGAGATTCTTAAAGACACAGCACACAGCAAAGTCTTGAGGTCAAGCAGGCAGGGGTCTCAGCACACAGCAAAGTCCCCTTCTTCTCTCCTTCAGTTGAGCAGCAAAACAGGTCAGCCCCAGAGCACACAGCAAGGGCAGTCTTCCTTAGTTTCTTCAGCGGTTCTTCTTCTGGCAGAGGTTCCTCTTGATTGTAGAATCTGAAAATCTGTTGTCAGGGGTACTTCTCTAAAAGTCTTTGAAGTATTTGTGCAAGTGGGTCCTGAGCCCAGTCTAAACCAGTTCTGGGTGTTGCTTGAGTACTTTGTTTTCCTGGCTTCTTCCTTCTTTTCAGAGTGAGGGGCAGAGTCGTCAGCCACCCAGCAGGAGGTGGAGCCAGCATTGTGGCAGGCAGGCACAGCCCTATTCAATCCCAGGTGCTATCCCCTCCCACCACTCTAGTTGCAAATGCAGTCATTCAGCCTAGGGCTGACTCAGACAACCTCCTGGGGGCTCCCAAGCCCCTGTCACCCTCAAACCAGACAGTCAATCCACAAGCAGGCCAAGGCACACAGAAAGTTCAGAACAGCCACTTTCTAAAAGTACTGTTCGCAAACACAGAATTTAAAAACAACCTTTCCTAAAAGATGTGTTATTAAATTCTGAGTTCATGGATAACAATCACTTATGTCCTATCTTGTTCCTATGGGAAGATAGGCTGGTAGCCATTGGGACCAGCCTCCCCCATGTTAGTCCATGGAGCAAGATAACCTTGCAGCAGTGATCTCAAAAAATGGCTGCTGTTCACTACCAGAGCATGTTACCTGCACTAGTACATGCTCTACCTTTCATATACACTGCACCCTGCCCAAGGGGGTACCTTGAGCCTTCCATAGGGGTGACCAATGTGCACAAAAAGGGAAGGGTTAGGCCTAGCCAGTGGGGACACTGACCAGGAGGACATGGCAGTTCACTGACTGCACACAGGCACTGCGTTGGCAGTCCTGAGACACCATTTTAGGGCTACTCATGTGGGTGGCACAATCAGCGCTGCAGGCCCACTAGTAGCATCTGTCATCACCAGCCCTGGCACACCCAGATCACTTTACTAGGGACTTCGTGGTGATACAAAAAAGCCAATCACGTACATCCAATCAATATGATAATTTCCATAGGGAGCACTTACACTCTGGCACTGATCAGCAGTGGCAGAGTGTCCAAAACATCTAAACCAGCAAAAACAAAATCCAGCATAGTATCAAAAATACAGGAGGCAGAGGCAAAAAAGATAGGGGAAAACCACGCCAAGGGTGTCAGGTCTAACATCAATAGTATGTGTTCTATGTTCTGTACTTGTTCCAGCAGTACTGTTACTGCAGCTGGACAAGACACACCTGTTTCCTGTGCGGAATAAAGAAGATAACTAATCAATTGTCTTTCCGTGGATATTTATACAACAATTTATTGCCGACGACCTGGTGGATGAACTTTTGATTCATTAACAACCTTGAATGGAATATTAACTGTAATTATTTTTTTCCTTTTTGAATGATATTCGTGCGGCGTTGGAAAAGTGGATCTTAATTGGATTATTTGGCAGTCTGCAATTTCAAGAGGATTTTGGTTTGGATGGCAAAATTCTGTTTTCTACCTTAAACATAGCATGGGACGTCGGTCCGCTGTGTTTGGAGAGTCGCTAGCTGTTGGAAACGCTTCTCTTCACCGCATCCTTTAAAACGGAGAAGCGCGACGTTCAAAACCTTCTTGCGTCTTGCATTCCACATCCCTGAATGCAATGACATGGGACTGACCGTGTGCGGAACACCAAGTGTTCTACTTCTAGCGACTGCAACGTATGACTTCACTAATACAATGTCAAGTGTAATTACACTCGGGTCCCCAGGGAGTGGCCATTTCTTTTTTTTTAATCTTTTGGTCAATTTCAGTTTCCACAACAATGCAGCAAAGTCAATAATGACGGGGGAGAAAAAACTCCAGATTATGATCTTCACTAAGAAAAAACAGGAAACAGGTGGGAAAGTTATACATTGTACTATATTATTAAATACAATATGCATTTTTAGTGAATTTCAAAGAAAAGTTTTGACATTTCAAAGAAAAGTTTTGACATTTCAAAGGAAAGTTCTACGCAGCAAGTATTCTAAGTTAAGAATTGATAGAATTGTATGAAGGAGTAATGGTTCAACAAAATTTTACAATTAATCCTCCCCATAGTTTTCGGGTTACGGGTCGAGAACTGACCAAGAAGTGGTCTGCATGGAAAGAGTATTTTGATAATTACATTGCAGCAATTGATGAGAATAAGAAAATGTCAGCTGAACAAAAGAAAAGAATACTTTTACTATCGTTAGGTCCAATAGTATTAAAAACTTACAATAGAATGCCTAACAGTGCTGGTACTGGAGATGCTAATGTATTTTTACCAGCGTTACAAGATCTAGACAAATACTTTGCACCAAAAGATTGTATTGGATTTACGAGGTATAAATTCTTTCAACGTAAACAACTTAAAGGTGAAGCAGTTGATGATTACGTTGCAGAACTAAAGAAGTTAGCTATTGATTGCAAGTTTGGTACAAATCACTGTGATTTCATTAGAGATCAATTATTGATGCGTAGCAACAATAATACTATTCAGGAGAGGTTATGGATTAATGGTGATTCATCACTAGACAAGGTTGTTAATATTGTACGCAAAGCAGAAATGTCTAGAAGATGCGCTAATGAACTTCAACATCCAGACAAGGATGGGGCTTGTGTATGTAAAGTTGGTTCACGGAAACCTGAACATAATAAGAAATATGACTCAAAGTGGAAAACGAATAACACTGAGAAAATGAATAACTCTGAGTGGAGATGCTACCATTGTGGCAGTAAAGATCATTTATCGTATAGTAAGTCATGTCCAACCATTAAACAAAAGTGCATGAAGAATCTTAAAGTAAAATGTGTTCATAATACTAAAAGCTTAAGTAGTAGTGAGAATGAAGATGAGAATAAAAAACAAGAAAACTTACTAAATCTTCAAGAAAGGAAATTTGTACTAAATATTGACGAGAAAAATACAAAAGGGAAACCACAATGTAATATGGCCCTTTCATGGTGTTAGAATAAAAATGTATGCAGATTCAGGTTCACCTTTTACAATAGTGAACAAGGAAGTATGGAGGAATAGAATTACAGAGAAAATAGGTGAATACTTATCTCCATCAGATAATTATCCAGAAAGTTTTACAGTTGAGAATGTAGACATGATTGGATCCAGACATATCTCTTAGAAGAGAAATGGGAAAGAAGTTTCCATGTGTATTTAAAGAACAGCTAGGTACACATAAAGGATTTGAGCATGAGATCATTCTTAAACAAGATGCTATTCCTAAAGTACACAAAATGAAAATGGTACCAATGATGATACGTGAAGAAGTAGCCAAGGAATTGGAAAGGTTAAAGGAATAGGAGGTCATCAAATAAGTGGAATCCTCTGACTGGATTTCTCCAGTTGTGGTTGCTCGACGGAGCAATTGAAAAATCTGTTTATATGTAGACTTAATAATATTATACTTATTGATCGCTTTCCTTTACCAAAAATTACTGAAATGGTGTCTTCCCTTAAGGGAGCTTCATGGTTTTCAACTATAGATCTTTCAAGTGCCTATCACCAGATTTTGTTATCAGAAAAGTCTATGAAAATTACAGCCTTCATCACACCTTTTGGTTGTTTTCAGTACAAGCGGATGCCTTTTTGCCTAGCATCGGCTGCAGCTGTATTTCAAATACTTATGTATAACTGATTTGGGAAAGAAAATGGTGTTTTGTTTTTTCAGGATGACATTTTAGTTTTTGGTGAGAACAAAGATCAACACGATGAAAGGCTACATAAAATCTTAAGTATTTTAGGAGATAAGGGTTTAACTATTGAGTTAAGCAAATGCAAATTTAGAGAAAGTCTCTCATTTAGGTCATGTCATCAGCGAAGCTGGTGTTAAACCTAAACCTAGTCTAATCAATGCAATTGTGAATGTACCATCTCCCAGAAACAAAGATGAGGTAAGATCTTTCCTGGGAATGGCTGAATATTGTGCAAAGTTTATACCAAATTTCGCAGAGAAAGTATTTAATATCAGGTAACTTCTCAAGAAACATGCTAAATTCTGTTGGGATTCATTGTGTGAAGAAGAATTTCAGTATATCAAAGAATTTTTAGAGAAAGTTCCTCATTTAACAAGTTTCAATCCCAATCCAGACATTACTGTGGACGCTAGTAACAAGGGTTTAGGAGCCGTTCCCATGGCAAGGAAAACATTATTTTGTTTGCATCAAGGTCTGTTTCTCCCACTGAGGAAAAATATCCTACAATAGAGCGAGAAGCACTTGCTTATGCATGGAGTCGAGATCATTTTAGAGCTTTTATTTGGGGTTTTGGGGTCGTTTATGATCACTACGATTATGATCGTAGTGATCATAAACCTCTTATCAAGATACATTCTACTGAAGGTACTTCTTCAGCGAGATTAGCAAAGTTGTCAATGAGAATAAAAAACTACATGTACAAAATAGTTTACATTCCAGGTAAAGAGAATTTAATAGCTGATTGTTTGTCTAGATTACCAAACTCTTTGGAAGTGTGCGAGGATGATCCTTGGAATGATTTAAATTAGCTTTTGTGCATGATTCAGGTCCGTCTGCCATTGAACATAAAATTTGGATGGTAAAGCATTTGGAAGACAAAGTTTTATTAGAAGTTGTTAAATACATGTCCGAATGTTGGCCTACGAAGGATGTGTTATCAAAGGAGTGTACAGCCTTTTGGGAGGTCAGGTATGAACTGTCTTTAGAAAACAACATTGTTTTAGAGGTTGTAAAGTGATTCCTCCTGTTGGAATGAGGAATTGGATTTTGAGTCCATGTCATGAAGGGCATTTTGGAGTTGTAAGAACGAAAAAAAATGTTATAGCATCTTTTTGGTGGCCTTCTATTGAGAAAGCAATTAACAAGTTTGTAAATGAATACGCTGTTTGTTCCTCTTCAGATAAAACTTTACACACATTAAGACCACACATGTTGGAGGTAAATGTTTCTAATGAACCTTGGGAGAATTTTGCCATTGATCTTATGGGTCCAACTGGTGAGTCACAAGAATACATTTTTGTTTTAATGGATTTATTTACTAAATGGCCAATCATAGATAGTGTGAGTAAAGCGGACAATAACATTGTTTTGGAATTTTTTGATCAGGTATTTTTATCTGAGGTATTCCAGTTACTCTCTTGAGTGACAATGGTGTGCAATTTACATCATCATCGGCCAAAACATATTTGAATAGGGTTGGTTTAAAACACAAAACCACAGCACTTTATAATCCCAGCAGGAATGGTACAGTTGAAGGTTCAAGCGTTTGTTGAAAGGGGCAATTCAAGGTGATGGACCTGATTGGAAATTATCTGTAAAACAAGCATTGGAAATGCAATAGGTCTCGTAATAGAAAAGTTTGAGCTTTTGGTGTGTTAAATGTAAATATTTTTTAATTTTTGTTTATGTTTTCCCAAATTATAAAAGTATTAATTTTGTTATTTGAATTGGCAATACTTATACAATAGATACACAGTGCAAGACCGCTTCCTCTGTATTTTAACAAAAGTGCACATTTTAGGCCCACGTGTGAAATAAGTCTAGAATGTTAGCATAAATTTATGCAAACCAATTGCATTTCTGAGGAATGTGAAACAGGCAGTTACTGATGCCCTGAATAAGCCGAGCACCAGCTAACACAAGTGTGAGAAAGCATTCATCTAATCATGCGAGCACACTGGCTGAACATCCCCTGCTGCTTTACAATGCAAATGTAAAAAGACACGGCCATTAATATATGGACTCATTTCCAACGCCAGCGACAATATATCACCCTCATTAAGCATCTTTTCATTACATTAATTCCTGAATTTTTCATAAAGTATACTCTATTTTCTCCAGTACGTGTCTTCCATTTTCTGCTCCCTACCTTGCCACAACATACAAAACGCTGCAACCTTAGCATTTCTAAAATAGTATCACTCTAACTAACCGTGCATTGCATGCAAATTAACATGTAGGGGTAAAAATAAAACGTGCGGTCAAATGTGGGAAGGGCGTACGCTTTTTATCTAAAAACCCGCAAATTGGTTTTTTTTCAACATTCGTTTCGCTTCAATTACGCTTTCCTCCATTTGCTTGCAATATCCTTACATCCAGAGTGAACTAAAATTGCAACCAACCTCGGCTATCTAAATCTTAAACCGTGCTCGTTGCTGTGCATGGATCTCTTTATGCATACGCTGATATTTCTATACGTCCACAAATGCATACACAGGCACGTGAGCGGGTGTATTTGTATTGCAAATTGTTTGAACGCAGCATATGTTCAGTGAAATCCAGCTCCTGCTGTTGTGGTTCAGGGGTTAAAACACTACACAGGTACAGATCCTGTGGCAATTACAAATGTTCCTGAAACGAGAGCAGAAACAGGAAGACATGAAATGGCTCCCCGAGGCAGGCATCTGTCTTAAATGATATAATTTATCAGCGTTCCAGCATCTTGTGGTTGCAAACACAAAACAAGTTAAAAAAAAATAAAAGGAGACACGCCCTGGCGGCCGTGAAACTGAAAGTACGGCCGGCCGGCCGTGAATAATCAGGGGATGAGAGCGCACGCTGAGAAGCTTGTGGGAGGGAGGCTGGGCTGCCTTTGATGTGCTAATGCGAGGCAGGCAGGCAGGCGGCTGGTGGCATTGTGCATGCACTTTTTAGGGCTTGCGCTTGCGCAATGACCTAAAAAGCGCACATGCACTGCATGGAATCGCCAGTGGGTAAACTCTGGATAAGCCACTATATAGCTTCGCCAGCTATGCGCAAGCGCATCAGCAGGCGAGCCCTAAAAAGCAGTGTGGGCATACCGGATGACAAAAAATGATGTAGCAGGATTGTCACCTTTCATCATGATGAGAGGTAGATCTCCGAGAAGCAAGTTTAATCCTGTTTGGTTAACAGATATCTCTGTTTTAGAGTGGTCACCTGAGTTGGTTAAGAAAAAATTAATAGAAAATCAAACTAGAAGCAGAGAATATTATAACCATCATAATAGTGTCAGAGATGTTTGTATTGATGTTGGTGATTGGGTAAGATGCAAAAAACAGCAAAGGTTGATACAGGTATTAGTCGTTTATTTATTTATTTATTTTTTTAAACCTTTATTTCGAGAAAAGAATACAAATACAGACCTACAACCACAGGGGCCGGCCAGTAACAGTACATATCAAAAACAAAACTAGTACACAGCTCATCAGCCAACAACCCGGGGGTTCGGCAGCGATATAATATGCCCATACATGGTTCTTGTGATGGTAGGAGGATAAATGAAAGGTTTCACATTTTATATTTTAAAAACAAACAGAACAACAAAGTTCCGAGGAGATATCTATAATATAAGTGGCTGTCTCAGATAGCAGGGGGAGCGATCCAACGAAAGAGCTAATGTGGAAAAGGATTAGGAGACTCGAGGAAGGAAGGAAGGGGCTGAGAGCAGGCAAGCAAGTAGAGTACAATAGGATAGAGACGTATGGAATGCTCGGTCATGGGAACAGAGGAATATCATTGGTTTCTACAAAAGGGGGGGTGCAAATCTCTCCACGGTACGAGTTCCATTGACCCCATATCCTCCCCCATTTCTTGGGCCTTCCACGGGCGATGTATACAGTTTTTTCTCTGAACATGCACCAATCCATGTTTTCCTCCCAGGTTGAAACCAGAGGTGCCCTTTGGGACCCCCACAGCTGGGCTATGTCTCTTTTCGCTATCATGTTGCCGAGGGTGGCACACTGTAATCATTCGGCTCCCAAACGTTCAACAGGCACCTTCTGGCCTCAGGCAATAACGAAACACCCATAACCTCTTCCATAACCTCATGCACTCGTCTCCAGTATACCACAAAGTCCGGACATTCCCACAAAATATGGAGAAAAGTAGCAGGCATATCGCAGCCGCGCCTACACAACCCATCCATAGAGTAACCCATACGCATCAGGCGTGGACCCGTGACATACACGCGGTGCAAAATCTTCAATTGCACCAGCCGGAGACGCGCCGGAATCGCGACTTCCTTAGGGGATGATATTGCGGCCTGCCAATCTCCGTCATCCAACTCCAGCCCGTCACCCGTCCAGGCCCCACTAAGCTGTACAAGAAGATCCGAGCGATCATTGATGACTTTTTTATAAATGAGAGAGATGGTACTATCAGGGACATACCCGTCAAGCACTCTGTCTTCCAGGGATAGCGGTACCGGCCGGGAAAACTGATTCAAGTGCATGACGAACCTGCATGTACCGAAAGTGCTCCCTATCGCTCAGTGTATACTCTCGTTGAAGTTCCACGAAGATTTTGATCCTATCCTTGACCCAGAGGTCCCCGACCCTACTGATGCCAATAAGATCCCATTTGTCAAATCCCTTTGTCGTCCAAAGACTGCCCAGTCTCTCCGCCGCATAAAGCGGAGTGGCTCTGGTCAGCTTGTCTGTCCATCCCGTGGCAGCAGCCGCAGCGCCCCACACTCGCACTGCAACCCCAGTAGGACCGGTAAGACTTTTCCTAGCCGATTTAGAGAAGAGCGCCCTATTATAATCTCCTCCCGGTAGCTGCCATTTATCCATTTCAAATGCCGAATTCGGGACCGGACCGTACATTGCGTGGTTGAGCGCACTCAGTTGTGATGCCCAGTAGTACCGTTTTATATCGGGCAACGCCATGCCGCCGTCATACCAGGGCAAAGTAAATTTCGCCAGTGCAATGCGAGGTCGCCCGCCCCACACCAGCTTCCTCTGAAGGCCCTCGATCTCCCGGAAATAACTAGCAGGCACCAAGTCAAGCGTGTTTTGGAGGGCGTACAGAAATCGAGGGAGGGACATCATCTTAAACAAGGTCGCTCTCCCAACCGGGGACAGCGGCAAACCACACCACGCTTAGACGTCCGATCGAAGCCGGCAGAGTGGCGGAAGCAAATGAGTCCAAGGAAATGTAAATCCCCAAATATTTAAAGCCGTCGCGCGAGACCGGTATCGGACAGACTCGGGGCAACAGGGGCGGTTCTTCAGTGAGCGGGTAAATGCAGGACTTGGCCCAATTGATGGTCAAACCCGAGTTCCTCCCGAAGGAGCGTAACACGTCGAACAGCACTCCTAGTGACTTACGGGGGGAAGTAAGATATAACAAAATATCATGGGTGTACAGCAATATACGGTCCTCAAAATCAGAGGACCAACTAATGCCTTTAAGCGATGGCTCCCACCGAAGCCATGCGGCAAGGGGCTCAAGAGCAAGCGCGAAGAGGAGCGGTGATAACGGGCAGCCCTGTCGTGTATCTCTTCCGAGGACAAAAGGCTCCGAGGCCCTACCATTGACCACCACTTGGGCCAGTGGTTGTTCATAAAGAAGTCTGACCCATCCAATAAAATTGGGACCAAAACCGAATTTAGCAAGGGCCGCCCACAAATACGGCCATTCTATCGTGTCGAAGGCCATCGAGGCAGCCAAGGAAACCAAGATGGCCGGCTCACGAAGTGACCCCGCCCTTGCCAGTACACCGTGAAGGCGGCAAAGATTGAGAGCCGTATTCCGATGAGGAATGAACCTAGACTGATCAGGGTGTATCAAATCACTGATCACCGTAATCAGACGATTCGCCAAAAGTTTTGCCAAAATTTTGGGCTCGACGTTCAGAAGCGAGATCGGCCTGTATGATGAACATTGGTCACGGGGCTTCCCGTCTTTGTGGATGACTACAATGGACGCCAGTCTCTGATCCCGGGGAAGAGCTCCGAGATCTTGCGATTCCAACAACATTCGGCGAAGGTGTGGCGCCATCTTGTCTGGACACAATTTGTACAGCTCTATCGGGATACCATTCGGGCCGGAGGCCTTCCCTGAGCGAAGGGAGCGGATAGCGAGCGCTATTTCATCAGTGGAAAAATCCACCTCCATAAGCTCCCTGTCTGACTCCAAAAGGCTAGGCAGCGCGATATCCCTAAGTAGCAGATGTGAATCCTCCTCCGGCCTGTCCGAGACCGGCGCGTAGACCTTCTGAAAGTGCTGAGCAAAAACCGCGACTATGTCATCCGGGTCCACAACCCGTTCACCGTCCTCTCTCACAACAACAGGCACTACACGATTCAACCTTTCTCTCTTATCCAACCACGCAATCAGCTTCCCGGCCTTGTTACCAACATCATACAAACGCCCCTGCTGCTCACGACTCATCATCCTCGCCGCATCCGTCACCATCGCTCTGTAATCGGCCTGTTTAAGGGCCAAAACATGCAAACGCTCGGGTGTAACCCCAGATTCCAACTCTTCTTCTAGAGCTGTGATTTCAGTCTCCAATCTCACCACTTCCTCACTCTTGCTTTTCCTCGCGCTAGCAATCAGGGACAGGGCTTGACCCCGGATAACCGTCTTATAGGCCTCCCACAAGCAAACAGAAGAGGACACAGACCCAACGTGTCAGGATCGGACCGTTCGGGACGCTGTCCGCGCAATGCGTGGGGTCCCGAAGACTGCTACGCTAAAGACTACAATCCCCATGGTGCAATGGGTGACGTAGCGCGAGACGTCAAGACACAAACCCGGAAATATAAGGCAAACGCACTGGACACTCGGAGCCGATAATTCTGGTTTTGCTGGCGTTTGTCTTGAGCTGCGGTATTTCTTGGAGAAACTGTGAGTAGTTTTCGCTAGGGTGTTTCCGGCTGGAGGCATTCTAGGCGGAAGATTCAAAACGGCTGTTTTGATCCTTGTGGTACTATTTCGGGAGAGACGGACACGGCTGTGTACGTAGCGTTTCCCTTCAGTAAGACTGTTTTCCGGAGGAGAAGAGTTATTCCTCCAAACTGTGGATAGACGCGGCGGCGTTTATTCTTTCAGATGTGTTTGTGTTGGAGAGATAACAGGAACACCTTCAGTATCAGAAAAGTGACGAACTGAGCTGAGTTTCGTAAAGTGTCCCTGTGTGGCACAAGACTGTGTGGTAACAACCGAAAGTTTAGCATGTTACTGGCATTGACATAGTGACATTTTTGTGTGTACTAAACAACAAAACAATAAGTCCTGGATAAGAAAAGGTGCAATTAACCTTTAACTTAATTACCAGTTTCTTTTGCGACAACTTGTTTGTGTTTTCTTTTGAACTGCAGGAGAGGAAAACAAGGGGGTCCCTAGTACGAAAGAGTGGAACAAGACACTTTATGATCAAGCATTGGTATGTGAGGTGAAAGGAACTATCTAGAGTATATGATATGATTGTGTTATGTACATGTACATTTATGTTTCTTTCTTTACCAGATTATAACCACTGCTAGGACCCTTCATCTCCCTCCTGCATATAAAGCCTTAGAATTTTCCTTTACAGGTAGGCTAACAGTTAGTGGGGGGAATAGGAGAC
This sequence comes from Lissotriton vulgaris, assembly GCF_964263255.1. Lineage (NCBI taxonomy): Eukaryota > Metazoa > Chordata > Amphibia > Caudata > Salamandridae > Lissotriton > Lissotriton vulgaris. The sequence continues at coordinate 1,385,773,585 of NC_141696.1, read as the reverse complement.
TTTTCTCTCATAGAGTGCCCTGTTTGTAGTGGAAAAGTTAGGGAGGGGAGTGAAACTAAAATCCCTTGTTCTTTGTCATTTCAGATCTCCCTCCCCGCTGTCCCCTTCCTTTCCCGCGGTTTCGGAACCCTCCTGTTGGTCTGTGATCAGTACTGGGTCACGGGTGGGTTGCGTGATCGCGTGTTTGGGACTTTCAGCGCAGCCCCGAGGAGAGGTGTGCCGGACCTTGACAGAATTATCCGCCCAAGGAAACGGTCCTCCTCTTGGCTGTGTTGAAAGATAATGGCCACTATGGATGATGTATTGGCTGCCCTTGCATTAGTCCAAACGGAACTGGCTGCCTCCAATCGCGAGGTCGCTGCTTCCCGTGCTGAGAACGTCCAGATCAAAGCCCGGCTAGATAGCTTACAGGCAAACCCATTCAGTGCAGGGGCTAGTACTTCTAGTCCTTCGTCTGTGGTAGTAGAAATTCCCACACAGATTCCGTTAGCTCCCCCCGAGAGGTTTTTTGGGGATAACAAAAAGGTCCAGGTGTTTATGACCCAAGTACGCCTACACTTTATGTGCAAACCAAAGATGTTTACCACCAATCAAGCTCGAGTGGCCTTTTTAATTTCCTATTTGGGTGGGGAAGCAGCTCAGTGGGCAGTCCCCATAGTCAGAAGGGATGATCCCCTCTTACATGATTGGGAGGAATTCAGACAGGAGTTCGAGAAAACCTTTGACCGCAGGGCAGAAACATTTTCCGCAGATCGTGAACTGTTGGCATTGAAGCAAGGCACATCTGATCTAGTCACATATCTGAACAACTTTCGTCGCCTGGTGGCAGAAACCGATTGGCCCGAGGCTAAACAATCCGCTCTATTTTATCAAGGATTGAATGATGAAATGAAGGATGTGCTGGCACACATTGACCCCCAACCCCGTACTTGTACGGCTCTCATTGAACTCGCACTTCGCTTGGATCACCGTATCCGAGAACGCAAAGGGGAACTACGGAAGAAAGAGCCGGTGGTGATGGCACCTGAGCGAGGAGGGGGGAGCGGTGAAAAATCCCCATCCTCTCAAGAGGCAATGGAAATAGGAGCGGTTAGAGCGGCTTTGTCTTTCGGCGAAAAGGAATATCGTAGGAAGAATGGTTTGTGTTTATATTGCGGAAAAAAGGGGCACTACCTAAGGGAATGTCCGGTGAAGCTGAAACCCGGAAGGTTTAGGACAAACCAGACCGCAGCAAGCACAGTGGAAGAGAAATCGGGAAACTCCAAAGCTTGAGGATACATGAAGGGGAATCTTCAAGCCGAATCCTCATCCCTTCAATCACGGCCTGTTGTGAACAAGACGAAAACCATGTATATCTATCTATGCATCTGGTAATGGACAAAGGAGAACAAGAAGTAAAAGCGATGGTGGATTCCGGCGCTACGGGGTGTTTTATGGATTATGCTGAAGCAGATAGGCTGGGCATCCCGCTCATTGAGAAGAAACACCCGGAACCAGTATATGCTGTGGATGGCAGTGAGTTAATTGCCGGACCCATAAAATTTCACACTCCGGAATATCGGTGTATAAGCAATGATTTACATCAGGAAGACATCTCCTTTAATATCATCCAGGCACCCCAGTATGGGATAATACTAGGCCTTCCCTGGCTCCAAACACATGAACCCTCCATTCATTGGACCTCGAAAACCATCGACTTCAGCTCTGAGTATTGCAAGGAGCACTGTTTGATCTCCACGGCTAGTCCTTCTCAGACCTTGACAAGAGTTTTTAACATCGCCACCGCCGCTGAGAAAGAGGTGCAGCTTCCGTCGTGTTATGCTGAATACGCTGAGGTGTTCAGTGAAGAGCAAGCAGAGACCCTTCCCCCTCACAGAACATTTGATTGCCGCATTGACCTTGTCCCTGGAGCGGTGATTCCTAACGGCAGCCTCTACGCTCTTACCATTCCAGAAAATGAATACTTGAGGAAGTACCTTGACAAATACCTGGCTTTGGGGTATATACGCCCCTCTCGATCACCGGCATCATCGCCTTTATTCTTCGTCCCAAAAGCCAACGGGGACAAGAGGTGTTGCATTGACTATCGCGCATTAAACACCGTCACGGTAAAGAACCAGTACCCTCTACCATTAATCCCTGTTCTACTTGAACAGGTCCGAACAGCCAACATCTATACAAAGCTAGATCTGCGAGGAGCCTACCATCTGGTCCGCATAAGGAAAGGCGACGAATGGAAGACAGCCTTTAAGACGCGGTATGGGCTGTTTGAGTATCTCGTGATGCCTTTCGGCTTGTGTAACGCCCCTGCCGCGTTTCAATACTTTCTAAACGAAGTATTGAGAGAATACCTGGATCTCTTCGTGGTCGTCTATATTGACGATATTCTCGTCTATTCCACCAGGACGAGTGAACACCAATCCCATGTGAAACAGGTACTGTGTGCCCTGATGAAACACCACCTCTATTGCAAGATTACAAAATGTGAATTCCACGTTACTACCGTCGAGTTTCTGGGAGTGATGCTTACTCCTTCCGGACAGGTCATGGCGGAAAGAAAGGTTCAAGCGATCAAAGAATGGCCATGCCCGCGGAATGTAAAGGACATCCAATGTCTATTGGGGTTTGCGAACTTCTATAGGAGGTTTATCTGTGGATTTTCTGCGTTAGTATCCCCATTGACTCGTTTGACTAGGAAGACGGTACCATTTCTGTGGGATTCAGATGCACAACAAGCGTTTGATGGGTTGAAAGAGGCCTTCATCAGAGCTCCCGTTCTACGACATGCCAATCCCTCCTTGCCCTTTATCGTTGAAGCGGATGCATCCGAGGTCGCTTTGGGAGCGATTCTGTCACAAAGGCAGGAAGATTCAGGCATGTTACACCCAATTGCCTATATGTCAAGGAAACTCAACCCTGCAGAAACCAACTATACTATAGCCGAAAAAGAGCTACTGGCAATAAAGGACGCATTTGTGGAATGGAGACATTGGCTATTAGGGGCAGTACATCAGGTGATTGTCTACACAGATCATCGCAACCTGCAATTCATGAGGTCGGCTCATCACTTGACACCTCGACAGTTGCGCTGGATGCTCTTTTTTGAAGAATATCGTTTCATTGTCACCTTTAGACCCGGAAGCATGAATAAAAAGGCAGATGCTCTAACCAGGCAAGAACATCCGGCATTACACTTGCAGACTCAGAAAAGATCCATTCTTGATCCATCCAAAGTGGTGTGTGTGACTCAGTCCAGTGATTTTGTGCAGTCTGTACGTTCAGGGATCCAATCATGTCCATGGAGGACCTGGCTTAGACATCACCCCGAATGGAGGTTGAGACAAGGTGTGGCGATGAAAGGGAAACAGGTGCTGGTGCCCACAAAGACATTGCAACTCCAGGTGTTTACATGGTGCCATGACATTCCAAGTGCAGGACACATGGGTTATATAAAGACCTTGGAAAAGGCGTTGAGACAATTCTGGTGGCCCTCCATTCGGATGGACTTGAAACGATGGAGTGAACAATGTGTGACTTGTGCCCGAATGAAATCGGATCGACAACAACCTCAAGGTCTCTTAATGCCTTTGCCAACCCCTGAAACACCCTGGGAAAGCATTTCTGTGGATTTCATTGTAGGTTTGCCGAAAGATCAAGGAAAGACAGCCATCATTGTTGTAGTAGACTTCCTTACCAAGATGGGCCATTTCATCGCTTGCGATAAGGTACCCACTGCAGGTCAACTAGCTCATCTCCTGTTAACCCACATAGTTAGGTTGCATGGGCTTCCTACAGTAATAGTGTCTGACAAGGGGGCCCAATTCACTGCGGGATTTTGGAAAGTGTGGTGTGCGGAGTTGGGGATTTCCTCCTCTTTATCTACCAGCTTCCATCCACAGTCTGATGGTCAAACGGAGAGACTGAACCAGTCCCTTAAGCAGTATCTTCGTTGTTATGTTCTTGCAGACACAGACTCTTGGGTGGATTGGTTGTGGGTGGCGGAAGTGGCCTATAATAGCACTATGCACTCCTCTACGGGTCATTCCCCTTTCTTCAGCAATTATGGTCACCATCCTAGGGTTACTCCGTTGATCCTCCCTAAACCCAACATTCGCTTACCGGAGGTTAAGGCTTGTTTGTTGCGCATTCGCCGTGTTCTTTTGGCGACACGTAACAATCTGATCCAGGCCAAAGGGAGGTACAAGGCTCAGGCTGATAAGCATCGTAGGCCGAGCCCGGTACACAAGTGCGGAGATCGGGTGTGGTTATCCACTAGACACATCAAGTTCCGTAGATTTAGCGTATTTAACCCTAAGTTCATCGGGCCTTATAAGGTGGTGAGAATGGTGAATCCGGTGGCGGTGAGATTGCGATTGCCTGCCCATTTGCACATTCACCCTGTGTTTCATGTGTCCCTGTTGAAGCCTTCTCGTAGTCCTGTTCATCGCCCTCCTGTGCCTGTGTGGGTGCAGAATGACTCTGAGTATGAGGTGTCACGTGTGTTGGACTCCAGGTGGGTGCGGGGGAGGCTTCAATACTTGTTGTCCTGGAAGGGCTACGGGCCTGAAGAAAATTCTTGGGAGCCTGCCAGGGCGGTACATGCTCCAAGGTTGGTGTCTTCTTTTCATCGCAGTCACCCGGATAAGCCTGCCCCGGGCCAGCGTCCCTTGTAAAAGGGGGGTGTACTGTCAGGATCGGACCGTTCGGGACGCTGTCCGCGCAATGCGTGGGGTCCCGAAGACTGCTACGCTAAAGACTACAATCCCCATGGTGCAATGGGTGACGTAGCGCGAGACGTCAAGACACAAACCCGGAAATATAAGGCAAACGCACTGGACACTCGGAGCCGATAATTCTGGTTTTGCTGGCGTTTGTCTTGAGCTGCGGTATTTCTTGGAGAAACTGTGAGTAGTTTTCGCTAGGGTGTTTCCGGCTGGAGGCATTCTAGGCGGAAGATTCAAAACGGCTGTTTTGATCCTTGTGGTACTATTTCGGGAGAGACGGATACGGCTGTGTACGTAGCGTTTCCCTTCAGTAAGACTGTTTTCCGGAGGAGAAGAGTTATTCCTCCAAACTGTGGATAGACGCGGCGGCGTTTATTCTTTCAGATGTGTTTGTGTTGGAGAGATAACAGGAACACCTTCAGTATCAGAAAAGTGACGAACTGAGCTGAGTTTCGTAAAGTGTCCCTGTGTGGCACAAGACTGTGTGGTAACAACCGAAAGTTTAGCATGTTACTGGCATTGACATAGTGACATTTTTGTGTGTACTAAACAACAAAACAATCAGTCCTGGATAAGAAAAGGTGCAATTAACCTTTAACTTAATTACCAGTTTCTTTTGCGACAACTTGTTTGTGTTTTCTTTTGAACTGCAGGAGAGGAAAACAAGGGGGTCCCTAGTACGAAAGAGTGGAACAAGACACTTTATGATCAAGCATTGGTATGTGAGGTGAAAGGAACTATCTAGAGTATATGATATGATTGTGTTATGTACATGTACATTTATGTTTCTTTCTTTACCAGATTATAACCACTGCTAGGACCCTTCATCTCCCTCCTGCATATAAAGCCTTAGAATTTTCATTTACAGGTAGGCTAACAGTTAGTGGGGGGAATAGGAGAATTTTCTCTCATAGAGTGCCCTGTTTGTAGTGGAAAAGTTAGGGAGGGGAGTGAAACTAAAATCCCTTGTTCTTTGTCATTTCAGATCTCCCTCCCCGCTGTCCCCTTCCTTTCCCGCGGTTTCGGAACCCTCCTGTTGGTCTGTGATCAGTACTGGGTCACGGGTGGGTTGCGTGATCGCGTGTTTGGGACTTTCAGCGCAGCCCCGAGGAGAGGTGTGCCGGACCTTGACACAACGTTCTCCGCAAAGTAGTGATCCATGCATTTGACCACCTCAGCCCTGGTTTTCGGATTACGTAGGTGCCAGGGGTTGATTGGGACAACCCGGCCCTCAGCTCCCAACTGCACATCAATAGTAAGCCAGAGAGGGGAGTGATCCGAGATCCCCCGAGCAAGATGCCGAATTTTCCTCACAGAGACTAACTGCCCCGCTGGCACCAGGATATAATCAAGTCTCGAGAGACTCCCATGCGCTCCCGAATAAAAGGTATATTGGGCTAGTCCAGGGTGCAGTTGCCTCCAACAATCCACTAAACCCAGCGCATCCAGGAAGTTGCTCATCCATATGTATGTATGTATGTATGTGTGCTCTTATATAGCACTCGACTTACCCTTGGGCATCTTGGCGCTTGCATTGGGAACCCGTCCTGGCTTTTCCCTGTGAGATATCCCGTACTGGGCATCCCCAAGGTGAAAGCCAGGCAACCCGCCGCGGGGGGGCCGTAGTGGAGATTAAGCAAGCTATTGCCCAGAGTTGCAGAGTGTGAACCCGTGATTCGAGTAGGCACCGAAGTGAGAATTATCAAGTCTGTGGACACTTAGGCTCAGACCCTGCCGCGTCGGGAATTGAACCCTGGTCCCGGGTCTGACCTCTGCTTCAGGATATGCCTCCTCTAACCAGTGAGCCACACATCTCCAACTGTGATCTCGAAAGAGTCCTGGGGGGTTACGATCCTCGCTGCCACAAACAACCGAATTGAAGTCCCCACCAACAACCAACATGCCCAGAGGGAAATTCAATACCACTCTACCCAAATCAGAAAACGTGATGGACTGGAGACCCGGTGGGACATATACAGAGAGCACGAAGATCGTCTTCCCCTCCCAGCGACCCGTAATGGCCGTGTATCGGCCTCTATCATCTAGCACAATATCATCTATCTCCAAGGGGAGGGAACTCCTAACCAGGGCACCCGCCCCCCTCGACCCAGTAGTGAATCCCGAATGCGCCACCAAACGGTATCCCCTTCTATTCAATGCATGGCAAGCATTCCCTATCAGATGTGTCTCCTGAGGTAACACTATATCAGGTGAAAGACGTTTCAGATATTGTAGAACTATCCCCCGCTTGATCCTATCACCCAGACCATTAACATTCCAACTCAGCACCCGCAGCCCCCTACCCCCCCATTCCAAAAATGTGAGCTGTGCTCCCCCCACAAAGAAACAGGCACAGTGGACAGAGTATGCAATGAAATAGAGCCTCGGAATAAACATGAAAACAAAAAGCCCCCCCCCCCCCAGGAAAACCCCTAGAACACACCCCCCCCACCCTGCACCCCTGCGTTAGACCCGAGAGCCACCCCAACTTGCAGTGTGCCTGTCGCCCCATTAAACTAATCTACGAAAAAAGAGAGAAAAACCCCCGTAGAGGAGGAAGAATCCCGAGCCCTCCCACCCCCAGGAAATCAACAGTACATGCACATATGTATAATCAAACCCCCGCTGTAAGTCCGGATAAGTGGCACACCAGTAGGGACTCACTCCACCCGTTCCTCCAGGCCACCTTCAGCGCCCTTTGATTGTTCCTGTCGATCACGGTGCGCCGGCAAAGTATCAAGCCAGTCACTGGCAACCTCCGGGCGATCAAAGAAGAGTGCACGCTCCTCGTATTCGATCCTCAAGCGAGCCGGGAAAAGCATGGCGTACTTAAGTCCCATGTCTCTGAGGCGCCGTTTCACCCCGGTGAAGCCCATGCGTTGTTTTTGCACCGCTTGCGTAAAGTCCGGATAAAAACTGATTGACGCATTGTCAAATTTAGTGGGTCCATTGGTGCGTGAAGCTTGCAGGATAGCATCTCTGTCCCGAATGTTAAAGATCCTGGCTATAATAGGTCTTGGTGCGGCACCCAGTTTAGGCCTACCACCTGGGACTCTGTGGGCGCGCTCCACGGTGAAAAAATTGCAGAGTCCCTTTGGCGCGAGATGATGCAGCACAAGGTCCTCCACCAAAAGATCCGTAGAGAGCTCTGAGGAACTTTCCGGGACACCAATAATGCGAACGTTGTTGCGCCTGGCCCGGCTCTCGAAGTCATCCAGCCGACGGGCAAACAAGTCATTTGATGATCGGAGACTACGAACCTCCGCCTGTAGATCAGAGACATCTGTTGTGAGGCTTGCGGTCTTAATGTCCAGTGACTTGACCCGCTCGTTGGTCTTTGCGAGGTCTGTTCTGATAAGGTTGACTTCAAGCGCCACAGTGTCTATCTTTGAATCCAGGGTCTCATATTGCTGGCCCATCGAGGTCTTCACACTGGCAATGGCGCCCATGACATCCCGCAATGTCAAGTCTTCCGTTGCAGGAGAGCCATCCCCAGTCTCATCGAAAACTTTGCCCACTCCACCAGGGGATCCCTTCGGGCGGGCGAAGCGATCAATGGTATTGGGTTGGGCGACACCCCCTCGGAATGCACCCCTGGTGGTCCTCTTCTCATGCTCCGACCTGCCCGCCATGTTGGGTAGCGAGCCCAGTCGGGCCGTTTGAGATCTGGTGAGAATGGCTCTCTGCAGAACCGACCAGTGAAGTCAGGGATGAGGGCGAGAGAAAGAGAGGCGCGGGGCCAGCAGCAGGGCACAGGCCAGCAGTCTCAACAGACAGCAAGTTGCAATAGTGGGTGACCAGAAACGAAACCGAAAGTACCTCAGGGGCGACGGGAGGGTCTCAATGTCCGTTGCTGTTCAATTGCCACCTGGGTACCTCGAGGACTCGAGGCCGCGGAGAGCCGTCGGTGTAGGCCACAAAGTTCCAAGATGCAGAGAGTACGGTTCCCAGCGGCCTAATCAATTTTTGAAAAGAGATATCATGTCAGCAGGGCATTCAATTCAATTCAATTCAATTCAATTCAGTAACTTGTATAGCGCGCTACATACCCTAGAGGGTCTCAAGGCGCTTGGAGAGGGGTGGGGATTACTTGTCGAATATCCAGGTTTTAAGTTGCTTTCTGTATGCTAGGTGGTTCTGAGTGAGGCGAAGGTGAGTGGGAAGTGAGTTCCAGGTTTTAGCCGCCAGGTAGGAGAAGGATCTACCTCCCATGGTGGTTTTGTTGATACGAGGTACAGCAGCAAGGGCTTGGTTGGAGGAGCGTAGCTGGCGGGAGGGGGTGTAGAAGGAAAGTCGTGTGTTGAGGCATTCGGGTCCAAGTTCGTAAAGTACTTTGTGTGCGTGGGTTAGGAGGCGGAATGTAATCCTTTTATTGACGGGGAGCCAGTGGAGGTTTTTCAGGTGACCAGAAATGTGGTCGTTGCGCGGAATGTCTAGTATGAGTCTGGCTGATGCGTTCTGGATGCGTTGGAGTTTTTTCTGAAGTTTTGCGGTGGTACCGGCATATAGGGTGTTTCCGTAGTCCAGGCGGCTTGTAATCAGTGCGTGGGTGACCGTTTTTCTAGTATCGGTGGGGATCCAGCGAAATGTTTTTTTGAGCATGCGAAGAATGTTGAAGCAAGATGATGAGATGGCGTTGACTTGTCTGGTCATCGAGAGTGAGGAGTCCAGAATGACGCCCAGGTTCCATGCGTGGTCTGTCGGGGTGGGTGCTTTTCCAAGGGACTCTGGCCACCAAGAGTCGTCCCAAGCGGAGGGGGAGGTGCCTAAGATAAGGACTTCTGTTTTGTCGGAGTTCAGTTTCAGACGGCTTTGCTTCATCCATTCGGCTACTTCTTTCATTCCTTCATGTAGGTTGGTTTTGGCGGTGTTAGGGTCTTTGGTGAGTGAGAGGATCAGTTGAGTGTCATCAGCGTAGGAGATGATGTTGAGGTTGTGTTGGCGTGCGATGGCCGCGAGGGGGCTCATGTATACGTTGAAGAGGGTGGGGCTGAGTGAAGATCCTTGTGGCACGCCGCAAATGACTTCAGTGGCCTCTGACTTGAATGGTGGGAGGCAGACTCTCTGGGTTCTTCCGGCAAGGAACGAGGTGATCCATTCCAGTGCTTTTCCGTGGATTCCGATGTTTCTGAGGCGTTATATCAGGGTGCTATGACAGACTGTGTCGAAGGCTGCGGAGAGGTCGAGGAGGATGAGGGCGACTGTGTCTCCATTGTCCAGTAGAGTTCGAATGTCGTCTGTTGCTGCGATGAGTGCGGTCTCAGTGCTGTGTTTGGCTCGGAAGCCGGACTGTGAGGAGTCGAGGGATTTGTTGGTTTCAAGGAAGGCGGCGAGTTGGTTGTTGACAGCTTTCTCGATGACTTTGGCTAGTAGAACCCGTAGTCGAAATCAGAATATGTGGCAGGATAAATGCGGGAGGCGGAAAGGGTCTCAGGAGCCCTGTGCTCACGCGTCCATCTTGGATCCGCGCGACATTAGTCGGTTTTTTGAGCCAGAAAAAGTAATTGAAATTTTGAAAAAATGCTGTTCGTTTAGAAAACAGTAAGGTGTGAAATTTAAAAAGAGTTGTGTTATCCAAAAAGAGTCAACTAGAAAAGAGAAGTAAAGCGGATGCAATCACTGATCCACTGTGGTCTACTGACATTTGTGAATTAAATTACAGAAATGTGACTTTGCCAGAAGCAAATTGTGACCTTAATAAAGAATGTACTGATGCAGTGGATGGGAGATGTGAAAGGAAGAAATACTTACTGTCAGGAAACCACTAGCCAGGATGAGGGGAGACCAGAAACGGACGGAAAAGACTATTTCGCCTTATATTCCCCCCTCCTTTATTTACAGCCCCTATGGAGTGAAGCGACTGACGTACCTTCAAGCGGCATGGGAGACTGCGGTCCCTTTAAGAGTTAGGCTATTACAACCCACGCGGTAGGTCACATGGGGTATTGGAAGGCATTACTACCGGAAGGAGGACAACCAGAAGAGACGAGAGGCAGGGCAGAAAACGCTGGTGTGTCGAGGAGAAGACGGAGAGGTTACTTCTGCACGAGAAGAATTTCCGACATGGAGAAAAGAAGATGGCAGGAGGAGAGTAAGCGTCGTGCCGAGAGGACCAGATGAAGTTCAGCCGTCCCAGAGCCGAGCAGAAGAGTCCTGCCACGGCCCCGGAGTGTCGTGGCTCTCACAGGTGCGTGGGCGCCTACGAGGTTACTGGCAAAGAGGGGGAGAAGTCGGGAGGGACAGGGAGGGCAAGGGGGAAGTGGGCAGGGCAGAAACAAAGCGATTATGAAAGCACACCTAAATGTTCATTCTCGTGGCTGTTCGTGACTGCACCTTCCTCTTTTGGTTCTTGTCACTGTTTCCTCCCTCCTCACTATTTTTTTGGGCAACATTTTTTTGGGTATTGGTGGTCCCTCACACCCTTCCTTACATTATAACTGATAAGAAATAACCAGAAACACTTACCTGAGGGAGGTTGTTGGCCAGGAAGACGTCATCCAAGAGCCCACCATAAAAGACCCTGAATAAAGAAGACAAAGAAACTAAGAGGAGAATAAATCCATCAAGAGACTGTTTTCTTTATTTTTGTACAGAAATATTCTTAAATAAAGGAATAATACACTCACCGCAAGCTGTAAAAGTCTTTTGTGGACCCCCACAAGATTACAATTTATCACATGTGGTATAGAATGCAGGCAGCCTCCATTAGTCTGGGATAATGGAAAACCTTATACAGCAGCTGATCCGCGGACAGGAGAAGCTATAATGGGCCATCGAGAGACAAATGACATCCGCCCAAGCCGACAGGGATATGTTCAAGGCCTCCCTATCCCAACAAGTGGACTGTATTCATAAGGTGGCTGAAGGACAGACCTTATCATCCCTTAACCAATAGAGGCGACAGGGTGTTCCAGCAGGCTATCCTACTATTTTGCTACAAATATATCAGTCTGGTGAAGACACGGATGCAGTCATTTTAAACTTTGAAAGGGTTGCCTAGGCCTGTGGGTGGCCAGAAGCGAAGTGCCCATTCTTTTTGGCACCACTGCTGACTGGGGAAGCACAGGCAGCCTATCAAGTGGCAAGTCCTACAGGGACCACAAGCTACAAAGAGATTCATAAAGTTATACTGGATGCCGCCCCAAAGACTTTTGGTCCCCCTTACGGCATATTTGATGTCCATCCCGATATACTGTGAATGATATGCCCAGCAACCTCTATGTTTTTCCCTTCCACTGCATGAAGGTCCTCTGGAGGTGTTTGCCACTCGCGAGGCCATTGGTAGACTGTAAAAAGGTACCCAGGAATGGATATGTACTCACTTCCGGCCCATATTGGCGGCCTATATCCAAGTATTTTTCTCATAAGTGTTCTACTTTTATCTTATGATAGAGGATGGGTTGTTATGTCCGGAATGTGCTGCAATTATGATATTGTTGTTCTTCCTGGGAGGGAGGGGGGTGGGGGTGCGGGGTTTATATGCCCTTCCAGCTTTTTATCATTCCGAACTATTGATCGTTCACCCCACTTTGAAATCAATAAATAAAGTTTAAAAAAAAGTTCTACTGGATCACCTGGGGGTGGATCCAGAAGCATTCTGGGTATGCTTTAGGAAGGAACGGGGTCATCCTGGAGACGCTCCAACGACATTGCTCTTCAGGATAAAAGTGGCTGCGGATAAATGGCTTAGACCTCAAGAGAATAGCAAGGAAGATATAATGGCGTTGATTTATTTAGAACAATCCCTAGAAGCCTTACCAGCACCTACTCAAAGGTGGCTTAAACAGCAAATCAACCTATCCTTAGAACAAGCAGTGGACATGACAACGTATTTTGCCCGAGCTCAACCAAAGCTTTTATTATATGAACCCGAGAAAACCACACGTTTCAGTTCTGCCCGTTGGCTAGTCGAGAAGAAAAGCAAGTCTTCTGTAGAACCTCAAAAAGATCGTATTCCTAAAAACGACGCCACCTTATGTAAAGGCCCCCAGTGTTATGAATGCGGAGAGTGAGGCCATATAGCCAGATTCTGCCCCCAAAAGAAGAACGACGTACCAATGGACGTTAGCTGTGTTCCGCGCAGCATTCTATATACGGAGGAATGCGGTTCCTGTTTTTTGTAAGTCTTATTCTGAACGGCCATACAGTCAAGGCCCTTTTGGACTCAGGCTGTAGGCAGTCTGTTGTGCGCAAAACGTTAGTAAAAGAATCCCAACTCTGTCCCAATAAACAGATACCAATACACTGTGTACATGGGGATGTCCATATTTATCCCCATTACACTGCCCAATGGAGTTACTGTAGAGGCAAAGGTGGGGGTAATGGATACCCTCCCAGAACAGTTACTTCTAGGAACAGATAACCCTGTGTTTACTGTCTTGCTTCAAAACTCTTTGAGGATGGCTCCAGTTCATCCTTCCGTCCTTCTCACACAAGCCCCATGGTTATCAGACATGACCTTTCGATATGCACAAAACCAAGATCCCACTCTTTAGGACGCTTGGCAACAAGCCAGAGACACCACGTCATCACCATCTTATCCTCTTTTTCAAATGAAGAATGGGTTATTATATCACAGAGGAAATCCCGAAGAACCTTTACAACTGGTAGTTCCCCAAAAATCTTGTGAACAAATTATGTTTTTTACTCCTTCACATCTTTTGGCTGGTCATAGCGGGGCAGCAAAAACAACTCAAACGGTAATAAGATATTTTTATTGGCCTGGTATATACGCCAATATAAATCAATATTGCAAAGAATGTGAAATATGTCAGAAAAGGAATCCATACACGCCACCGCCCGTTCCCTTACAACCCCTTCCTATCATCGAGAAACCTTTTAAAGAATCAGCCTGGACCGGGTAGGACCCCTCCCTAAGTCAAAAAAGGGGTATCTATACATATTAGTCATAATCGACTAAGCTACCCGATACCCAGAGGCCTTTCCATTACGAGCATCAAACACCAAGAACATCAGTGAAAAACTGTTAGAATGATAGGGTTTCCCAGAGAAATATTAACAGACCAGGAAACCCCCTTTGTGACTCGCCTTATGAGACAAGTCTGTAAAACATTGAACATCTCCCAGATAAGAACATCAGCATATCACCCTCAAACAGATATGTGAGCGATATAACGCTACCTTAAAGTTTCCCCTTAAAAAATGTTGTCTACAGAAGGAAAGGAATGGGACATGCTTCTGCCCCTTGCTCTCTTTGTTATCCATAGTCAGACCCAGAGCAGTCTGGGCTTCTCCCCATTTGAGCTTCTTTAAGGAAGACAGCCCAGAAAACTACTGGAAATGACAAAGGAGGCATGGGAACAAGAGGCACAGGAAGATACCCAAAACGTTCTCGAGTATACCCAAGCACTAAGATCACATCTACAAAAGCTACGAGACTTTGCTTCATCAAATCTGGAACGAGCCCAAAGAAAACAATAAACATACTATGACAGAAGGAAGAAATGGAGACAGCTTAACCTCCATGATTGGGGTCTTGTGCACATACCCTCCTCCCTACCCCATAAACAGGCAGAGTGGAAAGGACCCTATGAGGATATTGACAAAATCGACGTATGGGTTACAGTTGTCTCCAAAAAGAACCCAATTCTATCATATAAACCTTTTGAAGAAATGGTTGGGGCCCCTTCCTAAAAATGTCCAAGCGGCCTTTACAGAGAATAAGTCTTTCCTCTCCTCTGTGAACCAGATAATCATAAATGAAAACCTGAACTCTAACCAAAAGGAATCCCTCCTGCACCTTTTAGATAGCTATTCTTCCATTTTCTCTGATCTTCCTGGTAGAACCTCCTTGGTCGAGCACGCCATCACCACCCCTGAGGAAAGTAGTGAAACAACACCCCTATAGAATTCCAGCTACTAGAAGGGACGATGTTACCACTGAAATAGAGACCATGTTAAAGCTAGATGTTATAAAACCATCCCATAGTAACTGGTCTTCTCCTATCGTCATAGTTCCAAAGCCAGATGGCTCCATCCGTTTCTGTATAGACTTCAGAGCGGTTAACCTCATATACAAATTCGACTCAAACCCCTTACCCAGAGTTGATTAATTAATTGATAAACTAGGTGAAGCTCAATATATAATCACATTCGACCTCACTAAGGGATACTGACAGGTCCCACTGAGACAGGAAGACCAAGAGAAAACAGCCTTTAGTACCCCCACTGGCCTATATGAGTTAACGGTATTACCTTTCGGATTACACGGGCCCCCGCGACTTTCCATTGTCTCATAAGGTACTCCATTAACACCAAGCCTATTCATCAGCATACATTGATGACATCATAATATTCAGTCCCAAGTGGAAACAACATCTTTCCCACTGTAGAGAGGTATTTCAAGCACTCAAAATGACAGGACTACATGTTAATTCCAAAAAGTCCAAAGCAGGCTTCACCAAAGTAAAGTATTTGGGATACCTCCTAGAGGATGGAGTCAGTGCACCCCAACAGGAAAAGATCAAGGCAATCATGGATATTCCTTTCCCTTATACTAAAAAGTGTGTTAGAACTTTTCTGGGTTTAATCGGCTATTACCGTCAGTTTATACCTGATTACTCCGAGATAGTGACACTCTTAACTGACATGCTAAGGAAAGAAGTAAAGAATAAGGATCTGGTACATCCCCCCAAACCGCCAGGAGAGCGTTTTATGCTCTCAAAGAAGCCCTGACTAGCAGGATGAGGGGAGACCAGAAACGGACAGAAAAGACTGTATTCCGCCTTATATTTCCCCCCTCCTTTATTTCCAGCCCGTATGGAGTGAAGCGACTAATGTACCTTCAAGCGGCATGAGAGACCAGAGTGACGACTGTGGGCCCTTTAAGAGTAACGCTATTACAACCCACGTGGGAGGTCACATGGTGTATGGGAAGCATTACTACCGGAAGAAGGACAACCAGAAGATACGAGAGGCAGGGCAGAAAACGGCAGTGTGTCGAGGAGAAGACGGATAGGTTATTTCTGCGCGAGAAGAATTTCCAACGTGGAGAAAAGAAGACGCCAGGAGGAGAGCAAGCGTTGTGCCGAGTGGACCAGACGAAGTTCAGCCGTCCAAGAGCCGAGCCGAAGAGTCCTGCCATGGCCCGGAGGGTCGTGGTTCTCAGAGGTGCGTGGGCGCCTACGAGGTCACTGGCAAAGACGGAGAGA
This sequence comes from Lissotriton vulgaris, assembly GCF_964263255.1. Taxonomy (NCBI): domain Eukaryota; kingdom Metazoa; phylum Chordata; class Amphibia; order Caudata; family Salamandridae; genus Lissotriton; species Lissotriton vulgaris. The sequence continues at coordinate 1,385,757,690 of NC_141696.1, read as the reverse complement.
GGTCGGAAGGGACGGGAGGGCAAGGGGGAAGTGCGCAGAGCAAAAACAAAGCGATTATGAAAGCACATCTAAATGTTCATTCTTGTGGCTGTTCGTGACTGCACCTTCCTCTTTTGGTTCTTGTCACGGTTTCCTCCCTCCTCACAATTTTGTGAGTTAATTTTATTTGGTATTGGTGGCCCCTCCCACCCTTCCTTACATTAGAACTGATAAGAAATAATCTGAAACACTTACCTGAGCAATTCTTCTCTCCAAGGGAGGTTGTTGGCCAGGAAGACATCATCCAAGAGACCACCATAGAAGACCCTGAATAAAGGAGACAAAGAGACATATTTCCTAGTATTATAAATTAGTGTTAGATTTTCATTGTGTGTTGTGTCTTACTTATTTACTGTTATTGGTGTTTTAAAAACTTTACACACCTGTCTGCTATTATGACTGATAGCTCGTAAGCCAAGATACCATGGGTTGAGCATGGATTAACATATTGAGACTTTACTGGACCTTATTTGTGATTGTGGTGTTATTACTCACTGTAGCTACCTACCAGTACCTACTAATAAACCATCTTCCAATACTTTCCCTCTGGAAAACATTTAGCGCATTGTGGGCTAAGGGTGGAATCACAAGATATCTCAAGATCGAAGAGACCTTCAAATAAGAGCAACTTTCAAACGTCTGCACCCACCACAGGGCTCAAAAATCCACTCTGAACAGCAAGCCAGATTTAATCAGGACCAGCTACTTTAAGGGCCTACTCCCTCGTTCTGGCAAGCTGCCAACAGGTGTTCTGCTTGCTCACAAAGTGAATGAGCAAAAAGATGCTTTAAATCTTGTTATTTTGTCAAATTTCTCCGCTTTCATAACCAGAGGTCAAAAGTCAGTTTGTCTTTCTACATTTACTTTTCTTTCTGTGATTAAAAATTGAGGATTTTGTAAAGTGAACTGTGTGACAATCGGGATGAGACCAGTTCACGGGTGAAGTACATCACAGTTAGGTTGAGTAGTGTATTCAAGTTACTACACATGCAGGTTTAGTAACATTTTTATGATTTTTCTAGCCCTGCAAAGCTATATGGCAGGGCATTTTACCACACTGAGCCTGCTAAAACCAAAGTGTAGCTAAACACTTTAGGAAAGTTAATTCCTCACCTTCATCTAACTCAGACGTATGGGTTATTTTATTTTTCCATATCTGTTTTAACAGCTACTGCATTTCAATGTTTCTAGTGTGAGTGGACATATTTTTTTAATTATTTCTTTTGGGAATGCCTTTCCATAAAATGAGAATAATACTAGGACTCATCATGTTGGGTGGATAATGCAGGGCTCAGGGTCCCCTTTTAGATTGCACATCCTAATCTCTAGGTAGGATTTATTTTTTTGCTTATTGGCATTTTGCAATGGTATAGGATGAACAAAACAAACAAAAAATACATCAGAACATCCTAGCAGGGTCACAATAATGTGTGCAACTCACGGTGTTTATCTATTTGTGTAGACACTTGGTAGCAGTTTCTCCATCTGTCCGAGAATGGGGTTTCCTCACCCAATTGCAATAAGGTCCAGAGCACACAAGGCTGGACCCGTTCTCCTACACACCGGCATTTTCCTCACCAGCACCTTAACCTTCAGATGTCCGTCGCGCATGATTTGAAGAGTCATCATATTTGTCTATGCCCTTGTCCATCATGGCTCTTGAGTCCCCCTTGAGGCCATGGTTCAACAGATATTGTTGAAGTGGGCCCCAATTGCACTTATGGCAATGCTACAGAGATATCATTGTATAATATATTTCCAGCTGGTCATTATAGTTTGACAGTTGAACAGACAGTCCCGCAGCCTGGGTACTTGTGTTCCCCCCCCCCCCCCCCCCCCCACAGGACACTCACCTTTTAGCCGGGAGTAGTGCCACTGAAGTGAGGCATTTAATGGCATGCAACACCCTGTTTGTATATCCCAGCAGTGCAATCTCCAGTATCAGATTGGCGTCCACTGTTATCATATCTGAAAGCGCCCAGCTCACCTAGTTCCAGTATTCGGCTACCCCTTGTTAGTTCCACATAAAGGTGCATGAAATCAGCCTACGCCTTACCACACCAGACACTATGGGAATGTTTTTATAGTTTGAGTGTGAATCGTTTTAGGGAGGTTGATTGGTCCTATAGAGGTATATGAAATGGACATAGCACAGTCTACATTTTGAGGCAAGCTCCCCTATTTGACCACAGTGATATGCCCATTCCACATACAAAATTGGAGCTTCCAGATCAGTATCCGAGTGTGTTCTCGCGCTTGGTGTGGGTGCTAGGGTTTCTGTCTGCAATGAATAGTATAGATTGGTCACCATATGACTGGACATGGGGGCAGTCAAGAACTGGATACTGGAAGAATAGTGCTCTCTATATATGCCACAAAGGCAACATATGTGAATCTGTCCAGTACCGCTACTCCCCATTTGCAGGTACACTGGGAGGGTGTTTGTAACATGTGAAGGATATCACAGGGAATTGAGTTAGCGATTGTTTAGACGAGTAGAGGATTGGGGAAATGTGGCCATTTCTGGATCTTGATCCAAGATAGCTGTGTGTTGGCTACTGTGCCTAGCTCTGCTCTTTTACACTTTGGAGTCCGACCTAGAGAGCCTCCAGTGGGGTGGGATATGCACGGTTGTGCTCTACACCTATATGTGCCATGTATGGATGGAGGTTGTGGCAAAAATATGCGGTGTGCCTACAAACAGAGATAGGAATGCTCGAAATTGGGAGCCACAAGGCTGCCTCTTTCGTATGGCAGTGTCAGGGTTTACTATTGCGCCCACAGCTGTCAACCCACCCATGCGAGTATTATCAGGTATGCTTTGAGAGTCCTAAACAAGTGTTGAGTCAAATGTATAGGGATATTAGTTAACAAATACAGTAGTTTAGGTAATGTGACCACCTGATGAGCGCTATCCGTCACATAGTGGCATTGGAAAGGTAGCCCAGGGGTGAATCTGCTCTTCAGTACGAGCCATGACAGACCCATAGTTATCTCTAATTACCTTTTCCTTGCCTTCATGATCCAAACACCCAGGTATTTGATGGAATGTGTAGCCCAGGTAAGTGGCAAATCAAGTGTTTTAGCGAGTGTGGCCAACATGAGTGGGAAAACTGTGGATTTATTCTAGTTTATTGCAATCCAAGAGACTGCTCAAAATAGAGTAAATTCTGTTTTAACCACTAGCGTGCACAAGATGACACATGTAGGAGAGTAGGGTCTGCTTTTCTATGGTCACCCCACTTTTTGCTTCACTGGTTTTCGACTTAATGTGGCTGTGCTAATCAGACCCACAGCCCAGCTGTGCTCTCTCTAAATTCAATACAATGTACTTAAGGTACATAACCAATTGGACATTGGGTCACCTTATGAGCCCCTGTACAGTGTACTATAGGTACCCAGGGCCTAGGTGCATCCAGGCCTAACAGGGGCTGCAGCATGTATTGCGCCACCCCCTGGCTGGCCACTCACATTGACACAACTGGCTGATCACTCAGCTGGGGCAAGGTCGTGTAATCACCACTTGCTTACATATAGTATTCCTATATCTAACCTTATATCTAGACACATATACACCTATAAGTCACTCCTATGGCAGGCCTTAACAATCCTGGAGGCAGAGTGCTTGGTTTTATGTGAGATGAGGTTCTAGCATGAGCTGAGCCTGTCTGCAGCTTTCCTTATATGTCTGCAGCATGTCTGCATGCTTATATGTCTGCAGCATGTCCTTATAGCTATTCTAGGATATAGCCATACCATATACTCTTAAGTGCATTATGAACCTCGCGGTTAAATGCTAACTCTGGTTTGGCTTTATCAAAACATGTCATGTAAGGTGTCATACTCTTTGGAATACTACCCCCTCGACAATTCTGGCGACAGGGATAGCATTACACCCTTCTAGAGGTTAAAGTTACCCAGAGCCTCAGCATCACAAAATGAATGCTGCTGCCACGGACACACGTCTGACCTCCTGCTGCTGGGAGTCCTTCCAGCGAGGGAGGCTTGGACAATAGGTTTCCTGTCTTGGGAGGTGCTAGCACCACCCCCACAGGCTATAGTGTATTGGGGCAGGGAGGGCTGAATGAAATGAGACACTGCCTGGGGCACACAAGGTGTCCCATGCATAGTCCAGTTCAAACCGGTGCTGGGGCACTCCAGCCCCAGCTCTGGCACGAAACTGGACAAAACGAAAGGGGTGTAACCACCCCCTTCCCTGGTCCCACCCATAGGAGGGACCTAGCAGGTAATCCAGCCCCTAAATTTGGTATATAGGTGGGAGCTGAGTCCCAAGACTTTAGATTAATCCTGACTGAAATTTGAAACGAAACTCTGGACCTTCGACGTTCTACTTGAAGATAGAAGACTGAAGAATCTCCCTTGTGGTCAAGGAGTGACCACCCTGCACAAGCAGGCACCATCAAGCGATCAATGGTTTGCTTTGTCGAACGCTCCAGCCGGAGCCCGAGCACAGAGCCTGACAAGACCCGGACTTCCAGACTTCCTTCAGCCCGATCCACAGCCACAGCAAAGCTGAGACCCGTGGAGGCGACGCGAGACGTGGGACCGGCCATTTTGGAAAGCCAGCGAATTGCTTGCTGCACCCTCGAACTTGTGCATTGGGGATTGAGAAGCCACAGCCCCGAGCACCAACCGCACCGAAGATCAGCCCTCCACACTCCACGAGTTCTGCGTGGGGCCCTTCTGCATTTTCCTGCTCGACGCGTCTGTCCGGTCACTTGCCCGTTGGCTAGTGGCCTCTGTGATGACGAAATCTTGAATCTACACTGCTGGTCTGATTGCTCCAGACTGGCCCCTGCTTCCCTGAAAAGGAGAAGCCCATCAGACCTTGCTGGTCTGATCCAGAAGCCATCTTTGATTCCTACATAAGTAGCCTTAGCCAAGGCTTGTTGACTCCAATCCGGAAGCCGACACCGCCGACAACGAGATCCTTCGTGGGACAGTCCGTGCCCAGCTCCTGGTCGTCGTCGACACCTCCTGGTCCACGTGGCTGCAGAGACAAGCTTCACGACATCACCTGATTGCTTCGCGACATCGCCTGGTTCCTTCCTAGTCACTGGCTAGTGACCCAGACACTGTCCCCTCTCCTTTCAGGGACTCTTCATCCTCGATTCGCCCTTGGATCCAACCGGACACTCCTCTCCTGGTCGCCTGCAGCATCTTTCTTCAAGGCTCCATAGGATTCAGCGACGAAACCCGACACACTTTGACACCTATGCACCCACTTCCTGTGGGTGAGGTAACGCGAGTACTCCGGTGCTCATGTGGGTATTGACTATCCTAGTGTCTAAGTTTCAAGTAGCTTTCTCCTAGTCCAACCGGAAGTGCCCTAAAAGAACTAGTTTCCAATACTTTCGTTCCCATTCTAACTCCATGGTAACTTGCGTGTGTGTAAAGACACTGCACACGCCTCCCGTGGGCCTCCTACTTCCTATCCTTTGGTAGTACAGTGTAGCCCCAGCGATTCCCTAGGCCCTAGGCCTATCCTTTGTTCGTGATGTGGTTCTTATACCACTATTTTAGTATATGGTTTGACGTGCCCCTAGGGTGCTACTGTATATTGTGCAACTTATTGTATGATAATTAAGTATCTTGTTATGTGCTTGTGCCTCTGACCTCATAAAGAGTTCAGAGGGGTTGTATTAGAAATAAATGCATATATATTTTATATATAACCTGCGTGGTGTCCTTTCATTTGGTATTAAAGGGGTTACATATGGTAAAACTGCTGGCTTCACATGCCCTCTTGAGTTTAGCCTAAGACTGCTTTGTCCATGCTACCACTAGGATAGCTGGTCTATAAGGTTGACTATACAACCATCACCATAAGGGTTGTTTGGACTGATACAGGGTGCCCACTAGAATAGGCCAACTTCCCACATTGGCTTGCAGGAGTTGGGATAAGAGCTTGCTGTTGTTTTACCAATTATAATATTTGCAATATCATTTGAAAGATCACACTAGGTACCAATAGGTACATATAACAAGACTTATAGTACTTAGGTTCTACTGAACTTAGTTGTTGTAGACCAAAGGGCCTAGCACACCCTGACTACAACTCCTACAGAGGTTTAGTAGGAAAACACTCAGTGTAGGTAGGTGCACACACCACACCTCACTAGATCATGTCTGGCACAGGTAAACCAAGTGGATCTCTACCTGTGGTGAGTGACCCTCCCATGGCACCCTCCAGATACGATATCCTCAACTTTCGAGAGCTGAGACACTTGTGTACCACAAGAAAGTTGAAACAGGGTTCCAACCCTACCCTTCAGCACCTGATAGAACTCCTAGAAGAATTTGATGTTCTCAAACCCTCTAGCACAGATCCTACAGGAAAAACGTGTGAAGGCATACCCTCCACAGAAGATGACCCCCCGTCATAGAAGAGGATGAGGTTGGGGAAGATTCTGAGGAAGAGGTAGACAGCCAGGTACCAGTCAGAAGACTTAGCCAGGCTAACCTAAGCCAATTTGGGGCTGAGCATGGGACAGCCCCATTCAGGCCTACAAGTGGGCTTAATCAGAGGTATAGGAGGGATAGATCTCACTCAGGTGAATCTATCCACTCCAATGCTTCAAGGGGTTCTCAGAGGGGAATGACTTCCCCTCAGAGAAGAGAATACCAGGCTAGGATGAGGGAAGTCAATCTCAGAATAGAGAGAGAGGAACTTGCCCTAGCTAAAATAATACTTGCTTTTGCTAGAGAAAAGAAGTTGGGTGGGTCAGAACCCACTGGTGGAAGTAATATCCCTAAGGATAAAGACAGGTCCTACGACAATAGACACCTGAGTAAGATTGTGCCCCCCTACAACGTTGGGGATGACATCCACAAGTGGATAACTGCTTTGGAGAGGGCCTGCAAAGTACAGCAGGTACCCCAAAGTCAGTGGGCAGCAATCTTGTGGCTCCCCTTTTCAGAAAAAGGTAGAGATAAGCTCCTCACAGTTAGTGATGATGATGCTAACAATTACACTGTCCTGAAGAGTGCTCTGATTGATGGGTTTTGCCTAACCACTGAACAGTACAGGTTGATGTTCAGAGATACCCAGAAGACACAGACTCAGGACTGGACTGATTTTTTTGATTGTGCCACTAAGGCTCTGGAAGGTTGGTTATTGGGAAGTAAAGTTAAGGACTATACAGGATTGTATAATTTGATCACGAGAGAGCAAATACTTAACAATTGTCAGAACCAGTTATTGTAACAGCACCTGATTGACTCAGATCTAACCTCTCCCCAAGAATTGGGAAAGAAGGCAGACAAATGGGTCAGAACCAGGGTTAAGCAGAAAAACCTTCAAGGTGGTGATCAGTAAAAGGCAGACCAAAAAGGTGGGGATCAGAAACCAAAATACCAGAAGTCTTCAACAGGCCCCCAAAAAGCTAATGAAGGGGGGCCCCAAAACTCTAAGAAGAAGAAAAAAGTTCCAAAGAAACATTGGTGTAATTATTGTAAATCTGGCTCTCACTGGTACAGTGAGTGCACCAAGAAAGGTACAGCCCCTACCACTGTAGCCCCCAAGGCATCTGCACCCCCTAGTACAGTTAACAGTGGTAGTTCCCAACCCATGGCTATAGTGGGGTTAACCCTGGGTACTGAGATGGATTCTTGCCTAGTCAGGATTCCAACTCAGGCTGTTCTTGTCTGTAATGTGGACATGGTTATGTCCTCCACTGTGAGTCCCAGTACTCTGGGCAAATTCAGACAAACTCCTTTGATCAATGACAAAGTGGCTCAAGCATACAGGGACACATGTGCAAGTGTCACTATGGTGATACCTGACTTTGTGGACCCTGGACAGATTGTACTGGGTGATAATTACCTGGTGACCAATGCTAACAATGTCACTACTACACATAGTGTGGCAGTTGTTAATTTCTCCTGGGGAGGGGTAAATGGCCTCAAAAGAGTTGTGGTAAGTGCAGACCTCCCAGTTGAATGTCTGTTGGGCAATGATCTTGAATCCTCAGTATGGTCAGAAGTGGAGTATATGACTCATGCAGAGATGTTAGGCATATCAGCACATGTCCTTGCTGTGATCAGGGCACAGGCCACAAAGTGTCAAACTGAACAGGCCTGGGATCCTGAAACTATGGACCAAGTGCCACCCAAGAGAAAGATCAGTAGGGTTAAGGCCGTGCCATCCACCCTGCCTGCAAGTGAGGATCAGCCTTCTCAGGGAGCTGATTTTGAGACCCCTGAAATAACTGTCCTAGAAGAACTTGAACCTGACCAGGTTGAGTTTCTTGGGACAGGGAGACCTTCAAGGGCAGACTTGAGGCAGGCACAGTTAGACTGTCCCTCTCTTGAACCCCTCAGACAGCAAGCTGCTTCTGAGGCTGCTGGGAATGCTACAGATACCCACAGAGTTTACTGGGATGAAGGACTCCTTTATTCTGAGGCTAGAGACCCCAAGCCTGGTGCTTCCAGGAGGTTGGTCATACCTCAGGCATTTAGGGGGTTTCTTCTTACCTTAGCCCATGATATTCCCTTAGCAGGACACCTGGGCCAGAATAAGACTTGGGACAGGCTTGACCCTCACTTTCACTGGCCCCATATGTCAGAAGATACCAAGGAGTCGTGTCGCTCCTGTGTGACCTGCCAAGCCAGTGGCAAATCAGGAGGCACAACAAAGGACCCCCTCATACCACTACCTGTGGTGGGGGTACCCTTTGAAAGAGTAGGGATTGACATTGTTGGACCAATGGATCCCCAAACAGCCTCTGGGCACAGATTTATATTGGTGGTAGTGGATCATACCACCAGGTATCCAGAAGCTATTCCCCTAAGGACCACAACAGCTCCTGTTGTGGCAAGAGCCCTCCTGGAAGTTTTATCAAGAGTGGGCTTTCCGAAGGAGATTGTCTCAGATAGAGGTGCAAACTTTATGTCAGGGTACTTCACTGAAATGTGGAAGGAGTGTGGTGTAAATTACAAATTCACTACACCCTACCATCCACAGGGCAATGGACTTGTTGAAAGATTCAACAAGACCTTAAAGGGTATGATTAAGGGTTTACCTCAAAAGCTTAGGCGAAGATGGGACATCCTTCTATCCTGCCTTCTGTTTGCTTACAGAGAGGTCCCACAAAAAGGGGTTGGCTACAGCTGGGAGTTACCTCTCAAAAAGCCTAAACAAGACATAGTGGACTATGTACTTGGTCTCCGCTCCAGGATGGCTGAGTATATGAAGAAGGCTTCCAAAAACCTTGAGGCTAGCCAAGAACTTCAAAAGGCTTGGCATGACCAAAAGGCTGTGCTGACTGAGTACCAGCCAGGACAGAAGGTGTGGGTGCTGGAGCCAGTGGCCCCAGCAGAACTCCAAGACAAATGGTCTGGACTCCACATAATTGTTGAGAAAAAGGGAGAGGTCACCTACCTGGTGGACCTTGGAACTCCCAGGAGCCCCCACAGGGTGATCCATGTCAACAGACTCAAAGCATATGTTGACAGGGCAGACATGGACTTGCTCTTGGCTACAGATGAGGGGCAGGAGGAAGAGAGTGACCCTCACCCAGACCTGCTGACTCAGAACCCTGATGATGGTTCAGTTGATGATGTGGCCTTAGCTGTCAGCCTCACTGGCCAGCAGCAACAGGACTGCAGACAAGTTCTTCAGTCCTTCAGACATATGTTTTTCTTGACACCTAGTCAGACTAACTGGTGCACCCATGAGGTGGACACTGGTGACAGTCTGCCTATGAAGAGTAAGATCTACAGGCAACCTGGCCATGTCAGGGACTGTATAAAGACTGAGGTACAGAAAATGTTGGAGCTGGGAGTAATTGAGCCATCAGAGAGCCCATGGGCCAGCCCAGTAGTCCTTGTGCCAAACCCTCACACCCAAGATGGTAAGAGAGAGACGAGGTTATGTGTGGACTATTGAGGTCTTAATGCTGCCACCAGGACAGATGCTCACCCCATTCCAAGAGCAGATGAGCTTATTGACAGATTGGCTTCTGCCAAGTTTTTTAGCACATTTGATTTGACAGCTGCCTATTGGCAAATCAGGTTAGCTGAGGATGCCAAGGCCAAAACTGCTTTCTCAACCCCAGGTCATTACCAATTTGTGGTGATGCCCTTTGGCTTGAAGAATGCACCTGCCACTTTCCAAAGGTTGGTGAACCAAGTCCTCACTGGGTTGGATGACTTTTGTGCAGCTTATCTGGATGATATTGCTGTCTTCAGCTCCACCTGGGAGGATCACCTGATGCACCTGAGGAAAGTTTTGGAGGCCCTGCAGAAGGCAGGCCTCACTATCAAGGCCACCAAGTGCCAGATAGGGCAGAGTAAGGTTGTGTACCAGGGCCACCTTGTAGGTGGGGGTCAGGTTCAATCACTGGAGAGTAAGATCCAGACCATCAAGGACTGGGCTCCTCCAACCACCCAGAAACAGGTCAGAGCTTTCTTGGGCCAGTCTGGTTACTACAGGAAGTTTGTTAACAATTATGGGTCCATTGTGACACCACTTAATGACCTGACTTCAAAGAAAATGCCCAAGAAAGTTCAGTGGACAGTTAGCTGTCAAAAGGCATTTGATGACCTTAAGAAGACCATGTGCTCTGCACCTATCCTGATTAGTCCTGACTACTCCAAAGAGTTTATTGTCCAGACAGATGCTTCTGAGTTGGGGGTTGGGGGTGGGAGCTGTACTTTCACAACTGAATGTAGATGGTCAAGACCTGCCCATTGCTTTTATTAGCAGAAGGCTGACCCCTAGAGAGAAAAGTTGGTCAGCCTGTGCTGTGGTTTGGGCCCTGAAGAAGTTGAGACCGTACTTGTTTGGCACTCACTTCAAGATTCAGACCGACCATAAGCCCCTCTTGTGCTCTTTTGGATAAATCAGATGAAAGGTGAAAATCCCAAACTGCTCAGGTGGTCCATTTCCCTACAGGGGATGGACTTTACAGTGCAACATAGGCCTGGGACTGACCATGGTAATGCAGATGGTCTCTCCAGATATTTCCACTTAGAACACGAAGACACAACTGGTCAAGGTTAGTCTAATGTCCCTGCGTTGGGGGGGGTGTTGTGTAGGAGAGTAGGGTCTGCTTTCCTATGGTCACCCCACCTTTTGCTTTTTTGGTTCACTGGTTTTCGACTTAATGTGGCTGTGGGCCTGCTAATCAGACCCACAGCTCAGCTGTGCTCTCTCTAAATTCAATACAATGTACTTTAGGTACATTACCAATTGGACATTGGGTCACCTTATGAGCCCCTGTACAGTGTACTATAGGTACCCAGGGCATAGGTGCATCCAAGGCCTACCAGGGGCTGCAGCATGTATTATGCCACCCCTGGCTGGCCACTCACATTGACACAACTGGCTGATCACTCAGCTGGGGCAAGGTCGTGTAATCACCCCTTGCTTAGATATAGTATTCCTATATCTAACCTTATATCTAGACACATATACACCTATAAGTCACTCCAATGGCAGTCCTTAACAATCCTGGAGGCAGAGTGCTTGGTTTTATGTGAGATGAGGCTCTAGCATGAGCTGAGCCTGTCTGCAGCTTTCAGAACCATGTCCTTATAGCCGTTCTAGGATACAGCCATACCATATACTCTTAAGTGCATTATGAACCTTGCGGTTAAATGCTAACTCTGGTTTGGCTTTATCAAAACATGTAGTGTAAGGTGTCATACGCTTTGGAATACTACCCCCTCGCCAGTTCTGGCAACGGGGGTAGCATTCCACCCTTCTAGAGGGAGAAGACATGTTGTTCCTACTAATCCCGGTTAAAGTTAACCAGAGCCTCAGCATCACAAAATGGATGCTGCTTGTCACCACTGCCAGATCGCGATTACCTGCAAAGCTGGCCGCCCTGCAGCGCGCATGTGCGAGGGGGTCAGGCAATAGTCAAAAGACTGACTTCCCCCCTTGAGCGGTGCTTCGCGCTCTAGTGTTTTAGGCCGTCGCGTCACTTCCGCCGAGCCTTTGCCGGTCACTGTATCCTGTGCTCCGACCTTTCTCTCGTGTTTGGATTTCTCTTCGCTGATGCGGGACCCAGATACTTCCCGTATTTGAGCCCCTTTTGAGATCTTCGTTCCTAAGGGGTTTCGCTGCTCTTTTCGTAGGGCTTTGGCAAACCCACACTTCGCCTCCGCCCTTGTTGTTTGGGCGGACTCGAGGATTTCACTCCCTTTTCCTAGCGCCAGCTATCCTCTCCACTGCTCCCTGGGAATAACCAGCCTGTTGCTCCCGGTTCCGCCCGCCGACCAGACTTTGTGTTCCGTTGGCCGGCCGGACTTGGGTTGGGCAAGTGCTTGGTTGCTCCAGGGGCATTGTGGTAGTTGTGGTCCGCCTAGAGTCATTCCTCTCCCTAGTATTTATCCTCCCTTGTTCTTTTTGGACTCCTACTGGTATCAGATACTGGCATGCGTCACAGTATTGAAGCTTGAAGACCTGGTAAAGCGCTTTGGGCAATCTTTCTATTATATCCAAAGTGAACCACCTGTATGCTGATTTTTATATTGTTATGTTTCAGACACTACAAACTTAAGAACCCATCATTAGGACTTTCTTACCTCTTCTGCTCAAGCAGTTCCCGAGAGGGTAAGAACCAACACCTCAGCTCAAGTATTAAGGTAGCATTGAGTAGGCACACTCTGTATATATATATATATCTGCCTTTCATTCATATAGGTTTGCTAGAGTCGTTATTGTGCTGATTCGGTCCTATGAAACTCTTGGGAACAAGTCAGTCACCTGAATGGTATGAAACTTCAAGACACCCCTTAGGTAAACGCATTTAGAAACTAAATATATTGTTATATGATTTCTCTTGTTGCATATTGACCCTAATTCTTTCTTTTAGCACCTGTTTTCCGACCTGATGGATTGTCCTGTGCGTGGAGCCTTTTTCCCTCTTCCTTTCCTTATTTTGTTACCTCCTTTCCCTCCATATCACCGTTGTGCTCTAGAGTTTGATAGACACAAGGGGTGTAGGGGGGACGGGTTGGGCTTGTCTTCGGTTCCTGGCACTCCTGAGGAAACAGCACGGACACAAGTCTGACCTCCTGCTGCTGGGAGTCCTTCCAGCGAGGGAGGCTTGGACAATAGGTTTCCAGTCTTGGGAGGTGCTAGCACCACCCCAGACAGGCTATAGTGGATTGGTGCAGGGAGGGCTGAATGAAATGAGACACTACCTGGGGCACACAAGGTGTCCCATGCATAGTCCAGTTCAAACCGGTGCTGGGGCACTCCAGCCCCAGCTCTGGCACGAAACTGGACAAAGGGAAAGGGGTGTAACCACCCCCTTCCCTGGTCCCACCCATAGGAGGGACCTAGCAGGTAATCCAGCCCCTAAATTTGGTATATAGGTAGGAGCTGAGTCCCAAGACTTTAGATTAATCCTGACTGAAACTTGAAACAAAACTCTGGACCTTCGACGTTCTACTTGAAGATAGAAGACTGAAGAATCTCCCTTGTGGTCAAGGAGTGACCACTCTGCAAAAGCAGGCACCATCAAGCGATCAACGGTTTGCTTTGTCGAACGCTCCCGCCAGAGCCCGAGCACAGAGCCTGACAAGACCCGGACTTCCAGACTTCCTTCAGCCCGATCCACAGCCACAGCAAAGCTGAGACCCGGGGAGGCGACGCGAGATGTGGGACTGACAATCTTGGAAAGCCAGCGAATTGCTTTCCGTGCAACTTCTGAGGCACCCTCGAAGTTGTCCGTTAGGGAATGAGAAGCCCCAGCCCCGAGCACCAACTGCACCGAAGATCAGCCCTTCACACTCCACGAGTTCTGTGTGGGGCCCTTCTGCATTTTCCTGATCAACGCGTCTGTCCGGTCAATTGCCCGTTGGCTAGTGGCCTCTGTGACAATTAAATCTTGAATCTACACTGCTGTTCTGGTTGCTCCAGAATGGCCCATGATTCCCTGAAAAGGAGAAGCTCATCAGACCTTGCTGGTCTGATCCAGAAGCCATCTTCGATTCCTGCGTGGGTTGCCTTAGCCAAGGCTTGTTGACTCCAATCCAAAAGCCGACACCGCCGACAGCGAGATCCTTCGTGGGACAGTCTGTGCTCAGCTCCTGGTCGTCGTCGACACCTGCTGGTCCACGTGGCTGCAGAAACAAGCTTCACAACATCACCTGATTGCTTTGCGACATCGCCTAGTTCCTTCCTGGTCACTGGCTAGTGACCCAGACTCTGTCCCCTCTGCTTTCAGGTACTCTTCATCCTCGATTCGCCCTTGGATCCAACTGGACACTTCTCTCCTGGTCGCCTGCAACATCTTTCTTCAAGGTTCCATAGGATTCAGCGACGAATCCCGACACACTTTGACACCTATGCACCCCCTTCCTGTGGGTGAGGTAACGCGAGTACTCCGGTGCTCCTGTGGGTATTGACTATCCTAGTGTCTAAGTTTCAAGTAGCTTTCTCCTACTCCAACTGGAAGTGCCCTAAAAGAATTAGTTTCCAATTCTTTCGTTCCCATTCTAACTCTATGGTAACTTGCGTGTGTGTAAAGACACAGCACACGCCTCCCGTGGGCCTCCTACTTCCTATCCTTTGGTAGTACAGTGTAGCCCAAGTGATTCCCTAGGCCCTACGCCTATCCTTTGTTCGTGACTTGGTTCTTATACCACTATTTTAGTATATGGTTTGACGTGCCCCTAGGGTGGTACTGTATATTGTGCAACTTATTGTATGATAATGAAGTATCTTGTTGTGTGCTTGTGCCTCTGACCTCATAAAGAGTTCAGAGGGGTTGTGTTAGAAATAAATACATATATATTTTATATATAACCTGTGTGGTGTCCTTTCATTTGGTATTAAAGGGGTTACATATGGTAAAACAGCTAGCTTCACATGCCCTCTTGAGTTTAGCCTAAGACTGCTTTGTCCATGCTACCACTAGGATAGCTGATCTAGAAGGTTGACTTTACAACCATCACCATAAGGGTTGTTTGGACTGATACAGGGTGCCCACTAGAATAGTGGACATCATATATCAGGCCAACTTCTCACAACACAGTCATACCTCCACTGGGTGTTTGGGAGCTGAGTGTATGTTTAAAGAAACACTTGAATCCGGGGGCATTCCACAGTTGTGTTTCCTCAACAGAGAATAAAATGAATTTCTTTTATATCTCTTTGTACATGAGTAGAGGTCAAGAGGGGATTACTTATGATTTTATCTTTCTTTTCACAGACACTAATGATGACAGTGTTACTGAAATACAAGTAAGGTTGAATTAACCACCTTGTACTTATTGGTCACACTGTGAAATAGACCACCAATATGAGGGATCTTTCACACTGAAGAAGGCCAGTCACCCAAAGGTGCAATTAACTCTTCCTGAAACATGTTGGTGTGCAGTAGGGGATAAGGAGTGACAACTCTGCCTATATACGCCAGCTTTTGAGCTTTAAATCCTGCTAAGGGAGACACATAATCAAGGAATTAGGGTGGTACTTCCTTAGGTAGTTTTAATTTGCTTTCTTTTGCACCAGTGATCACTCTTTGGAAAACGTTTCCTTTCCTTAACTTGCTTCACTTCTCTTCTCTCTTTATTTTTCAAAAAAATCAGTGCTCAATC
This sequence comes from Lissotriton vulgaris, assembly GCF_964263255.1. Lineage (NCBI taxonomy): Eukaryota > Metazoa > Chordata > Amphibia > Caudata > Salamandridae > Lissotriton > Lissotriton vulgaris. The sequence goes on along the minus strand of NC_141696.1, from coordinate 1,385,742,072 downwards.
CAGTGTGTTGGTCTGCACGAGGGCGCTACGATGAAGCATGCCACGGCATAGTGGGTGAGGGCAGTATTTAAAAATCTGTTGATATTCCTCTCTGTATATATTTTTCCACCCTTACAAATCCTTGTCAAATTCGACTTAGACAGAGACACTGACAAAACTGCCTCCAGCATAGTCTCTTCTGTTGGGTTTTTTAAGTTCTTCTCTTTTGTGAGTTTAGGTGTACTTAAGAGAAGGCTCACTCCCTAGTCTCTTTTCTGTAACATTAAATTCCTGCATGACAGGGCTCAGGTTCCATGCTGGGTCTTCTGGGTACAGTGTAATGTCATCCACTTCAGCAACACTTATGTTACGGGTGGAAATGCAAGCCCCATGTAATTGTCGGATTGCATGCCCTGTGGGACAGGAGACAGCCTCATCTAGTCCCTCACCCTATAGGGAATTGCTCTCAGAGGAGGCTGCCCTGGCAAACCTGGAAGGTCGGAGATGCGCACAGAAGTTGCACCCAGTTTCCATATGATTGCACAATGCCAATGCATTGCAAGACCGTGAATAGATATTGCCATTCTAGTGAGTTAAAGGCCTTGGAGGCGACTAGGAAAATGGCTGCACCCGTCAGTGTAGGATTGAGCTGACGTATGAGGAGAAATAGTGCCCTTAGGTTATGTGCCATCCTCCAACCAAAAGTAAACCCAGTCTGGTCTGGGACTACCAGCTACGGCATCTGAACAGTTAGTCTGTTGGCTAGTGTCTTAGTGTCAAAGTATTGTGTGTAGTTGTCGCCCTATCGGGAGACCCGCAAATTATACAGAACGCAATAGTGCTCAACCAGTTCTGTTAATATGACGTTCATGTTATAGATTGCAGTGCCATACTTCTTTTGTAGGTGAGTAATGGCTTGAACGTGTCTTTTGAGCCTCAAGAGTACAGCCATGGTCTGGCTTGACCTCTCCGCCTCTCCATATACCCTAGCTTGTGCGCATTTATGTAGGAGTTAGATCTCCAATTCAGTCAGCTCTATAAATTCCAAGTGTTTTTGTCACAATTCTTGTAGAATTGTAGAGGATGGTATATTAGCAAATTCCTCCCCTAGGACTCTCAGGTCTTTCTCGTGGCGGTCTAGACTGTTGCACAGTGAGGTGAAGACATTGTGATGTTTTGTAATACAAAGGCCCCTCATGTACACCTTGACAGCCAGCCACAACGTAGCAGGGTACTGTAACAATCCAGCATTGTTTTGAAAGTAGTTATTGATTTTGGTTTTCAATACTTATGCAAATTTATTGTCAAGAAAGGACTATGGGAAAAGGTGCAATGTAAAGGCTCGGTGTGGGGGAGCAGGTGTGTTTATGGTTAGTTTGACCAGTGAGCAGGATGCGCAGTAGATGCTTTATCCCTACTATCAAACTGTTGACATCTGCTGTACCTAATCAGTAGTCCAGTCGTGCCCATGGGCTGTGTAGATGTACATGCCCTCCCTCTGGGTGGGAAGGAGAGTTCTCCAGAGGTCTTTCAGGTCATGTTTTGCCATGATGTGGGTAAGCACTGTTGTGTGTGTGAGTGAGTGTGGAAGAGTTGGATCTGACCAGTTGCCTATCCAGCACAAGATTAAAGTCACATCTTCAAAGTATCGTTTGGGGTGCTAGTATGTGACTTTTTTCCCATAGCTTTCGGACAAACTGGGGGTCATCTGTATTAGGGCCATAGGAGTTAAGTAAAGTAATATGCTTTCCTCCCACCAATGGGTGTAGAATGTTGCACCTGCCCTGGGCATCGGCTATCTCATGCAATAACCAAGAAGAGCACTCATCTGCACAAGGATAGCCGTTCCTTCTCTTTGTACATAACCTTCAGGGGTTCTTGAAATAACAGGGTGTCTTTCACCCCAAGTTGTCGTTTGACAGGCAAGTATTCACTGCGGGCTTCTTGCAATCCCCCCAAAACACACACACACACACTAACTCATGTTGTTCACAGGCAAGGGTAGGGTGTCTTTCACCCCAAGTTGTCGTTTGACAGGCAAGTATTCACTGCGGGCTTCTTGCAATTCCCCCAACACACACACACACACACAAACTCATGTTGTTCACAGGCAAGGGTAAGGCTGCATCTCATACCCTACAGTCAATCTCTATTATTGGGCGCGGAGACGCCCCTGATGGGGGTTAAGAGCCCAGTGAACGGCGTGCCTGTTCCATAGCAAAATAACGAGAAGTGTTTGGGGCACAAAGGGTTTTTCAGGAGTGATTCCACATAGTTGGCCATATTCTTAGTGTCTGTCACCGAAGGAATGCCTACTATATGCAAATCAGAGGCGCAACTAGAGCCAAATTTCGGGGGGGAGGGGGGGCGCTAAGAAAGAATTTCGGGGGGGGGAGGGCTGAATCTCTAAGTAATAGGCAGAGTGGAGCTGCAGGGGCTCTTAGAAGGGGTGAAACAACAACGCCTCATTAACATGCAAATGGTCTTTTAAAGACCTGTGAAGTGCTCGGGTGTGGCTGTGTGTGCCACATACGAAGGGGGGAGGGGGGTGGGGGGGTTGCAAGGGGGGGAGGGAGGGGGGAGTGCAGACCATTGCGTCCAATGGGTGTTGCACGCCTGATGCAAATTGTTGCTAAGCATCATGCTTCCAAAGACCATGAGAACCGTAATCATATCCAGCAGTTTCCCATTGTAACCAGCTGTGTCATCCTCCAGGTGGGAGATACGGTCTTACGCTGTGATTATGCTTTTTGTCGTGCTTATTGAGAGCATTCACAAGCGTGCATACTCTAGTGGTCAGTGTATCTATTTGGTGTCTATTGGGGTCAAGCTTTTAGGTGCATGAAGCACCAGGGTGCGTATGTCCTACTTCGTCTCTCTCTGGTGGAGGAGCCTGTGATGGGATTGGACTGTCCACAGTGAGCTCTGTCGGCCCTCTTGGACTCAAAGGGAAGTTTGGCTGGTGGGGCATCTGACTTGCCCATTGTAGATGCCAATGCATATGTGGCAGCGTGACTGTGGTGACCCCAGGCGAGGGCTTCACGTCTGGCTGTCCTGACTGAATGGACCATGAGCTCAGCTCGCACAGCTAGGATTGGGGGAGAGGGGGTAGCCCCCAACCAGTCGACAGTATGTCAATCGGCATGGCGCGTGGCTGAACGGGGGTGATTGCCACAGCAAAGCGCCGCCCCGCCGCCCCCCCACCCCCACCCCCCCAATTCCTGCAGGTGCTACCTCAATAGATCCCTGTGATGTTCACGGTTGTCTCCCGATGGTTATGTGTTGGGAGTTCCCACTCTGTCACCGAGCAGCACAATCAATGAAGTGGAGAGGAGGGAGGAGCCGGCCACGTGATCTGCGTAGTTACCCACCTGGCAGCTTCGAAGATAGACAGGCCACTGGCTGGTCGGGGCCAGCGTACCCGCGGCCTCCACACTAGTGATTGATGCCTGTTTCTCAGGCATCTCTCAGCCACAGGGGCCGGGTCGGATCAAAAGGGCCGTCGAGGTTCTGAAGGGAAGGCTGACAGGCTCCATCCCGCGATGGCACGATCAGTGTCATGCTGCAGGCGCTGCTATATTGAGTATAGCATTAGAATGTCTCTCAGCTCGGCACGTCCTCTCACGTCAGTGGCATAAACAGTTGGGCTGGGGGTCTTCGATGCGTCATTTGACGTAGGATGCCGTCCACATATTGGCGCGAACAGCTCGAGCGCCAGGAGCCTCACTCGAAACTTGGAAACGTTCACTCTGGCGCCCCCTATTGTTAGGTTTATACTTATTTGTTGGGTTGACTACATGCAGGGCCACTAATTATGCGACAGGAGAGGGAAAATTATGCAGCACAGTTGGGTGAATTATGCAGCAAGAAAAGGCACATTACTCGGCGTAATGCGGCACATTTTGTAAATGTATTACTTCATTCTTTCCTCATTTTTAAATTCGGTAGCTCTGTCTGAGCATGTGTGTCACCTCATTAGTACCACTTAACTACCAAATATAGCAATAAGTAACAGAAAGCTGAACAGTTAAGTTTTGAAAAGGGCCTTCCACCACACTGCATGATGTGCCATCATTTTTAGTAAGACTTCGAGTATGAAACAATTTGATGAAGATGCTGACTTTAAAATAAACTCACGAGTCAGAAGTCCGTTTGTTCCCTGTTCTGACTAAAAAAGGCTTACTTCTTAATTTAAAATACACAGTAAGAGAGGAAGTTTGGGATTTTATGAGCACAGAAATTAGATTGATAAGAGGTATAGAGCAAGTGAAAATAAAAGTGAAACCAATGTAATGTCACTCCAGATTCAGTGACAGGAATTACCCCAGTGATTGAGCAAATGATCAACAGGGTATTTTAAAAGAAGTATTTGGCAGTCCTGTAATTCACCTATTCTGGGCCTCCAACAAACAAATAAAACAAGCATTGGCATAGCCAATAGGTCTTGCCTTTGGGACCTTATAAGTGATTAGGCCTGCAGCACATTAGCCAGATATATGATACAACAAGTAACATCATACTTACCACAAATCAGGGCAATTGGCTTTGTCAATGGTTGTTAGTTGCGTTAAATAAAGAAGCAGCACCTATGGCTTGTATATAATATTGAAAAAACTTCCACTTAAAGCCCTGGAGGCATCACGACAATGTTACTTCTGTGTTTGAAAAAGAGAAGGGAAATCCAGAGAGAAAATGACTCTCTTTATAGGATTTCCCCTCCCCTACAACGCTCACCTGGCATGAAGTTATGCTGTAACTTTTCCATCATTGAGAAGTGAGCAGCGTGAGCAGGCGCACATCGATGTGCCTGCTGTCACTCCTGCTCTACAGGATTTTTTTGTGTTGTTCTACAAAGGGCAGTGCTTAGTGGCATGTCCTATAATGAGTGAGACGTGGTAGAACGAACTGATCTGATTGAAACACAGATTAATAGAGGGGCAAAGTGGTTCACCATAGAGGCTGCAGTAAAGATATGAAACCTGCACACTTTTTGGTTTACATACAGAATTCAATCAACTTGATAACAGGTATTCATAATTTTAACAATGGTGCCGCCCTTGGTTAAGCCTGGTTAGCCTTTACTGGCAAAAGTGTACAACGTGTATCAAACAAAACCTGTTTGTGCCCAAGAGCGCACTGTTCACCAATGCAATAAGGTATAATTTGTAGTAGGGAATAAAATAGTGCAAACAAAATTTAAAATACAACACAAAACTTGTGTGATTCCACAGTTAATTCTTTGCTGTATACGGTAATCAAACAGTCCTGAATTAGTTTAAGAACATTTTTTTCAAAGAATAGTACGATAAAGATCCATCTTCAGTTCATGTGTTTACTTTTATTCAATTTTCTTTTAAATCCATTGTTATTTTGCTCACCAAGCCACCCCAGTTCAGACATGGCCATAGGCAAATGAGTCTTGACCCTGTGCTCCATGGGAACAGTCCAGCCCGAACTGCCAAGCCATGTCTTCCCTGGACCGGAATCAAGTATCGTAGGACCGGTTTCTGGCTATCAGCCGTCTTCAGCCAGGATAGCTTGACTCCAGTGGCTTAGTGAGCACGTGACCCACGTCTGGGCATACCCTTCCCACATAGGGTGAACAGCAAAACACACAAGATGATGGACGGAATGTTGCACAATGGCAAAACATTCACCCCCAGTCACAGATCTGGGTTAAATCCATTGTTATTTTGCCGACCAAGCCACCCCAGTTCAGACATGGCCATATGCAAATCAGTCTTGACCCTGTGCCTCATGCGAACAGTCCAGCCCGAACTGCCAAGTCATGTCTTCCCTGGACTGGAATCAAGCATCCTAGGACCGGTTTCTGGCTATCAGCCGTCTTCAGCCAGGATAGCTTGACTCTAGTGGCTTAGTGAGCACGGGGCCAACGTCTGGGTATACCCTTCCCACATAGGGTGAACAGCAAAACACACAAGATGATGGGCGGAATGTTGCACAATGGCAAAACATTCACCCCAGTCACAGATCTGGGTTAAATCCATTGTTATTTTGCTCACCAAGCCACCCCAGTTCAGACATGGCCATATGCAAATCAGTCTTGACCCTGTGCCTCATGGGAACAGTCCAGCCCGAACTGCCAAGCCATGTCTTCCCTGGACCAGAATCAAGCATCCTAGGACCGGTTTCTGGCTATCAGCCGTCTTCAGCCAGGATAGCTTGACTCCAGTGGCTTAGTGAGCACGGGACCCACGTCTGGGAATACCCTTCACACAAAGGGTGAATAGCAAAACACACAAGACACTAGTGAAATATAAGAGCTAAACACACATGCTAGCAAATAAAGCATTAAGTTACAGACCACATCTCCATCATGACTCAATGACACTAAACTCGTATGATAGCTTTCTGTCAGTAGATCGGCTCAAGTCAACGTCCTCTGGTTGAAACGTCTCACGCTCTACCAGAGGTGATTAACAATAAATCAATGTGTAGACATTCCTATATTCATAGCGTGGGTACAGTGACAATAGTTCAGTGCAAGAAGCGTGAGGCTGGAAGTGGCTCGATGCCCACAGATTAGAGGAGCCTTGCCAGCTGGGCAGGTAAGGCATACCACGCTCACACAGACATGCTGCCATCCTGATCAATGAACTAGGGTTGTCATTAAGCTTGATAAAATTCGTATTGTTTAGAAAATTATGTGATCATCGTAATGGGATAAATTGTATACTCTTGATGTCATGATGTCAATCTTGTTATGGAAGTGTTGAAAGAAAATAAATAAAAAAATAAAAAAAAGAACTAGGGTTGTCATTAACATTTAGAGGGGATTTAGTAACGTATCGGAGAGAGGCTTCCCTGCGAGCAGCTATTATTAGATCAGAGAGAGAGTCGCGGTGCCAGCAGCCTGCCCGGGCCTCTGCAGGCCGTAAGGCCAGGCTGTAAGGATGCCTTCACAGTAATAACCCGCAGCTGACACCTGACGGCGGGAGCAAAGCGCTGCCTGCAGCACGGAACCGCTGTGTTTACCCCACAAAGCCAAGCAAGCCAGTCCAGAGAAAATGACCGACGACAACGTCGTGAACCGAAAACATGCAATGGTTGTTTAGCAGCTTGATTTACAAGTAGAAAGAGCTCAAATAGATTGTTCAGAATTTGCTGACAGTGATAAGATTTTGAAACCAAGAGTGGCATCAATGGTCGTTGGTATATGAGCAAAGGTGATGTGGCAAGATGTAGCGTTGAATATATTAGGACCGATAAGGAGGGTTTTGGGTACTCCTTATTTATTAGTCTTAGTAGACCTAAATTCCAAGTGGCCAGTAGGGGAGGCGATAAATTACATTAACACATTAAGTGTAATTAAAATTTTAAAACATGTGTTTTAGAGTGAAGGTTTGTCAGGATCAATTCTGACCAATAAAGGCGTGCAGTCGGTTACATGTGAGATGAACTTATTCTTAAGAAGTTTGGGGATCATTCACAAGAGGTGCTCATTATATCATCCTGAGACAAACGGTATTGTAGAAATGTTCAATCCTACAATTAAAGAATCTTTGCAGTCGGCCAGAGTGGCTGGTTTGAGTTGGAAAATAGCTTTGTTTGATAGGGTAGTGGCATGTCACTTAATACCACATCAGTCTACAGGAAAGACTCCACTTGAGCTATTCAGTGGTAGGATTCCTAATAGTCAATTGGTGCCTTCTTGGATGAGCTGGAGGAAAGGATGGGGTAATGTCTGTGATGGATCCTAGAAGGTGTAGTAAGAGAAGAGGGTTCCCTTGAGGCAAAACTAAACACAGGTTTGAAATATGAAACCTTACAATGTCACAAGTACATACAACAAAAGCATAAGGAAAGTTAAAAATGCATTTATTTTGAATAATTTAAAAACACAATAGGGATGACTAATCTAGATCCCTCGTCTAAAACACAGTTAAAACAGTACAATTAATTGCGACCTGCACAATTAGGAACAGACAGAACAGGTACAACATAAAATTGTTGGCTACGATTTGTATATTCTTGCTCCGATCTGATAACACCAGTGTTGTATCGCTACCACCTCAGCGTATCAATTATGGTGTTGGAGGCTTGAATTATACAGTTTGTTGCGTCTTAGAAGGTGTAGGACTTGGCCCTTTCCCCAGAATGTTTCCCTTTTTATTCCCTTAGTTTAGGGTGACCCCTATTGTAACAAAAGGGTATAGGCCTTGTGTAGTGGAGAAAGCCCTGTGTAATGTTAAACTAATGTTAAGGTGCAGGTGCTTTCTTCCCCTAACATGGCTGCCACTGACCCCTGCTACTGCAGTGCGGTCTTTGTGGGAGCATTCTAGTAGCCAGTAGCTGGCTGGAACCCTTCAAACAATGTATCAATATTAGCCTGCCAGCCTGCCCATAGCCAGAAGGGTGGAACCTCCTAGAACCTCCTGGACCTTCTGGAACAGGTGAGGTGACACCAACTGCCACTGCCAACTGTCAACTGGCACTATATAAGGAAAGGTGGGGAGACTTTCCTGCCAGATTGAGAGAGCACAGACCTGGGGGAGAACCTACGCAGGAGTTCTAGGCAGTGGGGCCTAGACAGGGACCTATGACACTGGGAGTGACAGGGCCTAGGTGCTGCCTTCCAAGTGTTGAGGTATCCTGAACTTGCCCCCTGATCTGTCCCGGCGGAAGGGGAACCCAGGGGCCACTTGAGGAGACCTGCTGAGGAGATTGGATACAGCCATCAACTCAAACCCCCCCTTCAAGGAACCCAGAGAATGCTATTTACAAGGGCGCAAGAAACATAAAGCGCCAAGAAGAAACCAAACCACCACAGGACTATTGAGAAATCAACCAGGTATTGGCGCTGTGTAGCTCCCTGCGCTCCCTGACGCCACCTGGGATCCCTTTTGCTGGTTTGCCACTGTTGTGTGGCCTGTCCTGTTGGTTCTGTGATCTGCCTTCACCTTAGTTAAACTACTGGTGTAGCGCTATTAAATAAACTGCCTAAGCGCTGTATTGCCCCTCAAGCGTTTATCTCCTGAGCCCTGTGAGAAGCGCTGAGGTTCTGAAGACTGATATGCCCTAAGAAGCGCTGTGAGTTTGCTGTTTGCTCCCAAGCACTGTATACTGTGAAGCGCTGGAGACTGCGACCTGAATAAGCTGCTGAAGTGTTCCTGAGGTGCTGTACTCCCGAAGCGCTATTGCCTGGACTGTTTCTGCGTCCCGTGTGGTGCTAGCTAAAGCGCTGACATTATTTCCTTAGAAGCGCCGCCTGTGAGGAGCGCTGGGATTCTAGAGACAAGTGCTGTCCGTAAAGCTCTTCGGCTGAAACTGCCCCCCCCTCCTTGCAGTGCTTTGAAGTCCGAGTGTGTGCTGACAGGCTGACTCACCGCTGCAGCCTGGAGGGCTTCTTGGCCCCTGCTTCTGCCGTGTTCTTTACCCCTTCGGCGGTCCTCGGAGCCAGTAGAGGGCCGCCGCATCGTGTCTGTCAGGCCGTGGTAGGCCTCGCTGGAGTGAAGCCAGCATTAGCCCACATCACGTGACGGGGGTGCGCCGCATCTTCGGCCGCGCCCCCGCCTTCTTTTCCCTCAGCTTCCGGTGATTGTTTCTTGGGCCCGAGCAGGCCTGAAAGAGAGGCCGGGCCTGTCCTGCTATCGCTGCCGCCCGCGCTGGGTCTTTGACCGGTCCGGAGGCCTGAGGAGCCGAGACCAGTTCCATAGCAGCGCTGGGCAAGACGTAGGGGCTCAGGAAAGAGTAGGAGCCCTTCCTTCCAGCCCGACAACCTCCCCAAGGGGCCCTAGTAGGCCCGAAGATCGAAGATAATCCCCGGGGAGGCCGAGTTCGCCCTCCCCTGGGGGAACACTGTTGCTGGGCCCGCTGGCCCCAAGTAGCCATATAGAAATTGGTAACTGGGCCCCGTTGGCCCTAATTAATTACAGAAGGCCCCTTCAGGCATTGGGACTGGGCCAGGGCCCCTGAAGGCCACTGAGGGTCCTCTGCTAAGGAAACGTTTTACTCCTGTAGTGAAATATTTATTTAAATGTGCTGCATTGATGATGAATATTTTTCGTTTGCCCTCATGAGATTTTCCTACTTCATAGGAGTAATGCACTGCTCATTCATGCATCAGGAGATGTTTAGTTGCCTAATGAAAAGTTGTACCCCGACTTAATGAGATGTTTACTCACTGGCAAGGCAATTTTCCACCTTTGCTTGATGCTTCGTTTATTAAGGCATAATGGCATGTTGAGTATTGAGTAATGAACTGTTTATGTTTACCTAATGAGAGGTTGCCTGATTTTCCCTAAAGTGTTTTACACCTACATAGGGAAGTGTTATATGTTCCTGCCTAATGCAGCGTTCCCCAAGTACCTTTAGCTACTCCAGGAAATGTGTTTATTCCGGTACAAAAGGGAGTACTGAAAGGTCTACTCCTGGCTAATTAAATGGTTAATCCTACCTAACGCCATGTTTCAGGAAAACCTACTGTTCCATAATGACTTGCTAGCCCTAGCCTCATGCCTAGCCAATGTTGGGGTTAATGAAGTGTTCATTTTCAGCCTGATGTAGAGCTTATTGGGGCTTGTTGAAATACTTGGTGCTGGGTAATGGAATGGTTATTCCTCCGTAGGGAAACTGGTAATTCATTGCCTGGTTATTCTATGACTAATGAAATGATTTGCCTTTTTAAGGGGTACTTACCTGATGGAAGGTTTGTTTAACAACTGTAATGGAATGCCTACAGTTCCATGATGAAGAGTATTAGCGAGTGCTAGGCCCAAACCCAGGGATTATCCCTATTTCGCCTAGTGTCCTGCTCAGCCTAGGCCTTATGCATGGTTTACCTGTTATTAAATGTTTACTTCTGCTCAGAGAAATGGTTACTTCCTGGATGAAATCTTGGTGCATAACTAATGAAAAGTTCTACTTCAACTATGGAATTGATTAATGCTCATTCCTGCTGGGAGTGATTCTTAAAATGGTTAATCCTGCACAAGGGGATGTTTATCCTTAATGAAATGTTTTCTCCCCTTTAGTGCCGCATTACTGGATGCCTACTCGCTGGTGCCATGCTACCCTCGGGGAACTGGTGACCCCAGTTCCAACAGAAGGCAATGTGCCAGGAAAAAAGAGAAGAATGGAAAAAAAGAGTAATGATGAAAGGAAGAGAGTATGTGATACTAAGGTGGAGATTGGAGATTGGTGATTGATTTAAAATTCGTACACCAACAGAAGCAATGCCATTTTCAAAGTTCTCTGCACCACTGAAAGTGATCAAGTCTTTCAAAAATGCAGATAAAACTCAGGATGGATACATTCGGAATTTGAATAGAGTTGCTCACTTACCTAGTAAAAGAGAGATGTTATGTGAGGTGGAAAATGATGAGATTACAGCATTTCAGGAGGGAAAGTGAATGGAGTGGAGGAAAGGCAGTTTAGGAGGTCATGTCGGGTTTGCACTGCACCTTAATATTTGAAGGATTTTGTGTAAAGGTTCTGTGATATCATCTGTATGTAGTCAGGTAAGAAGAAAAAGTAGGAAGATGATATCTATGATATTTAATTTTACTGTTTTCCATGCGTTGTGTTTTAGAACTTTTAATGCATATATGTATTTCTTTGTCTTGTTGTTATTATTGTTGATTTTAGAAATTAGTATACGAAGTATTTGTGTTATGTGTTTAACCCCTTGGGTGCTCATGACGAGGTCAGCTCGTCATGAGCTACGGCGCTCCGGTGGTCATGACGAGCTGAGCTCGTCATGACCTCGCCCGTTCCGTGGAACGCTCGCATGCTGGGCTGATTCCCCTGCTGTGCTGAACGTTCCATTGGAACGGGTGTGGCCATGACGAGCTCAGCTCGTCATGAGCACCGGAGCGCCGTAGCTCATGACGAGCTGACCTCGGGATGAGCACCGGGGCGCTGTACGCGCCCCCCCAGCACAGCCGGGGAAACAGCCCTGCACGGAAGGGGTTAAAGGAAAGATATGTTGTATCTTGTGTGCTCTTGCTATTCCTTTGATCAGTGATGCTACTTATGTTATGTTATGAGACTTACTGGTTAAAGGATTCCAGGAGTGACAGTTAAAGCTATGAGAGTATTGAATGAGGTGTTTCATCTGCACTATATATTTGGCATAATGGAAGACGCAATATAAGGGGAGAGAATGTAGCTTTATGGCTAGAGCGGTCGACGTCGAAGCTGGGGAACTGGGTTTGAGTTTAGGCAACGACGCTCAACATCCTGTGATTCTGGGCAAATCACTTAAACTCCCCGTGCCTAACAAAAATGAATGTGTCCTCATGTAACAAAACTGGTGCTATGTAAAACGCTCTGATACCCGATATCTTTGGGTCTAGTTCGCGCTATATAAAACTCTAAACAAAAAATAAGATATTATGAGAAACAAGAGAATATAAGGTAACACTACTCCTGATGAAGGAGCGACGAGCTAGTGGTCTAGCCTGATGCTCTTCCTTTTCATCTTTGCACTTCATAGCGAATTTTGCATTGTCACATCTGCATTTTACACCTAGTATTAGGAGAGGTAAGATAAGGTATGGTTAGAAATAGCTATCGACTTTAGGATAAAGGGAATTTGATCTGATACTGCTGCCCAGGTAAGGATAAGGGAGTAGGAACTCCATCATTTGTAAATTCTCTGTACGGTTTCAAGCGAAGCCAGGTGGTCCAGAGAAAATGGCTCAACAGTGCAAATTAAACTTAGAAAACTAGTATGTGATCCTTGGCTTAACACTTTATCTATCTATCTATCTATCTATCTATCTATCTATCTATCTATCTATCTATCTATCTATCTATCTATCTATCTATCTATCTATCTATCTTAAGCCAGACTCCCGGACACCATGAGTAACAGGCCTCAACCACCACAGTTGGGCCCAGTAACACCTGCATGCCTCGTAGACCTCTGAAAGCGGTTCTGACAGGGAAAAACTGATGTTGACAAAGGGGGAAGAAGGTAAACACTAAATTCAGAGTTAATTAAAATTCTTCCACCCCCCACGGTTGCCAGACTCTGGTGACAGCAGCTGTTTGGAAAGGCTTAACTCCAGAGTCTAGGGCACCTCTACTCCTCAATCGTGATAAGGTTCTCAGGGAGATCCAGCTAAAATCCCTGTATTTTAAGATCTTACAGGACTGGTACTGGTCCCTGGGGAAGCTCAATAGGGCAAAACTCTCACCTCATGGCGTCTGCTGGAGGTGTAGAGGTACTAAGGTAACCTGTTCCATATTCTATAGTCCTGGGCCGCTCTCGTAACCTATTGGCTGCGCGTGTGGGGATGGCAACTGCAGTGCAGTCTTGTCCCGCTTATACCCTCTCCGCAGCTTGCCCTGCTCCATGGCATCTCAGGCCTCCCCTAAATTACTTTGAAAGAACGTTGATGGATGGCACCTCACAGGCCACAGCCAAGGTCGGAAAGCTTCCGACTAGCAGTCGGAGGCTTTCCAACCGATATCGTAATCAGCCCCAAAGTCTGCTCCCAGATGGCAAGAGCTTAAAAAATGCTCCAGTGGCTGGGAGCATATTTTTTCATTTGTTTCCCTGCTCGCACTGATGCGGGCTGGGACACGGATCAAAATATTGCTCCCACCTGCAGGCCTCCTCCCTTTTTATTTAAAAAAAGCAGAGGGGGATGGGTCTGCAGGGCCTAACAAGGCTCCGAAGGAGGGCCAGGTGCCCTCCTCCCCTTATATTTAAAAAAAGGGCTCTAAGGGATGGGGTCCTAGGGCCTAAAAAGGCTCAGGGAGCGGGTCACACGCCCCCCCTTTATTAAAATAAACAGCACTTAGAAAGGGGCTTCCTAGGGTCTAACACGGCTCGGGAAGGGCTCCCTAATTTAAAATGGCTCTGGGTGATAGGATTTCCAGGGCCTACAAAGCTTGGGAGGAGGGCCAAGTGCCCCCCCTTGCCTTTCATTAAAAAAGACCCTGGGGGAGGAGGTCCATATGGTGTAAGAAGGCTCGGGGAGTGCCCCCCCCCCCCCCCCTGGCCCGCTTCCCTTTAGTTTAAAAGAAAGGGCCTTGGAGGATTGGGTCCTGGGAGGCTAACAAGACTCTGGAATGGGGCCACGCAATCCTCTCCCCTTTCATTAAAATAAACTTCCCGGGGGGTGGTGTCCTCAGGGCCTAACATGGTTTGGGGAGGGGGGCCAAGCAACCCACCTCTTATTCATTATTTATAAAGTCCCCATTGTGGTTGGGGTCCCTCGTCCTAATAAGGCTCGGGGAGGGAGGCCACTTGTCCCTTCCACCCCTTTAACAAACCTACGGGCCTGGGGACCCTATGGCAGAATGGGAAAAATTAGGTACGAAGGGAGGGGGCCACATGGTGATGTCATCAATAATGTTATTTGAGATGTCATGAGTGATGTAAATGATGCCATAGAACATGTCATGAGTGATGTAATATGTGAAGTCAAAACCAGTGCATGGTGGGGGACAAGTTATAGTTAGCTCTTGTGACAATAACTGGTGAATGTGTGTTTTATATGCTCGTACAGTTATTGTTGTCATTTACAAATTCACTTAACTATAATGTAACATTAACCTTTGTTTTTTCAGTGAGTTACTAAGGTTTTAAACAAAAACAGATTTTCTTTAATCACACCCAACTATAATGTTACCATAACATTTGTTTTTTTCAGTGTATGTATATATTATAGGAGAGAGAATGTGGCCTAACTTCTAGGGCGGGCGACCTTGAAGCTGGGGAACCGGGTTCAAGTCTCGGAAGGGAAGCTCAACATCGTATGATAATGGGCAAATCACTTAATCTTCCCCTGCTGCACAAAAAAACAATTTATGGGTCTGTCTGTAACGCAACTGGTGCTCATGTAAAGTGCTTTAATACCTTTGGGTCTAGTTTGCGCTATGTAAAACAATATATATATATATATATATATATATATATATATATATATATATATATATATATATATATATATATATATATTTATATACTAGAAGCCCGTCCCGACGTTGTTTGGGTATTATTGCTGCCGGCCAGTAGTATATTGTTTTCTAGGATTTCGTTTAGATAGCATTTCTTATCTGTGACATGCCTGTGAAACGCTTCGATTCACAGTGCACTGCTGATGCACTTAAGAGTGCGCATTCAGTAGTTTGTGAACTCGAGTTTCTCTACTTTATTTTTCCTTGCAATATTATATAGCGCAAACTCGACAACATTGCATGAGCACAATTTACATTACAGAAGAACACATTCATTTGTGGTAGCCACGGGGAGACAAAGCGATTTGCCTGGAATCACAGGATGTTGAGCTGATGCCAAGATTCGAACGTAGCTCCCCAGCTCTAAAGTTCGCAATTCTAGAACTTGTGGCGGGAGGTGTGTTTAAAAGTGTATGTTGGTGCTGGCCATCAATGAGAGAGACCTGTGCATTTTTCAAATGGGTGGTGAAAAAATATGAGTATGTTGCTGGAGATGTGTGCCGCCGTGCCACCAATGTACTTACTTACTTAGGGTAAACATCCATTATACCGCAACTTTCTTTCCGCATACCATCACTCCGCATACTTTCATTACAAAAGTGCCATGACTCCGCAATGCCATTATATCGCATGGCATTACATTTTATATGCTTTTACCACGCATACATTTACAACGAGTTCTGTGTAAATGCATGAATGGTAAAAGCATGTTTTTTTTTTAATGTTTGGATAAGGTAAGTATGGGTATAGGGGTATATGTTTTGGGGTACTGAGGTATATGTTTTGGGGTGTTTGGGTATTTTAGGGGTTCAGATATAGTTTTGAGTTATGGGGTACAGGGGTACTTTTAGGGTTTAGGATTAGGTATGGGTTTTGGGGTACAGGGGTATTTTTAGGGTTCAGGGCTAGGTTTGGGTTTTGGGGTATAGGGGTATTTTTAGGGTTCAGGGGTAGGTTTGGGTTTTGGGGTACAGGGGTATTTTAAGGTTTCAGGGCTAGGTTTGGGTTTTGGGGTACAGGGGTATTTTTAGGGTTCAGGGCTAGGTTTGGGTTTTGGGGTACAGGGGTATTTTAGGGTTCAGGGGTAGGTTTGGGTTTTGGGGTACAGGGTTATTTTTAGGGTTCAGGACTAGGTTTGGGTTTTGGGGTACAGGGGTATTTTTTAGGGTTCAGGGGTAGCTTTGGGTTTTAGGGTACAGGGATATTTTAAGGGTTCAGGGCTAGGTTTGGGTTTTGGGGTACAGGGGTATTTTAGGGTTCAGGGGTAGGTTTAGGTTTTGGGGTACAGTGGTATTTTTAGGGTTCAGGGCTAGGTTTGGGTTTTGGGGTACAGGGCTATTTTCAGGGTTCAGGGGTAGGTTTGAGTTTTGAGGTACAGGGGTATTTATAGGGTTCAGGGCTAGGTTTGGGTTTTGGGGTATGTAACGGGGTGAGGCTGCGGACTGTTGAGGAGTGGTGGGCACCCGGAATTGACCCAGTACAACCTCCTTCCTTGCAGACAGAGTCATGGGGGACAGATCACGACGAACATGAAGAGAAGGAACGCGGCTCCTTTCAGTGGGCATACCCGGAGGAGGAGGATCCGCCTCCTGCACACGTCAACGGGTAGGAATTGGATAAGACTGAGGAAGTGTTATTCATGGCGTGTGACATCACCCCAGGAGAGACGGCGAGGAGCGGAGACGGAGACGAAGAACCAGAGAACAGAGATACCGAAGAAAGAAGCGGAGAACCCGAAGAACCCTGAGAGGAGCGTGGCTTTCCCAGGTACGGCAGCGTATGGCGGCTTGGGTGGGAAGCAAGCGTGTTAAATAGTGTACATAACCCCTGTTTGTGTCCCGCGTTCCCCCCCTCTTGTTTCCATTTACCTCGCGTTTACCCTCACCGTCTGTGTACAACCCCTCCCCACTTCACTGGCATAGGAGTGAGATGCACGTTCACCGGTGACTACTCTCCCAACACACTTCACCCGGTCCCTCGGTGCATAAACCCCAGGGAACAGCTGAACTAACGGCTCCCTTTCTGTTGGTCTTCTCTTTCCATGGGACACCGGAGTCAAGGGAGCAGCATAACACCCGGACCCTGACCAGACCTCGAGAGGCAGCGCTGTGCCCAGAATAGGAGAAGGAAGAACCCCCGAACGCCAAAACGGATCCCAGCCAGTTTGCAAAAGAAAGACTCACGTTTAGAACAAGGAGAACATTGATGTTAAGAACAAACCAAGGAATACCAATAAAGCCCTCTTTAACCCCACGAACCGGTGTCCAACTCGTTCCTGCATCACAACCTGATACCTCTATCGCCCTTGGTCCACAAGCCCAGTCCACAGGGTACAGGTTTTTTTTTTAGGGTTTTAGGGATAGGTTTGGGTTTTGGGGTACAGGGTATATTTATAGGGTTAAGATAGGTTAGTGTTTAAGGGTGTTGGGGTATTTTAAGGAGTAAAGGTGGGATTAGCACACGATATGAGACATGGCATGAAGGGCGGAACGTACCACATGCCCGCAGCGTTTGTCACGCCCCCAGCACACATCTACAGCACAACGCAGACACGCCCACAAGGGACTACTTTGCTGGCACGGTTCTTTTAACTTTTAAATGTATATGGTGGGCGTCTGCATAGCCTATGTCCTTCTGCTGCAATTTCCCTTTCCAACGCTGTATTGGGTGTTGTGATTGGTGCCGTGGTTCCTGAGATTACCCTCCTCAAAGGTTTGGGCTCTCTCTTTATTATATTAGTATGGATATCTATATCTATGAACAGAAGACAGGGGACTACAATGTCTTGATGAAGAAACAAACCTATGCATCAGCGATGTAGACATGTTAATAACCATCCATGAGTTAGAGCAAGGGGAGGGCATAGGTGAGTATAAAACAGAGCAATATTTGGATACCCTGGGGACAGTGTATGATAAATGTCTATCTAGTGTATTTAAGCCAGAATCACTGCACATGCCAATGTCCATCTTTGATGACATTGACACTTTTCAGGAGAGTGCGTCATTAGAGGTATTCAGGAGAGAGTCTCATTAGATGAATACAGAAGCAAAGAAAACATTTCTAGGTGCCACATAAAAGTGTTAGCATCTTTAGCTAGAGGTAATGATATAGTTATCAGGCCAGCAGAAAAAAAGGTCATCGACAGACAGATGTCCAAAATTGAAACCTTGAAATAGCTTTTAGATGGGATTTGCTACAGAGAAAATGCCAAAGAAGTGTATGCTAGGAATATTGACGAGTATTGGGATAAACTAGACCTGTGGAAGAATCAAGGTCTGGTATACCAAGAGGATTTTAATTATTTGAAATTTGATTTCCCATGTTTGTTGCTACTGTATTTCATACTCAAAATACATAGGAACAGGGAGATACCCCCAAGAAGACCGAATGTTTCCTTCAATGGCATCCTCCTTGAGAATACTTCCAGATATGTTGATCGTCTAATAAGACTGTTCATTGTGTTCTTACCATCATATATAAAAGACACCTAGGACTTTTTGACAAAGATTGAGAGAATAGTGTGGAAAAACGATTATTTATTGATGACTTTTGAAAAGCCCTTACTTTTGCCAAACCACTCTCGGGTTGCTTGTGTTCCAGTTTGGACCTGTCTTGACAGTTTGAACTGAAATATTCCTTTTGGAGCAGGGTCAAGGCTGATTTACATATGGTTGAGTCTAATTTGAGGTGGCAAACAAAGATAGAATGCATGTAGCCCAGTCGCTGAGATCAATTTAAGCTCCATCCATCACTTTTTTCTATTTTTCATTGTGATAATGTGAGCAACTGGCTTGTTGGTTGAGGGTGTGTGTGAGCCCTTCTAAAGCAACAGCCACAATCCTTGCGAGGGTGGTTCCCAAAAGTTACTAAATTAACCTGTGTCTAACCCTCTGGTAGCATGTAACAAAATCAGTCAGGCTTAACTTAGAGGCAATGTGTAAAGTATTTATGAAGCACTTAAACAGTATTAAAGTGAAGACACAACACAAGAAAAATCCCACCCTAACTTAGAAAAATAATGTAAAATTTTATAAAGTATGTGACACCAAAATGACAAAAATCCAATTAGTAGAACTGGATTATGAATTTTTAAAGTTTAAAGTGAAAAATAGTCTGTAAAAGATCAAAACGCAGATAGGGGACAACTAATTGTGTAAAGATCAGGAGAAAATTTATAGTTATGGCCGACCATGATGGAGCGCAGTTCGGCTACATAAAGTGGATTGGGCACGGTTTCCGCTTACCTCCAGACTTAGAAGAATTTTTGTAGAAAAATGCCTGAGAAGTAAGGGTGGGCAGAACTTGCAGAGTTTCACTTCCAGGCCCGGACTGGCCATAGCGGGCCCCGGGCATTCCCCCGGTGCGCCGCACAGGTTGGGGCCGGTTTTGGGACCCTGGGGGCCGTTTTTGTTACAGGGCCGTTTTTGCAGCATAGCTGCAAAATCGGCCCTGTAACAAAATCGGCCGAAGACCTGCCCCGGCAAAGTGCTCCCCACCCCCATCCTCCGAGTGGGGAGGCACTTTGCCAGGGCTGGTTGTGGTTCCCAGTCCGGCCCTGTTCACTTCACGGAATTCTGCGGAGTCACATAAAAACTCTGCGAGATTCTGTGGAGTTCTGCTAATGGGTGAAAAATATACTTGCATGGCTCAGGCTGCACTTAAGCACCAGTAGTGCGAGCAGCACTGAAAAATTAGCACAAACGGCACCATGCTTTGTGTGCGACCATTTGAGTTCATTTTGCTGCCATTCAAGTAGAAAATCTATTTGAACTGCAATAAATCTACTCGAGCGGCAGCCCTCTGATCGCTAGCACTCGCGACCGCCACTTTATAAAATCCAACTAGGGGACCCCAAATCTCGCTTGCACTCGTCAGCTAGCATTTTCTGGAGCCTCATGAGAGAAAAATTCCAACACATGGCGATTGACGGAATTTGTCCAGAACTCTGAGCTAAAAAGTAACACAGAGTGACCAAAATTTCACCAATTCCACAGGTGGGATGAGACATTCCTCATACTCCTACTGAGAAGGTTACATTCAGAAGGTCAAGGCAGCTTTGGCTGGGAACCTCTTGACAAAGTTGTGGTGAAAATGTCTATGTTCGAATTTAGTCTTCTTTTTTGCAAGTCAAAAAATCTCCACGGGACGAAGCCGCAGGCTCTGGCCAACTATGGCTGCAGGAGGCTAGATACCTACCAACAAAGAGCCACTGAACAGAATTTGATGCTGTGGAGAAGAAAATAGTGATGTGCCTCAGGCAGATCAGAGAGCAGGTTTGTTGTGGTGTCCTCTCGGTTCTCAGAGCAGTATTTGGTAGAACATTTTCTATGTCACTTATTTTGGGCTATCTGGGAACCTTCAGCACCCCTTCCAAGGGTCCAGAATAGATGGGACCACTTTGAGGGTCAGGACTCACTCAGACTCGGTCCAGGTGCAGGTTCAAGATGGTTAGAAACTTTTCTGCCCCTGAGGTTCTGATCAGAAGGCCAGCCAGTTAGCCCTTGAAATCACTTTGGTAGTCCTGGGTCCAAGCAGAAAAAGATGTCTCAAGCAGCAGGGCAGTCCTCTTAGAGCAGCAGGAGTCCTCCTCAGCTCCAGAAGTCCACTATAGTTTTAGCCAAAGGGTCCTAGCTATACGCCTGGTGCCAGCTTTGAAGTGGAAGAAATTATGGAGTTTCACCCATGGAAGTGTGTGGAATTTGCTGCCTCCTTGCCCTAGACCCAGTAAACCGATCTTGGATTGATTGCGTTTTAGCTTGGAGAGGACTGGGCTTGCCCGTTTCGGCTGGAATCAAAGCTGATTTACAAACGACTAGGTCTGATCTGAGGTGGCAACGTGAAAAAAAAATTGTGATCTGAGGTGAGACCCTGAGTAATTACCATTGGCTGAGATTAATTCAAGCATTCCACCCATCCCTTTTTTTATATTTTTCAGGTGACCCCCCTCTAGGGATGCCAGTGGTGAAAGCTAAAACAGAGCTCACAAAAACTAATGGCTTATTTATAAATTTACACTAATTATGTGTGTGGTGCCTGTTTATAGGAAACTTCTAATAAGCTTACAGTGATCCAATCTGTACACTGCATACGCTACTTTCACAAATTCAAAAAACGTCTTAATGGGGCAAAAGTGTGTTAGTGTGATACAAATGAAGACTACTTGTACACTGAAAGGTCTTCCCCCTTTAAGGTTTGTCTCTCCAAAGGCTGAAAGATAGTCTATTAAGTGAGCCCACAGTCATATTTTAAAATCTCAGAGACTCCTCTCAGGCTTTTTGTCTGCCTGAGATTTATTAAATCATATACACTGAGTTGAGTACAAAAGCATCTGTTTTTAGACCTAAAATATCTTTTGGAGTGAACCTGTCCTTTGCAAAAATGTAGCAGGTTATGCAACTGGAAGATGCTGACCTGACTGTGTGTGAATTCCACAAGATCTCGCCAACATTATAAATGAATAGCAAACTGACGCTGAACTAGTGGTGCTGCTCAACACTCACGGCCCAAATGATGTCAGGATGCCGCCACAGACAAAATAATGGAGCTAGGGACTTTAAATAAAACCCCATCAGAAATAATAGTAAATTAAATTAAAATAGTTAAACATATAATTACCATAAATGAATACAAAAAATAGAAATAGTATATGTTATAAAATATTTAAACGAGCTATTGGGAATATAAAAATAATGCAATAATACATTTAATCAAATGTAATTTTACTTTTTTATAAATATTTTATTGATTTAAGACATAAGTACAACAACACAATAAGTGCAAGAGTACAAAATAACAAAGTTACACATCTCTTTCCCGTACCTGGATCTACAGGAAAATTAAGCGGAATCCCCACCATTGGGAGTCGTGCCCCCAGACCCAATAGGCAGGCAAAAGTAATTGTCCTATTTGCCATCAAATTTACAGGTGCACCATCTGGCGATACAGATCAGCTTGTCCTCTTTGGCACACTGGTCCATGCTGGCCTTCCACTTGGGCAATGTTGGGGGTTGTCGGCTGTTCAATTCGCACGCTATGTCACTCTTAGCTACCACTGTAGCTCTACCCAGGAGTGTACAGTCCTCTCAGCTCCCCCTACCTCATCTAGGAGGCCCAATAGGGAAATTTTGAGAGTCAGCTCAATCAACCGATCTAGTACTCGAGAGACAGACCGGGTTATCAGCTGCCAGTAATGGGCCACAGAGGAGCACTGCCACAAAATATGGAAGAAATCCATGTTTAGAAGGGAACAGCAGAGGCAGCTATGTTCAAGGAGCGGTCCTGCACACCAGAGCCTTTGTGGCATAAAGTATTTCATATGCATGTAGTATAGTGGTATCATGCGTAGGTGTGCAGGTAATGAAGTTTCATGGGGGTCCGTACATGCTTCCCACCATTCATGTCATCCAGGCTGCCCACCCACTGCTCCCATCTGTATAGGAGTGTCTCAAGCACCTCTGGAACATTTGAGACCAGGGATCAGTAGACCTGAGAAATGCCTCCATAGCCCAGATGTTCCATCCATAGTATCATGTCCATTGGAATGAATTTGGGTAATTGTGGGCTCAGCGTGGTGCATCACGAGCGCATGTCCGAGTTGTAGGTATTTATGGATTTGAGCATGTGAAAGTTAGATAGTAGCCTGTAGGTCTTGGAATGAGCACATATAGGACCAGGTCCAGATGTCTCCCAGTGTAGTGCACCTGATCAAGTCCCAGCCTCTGAAACCCTCTAGTTGCGCCGTGTGAGGGAGCCATCATCCTCTCCAGTGGGGAGTTAGCGGGTAGGTTGTTTTTCCCAGCCTGTGAATCTGCTAGATGCCCACCAAACGAGAAAAAACATCTTAGTAACTTTCGCAGTATAGGAGGGGATGGGCCGTCCATATATTATATGCATAACAATGTTGAGTCCAAGATGGGCCAGCTCCAATTTATACACTGGGTCGCTCAGCCCGTTTTGGATAACAGTGAGTTGGGATGTCCAATAATATAGTCGGATATCCATTGCCCCTAATCCCCCATCATAGACCGACCTGTGGCATTTAGCAAAGGCAATGCAGGGAGGTCAGCCTCTCCAGCTAAAGGAGCAAAGCAGCACCTTTAACTGAGTAAGCCAGGCGTGAGGAATGTAGGGTGGGAAGTTTTGCACATATAAGAGTCTAAGAAGTATCATCATTTTCATGAGTGCAACTCATCCCATCGGATTTAGGGGCAGTTTGTTCCCAATGAGTGGACTGGTTCTAGAGGCGGACAGCAGAGGACTAACATTGAGGCTTTGTGTAAGTTCTGATAACATGGTGATATGGATGCCCAAATGTGAAGAGGCGGGGCTTGCAGCTGGCGAAGATGGTCGCAGCCTAACAGGGCTCCCGACCACCTGCCCGATAATCCGTCCTTTTCTCCTGTTGCAGCCCTGGGATCCCCGCCGTAATTCGGGTGAGCCCAGAAGACACTCCTGTGTCTGCTCCGGTCGAGGCGGCTACCTGCTACCACCACTGGAGAGGAGGCGGACTGACGACGGAGCTCCGGACTGCCAGATCGCAAGATGGCGGTGATCCCGGGAACTACGATGTGCCAATTGCCGATCTGCCGGCCCACCCACCCCTGTGGCCTGCCAGCGAGGGCTGATCCGACGACTGGCGCAGACCGGAGGAGCGAGCGGCTGCCGCTGGAACCCTTGACCCGGAGCCGCGCTTGTCGCCGCTTCGCGGCCCCAGCGAGGCTCCTCCCCCACCCGGAGAGGGACAAATCGACATCCCGGCTCCAGAGGCCTACAACGGCCGGAGGCACAAGAAGCAGAGCCGCGCTGCTCTTCCCGCCCTTACCTGATTACTTGGGCACATCAAGCTGCGGGAGCTTCGGGGACACCGGCTACGAGTGGCGGCCCCGCCTGCGGCGACGTTGTGGATCTGCGGCGGCACATCGCGCCCTCTGGGACCGCAGGCACTGCTCCTCCCCATCTAAATACCTGCTGACCTGAAGCCCCGGCTTTCAGCGGCCTGGGGCAGCCGGGGGTGAAGGGGGCCACGGGAGAACTTTGGATCGGCCCGGAAGTGAGGACCACCGACGTGGCTCTCTGGGGCCGTGACTTACGGAGACGAGCGGCCGCAGCACCGCCGGCTCACTGACACTGCCTGTGGCTAGAAACGCTGGGGCCGCCAGCCTAAATACAGTCAGCCACGAGCTCCACAGTGGGGAACACGCACGGAGAGACGGGCCTCCCGCGTCTCCGCTTGGAGGGGGGGGACGCCCAACTGGTGTCCTGGGTGTCGACCCCGCCGAGAGAGCCACACCTGCGGGCGCTGGGGACCCCGCGGCCTACGCCTGCTCTTTGGCCACCGTTGGGAGAGCCCGGACCACCTCGGCGGAGCCGGCGGGGGACCAACACTGGTGAGTGCCATACTGGGAGGCCCCCCTGGACCTAGCCCCCGGAGCTTGCGCGCGGCGACCGCCGTGGAGAGGGCATTGGCGCACACGCCTTGAAAGCTGCCTTGCCCCCCACGGACACCACCTTGGGCGCTCATCACTGGTGGGAGAACGGCGGGGGCAGCATTACCTCGCAGCCTCGAGGGTCACGCTAGTGAGGAGCGCTGGGAGCTGCCCGGTGGAGAGAAACAAGAGGAGGGGACCTGGATATTTGGGAGCTGCGGTGGGTCTGAGGCCCTGAATGAGAACCTGCCACTACTCCTGAGTCCACCGACCTATCGGCCCCTACTGACTGCGAGCTGCTTTCCTTGCTGGGACGAGCGTCTGCCATTGCTCTCGGTGTTGCACAGGCCCGGGCCCGCGAGCAATAGCGCAAAATGGGGAAACCCAAAGGCCTGAAGGGAGAAGGGGGCGCTGGCTCGGAGGCTCCTGACGACACATTACCGACCCCACCAGACCTACAGCAGATGCAGGACTGAATCCTAGAAGCTATCACCGCCACAAAAGATGCCCTACACCAGGACATAGCACAAGTGGCCACGAGCCTTGGCCTACTGCGAGCGGACCATGGGAAATTGTCGGACAGGGTCAAGACCGCAGAAACAACCCTGAAAGAGCTGGTACCCGCGCACAAATCCGTGGAAGGCCGATTAACAAAAGCTCTAGACTGAATACAGGCCCTCGAGCGGCGAGCGAAGGATGCAGAAAACCGCAGCAGACGCAACAATGTACGCCTTGTGGGCCTTCCGGACAAAAAAGAGGGCTCTGACATTGTGGACTATCTGACCACCTGGCTACAGACGGAAGTGGCGCCTGAAGGACTCTCTCCTTTCTTCACCATTGAAAGAGCGCACCGGGTACCAGCCAAACCACCCAGTCCGGGACAATCTCCCCGACCAGTAGTAATCAAACTACTACATTACAAGGACAGGGACTGGCTACTGTAAAGAGCGAGAATGGCGGGCCCCTTCCAAGTAGACAATTGCAGAGGGACGCTGTTCCCGGATTATACCTTTGAGACCCAGAAGTTACGGGCCTCTTTCTTATCCATCAAAAAAGAGCTGCGGCGGAGGGCCTGCAGTACTCGCTACTATTTCCGGCTAGACTGCGGGTGGTAGTGGATGAGAAGTCACTGTTCTTTCCTACCTCAGCAGATGCATGGGCCTGGTGGGACACATACAAAGCCGGAACAGATGGGGCACGAATGAGAGAGGAGGAAGAGCGGCTGCAGCAACCGCTGCGAAGGTCTCGAAAGGTGCGGGGCGGCAAACGAAAAACTGGAAAGCCAACGGTCTCGCAGACGGAGAGTGAACGGAAGGCCGCACTACAGGCGGCAATTGACTTATCGGGTGCTGTCTTGACTCAATCGGAGCGGGCCTCGGGCTCAGAGGCTCGGGCAACGGACTCTGAAACAGAACTATTGGAATTTGGCAGCACGAAAGGCCCGGAGATCACACCGCAAACTTCGGGAGAGATTGTCGAAGGCTAGGGGTGCTCTGCCGGCCCAGTACTACCCTTTGTTGATGGAACTTGGCTGACATAACGGCCGGAGCAGACAGATCTTGGACGATAATGTTGTGAGTAACACTGTTTTGAGGGCGGGGGAAGGGGACTGAGGTTCAAAAACCCGTAGCCAACTCGCGCCTCTTAGGGCCCATAAGGCCTCCGCAGTGCAGACTGCGGATTAGGTGGCAAGAAGGGCACGGTTGCCCGCACATGGTTTGGATGGGAGCGACTCTAGCACAGTTAGGTCCTGTTCTGGGGGAGGGTGGAGAACCTGAGGCAGTTGGGGTAGCCGGAGGTACAGTTGCGGGAGGGGGAGGGGGTTGTTTTTGCGGGGAGGAGGGAATGTGTCATCATGAGTGATCGGGGGTACGGATATAGTGCACAGCAACACGCTGCATGGGATAATGACTAATACAGGAATGATAAAGTGTGTGCCCTGGAATGTGAGAGGGCTGCACACCATGACCAGACGGCACAAGATACACGCCTATCTAGTCCGCAGGGGGATTCATATAGCGCTGCTGCAGGAGACACACCTGACGAAACAGGAGGGGATAGCACTGCAGCGTAGATGGAGGGGTCACTTGTTTAATACTACATATTCGGCCTTCGCTAGGGGAGCCTTGATTTGGGTAAGGGCGGGTACCCCGTTCCAGGTTACTCGGCAGGTGGTGGATCCAGAAGGGAGATTCGTGGCAGTGGAGGGAACCCTTAGAGGGCGTCACATAGTGCTTTGCAGCGTGGACGCACCCAATGTGGACCAAGCTGCATACTATGCGCGACTCTCCGGGGAACTGGCTAGCTACCTTGCAGGCCCCGTTCTGTTGGGAGGGGACCTTAATTCGGTGACAGATGTTGACCTAGATAGATCGCACCCTCCGTTACACTCATCCCCAGTACGTAGACTGGCGACATGCAGATTAGACTGGCAGGGACAGTGGGGATTAACTGATGCTTGGCACACGCAACACCCAATTGAGCGAGATTACTCATTCGACTCCAGCCTCCACGACCTCCACGTTCGTATAGGCGCCTTCTTGTGCTCGCCGCTTGTGCTCCATGCCGTAACCCACACCGAATACCTAGCGCGCACGATTTCGGACCATAACCCCCTATTACTATCGCTTGACTGGATGACTGAAATCTCTAAGGTCCCGACATGGCAGCTCCGACCGGACACACTGGATGACCCACCATTCCGCGAGGCATTGGGGGACAGAATCGAGCAATATTTTATGGAGAATGAAGGGTCCGCCGACTCCAGAGCCACGGAATGGGACGCCCTTAAGGTGGTGATCCGCGGGCATTGTATCGGAAAATTCGCGGGAGCCCGCAAAACATTGCTAGATGACTTGGACAGGGTGGAACGCAAGCTGCGTGAGACTGAGCGAGCGCTCCCAGAACGGCCTGACCTCCAGGGAGATCTCTGTGCGGCAAGGGAGGCAGTGGCGATAGAACTAGAACGCCTCCGCAGTTATGATTACAAGACTTATCTGGCGAAAACACACGCTGAAGGGGACAAGGCGGGGACCTTGCTGGCTTGGCTTGCCAACCCCACCAGACACAGCCACCCGATTCTGGCCATTTCAGACAGGGAAGGCGGCATGTGTACCACGCAATCGGCGATCCTGAATAGTTTCAGGACCTATTATGAACAACTATATAAGAGCGAACTCGGCGACAAGGAGAGGGATATAGCTGCTTTCCTAGAGGACCTGCAGCTCCCGCGGCAAGACCAGGACCAGGCGAAAGCCTTGGGAGGTCCGATAGAATTAACGGAAATCAGAGGAGCGGTAAAGCGGATGGCCCGGAATAAGACCCCAGGCCTGGACGGATTGCCGATTGAGTTCTATGGGCGATACCTCGATCAACTAGCCCCGCGGCTTCAAATTGTTTACGCCGAGGCTAAGCTTAAGGGACGACTACCATGCTCGATGCGTGAAGCTTTAATGATCCCCCTACTGAAACCGCGGAGAGAGAGTACTAATACTGCGTCCTACCGTCCGCTGTCAATGTTGACCACCGACTATAAGATTCTGAGCACGGTACTAGCAAACAGATTATTACAACACATGCAGACACTGGTCCATAGGGACCAGTCCGGGTTCATTCCCAAGCGAAACACCGGCCACAGTATCAGGAGATTGACCCGCCTGTTGAGCAGCCCACCGCCGGAGGCAAGAGCTCCCCTGGTATTGGCAGTAGATATAGAGAATGCTTTTGACAGCCTGGAGTGGGAATACCTCTATAGCGTGGAGGGCTACATACAATGGACGAAAGTATTATATACTGAGGCGAAAGCAAGAGTGAGAGTGGGCACCCTGATATCGGCCCAATTCGAAGTGCTTCGTGGCACCAGGCAGGGCTGCGCGCTGTCTCCGCTGCTGTTTGCCTTGGTGGTGGAACCTCTAGCGGCGATGGCTAGGAGGGGCGCCTATTATGGGGGCCTGGCCCACAGTGGGACTCGCCATTTTATCTCGCTGTAAGCGGATGACCTTCTTCTTTTCTTGGAAGACGCAGATGAAGCGCTGTCGGGAGCGGAAAGACTCTTTGCGCGCTTTGGGGAGATATCTGGCCTGAGAGTTAACTGGGCCAAGACCTGCCTGTTTCCCCTATGTAAGCATGAGATCCAGCCCTTCCTCTGGCCATTACTTAGATGGGAGCCCAGCTGCTTGGAATACCTAGGGTTACATATTTACCATGAAGAGGCAGACATGCTAGGAGGGAACGTTGGACGCTGTATCCGGGCCTTAAAAGGCAATATGTCCTTCTGGGCCACTCTCCCGTTATCAGTAACGGGCCGCATATCACTGCTCAAGATGATAGCCTTGCCCCGATTGCTATATTACTTCCGGACCTTGCCTGTTTGGGTCCCAGCCGCGATTTTTCGACAGCTGCCATCAATGATTATCTCCTTTCTGTGGAGCGCGGGTAGGCGAAGAGTGGCACTGTCCACACTGATCCGCCCGAAGGACGAGGGTGGCCTGGCTGTCCCGGATTTTGAGCTCTACTACTTAGCAGCCCAGCTCCAAACCCTAACACAAGAAATTGCGAGAGTGTATCGCGGTCCAGAGCAGGACCGAGACAGCGGCATCCCCCGACATGTACTTGCCTTCATTGCCCTGCGACAGAGATTACCACTGAGAGACCTGTCCTTAGAGGAGAGAACTCTCCGCCTGTGCTGGAACCGCTCGGCGAAGCGCGCGAGGATTAAATGCCCATATGCGCCCGAGATCCCTCTGGGCATGATGACGGCGCTCCCGCACGGGGGAGACTGGTCACACCTGCAGGGCTGGGAAGAGGCGGGACTACAGGTGGTGGGAGACTTGTTCGAAGATGGAGCATTGGTCCCATATCAGACGCTGCAAGAACGCTTCGACCTCCCACGGGGTGATTACTTATTGCATGCGGCAGTAGTGCGAGCCATACAGGGACACTGGGGTATTGGGGCTCGCGGAGCCGCCGACAGCCCAGGCCTGCCAGTACACTATGATGTCGGCAGGCACCTATAAGGCGGTTACGTGCCTATATTCAAGAATGCTGAGGGAAACACTGCAGCCGCTGACTACTCTGAAGGCCAAATGGGAATTAGATCTACAGGTGGAGATCCCAGACACCACGTGGATGCAACTAGTGGGACGGGCTAGGAAGAGCACGAGGAACGCACGTTTCCAGCTCATCCATTTTTATATTCTCCACAGAGCCTACCTCAGCCCGAGCAACATACAGAAATATTTTGTGGCGGCGGAGGCTGCTTGCCCACACTGCAATACATTAGGGGCGGATCTGACACACATGCTCAGAGAGTGCCCCCACCTACAGGAATACTGGAGAGACATCGGCGACACCTTGAACGAAGCCGCAGACAGGGACCTTCAATATACTACGGCTGTCAGCATTCTACACTGGTTTCCGCACACACCCAAAAACAAGATGTCGAGCAGGTTCATCGATATGGGCCTCCTTTTAGCCAAACGGGAATTGACAAGGGGGTGGAAATCGAAATCGGGCCCGACGAATCGAAGATGGCTCGCTGACTTTTTGAAATGGGCGGCGAGCGAGAGCACGGTTAGGTATCAGTTGGCGCGTAGGAGGGCAGACGAGCGGGCCTTGGAGGCGGCTATGGAATGGGAACTCTTGGTGCAAGCACTGCGAGATAGCACATTAGATGAGGAGGAGGATGAACGAGACGTGACAACTGATGCCACTGATGACCACGGGATGTCAGCACCAACACCAGTCACACACACACACAGTAGATAACTAAGACCCTCTGATTGCAGTCATACAGACCCAATTCCTGACCGGGAACGATTGATGACACTTGGGGGGGAGGGAGAGATCTGAGGGGAGGGGGGAACCTCTTACCGGTAGTGTAGTTGGGAAGCTCAGTTTTAGACACTACAGGGAGGGAGGGGTATAGGGCTAAAAGTTAAAAGCAGACAGTGGAACCCTCCCACACGCACCGTACAGTGACCGCTGATTGTGAGAATTGCACCGATTGGTGATTTTTGCCACCCGACCTCCGGGTTGTGGGCTGAACAGCTGTGTATACTGGATGGGAACTTGAAAACGAGAGGGGGGATTTCACACTGATGATACTAATGTGATTGACATACTATGTGATTGGATCTGCAATAAAAACGGTTTGATAAAAAAAATGGATGCCCAAATGTTTAAAACTAAGACAGCTGTTTGGGATGTTTGATCGCCAAGACATTACGGCATGATCGCCGGTTATGGGTACTAGGAGTGACTTGCTACGGTTCTTAAGGAGGCCCGATGCCTCCTCAAACACCCTAAGAAAGTCTAGAATTCTGGGACAGGATGAGTGAGGGGTAATCATTTTACTTCTGTGCATCATTTTTAATAATTATTAACATAC
The DNA here is from genome assembly GCF_964263255.1 of Lissotriton vulgaris. Taxonomy (NCBI): domain Eukaryota; kingdom Metazoa; phylum Chordata; class Amphibia; order Caudata; family Salamandridae; genus Lissotriton; species Lissotriton vulgaris. Next base: position 1,385,711,343 of record NC_141696.1, on the reverse strand, counting down.
ATTAAAATAATTCTTTAGGTGGGAATTTATTTTATCATTTAAACACCAGAACAATACTTTACATAAAGTTTTAACTCAAACTTAATTTGATAGGGCTGTAGTAATTTTTATTTTGTTCTATATTTAAAGCAATTATATGAAATTAATTTACATTATTATTTAACATAAAATATTTTTAATACCGGTATTTATTTTTGAGTTAATTTTTAAAAATAAATCCTATACTTTACCATAGATAAAATCGAGACGTAGCTTGTGAATACCAAAAAGTAGTAAACTTACTCAAAAGTGTAAGTTTGTGGATTAGACTGTATGGGACTGATTATGTTGGCGGGTGACTTATGTTCACCTGCCCCACTATCGAAAAACGGGACCGCCCGAGAGAGTGTCAGCGGTCCTGACATAGGCATTACAATGCAACCGCCACCACAGCGGTTGCAATGCCTATATTTTGTATTGCAGCGGGTGTTGCTGGCTGCAGCACACGCCACAAGACAACAAGCATTTACAATGCAACGGTTTCGCCTTTGCAAAAGTTAGAGCTATTGGCATTTTAAATGACAAACGTTTTATTTATGTGTTGTTTTTGAAAACAGATAAATAAATGGCATTGTCATTTACAATGCCAATAGCTTAATCTCTCGCAAATGTGTGACCTATTGCATTTGCACCCACACACACACACAGAACCACAGAGCCACACACACCCACACACAGAGCCACACGCACCCACCTACCACACGGACCCCCTTGCTTTTAAATGATATCGACCCCCACTAACATGCTGTGCCTGGACAATTTATAGGTATGTTATGACTAAATATGAAGCTAAAGAGTAAGCCACGACAGAGAGCAGCATTAATTATCATAAATACCCTGCACTGTAATATAATGCTAAAGTTTCGTTTTTTGAATTACTAAACATAAAGCATAGAATAATGCGCAAGATGGTTGTTATTTTAAAATTGCAAAGCAGCAGCCCGGTAAAATAAGAGAAGTCGGAAACTGAATGTTACCACTTCCAGCGTAGAGTGAAGAATATTTATTTGACAGTGCACAATTATAACTAAACAGCAAGAGCGATCTTGAATTGGCACAAGCTCGCATCTCAGTGTTCATCTGACTGGGGATGCACAACTACTCTCGGGAGAGCTAGCAAAGCAACTAATTTCGAGAGCCGCCTTTGTGATAAACATGCCCGGTAAGCAGTAGCCTAAAGCCTTTCTTCTTGTCGCCATCACCAGCCAGGAGCTCATTTCATGGACCTGCCCTCACTCGAACTACCCCACTAACTCAGAAATACCACACAAATCGAATACATTGAAATGAATTCGAAGCAGATCATTCGCCGAGCCTGCCTCAAACATAACAAATCGCTCAACATTAGAGTCCCTGCTTCCTCCTCCATTTGTAGTCATCCTCGCACTGTCACAACCCATATATAAGCGATTCCCCTGCCTCGCTACCTCCCAGCGCCGCAGATCCTTTTCTCTACCCTCCCACCGCAGCAGCACCTCCCTTGCTGGCAGCCAAAGCCCGTCTCCCTATTTAAAATTTTGGCCCGGTTGTATAAATGGAGAGGCAGTGACGTGGGCCTCCAAAGCACCTTCCCATCCTGCAGAGTCTATATTAGAGAGCTGCAATGGCTCTATATAAACAGGGAGCCGAGGGGGGAGCCGCACAGAGGGAGAGAGGCAGAGAGCGAGGGAGGAGGCCATGTTGGCTGCCACTGCAGCTCCCAGCCACAGCGGCTCAGAACCCCCGGGGAGCACGGGGTCCCCAAGAGCAGTTTTTACCACTGAAGGAGGATTGGAAAGTATTCTAATTGGGTTTTAGGATATTTCGTTTTATTTTTTGGGACGACTCATAAGATTAAAAACAAATCAAATAATCTTTAATTCGTTTGATAGAATTAGGGATTTATACATGTTCATCGTTAGCAAACAGTAGGATGGATTGTTTTTGGGAGGGGTTTCGGCTCAAATCCGCCACGTTTGGAAGGCGCTTTGCTGGCGGCTTTTGTTCACAGGCGCGCAGAGTACATGGCTTAAAATGGCTCCTTCGGGAAGAGAACATAATCGAGGTGCATAGAGAAAGGGTGAAGGGGTAAAAATAAAATAAAAACGCCGAATACGCTACCCTGAAAATACCAATCACGACTTCTGAACACCAACTTTAAGCCCCCGCCACAAAACCGTAGTATTTGCAAGTGAATCAAGTACTACATGTAACGTCTCCCAACACAATCCGCCGCCTTCACCTGGAAGGCTCACACACAGGTTCCCACCACGTAAGCTCGTGATATGGGTTAAAAAGCGCCCTTACCCCATATAAGTAAGAACACGAGAACAACGTGTGTTACAGGGTATCTGTGCACCACAACGCACTAGGGATTCCTTTGCTCGTCTCGGGACCCCCTTGCCTACCAGGAGCCTCTCGAGAAATATCACAAATCAACAATGCTCGACCTAGAGAACCCAGGTTAAAATATTGTTTCTACAACTCCAACTTGACTGTCATGATCCCACTGTAACGGAGTATACAATGTTAGGGGCACATACATATGAGAACTACATCTGTCCTGGGGAGCGACTGACACAATAGCCAAAGAATTAAGGGATGAGGGGGGATACTTGTGCTCCTTGCTGCAGCTGCCAAAAGAAAGGGAGGTCACAGGTGGGAGCTGGTTACTCGTAGCCCCTATGCCTCCACCCCGGAAGAGACCCCAAAGTGGCGAAATAGCATATCGGCTCCTGTCTGCGCACTAGAATGAGCCCTTGGAAAGAGCGCCCTCACTACAGGGTGATCAGGGGGCATGCCCGGTAATGCTGTGCTACCCAAGAGGCGCCCTAGCCTGTCTCGGTGTGCGCAGCACATTCCGTCAATCCTCCCGGTGCACCATGCACTGAATGCTATCTCGTCCTTTCAGGCGGTGCGGGGTAAGGAGCCTTGGCTGGTATATAGGGAAGGGGGGGCAGAGCAGGACGACGGAGCTGCGGGGGGAGGGAAGGGGGGGGCAGAGCAGGACCACGGAGCTGCGGGCGGAGGGAAGGGGGCAGAGCAGGACCACGGAGCTGCGGGCAGAGTGAGGGGGGGGGGCAGAGCAGGACGAAGGAGCTGGGGGGCGGGAGAGAACACGAACGGCGGGAGGGAGGCGTAAATCCTGAGCTGTGGAGTTTATTTACTTACCTCTTCCCGAGCCGATTTTGAGGAAGTTGGCGGACGACAGCTAATGACGGACTACCTTTCTGGAATGGACTATAATCCTCTAATGGGCTGGGCTGACCAGAATAGGCGCCATTTGGATTAAAAGGGTGGCGGCGCGGAACAGGACTGATCTCTAGTGGTCTGCCTGAGTGAGCGTTTGATCAGTTCGTTCAGGGAGCCAGGTGACGGACCGTCTGCTCACGACTGAAAGCTTGTTCACGAGAGACGTATAGAGGCCTTGCAGGTTACGGGGGTATTACATTATGTGCAATGCAGGACGACGGAGCTGCGGGGGGAGGGAAGGGGGGGCAGAGCAGGACGACGGAGCTGCGGGCGGAGGGAAGGGGGGGCAGAGCGGGACGACGGAGCTGCGGGCGGAGGGAAGGGGGGGCAGAGCAGGACCACGGAGCTGCGGGCGGAGGGAAGGGGGGCAGAGCAGGACGACGGAGCTGCGGGCAGAGTGAGGGGGGGGGCAGAGCAGGACGAAGGAGCTGGGGGGCGGGAGAGAACACGAACGGCGGGAGGGAGGCGGGAAACGTGCCGGGGAAAAACACTCACGATGCCCAGGACAGCAGCAAGCACGGCCCGGCCGGAGGAGACTCGGGGGCGTTCCCGGCTTTCGGTTGACGTCGCGTGACGTCGGCAAAAGCCAAAGAATCTCGGGAACGCCCCCGTGTCTGGTCCGGCATTGACGGACAGGCCCCTCGTCCAATGGCTAGGCTCCATTTATGGAGCTAGCCAATGGGACAGGGGGGCGTGTTCCAGAGTGCTTACTGTAATCAATAGATTTCTCTGGAGGCGGAGCCTAACGGCTCCGTCCCCCAGCGAAACCTAAAAAGGGGTCACTGCACATATCCCTGCACTATGTGGCAGGCACCATACCAGAGATATGTAGAGGGACTGCATAGGCACCCCCCAGTGCACACAGCTTAGGGCCAGGGGGCAAAGGGGGTCTGTTAGGGGCCCCAAAAGTCCCTTTCCACCAGCCTTTTCATGGTGAGTTAAAGGCCGGCAGAAAGGAACATTGTAATCCCTACGGCGGTGCGTGGCAGGCACTGCCACCATGGTAGGGACTATAACCCTCTCTGCTGCTCTGATTTGGCCAGGGCATATCTCTTTCAGGTCTCAAAGAGGTTTATGCCCAGAATAAGACGGAAAGACTGGTGGCGTTTGGGTCCACTATCATTTTTCAAACATTGTAATGAAACAAGCATGGAATAGGGAGCTGGCAATGGCCACTTCTGATACCTTCAGAAGTTATATGATGTTCCAAATATGCCGTGGGATTCCAGAGTGGGTTAACCACCCTTGGCAAAGACCACTCCTCAATGGATTCCGTCTGGGCTCAGCCAGATGGAAATTGTGTATCCCTCTCAGTCAGTATGACGTTACAACCATCAGCTGTTGTGATGAAACATCTGACCAAACCCTGCTACACTTTGTTTTTTCTCCAGATTTTATAAAGAATTGTCTATTGGCTTGCTTACCCAGCGATCTAAAAGGCACAGATAAACAATTGCGGAGCTGTCAAAATGTATTTGCAGTCTCGATTCATGCAGTAAATATGTTCTAACGTGGGCCTATTTTTAAAATCGGCTGTTAAACTTCGTAATTTAATGCTCTTTTAATACAATTTTATGTTCTTTCCACCTTTTTATTCCTTCCTATGATATGAACCATGTGTCCTGTTTTGGTGGTTTTAATTAATTATTGTTTTGTCTACAACGACTCGATTTTAGTGTATTATGCTCTCGATTGTATTTGTATGTTCATTTATTGTCGTTTTTGGATTCATTGATTAATTTAGCTCAATTTTGTCAGTCAATTGGCCATCCAACCAGCATATTCACGCACAGATTTGAAGAGACATCTCGGTTACAGACACATGAGATCGCAGCAGGAGTCTGACAGACAACTGCTTTTGATTTGAACACTTGAACATTTCTCCTATTGGTCATTGATGAGTATCAAGTTCTTTTTTAACTTCTTCACGTACAGCTATGGGAATGTTGCGTGCCTTATAGACCTTGGGACAAGCACTTACCTTTAAGCGTATTTCATGTTTGAAATTAATTAATTTGCCGATTTCAGTTCTAAATACACTGGGATTTTTTTTAACTTAGAACTGCTAGTGCCATTTTGCTCATCCATAACCATGACAGGATCAGAACTATTATGGTTAAGGATAATATCCGGCTTACCTTGTTCAAACTAGCTAAGCACTGATGGGCCTTTTTTTAGAAACATATAATTTAGCAGTGCATTGACGAATTTTGAATCTGAAAATTAGAGTTCTAAAACCAAGAATCTCAATTCTTTCACCAGAATTACGTTCAGGATTGATATCCGGAATTTCTAGATTTCCTCCTAATCTTTTTGCAAACTGGGATTTCCGCACATTTTCATTAACAATGGAATAAGGTAAATTTGAACACTCACGCCTTCTATGGTTAGATCGCAAACTGTTTTTTTTTTAACAAGGGTGTTATCAATGTTGAGAACGGTGGGATCCGAATCTTTGATGTTGAATGCAAAGGAACTACTATCACTATAATCAGTATTGCGTTCCTCATCATCACTACCATCACTATGGTTCAATACATTTAACTTTGTTATTTCTGCTTCTGCAAGCTGTAGCAAAATGCCAAACGACACCACAATTTGAACATTTTTGTTTAATTGTAGGGCAGAGTTTAAAATTGGCAAGATGCAACTTACTATTGCATCTATAACATCTCAAATTACCTTTATTATCCTCAATTTGACTTTTAGAAGGATAGACTTGTTTTTTTCTTTCTTAAGTCTTCACCTTTGATTGAATGCTTAGTATTAATTTTTGCCAAAGTTTAATTTTTACTACTGCTAACATTGCCCTTGACTTGTTTTGCACTTCTGCACGACATTTCAGACTTCCTCAAAATAGCTAAAATGCTTTCAAGAACGGCGTCACCATTAACCCACAGTCTCTCCTGAATAGTTTAGATGTTGACATGCATAACTACTTGATCTCTAATCAAATCCTCTTGTAAAGTTCCAAACTTACAATCAAGAGATAAAGTCTTAAGAGACGATACATAATTGTCAACGGATTCATCTGAAAGTTGTTTTCTCTGGAAAAATGTATATTTTGAAATACCTATACATACGTTGGGAGAAAAAAAACGATCAAAGTTTGAAATAGCTTTTTCAAAAACATTTCTGTCCCCTTCTCCCTCAGTCCTAGGCAAATGATTAAACGCTTTGAGTCCTTCTGGACCCACAAAAATAACCTTTTTTTTCAGGAGCTTTCATTTTGCCATTAGCATCTAAGGTTTCTATATAATTTAAAAAATAAGCCTTCCATTCAATCCATTGCATGACGGGTGAACTACCAGCAGACCAGAAGCATTGTTAATGTTAATGTTAATGTTAAGCTGCATTTATAGAGCGCACTGACACCGGAGGTTTCCTGGCGCTGAGATTGAAATTGGGGCAGGAGAAAGAGCTAATGGGAGTTCGAAAAGAGCCAGGTCTTTAGGCCTTTTCTGAAGCTCAGCAAGGTGTCAGAGGTTTTAATGTGTAGGGGGATGGAGTTCCACAGCTTGGGTGCCAGGAAGCTGAATCTCCGGCCGCCCAATTTTTTTAACTTGATCACTGGGGAGGTGAGAAGATGAAGATGGGCAGAGCGGAAGTTGCGGGTCGGGCGGTGTGGGTTAATGAGGGATTTCAGGAAGGTCGGGCATTTGGTATGCCGTGCTTTGTAGATTAGGCATCCAATTTTGAAGGCAGCCCTTTGTTCAATGGGCAGCCAGTGCAGCTTGGCCAGGAGAGGTCTAGCAGATTGCCATTTGGGGACTTTACAGATAAGTCTTGCTGCCTGGTTCTGCACCATCTGGAGGCGGTGGAGCAGGGACCTGGAGAGGCCCCAGTAGAGGGAGTTGGAGAAGTCAAGACGGGAGAGAACAAGGGAGATGACAATTTGCACCAAGGCCTCGTGAGAGAGCAGGTGAGTAATTTTTCGAATTTTGCGAAGCTGGAACATACTAGCAGAGATGATGGCTCCGACGTGGGTTTTCAGGGAGAGGTCTTTGTCAATGGTGACACCCAGACTATTTACTGCACTCGAAGGAGTAGGGGCAATGCCCAGTTCAGCTGGCCAGAATTGGGGTCCCCAATGTGCAGAACTAGAGCAAGGCAGGAGGAGTTCCGTTTTTTCCGGATTTAGTTTAAGCTGATTAGATATCATCCATTGTTGGATGTGCAACATTACAGCCTGGAAATTAGATGTCGCATCCGGGGTGTCTAAAGGAAAGATGATCTGCATATCATCTGCATAGTTGAGGACAGTGCAGTTACAGTTGCTAAGTGACTGAATTAGCGGGCGAAGGTACAGATTAAAAAGTAGAGGTGAGAGGGAGGATCCCTGAGGGACTCCGCAGGTGGTGGGTACCTGGGTTGCAGTGAAGGGGCCTAGGTGGACTGTTTGCACTCTGCCAGCAAGGAAGGACTTAATCCAATCCTGTGCAGGGCCCTGGATGCCTGCTTGTCCGACACGGTGGAGGAGGATGTCATGGTCCACCGTGTCGAACGCGGCCGAGAGATCCAGAAGGATTAGTGCCTGGGGGGACCCTCTGTCGGCATTCTCCGGAAGAGTATCGAAAACTTTTAGAATGACTGCCTCGGTAGAGTGGGCTGGCCTGAAACCTGCCTGGTTAGGTTCCAGAAAGCCGGAGCTCTCAATGAACGCTGACAGACAGGTTGTAACATGGGCCTCCAGCAGTTTAGAAGAATAGGGTAAAAGGGAAATGGGCCTATAGTTGGCCGGGTTGGCAGGGTCAGCTCCAGCTTTTTTTAGGAGAGGAACCAATATGGCCTGTTTGAACGCAAAGGGGACCGTGCCAGTACTTAGGGAAGTGTTCCGGAGAGGGAGAATACTGTCGGTGGAGCAAGTATATAACATTGTGCACACATGTTACCAAAAACACATAAACGTGTACACTGAGTAGTAAATAATAGAAAATAGAGAAAAAGAAAGAAGGAGAGGTATAAAAGGAAAAAATGTAAAAAAAAAATGTCCAGTCTTGGATTAGTGTGTAAGCAGAAGAAATAAGAAGGAAGTGCAGGGAATTGTTCACTGAGGAGAAAATGGAATCAATAAAAGAATTCAGTCCACCCTGCGAGGAATGAGAAGAAATGTCCAACAGAAATCCTAAATCAAACTGTGTAGTAAAGTGAAGGAAATAAAAATGGAAAAAATAATTAAATACTACTGTTTCCCATGTCTCGAATGAATATGAGGAGAGAAGCCATAAATTGAGCAAAGAGAAAAAAAATAGTGGAGAGAAAAAAAATCCTCTTCGACAAATGACAAGGATATAGTAGTGTTGTAGACACAGACTTGCAGTTGTCGACGTCAGTTATTTCAGTAGTGAGAGCTCAAAAACTTGTATAACGGTAAATGGCTTGCCATGGAACCTCGTAGCTTGTACATGTGCAGCGTAGGATAGCTTGCATGGCGTAACACGTGATATGTTGGTTACCTAGGGGGGTAACGAAGAAGCGTATTAATGCGCAGCGTAACGTAGTATGTGCAGCGTACGATGTGATGTGTTGGTTACCTAACGAGGTAACGTCACAGACTTCAGAGACTGTTCCTGGGATGAAGTTCCACTGAAAGAATGGCGTCTTGGGTTCAGGAAAAAGAAAGCCAAGAACAAACCGGTAAGTGGAACGCTCAAGCTTTTAAAGAATGACAACAGCTTGAAGTTACAAGATACATACAGTACATTTCAAAATACATTCTCCCAAGCGTTGCGAAACAACGATGAGGAAACAATCCTGAAAGGATAACTCCCATGGAAGCCAGAGCAAAATACCGTAGTGTAGTCAGTAGAAGTATCCAATCCAAAATGGGAAATACTTGAATTCAGTAAAGTAATCAGCTCTTTAAGTACGAATCTATTATAATTTTTAAATAGTGAGCAAAGTAAGGTTGCTGGAAAAAAAAATTGCGGGTTTCAAAATTTGAAGAAGTTGAAGATCCAATGTTTTTCCCCAAATTTTTAAAACAAATCTTTGCATGGGATAATCGTATATGGTGCTTCCTCCAGCTAGTCCAGCTCGTCTCCAAATTGTCAAGTATCCAACGAAGGCAAAATGTTGAGAAAAGAAGTTTCAATCGAAGTAAAAGGAAGCCCCACCGGCTACAACTCTTCCAGCACCAGCAAGCCGAAGTAAAAGGAAGCACCACCGGCTACAACTCTTCCAACACCAGCAGGCCTCGGGCAACTGAATACCTTGTATCACAGGCCCGATCAGATGTTCTATTCTAGAACATTCAGATTGTGCCATGAGGCAAAGCATTCCAAAGGAAATACTAAGAAACATACACTTGCATGCAAGCACGCGGAAACAGAACAAGTATATGTAACATTTCCTTGTATTTTCTTTTTATTGTTTGTATGCTCCACCATAAATGGGTATAGTTTCACTTTCAGATTCTGGAACAAAACAGATGTTGATAACTAGTACTCAGCTTTGAATTATGGGTAAAGGCAAATAGTGCTTTAGTGCCTTTGAAGAGTACAACCTCTAGGAAAAAAGCTCTCTGTATTTGGTTTTGCCAATGAGGTCACAGGGCATCTCACAGCCCAAGCAGAGCTGACATCATCAAACAAAACAACATTCCAGAGTGCTTTTTGTTGGTGATTATCCGAGTAAGGCAGCACAGCGTAACGAAAATTTTCTTTTTTACACTATACTCCAGTCCCCCTAATAAAAATCCCCAGTTCACCAATACCTCAACTGTATGAGTTTGGAAACTCAGTTAAATCCCTTGATCACCTCGAAAAATCCTTCACAAACTGTATTTATCTTTATGCGCATAATCATTAGAGTGCACTTTGAAGTGGCCATAGGATCAAATACTAAGGTAATTTAAAAACTGAAAAATCTCTGGAGATATGCTATAATTAGGTATGATGTAGCATTTGTATGAAAGTGTTATTGAGGTAAGACACCCAATGTTTCTGTTCATGGTAGGGCAGGGAAAAATAAAAATGTTCTGTGGGTACAGGAGTAGTAGCGGGCAATAGATTTCGTGCCAGAATAATTTTCTCCATTGTCCCAAAAACTGCTGCCACCATCATCAATAGTATGATCAGAGTCACCATACACAGAGTCTTGTCTTTGTTTCGCAACTGCAACTTAGATCCCAATTTCTGCATGTCTCCTTCTTGGTATCAATACACCACAGGTCAGATAGAGATCAAGGCAACCCTGAACACGTATCACAACCCCCTCTGAACCTAGTTCAGCCGATTCTATGATCCCACTGTGCTGCAGCCGAAACGTTCCACTAATTGAATCGGTCCTCCGGTATATCTATCTGCTCCTTCCCTTCCTTGGTCGTAGATCATAACTTGTTACTGAAGGCGTCATATCTTCATTCAGAGGAGCAACACTTTTCTGAGTCTGCAAGATATCCTTCGAATCGTTTCTGCCTTCTGGCTGGAGAACAGTTGCTGGGATTCGTTTGCAGTGCCCTCCATGGATCCAATGGTGTCTGTTGGTGACACGGACAGCAGTTTGGGTTGCCAGCAGCACCTGCTCGATGTTTTTCCAACGAGGTTCCAGATTCTTAGAATGTTGGAAATTTCAGATAATCACAAACTCTCCTTGGAGACCATGGGCCGGACCCTCTGATTTGTCTGGAATAGCTTCACACACCTGCTGATGAATCAGAAACAATTTTCCAGTCAAGTTTCTAAGATAGTCGCTTAAAACAGGGTACTGTATTTCTTTAATCATATTTGGTCTTGGGGATCCCCATACATTCATAGGCCTACCAAAGAATATCTTGTAGGGAGAAAGTCTAATCTTACTGTGTGGGATGGAACATACAGATAGCAAAACGAGTGGCAAAGCATCTGGCCATTTAAGGCCCGTTGCTTGAATTTTTGCCAATTTGAGTTTTAGGGTGGCATTGTATCTTTCTACCAAACTCGCTGCCTGGGGATAATTAGCATCATGAAACTTTTGCTTTACCCCTAATTAGGTACTCTATTATCCGGCCAGTGAAGTGGGGGCCATTATCGCTCCATAAAACTCTACAAACCCCAAAACGAGGGAAGAACTCTTTCAACAGAATTTTAGCTGTTGTCAAGGCTGTGTTGTCTTTGGTGGGATAGGCTTCTACCCACTTTCTGAAAGAACAGACTACAACTTATATGTACTTTAGATTGTAAGAGCGCTTCAATTGGATGTGGTCCATTTGGAGTGCTTCAAAGGGAAGCAGAGGTGAAGAAAATCCACCAGTAGGGGTTGATACTCCCTTCCCAGGATTGTGCTGTAAACAGATCATACAATTTCTAACCAAATGTTCAGCCATTTTCTGAATGAACGGACTATCCCAGACTGGATCTAATTGGAAAATAATGTTCTTGGCACTAACGGGAGCAGGTCCATGAGCCATAGTTACAAAAGGCAATACGTAAGCATAGGGCAATTTCCATTTCAACATCTCTTTTGATCTCAAACATCCTTCATCATCTAACTCTCCTTACTTTTGCCATTCTGCCCTTTCTTGCTCAGTGGCTGATTGCTGGATATCCTTAATCTCTGTATACATATTTTCCCATCTGTCAGCTTGGGATCGTAGTACATAAATTTTACTTGCGAGTGCACTTGCAGTTTCTCGTGCAACTTCGCCAGAAAAGGCATTTCCTTGTCCCACTTTGTCTGTAACTTTCTTGTGGGCACTACATTTAATAATGGCTATACTCTTTGGCAATGTCAAAGCAGTAAGAAGACTATTTACCAATTCACCATGTTTTATATTAGAGCCATGGGAGGTTAGGAATCCCCGTTCCTTCCAGAGCTTGCCAAAGTTGTGTGCCACACCAAATGCATACTGACTATCTGTATAAATATTTACTCTTAATTCCTGACTAAGTTCGCAAGCTCTCAAGAGCGCAATGAATTCAGCTGCTTGGGTAGATTTTTGTGGTATACAGGCTGTTTCCACCACAGTCTGTAATGTAGTTATGGCATAGGATGCAGAGGTAGTGCCATCAGATAGTTTTAGACAAGAACCGTCCACCCATAGTTCTCCCTCAGAGTCTAACAAAGGTGTATCGTTTAGATCTATTCATCCCTTAGTTTGTTCTTCTGTGAGAATAATACAGTCATGCAAATCATGAGCTTGTTCTGCTGGCAAAGATAACAATGTAGCTGGGTTCATTGTCAAGTGTGATTTGAGGTGCCAAAAGCGTGAGTTCGTATCCTATGAGTCTAGCGCTAGTCAAGTGTTGTGTTTTAGTCTGATTCAGGAGTGCATCCAGAGTATGTGGTACCATGACCATAAGCTTGTTACTCAACACTATTCCCTCAGATTGCTATTTAGAAATTGCTGTGGCGGCAACCACTCTGAGACAACCTGGAAGTCCTCTGGCCACTGGGTCTAATACAGCTGAGAAATAAGCACAGGGACGATGCTTATTACCATATGGCTGTGTCAAAACTAACAATGCACATCCTCTCTCTCGTGTACATATAATATGAAAGGCTTTGCATAGTCTGTAGTGCCTAACACTGGAGCAGAACAAAGGCATGCGCGAAGCTGCTGACATGCTTACTGACATTCTGATGTCCATGGTAGAGGAGAGGGAGTGTCTTTAGTAACAAGAGACAAAGGGGGTTTGATGATAAGGGAGAAATTTGGGATCCACTGTCTACAGTAGGAAGTAATTCCAATAAGTGCCCTGACTTCTTTTTTGGGTACTTGGAATAGGAATTTTTAGGATAGTTCGAATCCTGTCTTTAGTCAGAGTGCGACCCTACTTAGACAAGAGGTGACCTAAATAAGTGACCTCAAAATTGACAATATTGCAGCTTATTCTTAGAGACTTTATGTCCCTTGACGGCAAGGTGACGTAAAAGAGAGAGAGTGGCCTCTTTACAATGCTCAACTGTGTCTGCAGCTAGCAAAATGTCATCGACATATTTCACTAGTGTAACTCCTGGTGGCAAAAGAAGTTCATCCAACTGTTGCTTAAGTGCCTGACTGCAAATGCTAGGGCTTTCGGTATAGCCTTGTGGAGCCTTACAAAATCTAAATGAGCGACCTTGTAATGAAAACCTGAAAAGATAGCTACTGTTTTCATGTAAAGAAATAAAGAAAATGGTATTTTTGAGGTCGATAACAGAGAATACAGTTGCTGTAGCTGGGATTAATATCAACAAAGTCATAATGTCAAATCGATCACAAATCTGTAAATCTTTTTTTAAAATTTTTATTTGCAGACATACAGATGATGCAATCGGCATTTACACAGTTCCATAGACATTAGGATGTAAGCATCAAGATCATTGTTCGTATTACAATGGCCATCATACCTTGTACTTCTACAGCCCTAAGCGGGTCTCATCCCATGGATCACAGTAAGAGTCAATCATAAGTAGTTCTGCAGTATAAAAAACATGATCCCTTTTCCAGCCATTCTGATATCTGCAGCATTTTCTTTTCTTTTTTTTTTTAAACCCCTCTCCTTCCAACTGTTCCCATTTCCAACTATCAACGCCTTCCCCCTCCCCCCACCCCACAAGATCTCAGGTAAGTGGCTTGGAACTGCCACTCCTACTGTAACTTAACTGTGCAGTCATATAGCAGTGTTTCCGTGTGTCCTTCCTTCACCTCCCCCTTCCCCCCCCTTCCCGGGGCCCCCCCCCCCAGTGTGGTAACAGTAGCCGGTGAATTGTGAATCATGCTCCTTCCTTCCCCTTCCATTATCTCACATAGTCACCCCTGTTCCTCCCTCTTCAACAGTGCAGGGCGATCTCAACGTGCCCCCCCCCAGGCCCCCGTCTAGTCCGTGGTAGTACCTCCACTTTGCCCATACTCTTTTAAACTTCCTGGGGCAGCCTCTCGCCTTGTACGTCACCCTTTCGGCAGCCATGTAAATGTCCAGTCCCCTCCTCCATTCCTCTATCTCAGGTATGTTCTCCGCCCCCCAATAACGTGCAATATAGCGCTTTGCCACGACCAGCGCCAATATCAGAAAAGCCAGTTGTGGTCTGGGTAAATCCACATCATTGGTCATGCCCAGGATGGCCAATTTCGGGTCCTGCTCTAACGGTACCTCAAGTACATCCCGTAGTTCAGTAAAGATAAGGGACCAATAGGCCTGTATCCTATCACACGTCCACAGAGTATGATAGAAGTCTCCGCCCCCTTGCCCGCATCTCAGACACCTGTCATCCGTGGTCTTCCCCATTTTATAGAGCCTAACCCTGTCAAAGTAAGCCCTGTGTAGTATTTTGTATTGGATGAGGCAGAGGCGGGATTTGATTGCCACCTCTCTCGGATGCATTAGTATTAATTCCCAGTCTATGTCTTCTACGGGGCCAACCTCACCCTCCCAAGCAGACCGAAGCCTCGCCAGGTCCCCCAGCATGTTATTTGTGAGGGTCTTATAGGTTAATGAAACCGCCTTGTTCGTTATCTTTTCCTGCAGCAATCTGCCCTCCAAGGGGGCAAAGTCCTTTATCCCCTCCAGTTGCAGGTTCTGCGCCCTCCATGCATGGCGTAGTTGGATATATTTAAAATGTTGCGATTTGTGCAGCCCAAACTCCCTCTCCAGCACCGCGAAGGGTTTCAAGACCCCTTTTGCGATGACGTCTCCTATCGTCGAAATGCCTATGTCATCCCAACGCTGGAATCCAGGGAGGCCATACAGTTCGGTCATCCACTTACAGTGCCAGAGTGGGGTTTGGCGGGTCGGCTTTCTATCCCATCCCGTGCGCTTCATGGCCAGTTTCCAGGCCCGGAGGGTAATAGTTGAGGCCGGTAGCAAGGACGAGGTGTTTGCTGCCCCGTACAAGTACTTCCACAGAGTGGAGGAGGAAATTTTTGCCCGTTCGAGCGCATATGTGGGGTGGTCCGCCGGTGCATGCAGCCACTCGTTTATGGGTGACACATGCTCCGCCCAGTAATAGGCCTCCAAATTAGGCAGGGAGATACCGCCACTGTATTGGTGGCGTTGTAGGGTGGAGAGTGCGATCCTGGGCTGTTTCCCCAGCCAAATGAAGGCCCGGAGGTCCGCATGCATTTTACGAATTAGGGCGTCCGGTATCTGGTAGTACTCATTTTGTAGAGCATACAGATATTTAGGCAGCGCAATCATTTTATAAATCGCCGCCCTGCCAAGAAGCGTCAGGGGGAGCTGACGCCACCTGTCCATGTCCGCCTTGGTGTTCGTCATAATCCTTTCTATGTTCGCCTGTCTGGACCGTTGCCTGTCCCTCGTAAGGTACACCCCCAGGTACTGGAACCCATCTAGGGACACCACCAGTTTCTCAGGGAGCGCTCCCCCCACCGCCGTTCCCCAAGGGTCGTATAACACTGATTTATGCCAGTTGATGGCGTATCCTGAGTGGCGGCCGTAGGACTCCAGCTCCTGGAATATTTCAGGAACCGTTACCTCTGGGGTAGTGATGTACAGGAGGACATCGTCCGCATACAGCGACATCTTCTCTTGTGATTCATCCGTTTCCGATATCCTAAACCCCGAAATCCTAGGGTGTTGCCTGATCCTGGCCGCCAGTACCTCAATGACCAATGTAAATAATAGCGGCGAGAGGGGACACCCTTGACGAGTCCCTCTTCTGATCGGAAACTCCCAAGAGAGCCTCTCATTCACTCTGACCTTAGCACGCGTGTTGTCATACAGCAAGGTGATCCACTTACGGAAGTTTGGGCCAAGGCCGGCCTTCTGTAGTGTGGCATCCAGGAACGGCCAGTGAACTGAATCAAAGGCCTTTTCGGCGTCCAAGGAAAGAAACCAGTGTGGTCTCTCCCTGTCCCCCACCTCTTGTATCCAGTTATGTGCCCGCCTTAGGTTGAGTTTCGTAGCCCTGTCTGGCAGGAATCCCGTCTGGTCCAAATGTATCAGGTCAGGGAGCACCCCCCTCAGCCGTACTGCCAGAATAGAGGCCAAGAGCTTCGCCTCTATGTTCAGGAGGGATATGGGTCGGTATGAGGCACACTCCTCCCGTGGCTTTCCTGCCTTGTAGATAGGGACTATGGTCGCCAATGTGAGGTCTGCCGGTAGATGTCCCTCGTGGAACGCCGTGATGAAGAGTTGCTGTAGGCAGGGGGCCACTATGTCACTGGTACCCTTAAAGAACTCCGGTGGGAAGCCATATGGGCACGGTACCTTTCCAGGTTTTAACCGTGCGATGGCTGTTCGAACTTCTTCCAGGGAAATGTCGGCCTCTAAGGCCGGTAAGGCCCCCGAGTCCACGACTGGGAGCTCGACTTCAGTCAAGTACCGTAACGCGTCCGTCTGGTCTCCCAAAGGTTGGGCCTCGTAAAAACTCCTATAGTGGTCTGCGAACACGTTCGCGATATGGGGGTCCGAGCAGATTAGTCCTCCCTGCTGATCCATGATGCTATCCACCCAGCGCTCCGCCCTCTCCTTACGGCCAAGCCATGCCAGGAGCCTGCCCGACTTATCCCCCACATCATATAGCCTTTGTAGGGTCGCCAGATTTTGGGTTTTGGCCTCGTCCGTGACCAATTCCTTATATAGTTTTTGGTTGTCCAGCAATTTACTCAGGGCCATTGGGTCCTTAGTACGCAAGTGCTCCTCTTCTACAAATCTGTAAATCTTATCCCTTATTCCATCGCCCCATTTTAGAATGTGGAAAATGGGGCTATTGTATACACTAGAGGACTTTCTCAACAACTCCTGTACGCATCATGTCGTCAATGATCGATATCAATGCATCCTCACCGTCTTTTGATATTTTATACTGTGGGACCCTTGGTAAGGAAGCATCCTCTTGGACCTGTATATGTACTGGGGAAATGTCCATTCTTCCCACATCTGTGTCAGCAGTAGCCCAAACACATGAAGGGACAGCATCAAGATCCGAACATAAAGAAAAATTATATTGTTTAGGCAATGTAATTTCTTTCGTACTCCAGATGGGGAACAATGTATAGTGGCATGGAAATATTTCAAAAGATCAAGTCCCATCAGATTATCTGGAGCATGAGGGGGAAGTAAAAAGGTAGGGATAAAATTCTCAGCCTGCAAAGGTAGTTTTGGGGACACAGGGCAAGGAGTTGGTGTTCCTTCAAGCCCTATTGATGTGATCAATTGGCCAGACAAGGGTGTCCCAGGGACCAGTTTGTGAGATATTGCACTACGTGTTGCCACTGTATCCACAACAAATTCTGATACTGCCCATGTATGATGGCTGTTATATAGGGCCCTGACAGATCTACAGGTATCTCAACTGGTCCTCCTCGTCCTATGCTGTCCTAGGCAAAATGTGCTCCTACAGTCTCCTCTGATTCCCAATCCTCCATAGAATATTGATTATTTTATTAATCAAAATAGTTTCCTGATCTATTCCTCTCTGGAGCTCAAACCTGCTGTGGCTGCTGTCGAAGAGCTGAAGTCCCTCGATTACCATTCACTTGTCCCCTTCCTCTCCCACCAGCAGCTAAAACAGCCCATTCAGAACGCCAATGTCCTTTCTCTTTGCAATAAGCACACTGATCCAGCCCTAATGGAGTTTGTCTACGCGGTCGCACTACTGGAGGTACTTGTCTATAATTCTGACCACAATTTTGGCCACAGCCTCAACCTCGGGGTCCCTAGGCCTTCGTTTTCAATTCTTTTAGTTTTCCTTCTTTTCGTTCTTGCTCAGTGGTAACCTGATTCTGGTAATACTGACCAATATCTAATATAGCTTTTGGAGTCACTGAAGCCCATGTGCTCTCGGAATTCTTTAAGCGAATCGATATCTCAGGAAGAAAATTTCCCACAAATGTATCTATAAATAAATGTGCACCCATAGGCGTAGATGTATCTTGCCCACTAAAATCATGGAACACTTCCTCAAAGCGAGTAAAGAAATCAGGGACATCCTCTCCCTGTTTTTAGTTACAAGCAGTAAGGAGTGCCCAATCTATTTTCTAGCTGGAACCATAATTTTTATGTAAGTAAGTATGTTACCAGGAAGATCCAGTATGAGCTGACTAGGTTTCTGACCAGGTTTCCTATATCTATCAGCTGTTATTATGGCAGCCCAATCTCCTCCCAAATCAACAGCATGATCCTGTTTCCGGGTAAGTCGCCACATATCTGGTGGCAGGGTCATACCAAAACAAAATATCAATATCTGCTAAGGTCATGATACAGGAATCAATGGCTGCCTGTATATCATCATAAAATCCTCTAGGATTTTTCCGTATGTCTGGTAAGGAAGCTTTTAAAGTGAGTACATCCGTCCTTTTCCAGATCATATATATCCAATTATACAAAAAATGGGCTCTAGCATTGGGACTATTAGGGTCATCATTATCTGCGTTCCCTCTTTCAGGAATGAACTGTGGCGCAGCTTCAATCATAGGTCTTATTCGAGGAGAGGAAGAGAGTTCATTACCATATCCCATTATCGTTGCTATGGCAGTGTTAACTCTACTCACAGGGAAGGGCCCCATCTGACACTGTCAATTAATATCTTTAATATCATCTGGCCCATTCTGTCCTGCAGACATCTCCCATTGAACCATGAATTGATGAGGAAGCTTATCTATGAGAAAAAGGAGCTCGCTTTCAGAAACATCCTGTATCTGATCAATCATTTCTTCTACTTCCATTTCTACATCACTTAACCACTTCAGTACTGTCAACCTTATTGCTTTCTGATGAAACTAAGGTACAGTAGAACAAAGAATTCAAGGGGTGGAGACAGATACAGGAAGTACGGGATCATCAATCATTTCAGGGCAGTGGCCTGGGATGGGGGTGCAGTGGCTTGGGATGGAGGGGGTAAAGAATGTAGCGGTACTGGTTGGAAAATAGGGAGCTGGGCAACCACAGGCAAAGGAGGGGAAGCCGGGGGTACAGGGGGAACAACATTTGGTGCTCCATGGGGAAGAGGTGTTAAGGGTACATTTGGGGGCAGGGGTCGTTCTATCAACAACACATCAATATCTGAGTCCACATCTTTTTGGTGGACCTGAACTGCTACAGTTCGTCTATCTATATATTCTTTAGATGTTAGTAACCTATGCTCTATTTAAACATTCCTTTGTCTCCTGAACGTCCTTATCCTTCAATTCCTTATACTTCTGATACTCTGTTTTCCTTTCCAGCTTCCTTTGTACCTTGTCTGCCTTGAGCTGCCGCTCCTTCACTTCTTTCCTCCAATACGTAAACTGTCAACTATAGCTGGCTTAACTTTTTTAATTTTTTCATTTTAAAACAATTGTTTCTCTAATTACTCAAGTTTGTGAGGGTCCATGGTACCCTCTAATGGCCATTGTAACCGGAGATCCCCCTTTTTTATATTTGTTTCATGATGTACTATACATGATGGGACAAATACCATATTTGATGTACATCTCAAAATTTGGCGCCGGCTGACTTGCTTCCAAAATGCTTTGCTTATCGCAACAGCAACAACAACACTTCCAAAGGGTGCTAAACACAGGCATGTTATATAAGATAGCCACATTACCAATAAAATGGTCTCCAATTACTCATTGTGGCTACCTGGAGCAGTCGATGTGCTGGCTTCAGTCAAACAGACCTTATCCAGGAAAAGCAAACGTACATTCCTGTGGTTTGGGGAAGTGATCTGGGCTGGTGGGACTGCTTGTCGGAAACAAAAACGGATTTGGAGGGCAAAATATGATAACAATGAAAAAGAAAATTACAAATCGCTGCTGGCAGACATTAATAAGCTTATAGTGAAGGATAAATCTAAGTACTTTATCAATCCCATTGAAGTAGCCAGCTTCTTGTCTAAGGGCCTCTTTCAAGTTGTTTTTAAACTCTCTTCACCATTGGCCATGAGTTTGGAAAGCACTAATCAGGACTTCTGTGATTCCCTGGCATTATTTTTTCTGAGTAAAGTAGAAGTCATTTTTAACAAATTCACCTCAAAAATTGCAATACAACCCTCGGGTATGATAATTGTCTTAGTGACAATAAGAAGCAGTTGTTTTCTGAGCCTAACTCTTTCTCAGTAGACCAAGTCAAACAATTGGTCCTTTTAACCAAATCAGGTGACCCTCTTGATCCCTGTCCCCCAAAAATCTTACATCTCATACCTGACCTGGTTGCTGCCCAACTGATGCCCATCTTTAATTTCCTATTCAAGACTCAGGGGCGTAACAGGCCCCTGCAGCCCCTGAGTAGTGGGGGTGCCCCAAGTACCCTCACTCTGGAGGGGGGCCCCATCCACTTCTGAAGCCTTCTCGCAAAGGCTGCAGGAAAAAATACTTTACCTGCTGCCTGGCTGAAGCCTGCATTTCGGGATGGGATATCCCAGCACACTGAAATACATAACAAACTTTCAGTATCAATTGTTGTTGGCAGCGGAGGCCCGAGGTACAAAACACTTGCAGAGCCCAGGTGCGGAAGAGGTGAAAGACAACACAGGGAAGGAGAAAAGCAAACGAGAAATAGCGGGCACTTAAAAGGCACAGGTGAAAGGGAGAAAGAGACAGAAGGGTGCGACTTAGTGTGAGGTAATAAAGAACAGGTTATAGATAGATGGAGACGTGGGAGAGGTGAGAAAAAGGCAGATGAGAGAGGAGACAGGTGTGAGACAGAAAAAGGGGAGATACAGCTGCCAGATAATTAGAGTAGAGAGATGATAAAGAAGCAGGCTAGTGAAAAAGGAACTGGGTAGCGAGACAGAGAAGAGACAAGTTTATGAGCGATAGGCAGGTGAAACACCATGGCGAGTGATAGAGGTGAGGCCATTTAAAAAAGGTACATAAGAGAATGCAGGAAGAAAAGAAATAGCTGAGAGAGAGGAAGAGAGACCGAGAGTGAGTGAGATGGGGGTTGGTAAGGAGACAACCATGTTATAAAGGACAACTGAGGATAAATGTGTGGAGGAAACAGATGTGAGAGAGATAGTAGACAAGTAAGAGACTTTTATAGATAGAAGCAAAGAGAAGTGATAGAGCTAGAACAGTAAGAAAGAAGATAGTTGAGAAAAAGACAGACAGTTGTTGGGAGGGAAATAAGTTAAACACAGATGAGAAATAAGGAAGGAGAGATTTGTGAGAGAGGTGATAAAGATGTAGAGGCATATGAGAAAGAGACAGCTTAAGGGACAAACAGAGGGGGGCATGAGAGAGGGAGAAGGGAGGGGAAGACAGATGAACGCGGTAGAGTGGGTGATTAAGAGAGAGAAGTAAAAAGACTGCAGAGTACAAAAGGCAGACAGAAATAGATAGGAGACAGACGTTTGAAAGAGATGGAGATAGGTGAAAGACAACTGAGAGAGGTTAAAAGGGTGCCAGATGAGAGAGGTTATAAAGAGAGGGAGCCAAGAAAGCAATAGCCTCGGGACAGCATAAGTAGTTACAAAATAGAAGGATGAGAAAGAAAAATACAAGTTAGAGAGAGAGAGAGAGGTGAGAAAGTGACAAGCTAAAAGAGGTGATTTAGTTCAGACAGGTGAGAATGGGTAAGCAGAGAAAGAGGGGAGAAAAGATGGTGAACATGATCAAGAGACAGGTGATAAAGAGACAGTGGGGAGAAAGAATAGGGTAAATCAGGAGACAGATGAGAAAGAACTGAGAGGGTGGGGAGATAGGGGAGACCATGGTGATACAGAGACAGGTTAAAAAGAGAGCAGAGGGGGTGGGGAGAGCTAGCGAGTTGATAAAGGGACAGGCATGAAAGAAAGAGCAGGTATGGAGAAGAGGTAGAAAAGATGCAATTAAATGATAATTATGGGAGATAGAAAGCTGAGCAAGAGTGGGGAGAAGGGCAAAAGAGATAATAAAGAGACATATGTAATCATGAAACAACTGATAGGGAAAGGTAGCCTTGATGAGAAAGAAAAAGAGCGGGAGAGCTGAGAGAAGAAAACAGGTGACACAGAGACGAGTAATATGGAAGGAGGAAAAGACAGACAACCCAGGGGGAGATAGATGACATTAAAAAGCCTGGAAGAGAGGGCAGAGGAGAGGCGAGTGAGATTAAAGACAGAGAAAGGGAGAGGAGAACCATAAGACAGGGAAGATGTGAAGGACAGAGTAAAAAGGGGAGGCCACATGAGATAGAATATTAGTAGAAGACACAGATAGGTAGAATAGCTGCAGGAAGGAGAAACTTGCAGAGGAGAACAACACAAAGGAGAAAAGTAAGCATGTCCTATTACAAATATAGATTAACATTCAGGTGTTATATTATGGAGAATGTGTATGTATGTAGAGTGTTGGTCACTGTACAAATAACAGCATCACCAGGTAGAGCAGTATCTTATCCTTAGCTACACATTTGTTGGTTTTTAACAGTTTCTCAGTTGCCTAGTTATCCGAAGGCAATATGTAACATGGGGTAAACACGAAGATGGCAAAGCAGGCTCCACTGGAATGTCTTTTACAGTATCTCAGAGAGGTAGGTCTCATTGGAGCTGAATATCTCAAATTGTCTTCTGGGGAAATATCTTCTAATGACTTTTCAAGGCACAAATCCCCTTTGTAATAAAAAGGTCTATGGGCCAGATATAGTACCTTTAATTCTATGGAGCACAACATAATGTGTTATTTTTACTCTGTAAAGCAATCACTTAGCTTGGTCTTGAGCTATCAGGAACATGTTCATTATTTCCAGCAGTTATCTGGACATGAAGGACATTGTCATTGGCCATAAAAAATAAAATGATAACCCTCATAAATGCAGCCCTTATCTTTGAGCCCAGGAATGGAAGAACATTTTTGGCCAGTCTGGACTAAACCTTTCAATTCTATCCTAATTTTGGGAACTAAAGACAGTTGATGGACAGTATAGACGCTCAGGTTCTTAACGGTAGTGCTGGTTCATGATGCTGACGTAAGGAACTCCGGCCAAGAAAACAGAGATTAAGATAGATTAACCACTTCATTTTGTGATATTTCATTATTTTTGCCACTGAAAGTTGGTTTACTTACTCTCATCCCCACAAGAAGCTGTTATTTGCTCGCTCTCTATTATCAGATGTGAGGGGGTAGAATACAACAACCCTCACTCTAAAGTGAACATGCCTCCTGATTAAAAGAAGAGGCAGCACCAAGCCTCAGGATGATGCCAGTCTAATTTCTGTCTTTAAAGATTGCGTCTTCGAACTTGCCACAACGAATGGTTCTGAAGGGAAATGGTAATCAGAATTAGAGTTAACCAGCTGTAGACTCGGCAGAGGTGGCAAAGAAACTAGAAGCCTGGAGTGACGCACTGCTAAGTGAAATTCTGATCCAAACATGCATGGTAATAAAGGTATCTGTATGACCTGGGCTAAATATAGTAGGCAAGTGGAAAAGTAGCCCAGTGGCACTGAAAAGGCAAAGAGAACCATTTGGAACTAAAAGACTGTAGGAAATCTGGAAGAGTGAGAGAGTACATGCTAAGGGGGAGGCAAGGGGAAGAATGTGGAGCAGTGGTGGGCAGGAGCACAATTGAGAATGCTTAGATGAGCTGGCGAGGTTCTGTACTGCAATGAAACGCTGTGGAACACTGACAGTTGGAGCTAAACTCCTTTTTTAAGTGTACCGATACTTGAGCATGTTCAAGTGATCAGAGTTTTCTTAAAGGCATTTGCTGTATTCCGTTTACTGACAAGAAGGCATGTGCAATACAACAGCTAATTCTGTGCTTGGTGTGGTTGTTGATGAAGGCTCTTGGATGAAGGCAAAGATTCCATGTATAAACGTTGCCACCAAGTCCCCACAATCTCTGTGAGCCAGTACAAATGTGGGAACAGAGCCTGGCAACTACCTTCCTCCCGATGAACACTTATCTGGGTGTCATTTATTGGTGCTGAATGTCCAGTCCAGTTGGAAATCCAGTCATATAGCCTTTAAAAAATAATGGATAAACTGCTAAACTTTGTAGCAGCGCAAGAAAAAGCTCCCTCACAATGGAATATTTTTCTTAAGCACCTGAAGTCCGTAGGGAACAACTGTTATCTACGAATTTCAGGTACAAAGTTTGGCTTTCCAGAAGACCATGGTGACCTAATGTATCATAGGACACGGACATGACTGTCTCTGTATCATGCCCCAGTTTAAACTCTGATTAACATTTACTGAGTAAGTAAAACTTACAAAACAAGTTGCTGGATCATTTCATGTATCACTCCCTCCGACACTTGGTCAATATGGCAAATAAGAACTTGGTCTACAATTGGCAGTCCTCCATAGGAAGACCATTTTTAAGGTGGGGAGTCATAACAGCTGTTTTAATCTATTGTGAAACCACACCCTCTTGCCATAACAGAGGCAGATACCACAACATGATCCTGGGCAGAGACCCAACAGTGCCTCGCCCAGTGAGATACGGAGAAAAGAAATTGAATTCCTGACTAGAGAATCTTCATATTTTGTGCTGGATTATAATGTTCTTGTGTTGAAAGGCAAGAGTCCCAGTTGGTCACCAAACTCTGTGAAGGCAATACCATCAGGATGAGGCTGCTGCGAATAATGTATGTTCATTGCAACCAATGTCAGGATTGTGAGTATTGCACTCTTTATGGTATATTACAATTGTCAATAAATAAAGTAAAAAAAAACACTTTCAAGGCTTGGCTCATGCAAGGACTCTTAGTAGTAAACCAGACCCATAACTCAGCGCCGTCTCGGCCCACCCTAATAATGTGCCTGCAAGCACGCCTCTATTTTCAAGTTGGACTTAATACATGGGACCGTCAGTCACTTGATAAAATGATATGCAAAAAGAAGAGGACTGGAAGCATGGAGCCCTACCCAATTGCACTGATTTTACAACTCTATTATCAAGACTTTTTGTAGCATAGAAGAAGAATGCTTGCCGTGAAAATGCATTTAAAATAAGTGATGCCATTGAAGGAATCCTAGTCATGAACTCCCATGGAGAACTCCCAGGTAGGATGGTATGGGGCATAAATTCAGCGGGGGTGTTGGGGTGTGATATCCCTCAAATGCATTCTTGGTTTAGTAGCTGGGCCTGGAGGCCCTGAGTCGAGTCTGCTATGTCAGTTTTTCTCATAGTTTTCATTCCACTAAAAGGTCTTAACTTGTTCATTTTGTGGATCTGGAGCTTAAATATAGGGACAAAAAAGTAGTAAATCTACAACTATAGAAATACTTCTTGAATGGGTGCAAATTTACAACTTTTTGGAATTCACAAAAAGGGTTGCTTGGAAAGCTATGCCAGCCTCAGGTTTGCAGGAATACTACTGACAACCAAACAACCAAAAGGTTATAGAAGGGTTGCTTGGAAATAGGCAATTGCTTGAATAGCAATCCAACCCTGCTGCCCACTGATTTGTTCGTTGAAATGTTTAAGACATTTGAGAATCACACCGAATCTCACTGACTAAGATATGTAGCACGTTACAATGCATACTTTTACCACGCAGTAGGTAACAAAGCAGTTGTTATAACGACCGTGTTGTTACCACACGTGGCATTGCATTGCAAGTCGTTTCAACGACTTGCGCTAGGTGGCGTGCTAGACTTAGGAATAGTAGAAATTACTATTCCTACTCCAGTTAGCGCAACAGCAGGGAATGTGTTGGATTTAAAATCCAACACATTCCTTGGTGTTGCACGCCACCTAGCGCAAGTCGTTGAAACGTCTTGCGATGAAATGCCACGCCTGGTAACAACGCGGTCGTTGTAAAGACCGCGTTCTTACCTACCTGCATGGTATTGACAGTGATGGAAATGCTGTGTCCCCCTTCGTATTCACCCCCAAGAGCACTTTGAAAACATAGTGGTAAAATGATGCACAAAGGTTGGTTGTTGTGTAGCAGGGTTTGTGCTAGGCAAGCTACATGACATACAACCATATTTTGACAATTGCTTAAAATGCAAAATATTTAACAGCAATTTGAAATAATTGGCGCATGCATTTCAAGCTGTCCTCTTAGAAGCTTTTAAGGTGCATATTGCATCTTCCTTAAATTATACCTTGTATTTACTTATATTTTCTTTCCTGTCCCTTTCAAATAGTTTGTCTATCCAATATCATGAACATTGCCCGCATACATGTTTGTGACACAAATAATTTTTTGGGGTGGAAGCTCCTAGTTGCACCCAAAACAAGATTACGATGTATGCACAATGCATGGATGCCTACTCCCCTGTTTAGCGGCTGTGGCAACCTTTGTGAATTGTGGAAGCAAATAATGTCAATGTGGCATATTGGCATTCAGAAATGGGGAATAAAATGAACTATTTGTCCATTATTTCCAATGCCGGTGTAATTTGGCACAAACTGTGCACCCGCTAATGTGTTATTACAAATGTATGTATTGTTCAATTTTTTTCCAGATTTAGGACCTGATTCTCGGTGGATGGGTTACTAGGTCACAATGGTGACGGATATCCCTTCCACCGAAATCTAAATCCCATTAAATCCTATGTGATTTAGGAAATAATGGGATTTAGATTTCGGCAGACAGGATATCCATCATCGTTGTGATGAAGTAACCCATCCGCTGATATAGTAATCAGGCCCTTAGTGGCCTGATCATGATCGAGCCATAAAAATTGGAAGGGAGAGGATGGGGATTACAAATGTTTTACAGTTCTATATTGGCAGGCTGTACACAGCACACCACCACCTCCCATGTGTACTAAATAAGGACCACATGCCACTGCTGTGAACACTTAAGAACCTCAACATAAAATTCTGTACCATAGCAGAAACAAGCAATAGAGAAGTGCAGGCAGATGTGCACAGCAACTAGGGCATAGGGAGATTGAATGGGGCATGCAAGTGAAACGTAAAAAATGAGTACAGCGAGGTCAGTTAAGTGTTTGCCGTTTACCCTCCTGTGAGAGAAGGTGCATTTTTAGTGACATTTTCAAAATGGAAAAGAAAGAAATTTACTTAACCTCATGGATGGAATATGGACATCAGGCTTGTAAGACCTCTGGCAGAGACACCATCAAAAGGAGCCAGATTAGCAGCTCTTGTGGGGGGTGCATGGCTTGGCCGGCTTTAAGATGGCCGCACTTTAAGTGGGCTCTACCGGCCAAGCTTCATAATCCGACACCATCCTGCTGACAATTCTAATATACCTACTTTCTAACAGCCTTTCTGGATTCAGCATCTCTGGCGGAGTCGTTTGATCCCTTTCCTGGCTCCTGGCAGCTACTGGCGACCAAGAAACATCGCCCGCAGTCAAAGCATGTTCTGAGCGCCGAGTCCGGCCCCCCCTTGTCTCCCTGCTAGTGAGGCCCCGGATCAGCACGTGTCCCCCAGCCTCCCACCTGCTGTGGTGTACGGGGAGCCCTCACCTCCACTACGCCTTTGATCCATCCGTCTGCGGCCCGAGAGTCACGGTCCTCATCACCACTGGAGGCCTGCTCTTTATTTGCTGCTCGGGGTGCTGGGCTCTGGGCCCCCACTTGATTAGCCTCCTGCGCTGCCCCGGTGGGCCCTTCCTGTGGTGTGGCACTGCTTCGGCTCCTTGGGCCTGGCTCATGATTCGGGACAGTGCCCTGGGAGCCACCTCTGCGACGCCTCTCCACAGCCCACCTTGCCTGCTGCTCTTGGGCCCCTGCCGCTGGTGCCTGGAGCCGTTGCGGATCCTGGAATTGCACCGGCCTGGCGCCTCCCTTGCCGCCCTCCCCTGGAGTGAGGCCTGCTCATTTTTGCTGGCCTCACCTGCTACTGCCTGGGGGCTTGGGCCGCACCTGTGAAATCTCAACGTGTCGCTGCCCCTGGACATCACCTCTGTGCATTGTGGCCTCACTTCAGCAACTCTTCGCAAAAGCTCCTGTCTCCCTTCATTCTACGCACGCCTCTTACGCGGGAGGCATTTGTGGCACTGAGGAGCCATTCTGAACTACTTCCTGACTCTTCAGCCATCCGCACAGCCCCGCCAGCACTGGCTCTGTGGGAAGGGTTTCACGCTGATGGATCACCTTGCCTCATTGCTGTGTTCGGTATGCCTGCTAGCCTCCCTTTTTATCCTCTGATCCGGTGAGGCACTGTGCTGGTGGGACATTCACTGTCTTTGCCGGCACTCCACCGCCTATACTCTCAGTGGCACCTCTTCGTCATCATTCTTGTGCCCACTGCTCCTAGAGGCCGGCCGTGGCTGCCCTTACCTTTTGGTACTTTGGCTGTTTCTCCTGGTCTGGTGCATACCCGTTGGGAGGGGGAAGCCTGCCTGCCGCACTCTCTTCTGCAGCTCATCTAGGTTGCTCCACCTCTACCCTGCTACCTGGTGCGGTCTGTCGTCTAGTTTTCATTACCATGGGGAGGACAGATCCAAAGCAGCCCAAATTTGCATTTGACCAATGCAGATCGACTCGCCAAGACGGCGCAAGTTCGGACGGTGGTGACTCTGTACCCATCATGGATGCGTCTCCTGATTGCGATGATGACCTAAAGACAATCATGCTTAATGTGAAAACAACGGTCACCGACATCGCAATACAACTGGACCAACTGTCCGCCCTCCTGGACTCAGTAAAGGCCTGTGTTGACTCCCACGACAATCGTCTCCTCCACGTCGAATCCAGGGTCTCGGATGTTGAGGATGCGGCCACACAAGATCATCAGAAACTGTTACAGATGGAAAAAATTCTAGCGGCCATTTGTGAGAAAAATAAGGATTTGGAGGCGCGCTCTCGTTGCAGCAATCTTCGCATAAGTGGTGTTCCAGAATCCACGAATATCTCCCTCAAGGAGGACTTTGTGAAGCAACTTGTCAAGGAACTTTTCAGTGACGTTCTTTCCTCAGTTTTTATTGTTGAACGCGCACATCGTTCCCTTGGCCCGCGGCCTGGTCCCGGACTGCCGCCTCACCCCATCATTCTTCGTGCAGCACACGACATGGGCAAAATTAATCACCAAGGTAACTCACTTTAGTTTTATCCGGATTACACTCTTACTGTCCAGGCTGCCCGGCATGAATTCCTTCCCGCATAGCGGATTCTCCGAAAACACGAGGTCTCTTATTCACTGGCCTATCCGGCAAAGCTGAGACTCAGGCAGGGCGCAAAAACGCCTGTGTTCCCTGATCCCAGAGACACCCTTGCCTTTGCCAAGAAACTCGACAAACCATCATGCTCTGCTCCATCTAGTTCTCAGCTCGACGCCACTGGACACCTTACTGATAATGACTGAAATACTGTGACATGTAAACTGTTTTTTCTCGTAACTGTTGCCTGGTGTTCTTCTAGCTTGGCCACCGTGCTTTACTGCAGGGGTGTATGCTGAGCCCTGCCATGCCCTCACGGGATAATTCCCTCTCTTAATGTTGTTTCCCCTCTTCCCAGTTGCGGGTCCCTGGGGTGGGTTGAGTTGGTATCTTAGCCTATTTGGGGGGTTGGAGTGGGTGCGGGGTTGGGGGTCCTTCTGACATTGTTTTTTGGGTTGCTGGGGTGAGGTGGTTAGTTGGTGGTTGGTTTACTGGAAATACTCTTCGTTACCTTCAGTATGGTCTTCCACTTTCAGAAACAGGGTTTTCTATTGCACAACATG
Organism: Lissotriton vulgaris; assembly: GCF_964263255.1. Classification (NCBI taxonomy): domain Eukaryota; kingdom Metazoa; phylum Chordata; class Amphibia; order Caudata; family Salamandridae; genus Lissotriton; species Lissotriton vulgaris. Next base: position 1,385,681,656 of record NC_141696.1, on the reverse strand, counting down.
CGGTTAGAGGGGTTGGTTTGGGGCGGGGGTCTCTTTGGATTTGGTAGGGCGGAGGAGTCGTTGGAAGTCTGCTGCATGCACTCTAGTTGTTCATCCTATGCCTGATCCTAAAATCAAGACTGCTGACTGTGCAGGGGATTGGGTGGGGTCGGGTGGGAGGCTCTTTGGGTCTGTTCGTCATTTTATGATGTCCTTGGTGCTGTTTTCTTGTCTTTATTCTATGCCTTTAGTTGGTTTATATCAAGTTTTTGTTCCTCAGGTTTTTCGCAGTGAAACGGTGCACCACGTCCTCCTTTTCCCAAATGGCACCGACTCCCCTATATTCTTCTGCTCTATGTGTCCTGGCAGCTCCCCCGTGATTTGACTCTCTGGTGCCGCAGGCTGCCTCCTAATTCCACATTTGTTATTGGTGCTGGCCCCTCTTTCCAATTGGACTGCTCTTGGTCGCCTTGGCGCTACTTATGGCTCACTCCACTGCTAGGCCTCCAACTCCGTGTCCCATATCACCTATTTACGGTACAACATGACCGACGCCGTTTGCTGGACATGGAATATCCGTAGTCTCATTGACCACCGTAAGGCCAGGCTTATCCACTCACACTTGCAACGGCACAAGGTAGATATTTGTCTCCTGCAGGAGACCCACTTGCTGCCTGGGACCTCATCCTGCAGGACGTACATTCAGGCTAGGGTAAAGTAAAACACCAAAAGTAAATTAAAATGATGGTAGTCAAAGGTCATTATGTGGTTTCAAACCATAGGAGCACTACACTGAGATAGACTCATTTCAGTTTCACTTTCAATGTAATGATATCAGCGTGCAATGCTCGCGATCGTCATTACATTGGGAACAAATAATTCCTCCGGAGATTAGGGAAGCTTTTTCCCACCTCTCGAGCCTAAACAAATTCATCCAAGGCACAAGTTAATCACTTGCTACAGTAAACTATGAAATTCTATGAAACAAATTACCTGGCTACAGGCTTTAGTACAGTGTAGTAACAATCCATGCTTAAAGGCCTATTGTCTTTAACACATGCGTTTCACAATTAATAGGTCAGGCCTACTGGCTTTGTCATAATGTTTCATAATAACCAGACCAAACCTATGGAATCTGCCATGCTTTTCCCAATTAAGTCAATAAAGTATTTACCCTTTAACATTGGTGTCACACTTTATACAACGCTGGACTACTCAAGTGCACATAAACTGGCAACAAAATGCTTACAAATGTACAAAACATAAAAAAAAACAGTTTGCCAAACATTATACAAACCCTCCAACAGGGCACAATCGAACAAGTTACTTACCTTCGGTAACAATATATCTGTAAGAGGCATATATTATTTATGGATTCCTCACCATAGAATTACCCACAGGCGTCAGACTGGATCTGGAGAATTTTTCTTCAGGAGTACCCCTGCGCGTTGGTAGGTGGTGTTGGTTGACTCTGCGTTCGTCGTTTGCGCCGTCGTCGGGACCGACGCCAACCGGTACTTTTGAACCCCTTCTGTCCCCTGGTGTTTCCTATCACCCTGAGTGGCTACCAGAGGAGGATGAGGAGGACAGGGAAGGTCTGTGGACCCTCTGGCAGACCAGTCAAAATAACCGGACTGGAGAGAGGAGTTGGGTGAGGCCAGTGGTCTGGACACCTCCCCAGACCTTGGCATGCTATCTCCCCCTACCGTGGCTATGGAGGAGGGTGCATCATACGCAGTGGTGTTGTGTATGGCGGCTACAGTGACGGTCAGGACTAACCTAACGTCATAGCAAGGCGGCTACGGCTACAGGCAGCAGGAGAGAGGGTATGGAGAAGGGAGGAGCAAGTCTACAGTTAGAGGATAACGCTCTTCCAACGGACTGAGCCAGAGATACTGCAAATGTACAGGCTACACCCCCAAACCATCCTGGACTTGATCAGGGACCTTCACCCACTCCTGGATCAGCCAACATCAAGGGCGTACGCCATCCCACCCCATGTACAGGTACTGTGTAGCCTACACCTGCTTGCCTCTGGGAGTTACCAGACTTTCATTGGTGCAGTAGGTGGTGTGTCCCAGAGCTGCCTGTCCCATTTCTTCAGGAAGTTCCTTGAGGCCATGATGCAGAGAATGCATCATTATATTAGGTTCCCTGACACACCTGCGGAACTTGCGAAAACCAAAACAGATTTCTATCTACTGGCACACTTCCCTCATGTCATAGGCTGTATAGATGTCACCCACATCCCACTCTGTCCACCTGCTGCCACAGAACACATTTACAGGAACCGGAAGTCAACGCACTCAATCAATGTGCAGGTGATATGCAACGCTGGTAACATCATACCAGACATTGTGGCCAAATTTCCAAGGAGTACCCACGACTCGTACATCTTCCAGAACAGTGGGATATACACACGCCTTGTTGCTGGTGATTTTGGGGATGGATACCTACTAGGTGAATAACCATGACACACCCTGATAGTCAATGCACATGAATCAATCATGATAATGTAACTAATGGCACTCTCTTTTCCACCTAGATGATAGTGCTTATGCTCTGCGCTCCTTTGTTCTCACCCCATACCTGAATCCATCTACCAGGAGTGAAGGCGTTATAATGTGGCACACAGAGCAACACGCAGCGTTGTTGAACTCACATTTGGACTACTAAAAAGCAGGTTCCGCTGCCTCCATAAGAGTGGAGGTGCACAGCAGTATACTCCAATCATCTGCTGCAAAATAAAAGCGACCTGTGCCATGCTGCACAATCTTGCCACCAAGGAAGGCACAGAGGTTGAGATCACATATCATGAGGACATTGATGATGGAACAGAACAGGCAGAGCCCTATGCATCAGGAGCAGCGCCAGCAACAGATGGGAGATTGAGACGGGCAGACATCACACGCAGCTATTTCTAAGTAAGTAAGGAGACACAGGCATGCTTAGTAATTGAAGTACGTAGTTTAATACTCACTACAGCACTTTACTGGTACCACACCATGGTACTACAATGTCTGTATTCCACACTGGGTGGCCACAGTTGACCTCACCGTGACCTGTCCTGTGGTTTGAGGGCATCGTCAATGTTTGCGCCCACGCACTACAGTGCGGGATGTACGGGATGGGTGTCAACGTGTGCAGTGGTGCCTGGGTCACCAGGTTGGCGCCTGCTGCTACTACGAATATCAGGAACAGGAGTGCTAGAGCCACTCCTGCTGGTGGAGTTTTCTGTGTCCCCGACACCTGTGTCTCCAGCAGTGGCTGCCTGGTGTGTCAGAAAAACCTCTATGGCAGAGGTGACTCTCCCCATCCCCCTCGACAAATCGGTGCAGCAGTGCACAATGTCATCCTGCATGGCGACAGAGCGCCGGCACAGCAGGGAGGTTGCAGTGGCAAGCCAGTTCATGGCTTTGGTTTGTTGCTACATGCACTGACGATCCCTGCACCTCTCGGAGTGGTCACTCTCTAGTTTGTCACAGAGGGCACTCATGCACCGTGTCATTTCCCTCATGCCCTCTGCAATGGAGTGCATGCTTTCTGTAATGGAGCCAATTCCCCTGTCGATGTTGGACATCTTGCTGTTTAATATGCGCACCTGTCTATGCACCGCTAAAATGCCCTTTGCCTGCAGGCGCTGGACCTTCACCATGGTGGCCTCAAGACCACAGAAGACCCCCTCTTCACCCTGGCCTTCGTCTCTCTCCCGTCCCCTACGGCCTCGGACACTAGCACGTACTGCTCCAGATGAACTCTGCTGCCCAGCGTTTTCAGCCAGAGGTGGATTCGTTGGTGGGAGAGCCTCCATATCTTCCTCATCTGATGTTTCAAGGATCCTGAGAGGGGGCACATCATGCCTCCTTGGCCTTCCCAGCACAGATGACTCTGAGGTTGGTGTTGGGGAAAGTGCAGGTGCTTCTAAATTTGGTGACCCAAACAGCAGAGGTGACAGTGGCTGTGGTGTGGTGGTTTCCTCCGGTGTAGTGGCTGCCTGCGCTGTGGATGTTTTTTCAAGAACAGTGCTTGGTCCTGATCTGTCGGGTGTTTTCTCCCTTATCTCCGTTGCCGGTGCACTCTCCTCCCTTTCCTGAGCTGTATTGTGCGATGACTCTCCTGTGGGCAGATATGGACAATGGGTCAGTGGTGTTGTTCACCTGTGTTATTAAATCGCATTACTATCACACAATTGCCTATTCCTCAACTGCTTATGGATTTAGTGTGGGGCATGCCATGCTGAATTCTATGTTGACTGCATTGATGTATGTTCCTATGACTACGTCTCCCATGATGCATTGGTGGTAAAAACTAAAACCAGTTCTGGAGTGTGATGCAGACACCCACATTGGGGAAGGGGTCAGGGAATAGGGTGGGGATTCATATCCATGCATCTTACCTTGTTTTCTTGCAGCTCTGGCTGAGCTGTCAGCATCCCCGATCCCATGGATACTTTCTGGCTCCAGGGTGGATTCCACCAGCTGCTCCAGGTCTGTCAGTCTTGGTGCACGGCTCCTCCCTCCACTGTGGCTGCGGCTTCTTTCCTCTGTGTAGAAATGTTCTTTTTGGTATTGATCCGCAGATCACACCACCTTTTTTTGAGGTCATCTATGTCCCTCTGTATGACCCCAATTGCATTAACTTTGGCCTGGATCTGCAGCCAGGTGTTCCGTTTTACAGACTCTGCAACATGCAGAGACTGCTCTCCAAAGAGCTGGGTGTGGTGTTTGACCACCTCCTCCACCAGCACCTGCAGTTCTGCTGGGCTGAATTTGATCTTCCTCTTACGCTCAGCTCCATCCTTCTGGCCATCCTGGGACTCCATTATGCTGCTCAGCTATGATCAGGGCAGTCTGCTTTCTGTGTTTCCTCCAGCTCTCCAAACAGTTCAGTTGCTCTGCACCTGCATGGGTGTGGCCACTTCCGGGTACTGGGGAGGGGTAGTTGCATCTGATTGGATGGTTCCTCTGTTGCTTTGTTGCGGGGTGTGGTGGGTGTTCCTGATTGGTTGACTGGCTCACATGGGTTATTTTCATATTTTCCGATTCAGTATTTACCGATTCGGCATTTACCGAATCGGAAAATACTGAATCGGTAAATACCGATTTGGTAAATCTCATACAACCCTATGGGCCTTCAAGCCCATAGGGTTGAATGGGATTTACGGAATCGGTATTTACCTATTCGGTATTTTCCGATTCGGTAAATACCGATTGGGAATTCCAAATGTTACCGAATTGGTAATTATTACCGATTTTTTACCTACATCCCGTTTTCCGATTCTGAAATACCGAATCGGTATGATTCGGTATTTAAGAATCGGTAAACTGGGATTACCTACATCTGACCCCAAATCTTTTTAAGTGGAAGCACAATAATAATGCCCAAATCAAATCCTGTACTCATTGGGACAACAATTAGGTGGCGCCAAAGCCCTTCCCTTAGTGAGACTCTGTCTGAAAGCTTACTTGTTGATCACATAAGGTCAAGTGATAGTTTCACCATCAAGCCACACTGTAAAATCCATGATGGTTAATGACAGCCCTACTCCCTTCTGTGCTCCTGCCAGAGGAAAACAATATACATTATCTAGTTATCTAAGACACTTTAATAGTATTACAATTGTGGGTGCTCTTGAAAGTTCCATCTCAATCAGCTGGATAAATAAACAAAATGATCATGATATGCGGAGGGGAAGCATTTTTTTGTTGAAGCACACAACTTCCGCCCAATAAAAAATATACTACAGGTTCTCAACATGTGGGCGGAGCCAACGCCCCTCTCCTGGTGATTCTCACATAATTGAATGGAGACATAAAAAAACCAAGCTCTGATGCGCTGCTTTAAGTGGCGATGTAACTACACAGCACCCTATACAAGTCTAACAGGCCCTCCCCTCACATACAGTGAGTGTCTCCCAATTTCCACATTCTATGGTTCCGGGGGTCAAATGGAAGCATTGGTTGATGTTAGGCGACATAAAGTGAGTTCTTAGATGCATATACTCCTGATGTTATACAAAATAGCTGTGTCTTTGGAATTGCATGTTTTGCATAAGGAAAATGACAACGATGGAAGCTTCACCCGTTCAGTGACGTGAGGTTAGGTAGCCTGAGACTACGATGTGGGCCGGATCATGCCATGAAACACGCAAACATTTGTTGCCTCTGCGCTTCCAATTCTGCCATTGGAATAAAGCTTAGAACTCACGAATGACCCTTAAAAATGCCAAACCCTCTTTGTGGGAATAGGCAACATTCAGGTACTCCATAATTCGGTCACCACGGTTCCAAAGTTATTGGCGTTAACGTTTTCTTATCACCCTTAATACAATAATGTATCTGTTCCACTTTAATCACATCTTTCGGGAAAGTCACCTGTCCTATATTGACCTGTTGTGGATAATACAACATCAGTGTTTCAACATGAAACATTATGTGGCCATACTGCTCAAATAAAAGCCCCTTCATTACCTCAATTCAGTAACTGACGTTTATATTCAGGGTCTCTGGGCCATGACCTCTCTTCCCATGATTAGGATTCATTCCCATTGGCTTGAGAAATGGCAAAACATGAAACAGTGAATGCTGGCACTACCAGAACAACCGGTTCATGCTTGAATAGAGTAGGATAACTGGAGAAGCTAATGGCATTTGTAATCTTCTATTTCCTTCCTTATCGTGTGGCACACTTCCAAAAACCACTGTGGATTCAATTCTTCAAGCTTTGCTCAAGCATGTTTCACATAATGGGCTCGACAGCCCAGCAGGGGGAAGAGAGGGTTGAGACTGCAAGTACTGAACACTGAGCTTCCTTGCCTAGCTCCCTTTTGAACTAGACCTTGCAAACTTACGCCCATCTATGATCATTGGCTTAGGTGAGTGTCCATCCATGTTTATGGCTCTGCCTGGGCTCTCTCTACTGAACCACCTTGTCTTGTTGAACACTAGCTTGTAAGTGCATGTATATAAACGCGCATATTGTTTAAATAGGAATGCTAATACAATAACCCCCAGTATAAGGTGTTATAAAGAACTCCTAATGGAATTTAACAAGTGTTCCACTGTCATTTCTTTGTTTGCCTGTCCATTGAGGACATTGCCCCGTGTGAAGTAATTTGAGGCAATAATTTTACAGAAGCATACCACTTCATATAGTTTTTATGACAAAATTGCCTTTGCATGTTTATGATGTCAGAGCCTCGTTTGCAGATTTGCTGGAGAGACATTTTCACATCAAGGAAGTGATGTAGTGAGTAGGCGTCTTGCTGTAGATTTGTGCTGAGGGTGGAATATTAGTTGAGTCTCGCCAGTTTATGGCAATGTAGCTATGAACTGGGTACTAACAACAATACAAACACAATGAGATGCCAGACGGAGCGCTGAAACATTTCAGATATCCGAACTGCCGAGCCAGGTCTTCCATGGACCGGAAACAAGCATCCTGGGACCGTATTTCGGGGTGACTGTTTGCCCGAAGTTGGCAGGGTATGCCCAGACGTGGGTCCCTTGCTCACCTCGCCACTGGATTCAAGCGAGCCTGGCTGATGAGGAGTGTTATCCCGAAACCGGTTCCAGGATGCTTATTTCTGGGCCACCGAAGACCTGGCTTGGCAGGTCAGACTGGACAGTTCCCATGAGGGACAGGGTCAAGACTGATTTGCATATGGCTGGGTCTATACTGGGGTGGCATGGTCAGAAAAAGAACAATGGATTTAACCCAGATCTATTGACTGGGGGTGAATGTTTGATTTGCTCTGCATTCCAGCCATCATCTGTGTGTATTTTGCTTTCTCGCCCTCAGTGCGCCGGGTATACCCAGACGTAGGTCCCGGGTTCACTGTGCCACTGGATTCAAGCTAGCCTGGCTGATGAGGGGTGCTACCCTGTAACCGATCCCAGGATGCTTGTTTCCGGTCTAGCAAAGACCTGGCTTGGCAGTTCTGGTTGAACTGTTCACATCAGGAACAAAGTCAAGACTGATTTGCATATGGCTGGGTCTGAACTGGGGTGGCGAAGTGAGCTAAAGAACGACGGTGGAATCAACCCAGATCTGTGACTGGGGGGTGAGTGCCTGAAAAGTTTCAGCGCTCCGTCCATTATCTCCTTGTGTTTGCTTTGTTTGCCCGAAGTGGGCTGGGTATGCCAAGATGTGGGTCCCTTGCTCAGTTTGCCACTGGATTCAGGCTAACTTGGCTGGTATGGGGTGTTGCCCTGACACCGGTCCCAGAATGATTGTTTCCGTTCCAGCAAAGACTGGAGTTGACAGTTTGGGCTGGACTGTTCCCATGAGGAACAGGGTCATGACTGATTTGCATATGATTGAATCTGAACTGGGGTGACGAAGTGAGCTAAAGGACGATGATGGATTCAACCCAGATATGTGACTGGGAGTGAGTGTCTGAAACGTTTCAGCACTCTGTCCATCATTTCCTTGTGTTTACTAACAACAATAGCCAATAGGCACGGGTGAGACCACAGCCATACTTATTGTGGCCTAGTTGACTGTCTCTTCCTTCTCCTCTGTGGGACTGTAGCTTCCTTTGGGATGGCACACAGGGCAGTGGAATGATCTTTTGGGGTTTTGTGGCACATGCATGAATGGTACATGACAATAAGCAGACTCAACCAATTGCACAAACGTGAAATGAGTGGCAACGGAAGCTTCTCACGTACACAAAGTACTTTTGTATTGGTGTGCAAGACCTTGTATGCATTTATAATATGAGCACCATACTGGACCTGACTGGAAACCTTAGGGTTACTGGTCCTTCCATATGCTTGGTATGTGTTTATTCAAATCTCTCTGAGCAGCGTAACACATATGAGGCTATTCAGTATTAAAGTACTTGTTTTGAGAATAGATTCCTGTATCAAGATGTATTCCAGTTCTTAAGGGGTTACATCAACATCACTAAAAGGCTCGTATTTCGATTCCTGTCTCTGGTACTGCTTCATCAATCCAACTCGACCCAGGTGTTACCTTTGGTATTTCTTTCTCAAAGTAATTCGGGGATTCCTCCATCTGAACAACAGCTGTTTTGTAGATAAAGACCTTTTCCCCTTCTGTATGCTCCCTCTCAATGTTTCCACACTTATCTGAAATAGAGAGGTTTTCCGGCAAATGATTGGTCTTGTTCCCTTTCTGCCTCCTCACCTGACTAATCCCTACCTGGCTTTTATAAGAATTGGCTTTTCATTTCCTCTTCTCCATCTCCACTGTTCAGGTATCCATTGGTCGTCACCACCCCTTCTTGTCTCTGACCATCTGCTTGTATTGGTTCCTGCACCCTTAGGCTCCACCGTTTACAAAACCTATGCCCCCAGTGGCTTTTTCTCCTCACAGTGTAGTCATGGCATTTCTGGAGTTTCCTCTTTGGTATGCCTGTTATCAGTGGCCGCTGGTGACATTTGAAAATGGTGTGGTGTAAAACAATTGTCGTACTGCACCGCCGTGTGCGAGCGTAGCAAGCGTGCCCAAACCACTTACAGGGGTTTCAGGGGGGGGGGGGGGGGGGGGGGGGGTTTCGCCCCCTGAGAAATGATTGAAAAAAGAGTGGGCAAATGGTGAATTTTCAAGCAAGTTTGAGAAAGAGTCAGAGGAAAGAGGTTAAATGACCACAGTCAGTGGAAAGAGGTTAAATTACCACAGCCAGAGAAAGAAGGTTAAATAACCAGAGGACGGAGGTTAAATAATCCGAGCCAGAGGAAAGAGGTTAAATAACCACAGCCAGGGGACGCAGGTTAAATAACCAGAGGACAATGGTTAAATAACCAGTCTCTGACTTTCTGCTCGTATTGATTCCTGCACCCTAAGGCTCCACCCTTTACAAAACTCATGCCCCCAGTAGCTTTTTCTCCTAACAGTATAGTCATGGAATTTCTGGAGTTTCATCTTGGTATGCCTGTTATCAGTGGCGGCTGGTTACATTTGAAAGTGGCGTGGCGTAAAATGATTGTCGTACTGCACTACAGCGAGCGAGTGTAGAAAGCGTGGCCAAATCACCTACAAGGGTTTCGGCCCCCCCCCCCCCCGCGGGAACTTTTTGAAAAAAGAGTGGGCAAATGGTGAATTTTCAAGCAAATTTTAGAAAAGAGTCAGAGGAAAGAGGTTAAATGACCACATCCAGAGAATTTTTTTTTAAATAACCAGAGGACGGAGGTTAAATAATCAGAGCCAGAGGAAAAAGGTTAAATAACCAGGGTACGCAGGTTAAATAACCAGAGGATATTGGTTAAATAACTAGAGCCTGAGGGCCGAGGGTAAATATCAATAGCCAGGGGACGGAGGTTAAATGACCACAGCCAGGGGACGGAGGTTAAATGGAGATGGCTGTGGCGAAAAGTGCAGCAATGCCGCATGCACATAGCACCTTATGAGTGTAGTGTTCATGTGAGTGCCGCATGCACACCTCACCCTATGTTGGCAGTGTTCATGGGACACATCACCTTTAAGTTAAGCATGTCTACAAGGGTATTGAGCTCAGGTTAATTTAGTGACTTTAGTGGTTCACCCTGACAAGGGTTGTTGTTATTACTTGAGGTGGGTATTCACCCCCATCAATTAATACCCCACTTACTTACAGGGGAGATTCAACTTCCCTTCTGTAAAATCACTAGCCTGAGTGGACATGCCAAAACACACATATTTGGTACCACTGGACCCTTTTCTGAACGGATTGCCTGCACCAGGACGCCAGAGGAGCGCGGCGGACTTGCTGCTTGCTGACCCTTTGCCACCACTGTCTCAACGACTCGCCGGACCCGCTTCGCGGGTCCCGCAGCGCGTCGCTTGCTAGGAGGCAGCACCAAGGTTTCCAGGAGGAGCGCGGGGACAGGCGAGTGAACCAGCGGGGCTGCGAGCACAGGCAGGGGACTCCAGTGTCCAGGAGCCCCTGCGCGCCCAATCAACAACACCTGGGCTGCTCTCCCCGCTGGCCACGCCCCCCCGCCAACGGAGGTAAAAGCGGACTTCACCTTGAGCCTGTGGGACCCTTTTCTGAACGGATCGCCTGCACCAGGACGCCAGAGGAGCGCGGCGGACTTGCTGCTTGCTGACCCTTTGCCACCACTGTCTCAACGACTCGCCGGACCCGCTTCGCGGGTCCCGCAGCGCGTCGCTTGCTAGGAGGCAGCACCAAGGTTTCCAGGAGGAGCGCGGGGACAGGCGAGTGAACCAGCGGGGCTGCGAGCACAGGCAGGGGACTCCAGTGTCCAGGAGCCCCTGCGCGCCCAATCAGCAACACCTGGGCTGCTCTCCCCGCTGGCCACGCCCCCCCGCCAACGGAGGTAAAAGCGGACTTCACCTTGAGCCTGTGGGACCCTTTTCTGAACGGATTGCCTGCACCAGGACGCCAGAGGAGCGCGGCGGACTTGCTGCTTGCTGACCTTTTGCCACCACTGTCTCAACGACTCGCCGGACCCGCTTCGCGGGTCCCGCAGCGCGTCGCTTGCTAGGAGGCAGCACCAAGGTTTCCAGGAGGAGCGCGGGGACAGGCGAGTGAACCAGCGGGGCTGCGAGCACAGGCAGGGGACTCCAGTGTCCAGGAGCCCCTGCGCGCCCAATCAGCAACACCTGGGCTGCTCTCCCCGCTGGCCACGCCCCCCCGCCTATCACCCAATGAAGACATAGCTGTAGAGACATAAGGAGCGCAGTATCCCCGCTTCGCGGGAGCGACCGGGAGAAGCCCGGGACAAGGGCGGGACCGTTTGAGGCCTAAGAGGTCTGGGCTGGGCCACGTTACTTGGTTCTACGGCAAGCCATTTGCATGTGAGTCTGTTTCCATTTTCTTGTGGCAAGCTCCCCACTGATCATTATGTGCACACGAGCTACACGAAGTAAAACTGCAAGGGGACTTGGTGGACCTAGTGGGACTCTGGATGACTTTTTATTCAAGACCAACCTGGCGATTGACCACGAAATTAACAAAATGCAACACAGAGTCTCCCTTGAACTTGATGCTGCCCGTAAATTGTCCCTTAATATTGCCTCCTCGAAAAAATCGTCTCTTGGCAACCTTGCTCTAGCTCTTACCCCTGAGCGCACAACAGGTCCTCGCCCCCTGCTCACTTTAGTAGATGTACATCACTGCCCTACTCTGCCCCCAAGTGACCTAGATAGGGACCCTCCACCAAATCCTGCGGAGGAGGTAGCGCCACTTAAACCTGCAGACAGTGTAAGTTCACAGGCGAAGAGCAAATCACCTAGGGTTGCTACAAGGGTTAACAACATTGCAAAAAAAGGCGCTTCAGGTACCACTGCCAACAACAACACAGCTAAATGCAATCAATATTCTACAAATACTTACTCTGCAAGTTCCCTGCACAGCCTCATCTCAGCAGCTCACAGTTGGTCACCAAGCCAACCGTTTTTCCTTGACACTTGAAGCTACCAAGAAATCTTCAGTTTACTTCTCAGTTGTGCAAACTGGAAATTCAGGGCAGGCTGTCAGGGACAACACAATTCTTCACAGAGTGACTTCCTGGATGACTGATCACCCATAAACAATTACTCCTTCAAAATCCATTCCCGTTTCACACCTCACCAGTCACAGCTCTGCCACACTGTTTAGAGCTCTAATACCCCCTTTGTGGCTCACTCAAATAAGACAATGAGATTGAATTAAAAGTGCGTTTTAAGGGCAGGTACTGTTCTTTAACATGAAATGGAGAGAACCCACACTTTACAACACTGCTACAATACATTCAATGGGAGAATATTGGCATTTTTCAGGAGCAAACAGATACTTTGGCTAGTGAGTACGAGTACTTGTCTATTTTCATTATGGCACTAGCCCTGACCAGTGCGTGAATATTCATCCACCCTCTGCCAGTCACAAGGAGATGCACACACCACCTACCATTGTCAGACATTCATGCTTTCCAAAACTGAAACATATGCGCCAAAAATGTCACCCATCCTTGTATTCTTACAACAATCATTTAAATCAGACCATTGTCCTGGATTAGATTTTTTTTTTTAATGATGTTTTTCTGCCGGGGTTGCTGTATCTTACTGGAGAAGCGTCTCCATGATTGTAGTCGGCGGCAGGCGCGCACGAAGGAGCACGCAGAGCCGGTCACAGTCAGTAATTGCAGAGTCAGTGGCAAGGATGAGAAGATAATGAGAGAGAGGCTTGGCCCCGGCTGCAACAGAAGCTGTGGAGCTGTGAAACACATCGAAGGAACGAGGCGTGGAAATCACTGATTCATAAACACCTTGTACTGGCTACAAACATCTAATTGGACTTTTCCCGTGGACCTCGGAGGGGCCGAGGCCTGGGCGAGGCAAGCCTTGGAAGCAGGTGAAGGGAAGGAGTGATGCTAGGCCAACGACTGGTGGGTGCACTTTGAATATGAAGCAATGCGGTGCCGCTCAGCTAGGAGATCGCAGTCGCGGCCGGCAAGACGGGCATGGGAGGGTCGCCGGGGGGGGGGGGGGCGGGGGCGACGTTTTAACTAGGCAGCCTCCCTCCCCTCCCCTACGCCAATCACAACTCTGCAATGGCAGCATTTTGATTGGTGCGGTGCAGCGGACGGCGCCCTAGCCGGGCTCTTCTAGAGAAGCCATTTTCTCTATGAAGGCTGCATGCAGACTACATAGAGAAAATGTAGAGTGCGCATGACTGATTTGGTCAGCCCCAGAGGGCCGACCATACAGTCAGGGCCCACAACAGTGGGCAAGCCACTGCCCCCCGCCCTCGAGCAGGACCACCTGCCCCCAACCAGGCACTTCTGCTTTCTTGCAGTGTGAGAAGCATAAACATAACATGGTAGTTTTACCATTTTATGTTTCTGCTTCTTGCACTGCGAAAAAGAAGTGGGGCGACTCCCCCTTGCCCCAATGGAAGAGCCATGTATTTTGTCACGCTTGCACACTGGGTCATCAGGGTTTTTGCAGTTGTTGCGTGCTCTAGGGTGTACTCTCCGTCGTGGAGTACTAGTGTTAAAGAAGGAACAGCGTGACCCTTGATTGGGTGACGTCCCCTAGTCACAGCTTAGTCTCAAAAGGGTTGTAGAGTTCTTTCTCTATTAACTACTTTAAATGTGGATCATCAAACAATATCCAAATCCTTTGTATTCAAAGATCCTTTATTTCTTTTAATGCATTATTTTCTTATTTCATCTGATCAATTCAAAACAAGTTTATGGCATCCAGCCTTATACCCAGAGTTTCATCCATCCAATGCATTTCGGCAAATAGTTAGCTTTCATCAGGGACTGGGTTCTATAAATCAAAAATACATGATCATGTATGAGGATACATCAAGGAACACACATATGAGAATAGTTCTGCCTGTACCAAGAAACTAAATGATTAAATAATCAAGTGCCCATTGTTAGTCTAATTCAGAGTGACATAACTACGAGCGGGGTGAATCAATAAAGAAGTTAAAACTACGAGGGTTAAAACAAAATAGCCTGGGGAGAACGTGCAGCTATATACTGGTGCTTATTGGTTTTCTGATTAAAGGAGCGAGTGAAAGAAAACAAGGTAAGCCGTGACATGAATTAAAGGTTTAGCGAACAAAATGAAAGGCGACCACCTATTTTAATTCTAGTTGTGATAAAGTCGTAATTCATCTTAGTAAAAAACAAGAACAGTGATGTGCCTGAGGTTAATTGGTATCGCGAGTTATTCGAAAAAGCGTCTTCACGCTCGCAAAAAAAAGGGGTAAGCCGCGTGCACTTACTCGTGAAGGAGAAAGTATCTGGACGCTCGTTATCGGCCGGTTCCAAAAACGTTCAGTGTGCTGTTAACCGGGACTGCATATGAGGCGATACTGATTCGCCAACACTTTAATCAACAACGAAAACTGACTCAGCCAAAGATTATCCCTGGCAGCCATCTTGGAGAGTATAAAAAACGCGAAAATTAAAACACAAAAGTGAAGTGATTAAGGCATGCCGTGACTTAATTAATCAATTCTAAGTGACACTATTAAACACATTCGAAATTATTTATGATGTGTTGCCATGAAAATTAAATTAAATATAAACGGGAGCAATGAGATTTATACATGCGATGTCATGGTAATCAAGTAAAAAAACCAATGTCTTTATAAGTAAAACTGTATTCCGTGCGGTCATTCATTCCAGTCGGTTTCAAGGTCTCCATTTTATAAATCCAGATATTTTCACGTTGTAATAAGTTCTTGTTATTATCCACACCTTCTTGCCTCACAACAGTTTCCAAAATGGAGAACCTTAATTGGCTTATGTTATGTGAAGCCTCACAAAAATGAGCTGCAACTGTTGACTTCATCATTTTATTGCGAATGTTTGATTTGTGCTCATTCAATCTTGTCTTTATTTTTCTCTCTGGTTTTCCCACGTAACCTTGTCCGCAGGGACATTTCAACAGGTAGATGACATTCATTGTGTCACATCTGGCTGATACCCGTAGTTTGATTTTATAACCTTTGCTGGGATGGGTAATAAAGTTCCCTCTAATGATGCTATTGCAGTGACTGCAATTGTAACATGGTAATGTTCCATGAAAGGTTTCATTGGGCTTGGGCTCCCTAGGTTTAATCATGCTTCCCAGATTTCTCGCCCTTTGATAGGCGAACAGAGGCATCTCACAGCAGGGTCGGATTGGGATCACAATTCGGCCCGGGCACTGACGAAAAAAGTGGCCCACATTCAAGAGGCGTGGCCCATATTTAAGGGGCGTGGCCCACATTCAAGAGGCGTGCCCTTTCATGAAACTCCATTTGCACAGACAAGGAATGAAAGTTGGAGGATACTGTTCTTGCACAGGACACAGGGCCAAGGTGACAATGGCCTACATGCTGAGCAACTAAAAAAAATAGCAGGGGCGTGGCTAAGATGGCGGCCTGAGAGGACGCGTTTTCGTGGAGCTCCTCGTCCCGATCCCCCGTTGCATAGCCATGCCGCAGCATCTCGCCCAATTTTGGGGTACAAGGTGCCCCAAGCTCGCTGAACCAGACAGGAGGCCGTCTGTCCGTTGATCCGGCCCCGGAAGCCCCGGGCGGACCCACCCGCCACGGTCGTGCGGCGGCCCCGGGCCCTTTGGCGCCAGAGTGGATGGCGCAGCCGAGTGCGGAGCCGCGGGGCCGGGCCCGCGGGGCGGCGCCTGAGATCAGGGAGGCCGGACCGAAGGAGCGGCGCCGGGAGCAGTGACCCGCTCGTGGAGTCAGCGGTGCAAGCAGCGGCCCCGCCGGCGGCCCTGGGAGGACCCCGCGGACGGCCCGGCGGAGGAGCGAGGTGCGGCGACCAGAAGATCTACGCGAGGCCCCGGCTTGGGCCTTCCCCCCTTCTCCCTGCAGGGGGGTGAGGTACTACGAGCCCCCGAGACGAGACGACCTCTGGGGGGCGGTCAGTCGAGCATCCTCCACCCCGCGCTCCCAACAGCCGGAGACCAGAGCCAGAGCCCGAAGACGCTACTCACCGGCCGCTGGGCGGCCATTTTCCACGCGGTCTGGGGTACGGCGCGGACCGAGCTCCCCCGAGATGTCCAATAACGGCCGCCGACCCCCCCACCCAAAGGCAAAGAGCGCGAGGAGGGCGACACTCCGGCCACCAAGGCCTTCATGGAGGACCTGTTCTCCTCCCTTAAAGTGGACTTTCAGACCCTCCGGCAAGATATGGCGGGGGAATTCAGGGAACTCCGCCGCGATGTTGACGACATTGGTGAGCGGGTGGCGGCCGTTGAGGCATCCGACCAGACCAGGAGCGCGGAGGTGGAACATTTGCAGCAAGAAATACTCCGGCTCCACGACCAACAGACTCAGCTCCAGGCCCATGCCGAGGACCTGGAAAACCGGTCCAGGCGCAACAATATCAGGGTGAGGAACGTGCCGCTCAAGGCTGAAGGAAGCGATGTTGCCGCCTACCTACGGGACTTATTCCGGGAGGTCCTGGGAGAGGGAGACAGCCTCGACATTCGCATCGACAGGGCCCACCGGGTCGGCGTGGCACGCAAGGCGCCAGCCCCCCCGCCCGACATCCTGGCCTTCCTCCCGGACTACCCCCTCAAGGAGCGCATCCTGAAGGCTGCCCGCCAAAAACAACCTCTCCACTTCAGGGACCACGCCATCGAGCTTTTCCAAGACCTGTCGGCGATCACTCTCCAAAAGAGGCGAACATTCAAGGTGGCGACTACTTTTCTCCGGGATAAAGGTATCCCGTACTCCTGGGGCCATCCCTTTAGATTGATTTTTAAGTGGAACGGCACACTTCACCAGCTTCGGTCCCTACGGGAAACTTGTGCAGTGCTGGGCCTCGCTGCAGAGGAGGAGAACCAGGACGACGACGAGGGCCCCGGGCCCTCCCAAGCGCGATCTTCCCGCTCCCAGGCGGACGGCTGGCAAACTGTGCGGAACCGCCGTTCCCCCAGGAAAGGATTCAAGCCGGACCCCTCGGAGGTCGAGATGGAGCATGCCGCGGCGATTCAGAAAGTCTCCACGGACACCGCGGCTGTGCCTTGAGGAGTCATGTGCACGAAGGTAGACTAAAGCATAGCACGATGTATGGGGGGCGGGACGGGGGGCTCCAGGTCCGCCATTGCCACGTTTTCCCATTTTCAGAGACTTCACCAGGGGCCTGGACAATTGCCGCATAGGCTCTGGACAATGTGTTCTTGTTGGGGATTGTTGGTTTGGGTTTTGGGTTTGGGGGGGACATGTTCGGGGCTGGGGGGGGGTACTCGGTGTGTTCGGGATGTGCTAAATACTGCAGGATACGGGGAGGGCGGGTGGGGGCTGGCCCCGCGGCGCTTCATTTCCACACTCTCCCATGGCAGTTGAAGGGGTCCGTGTCTTATCTCTTAACGTGAAGGGGCTTAACAACCCGATCAAACGCAGAGCAGTGCTTTCTTTTCTAGAACATTCCGGGGCTGAACTCTGCTTACTACAAGAGACGCACCTGCTGGCTTAGGACTGGCACCGCATGAAAGCTAGGGCCTTCCCGCAGCAGTTTTTCTCGGCGACTCCCGAGAAGAAGGCGGGGGTGGCTCTCCTGGTATCTAGGCATTTTAAGGGGCAGGTGGGCGGTAAGGTGGCCGAGATCAAGGGCAGACTCCTTGCTTACACTATCCACATTGGCACGCTTTCTTTCACACTTGGATCGCTCTACGCGCCTAATGCCCGCCAGGAGGCCTTCCTGCGGGGGGCCCTGTCGGAGGCGCTGTCTGGCGACCTGAGGCATGTCTTGATCGGGGGGGACCTGAACCTGGTCATGGACAATGAGAAAGACAGATCAGGCAAGAGGTTTGGGGACTCAGGGGCACTTTCAGCAGCGGGAAAGCAGTGGCTCACAGATAGGGGGTTGATAGATGCTTGGCGGGAATTTCATCACACTGCACCAGGGTACACTTTCTACTCCGCGGTCCACCACACCTACGCCAGAATAGACCACTTCCTGTGTTCTACTGCCCTCCTTCCCGCGCTTACAGACATTGACACTACCCCGGCGGCACTGTCGGACCACGACGCAGTGGTCATCCAGCTGAGCGTTCCTCACACACCCCCACACAAAGGACGTTGGAGGCTTAGGGAGAACTTACTGTCCAGACAGGGGACGGTCCAGAGGCTTTCACAGACCATCACTGATTACTTGGGGGTTAACGACACTGGGGAGGTAACCCAGGCGACTCTATGGGGGGCACTCAAGGCGGTAGTCAGGGGCGACATCATAGCGATAGCGGCCGCAGACAACAAAGAGCGCAGGGACCGCCGGAGGGAGCTGGAAGAGCAGGTAACGACATTGGAAAGGGCCCACAGCCGCACGGGAGCCCCCCGCATCTGGCGCCAGCTTACAACAGCTAGGGCCCAACTGGCGGGCCTGGACCTCGACAGGGCGGAATATGCAGCGCTTCGCCTCCGCCACACGTACTACGTGGGGGGCGATAAAACAGGTCGCCTCCTGGCCAGCACCCTTAAAGCCAAAACAGTCCGCTCCAGGGTCCCGGTCATACAGGGGGACGGCGGCGAGGAGTTCCGGGACGATGCCAGCATAGCCGAAGCTTTTCGCGCCTTTTATGCCCAACTCTACGCCGCGGACCCGGCCATCGAGGGTGAGGCCGGGCGGGCCTACCTCGAGACCGTGGAAGTCACTTCCCTCAATGAGTCCAACGCCAGAGCCTTGGATAGCCCTATCCGGCTGGAGGAGGTGGTGTCGGCCATTGCCAGACTTAAACCCCTGAAGGCTCCGGGCCCAGACGGGTTTTCCCGCGGGTTTCTATAAAACCTTTTGCCACCTCCTCGCGCCGGTTCTCATGAAGCTTTTTAACTCCTTTGGGGGGCCGGGTTCGATCCCAGCAGAGATGTTGGAGGCAGACGTCGTAGTCCTGCCAAAGCCAGGGAAGGATCCCAAGAGATGCGCGGCCTATAGGCCGATATCACTGCTCAATGTCGACCTGAAACTTTTCACGAGCATTTTGGCTTCACGCCTCGGCCCATGCCTCCCGGGCATTATTGAGCCCGACCAGGCAGGCTTTGTCCCCTCCCGCCAATGCGCGGACAACACCAAACGCATATTGCATGTCATCGATAAGGCCCACTACAACGCCTCGGACGCCGCACTGCTTTCAGTGGACGCCGAGAAAGCGTTCGACAGAGTGGACTGGCGATTTCTCGATCACACTCTAGCGAAATTTGGGGTCGGCCCCCGGTTTCGCTCTTGGACAGGAGGCTGCTATGCGACGCCCAGAGCGACCATAAAGGTGAACGGGCTCAGCTCAAAACCGTTTGATATCCGACGCGGCACACGACAGGGCTGTCCGCTCTCGCCACTCTTATTCGCCCTATACGTCGAGCCCTTCGCTCAACGGATCCGAGATAATGGGGCAATCACAGGTGTTCGGTTCGGGGGCGCGGAGCAAACGATCAGCCTATACGCTGACGACATATTGGTCGCGGTGGACAATCCCAAGGACTCCCTGCCCGCCTTCCTTTCTGAAATGGAGGCCTTTGCCGTGGTGTCGGGTTTTAAAATGAATGTTCAGAAATCAGTGGTCCTCCCACTAGGGCGCAACACCAAGCCTGCTCACAGTCGCGCGCTTCGCATAGGGGGACTGGAAGTCAGCACCACGGTACCGTATCTAGGGATAGATTTGACTCCCGCAACTGCTCAAACGATCGAACTTAATTACACTACACTGCTTTCCCGGGTGCAAGGGGATATCGCTCGCTGGAGGCAAAAACCACTGTCCTGGCTGGGACGCATAGCGGCTGTTAAAATGACTCTTCTCCCTAAGATCCTCTACCTCTTCCAGACTCTCCCGGTCACCCCCCCGCTTCGTCGCGACCTGGCTTTGCGGGTTACTGCCGAGGGGGGCCTGGGAATCCCGGACTTGCGCCGCTATTTCCAAGCTGCGCAACTCCGATATCTGCTGGAGTGGTCCAGACCCACCTCCGAAAAACACTGGTTATTCCAGGACAGGGCCATGGCGGGCATGCCGCTGTGGAAGGTCCCTTTCCTGGCGCGCCCGGACAGGCCGGCATATTTGAGAAAATCCCCTATCACTAGGACCCTACTACAGGTCTGGAACGCCACTGCTGTCCCGAAGGGCCTCACGACTTTTCCATCACCAATGACACCCCTGTTGGACAACCCAGCCTTCCCCCCGGGGCTCCCGCCGGGCTCGTTTCCCCAGTGGCGAGTGTCGGAGTGTCGATCGGCAGGCCACTTGTTTGACACGGATGGCTTTCTCCCGTGGGACGAGGTGGTGGCGGGCTACGCCCTCAATAAGCCCCACCGCTACCAGTATTTCCAATTCCGCCACTGGCTGACTCACCCTGAGGTTGCCCCGCTGGTGGGCCGCCCAATGACTCCATACGAGAAATGGCTCGTGACTAAAAAGTCGGACTCTGGGTCCATTACCGAACTGTACCTCTTGCTCTCCCCACCCCCTCCTGAGGAACGATCTGCAGGCCAGAAACGGTGGGAGCGGGAGTTGGGACGCTCGCTGTCTGATAGAGAATGGCGGGACATATTTCACAGAGCACACCACACTGCGCGAAACACAGCTAGCAGGGAGGCAGCGGTGAAAATTGCATGCTACTGGCACCTGACCCCCGAACGCCTTCACCAGGGTAACCCAAGCAGAGATCCCACTTGCTGGAGGGGGTGCGGACACACCGGGACCATGCTTCACATACTATGGGACTGCGAGGCTGTTAAGGAGTACTGGGAGGTGGTGCTGAAAGACATCAACACTTATTTTGACACTGACATCCCGCGCTTCCCGGCATACACAATTCTTGGGCTCCCCAATACACTCATGTTCCCTCTTAAGTCAATGCGGGGGCGGCAGATGGGGTTGGCCATGGGGGCGGCGACACACCACATTCTGTCACTATGGGGCACGCCGAGGAAACCCACGCACACGGGGTGGCTGCAAAGGCTATGGTATATCATGGGGATGGAGAGAATCCAGGCCTCGCTCACACAGACCTCAGACGCCTTCCGCGAGACATGGCAACCGCTTCTGTCTTTACTGTCTCAAGAATTCACGGAGCTCACATGCCCGAAATACCTGAGGGTCCTGAAACTGGCGGAGGAATTCCGGGGGGGACGACCAGGGCAGAACATAAAGTCTAATCCAGCTCTCGCTCTATCCCCGTTATGCTTACTAGTAACACACCGAGGGGGTGGGGGGGGGGGCCTTCGTTGGGGGGGGAGTTGGCTTGGGGGCGGAGGGGGGGTTCAGTTTTGGGGGGGGGGTAGAAAAGAGTTCTTGCACTTGGAGATGGGCTTGTTTTTGCCGCATGATTTCAAATGCCTGCTCAGTTTCTCAGCCGGCTGGACTTTAGCGACACAAGCCTACACCCGCAGCATTTATTTTATTGCCTTGCCATTGATGATTGTATTTTTTGTCTTCTCCCGCTGTATTTTGTTGCACTGTGGAACTCAATAAAAATGTATCTGATCAAAAAAATAGCAAGGCCCCTTTTTGTCACAAAATTATTCCAGCCCTCCAGCACAGGAGCACCTGAAAAGCAGCAGAGCCCCTGCTATTACTAACCTACTCAGCCCTCCCCAGACCTTCAGCTCAGGAGCACATGAACAGAGGTAAGGCCCCTGCAATTAGTAAATTAATCAACCCTCCAGGCCTTGGGAAAATGTCCTGGCAGGGGAGCACAAAACACAGCTTTCTGTGTCATCCAAGGTAGCCAGGTAGCCAGGGGGGAGGCTGAGGTGAAGCTGGTGCATGGGAAGTGCCTTCCCAGTGTGTTCTGGCAGTTTGAGTATTTACCATTTACTGTAGTATTATCCTTGTACCTGTGTATGGTACCCTTTTCTAACTTGCACACGTCACTTTTCTCTTGTAACACACTGTTTGCTACCTCTCACTTTTGTTTGCTTTAGATACTTGCACAAGTGCAACCATTGCCTACGTAACGTTTGTTCTTGTGCTGGAGTGTCTGCCATTAATTGCAGTATTATACCTCTACTTGTATTTTGTACGCTTTTGTAACCTGCACACATATCTCTTTTTCCTCCTATAATGTATCGTTTGCTCCTCTTGTATTTTGGTTGCTCACTATTGTCACTTTTGATTCATGTAACTTAACGTTTGCTTTTGTAATTTGTCCACTTATAATTTTCTCCTCATGTATTATTGCTGTTCCTAGTGTGAAGCGCTCTGACACCTTCGGGTAAAGTCCGCGCTATATAAAATCGCATAAATAAATAAATAAAACAAAAAAATTCCAAACATCACCAGGCCCCCACAGCAAGACCCATTCTTCCTCGCCCACTATGCCCTGAATGTGAAGGGCTGAAGGCGAGGTGCTAAGACTAACACCGTTTCTGGGCTGCATGGGCGCCAGGGGGCCAAGGTGCAAATGGCTCAAAGGCCTAAGAAACACCTGGCCCCCAGGGAGGCCGATTATTGCAAACAATCACCCCTCCCCAGTCGAGCCTCGGCTTGATTGCTTGGCAGGGTAGGGGTGAAGGAGAGCCCACAGCTGACAATCGCTGTCTGGCCGCACAGCGAGGCTGCTTTCATTTTCTCAGTCTCTGTCTCCATGCACTCTGTGGGCCGTTTTTTTTTCTCCCCTTTCCTAGTCCACTCTCTGTGGACTGGGACAGGGGAGAAAAAAAACGGCCCACAGAGGGCACTGAGGCACCGGCCCTTCGGCCCATTCCCGATGTTGCCAATCCGCCCCTGTCTCACAGAAGATGTTGTTAAAATCTGTTTCTTGAGATAGTATCATGCAGTGCTTTCTAATGATGTTTTTAAATGCTTTGCTTTTTGTTGAATATTTTGACACAATCACCACTCTTGTGTTTTCCTTCTTTGTTGTTTTTGTTAATAGATCTCTTCTGTTTTTCTGTGCACATCTTATTCTGGCATCATCCAATGTGTCTTGAGGATATCCTCTGTCTCTGAATCTTTTTTCCATTTCCTTAATTCTAATTTCAGCTTTTTCAGGTGACGATACTATCCTTTTTACTCTTAACATTTGTGAGTACGCTAGATGCTTCTTTAAGGAATCTTGATGGATGCTGTTGTGATGTAACAGATTGTTACGGTCCGTAGGTTTGCGATGAATGTCAGTCTCAAACTGTGAGCCTTTTCTGTGGATCTCTACTCCCCCATTCCCCAATGGAAGAGCCGCCACTGCCTGTTGTTCTGGCTTCCTTGTCAGACAGACGGCTTACGTGCAGATGAGAAATAATGCAATCCGTGGCCTTTCCATTTCTGTCTTGGGATTCTGTACCCAGGCCCCTCTTCCTCTTTGCTGCACCAAAAGACCTCAGTCTAGCGGGGACTCCCCTTCCACCCATTTGGTGCCACTTTACTGACAATGGGAGCCTCTTCTCTAGGCGTCCGTTGTTGGGGTGGCTCCATTTTCTTTGGGGAAGTGCCCTTGTACATCTCCTTACATTCACCCGCCATTGAGCTCTGTCATTCAAGCAAGGCATTTCCATGCTACTTCAATGAGTAGCTATCTGTCTTCATCAATTTCACTACCTTATGCATTATCTAGAAGGCATATGGTTGTAAGCAAAAAATCTTTCCAATACTTGATGATCATTGTCCATTCTGAGCCAACCAAGTCAATGGGGCATGGTCGGGTATCACCCTGAAGGGACACCCTAACAAATAGTGCATCCATGGCCCATCATGTTACTTTTCAGTGGTTGCATATGCCATCTTGTGAGCTAACAGTTGCTGACTAGTGTATAACAGTGGGTGTTTACCATCATCAAACCTCTGTAGCAAGACTGCCCCAAGCCCAGTTCCAGATGCATCTGTCAGGGTCATCCCGTATCGGACGCACAGCATCGAGCATCTGCGTTGTTCGGGGTCGCGGAGGAACTGCTCTATGGCATACCCGGAAGTGATCTAAAAAATGAAAGAGGGTCCCTGGATACAATAAAACTCAGGAAAGGGAGGCAGGGAACAAAGTAGAACAAGAACAAACCTCTCCTCGGTATCACATCAATATATCGGTAGTATATCCTTCATTGAATATATATCAACATTGTCCCACAGCAAAACCTATTTGGAAAACATATTCTTTTTTTTATTATTGTAATTTTCAGACATAAAAAATATAATCATAACACAATAGTGCTTTGAACATACTCATTCTATATGTACAGTATTGTCAAATATACAAATATAATATATACAACCCCCCCACCCCCAAAAATTAGATAGCAAAAAATGTCATTCATTCATCTGATCACACCAAGCATTCATCCAGAACTACCAAACACAACTAAACCACAGTGAAATAATAATGACAAAACATAACAGTGAAAAATTACAAAAAGAGAGAGCACCGACACACGTTTCGGAAAAGGATCCGTGTCCACAGTTCCTTGGTCAGGGTGCAGTAGATAAACTTTTTGGTTGACGTAACTTTTCCTTTGAATTTTGCGAATTAAGTCACGATAATAGAATAATAACAAGGGGGCTCAATCTTGAATTTGAATCAAACATAATATCATCATGTATTCCGCTAACATCCCCCAAAAATATACAAAGGCCGTAGGTTTACACCACACAGACTGGTCTTGCTGGGTGCCGCAATCCTGAAAACTAGGGGGCATATTATCAAGGACCGGTGTTAAAATTAACGCTGTTTTATCGGCAGGAAACTGCGGATAAAACAGCGATAATGGGCTTGATAATACGCCCTTATTAATTCCCATAGAAGCCCATGTTCTGATGTTAACATGGGCTTTTTATGGGAATTAAGAAGGGTGTATTATCAAGCCAATTAACCCCCGTTTTATCTGCAGTTTCCTGCCGATAAAACTGCGATAATTTTAACACCGCTCCTTGATAATATGCCCCTAGATCCTGGTAGATATAATGCCAAAACCTATTGCAAAGGTATCCAAGGTGAGGTAGAGGTTGGAGCAAATGCCCCAGCAGTTCGCAGGACGACTAATGTCCTAATACGCTATAGGAGTAGCTGACAATAGCAGCACAGGCACATAACTTCAAAGTAGGTGGCGTGAATACCCGGAAGTGATTGCATCGAACTACAATCTCCATGATCCCTTGTCAAGCCGACACACAGCGTCTGACTCATCTATATAAGTGGTATATGAGTGGAGAGGGACCGCGCTGCATTGTCGGATATTCTGGTACCCACATTTTCGTCTTGGTGTTTGGGAACCCCCTTGAGATCTGGTAAGGGTGCTCTGCACCGCCTGTTTTACTGGATCTCTTCGTCCCTTATCGAAGGATTCTGCCTCTCTACTGTTGGCGAGCTACTTCAAGTGGCTCTTGCGGTGGAAGGCCTTGAGCTGCAGTTTTGACAGGGATTGGATCCATAGTACTTTCCCATCTTATGAAATGCTGTTGAGGTGTCCTCCATGTTGTTTTGCTGGGACTTATTTTCTATTGAAAACCTTGATCTATCTTGAGCCCATTGGTGTTACTGGAAAGCTATATTTCAGGTACTAGAGACTTCATATTTTTTTTGTGTTCCTATTTCTTTTGGCTCTCTTTAACAGGGGAAATGAGGAGAGTGGTATTGATCTACGCTCATTCCCTGTGATGCATAGTGTAGTCAGATTATGGTACATGTGGTGTTTTAATAGTGGAGGAGACTAATTTGCAGTATGTTGAATTGTTGTTATTGAATGTACATTTCTCTGTTCCATAGCAGTAGCCATTCGTCTTGCTTCGGGAAGCTCCGCATGATAAAAAAAATCATCCCCTACCTGCCACCAGACTCTCGTAAGACAGTAGTCTATGCTCTCATTACCGCTAATCTGGACTACGCAAATAGTCTGTATGCAGGTGCCCCGGCATACCTCATAAACCAACTACAGAGAGTCCAGGACACAGCAGCAAGGCTGATTTGCAACATCCCCTACCGCCACTCCATTTCACCGCATCTGATCAAACTTCATTGGCTCCCAGTGAGACTGTCCATTCAATCTAAAGCCTTAATCCTGGCTTTTAGAGCTCTTAATGATCGTGGCCCTACTTACCTGCGTCGCAGAATGAAGTTCTCACAAGCACCACGAAACCTTAGATCCAACCATCTCCGACTAATGATCTGCCCCCGTTTCCGCCTGGCACGCACGAGAGGAAGGGCCTTTGCAGTGGCCACATCCAAACTGTGGAACCAGCTGCCCATGGAGTTAGGATTTCTGACATCAGAGCCTCTATTCCGGAAAAAACACAAGACCTGCCTTTTTTCCCTGATCTAATCTACCCTCTCCCTCCCATATCCCTCTGACCCTTTCGAGATAATGTCTTCAGCGCCGGGACACCTCCGTCGGAGGTAGCTGAGCGCTCTACAAACTACTAAATAAATAAAATAAATAGCAGCTTGTTGGTGGATCTACAGAGGAACTTCAGGAGTCTTAGACATACTTCAGACAAATTGTTTTATGTTTCTTTACAGGTAGTAGAAATAGAGTGTATGATATTGTATATACTAATGTCATGTTTTGCAAATACCAGTATTCAGTATATTTATGATTCCCTGGTGTTGTTCCAGATCTCCCTCCCTGCTGTTCCCTTCCTTACCTTCCCTCGCTTGATCATCCTGGTGACAAGTGCTCTAACAGCAACTTGGCACGGAAGTATCGAGAAGTGGACCCTTCTATGCAGCAAACCGATCCTGAGGATTTTATACTGACAGAATATCCGACCCACAAATTATCATCCTCCTGATTGGGTTGTGCAGGAATGGCCACCTTAAATGATGTGATGGCGGCCCTAGCGGATGTTCAGGCTGAATTGGCAGCATCCTGTAACAAAACTGCAGCGTTAAAGTCTAGAGTAGAACGTATACAAAGGAACCCCTTTGATGTCGGGGGTCCGTATGGGTTGTCGACATCATCTGTGGTAGTTGAAATGCCTGTAACCATACCCTTGGCTACCCCAAAGAGGTATTATGGCGAGTCGGAGAAGGTACAGTTATTTTTAACACAGGTTATGCTGCATTTTTCCTGTAAAGCGGAATCCTTTCCTACCAACCAGGCTAGAGTAGCTTTCCTTATATCTTAGTTAGCGGGGGATGCTGCTCAATGGGCTGTTCCCTTAGTCAGCAGGGATGATCCTTTATTGTACGATTGGGCGGCCTTTAGAGTGGAGTTCGAAAAGGTGTTTGATAGGTGTTCAGAGTCCTTCACCACAGACAGGGAATTATTGGAGTTGAAACAGGGACCTGGTGGTATACCTCAATGCTTTTAGGAGACTGGTAGCAGAAACAAAATGGCCAGAGGCTAAACAAGCTGCGCATTTTCATCAGGGTCTTTGTGAAGAACTCAAGGATGTGATTGCCCAGATCGATCCACAGCCTACTAATTGTGAGGATCTCATTAGCTTGGTTTTACGTCTGGATCACAGAATGAAAGAACAAAAAGGGGACACCCGACGAAAAAATAGACCTATGACCAGGTTTGAGCATCCCAGGGCATTTGACCAGTCTTCTTTAACAGCGCTGGAACCCACTGAGATAGGGACTGTGCGAACAATACTCATACCAAATGAAATAGAAACGCGTCGCAAACAAGGTCTATGTTTATATTGCGTACAAAAAGGCCATTTTGTCAAGGATTGTTCGGCGAAACCAACAACCTGTTGCTTCCGTAGCAATGGAAGTGTGACAACTGCTCTGGACAAATCGTCGGAAAACTAAAAAGCTCGAGGAAGAAAGAAGGGGTTTCTTCAAGGTTGTCTTATCTCCCTTCATTACGCAATGAGAACTCTCCCCCAAAAGGACATCTGTTCATAGATCTTAACATACTTGTACAAAGCGATTGGATTCACACAAATGCTATGATAGATTCTGGAGCTACCAGACTTTTCATGGATATGAAGGAAGCACAGAGCAGAGGCATGCGATTAGTACCCACAGACACCCTTGAAGTTGAGTATGCAGTTGATGGGACAAAACTTGATTCAGGTCCTATAGGGTTTACCCCTGAGAATCTGGAGGTACGGTACGGACTTTCGCATACAGAGAGAATGAAATTCAACATCATACAGGCCCTACAATATGGCATTATACTTTGACTACCTTGTTGCAAAAACACTATCCGGAGATGGATTGGGTGAATAGAAGTGTACACATGAACTCTCCGTATTGTCAGAATCATTGTCTAAGGAGAATGGAAGGACCCGCTATGGCCTTGGCATTAGGTCTATGTATAGCTACAGCAGCAGAAAAGGAGGCCCACTTATAAGTTCAATACCAGGGGTTCAATACCAGGCGTTCGCTGAGATGTCTAACGACATTCAAGCTGGGATCCTACCACCTCATAGACGATACGATTGTCAAATCGATTTGGTCCCCGGTGCGGTGCGGTGGTGCCTAGTGGTAGGGTTTATGCCCTAACTGAGCCCGAAAACCTGCATCTCAGGGCATATCTTGACAAACATCTAGAATTGGGGTTTATTCGTCCTTATAAATCCCCACCAGCCTCTCCACTTTTCTTCATCCCAAAGGCAAATAGGGATCCTCAAGCTTGGATTGATTACCGGGCATTAAACAACATTACGGTGAAAAAACGTTATTCTTTGCCAGTAATTCCAGTATTGCTTGAACAGGTCAAAAAGGCGACAGTTTATACCAAGTTAGATCTCAAGAGTGCCTACCATTTGGTTCATATGAGAAGCAGAGATTAATGGAAGACCACGTTCAAGACTCACTATGGTTTGTTTGAGTATCTGGTGATGCCCTTTGGACTGTGCAATGCCCCGGCAGCATTCCAGTGTTTCCTTAATTACGTTTTATGAGAAATCCTAGACCACTATGTGGTGGTCTATATCGATTACATTCTCATCTATTCCAAGAACGAGAGCATACATGTACAGCACGTGCAGTCTGTGTTAACCATATTACAGAAGAATTGCTTGTTTTGCACATTAAGCAAATGCGAATTTCACATACAGACGGTGGAATTCCTTGGAGTCATGCTCACACAATCAGGACAAGAAATGGCTGAACGAAAGATCTGGGCAATGAAGGAGTGTCCAACACCACAAAATGTACGAGATGTACAATATTTCATCTTATGCGAATTTCTACCGCCGAATTATAAATACATTTTCCTATCTGGTCTCTCCAATCACCAAACTATTGAGAAAATCCATGAAATTCGAATGGAATGAAGAAGCCGAGAAAGCATTGAAGGACGCCTACATTTCTGCCCCAGTGAAAACACACCCTGATCCAGGGAAATCATACATCGTCGAAGCCGATGCATCCGATATCG
The DNA here is from genome assembly GCF_964263255.1 of Lissotriton vulgaris. NCBI lineage: Eukaryota > Metazoa > Chordata > Amphibia > Caudata > Salamandridae > Lissotriton > Lissotriton vulgaris. Next base: position 1,385,652,008 of record NC_141696.1, on the reverse strand, counting down.
CATTAGGAGCAGTCCTATGTCAGAGGCACCATTCCACAGGGCAACTACATCCTGTGGCGTATATGTCCAGAAAGCTGAATGAAGCGGAAAGTATCTACACAATTTCAGAAAAATAACTTTTGGCCATGAGGGATGCTTTTCTTGAATGTAAACACCATTTACTGGGAGCCAAACACGTTGTGACAGTCTTCACAGATCATCGAAACTTGCAATTCATGACAGCAGCAAGACATCTAACCCCCATGTACTTAGGATGGATGCTCTTCTTTGTGGAATATCACTTTATCATAACTTACAGACCTGGCAGTGAAAACAGAAAAACAGATGCTTTATCTAGACAGTCTACTGTTAAGGAATCACAAGAGATCCAAGAGCATTCTATCCTTGAACCTACGAAAGTGCTATTCGTTATACAACCTGATGTATTCCTCAAGGTGGTGATCAGAGGGGTGAATACCTTTACCTGGAGAACTTGGTTAAAAGGACATCCGGAATGGCAGTTAAAGAAAGTATTACGAATGAAAGGAAACCATATTTAATGCCAACAGATGTATTTCGTTAGAAGGTTTTTCATTGGTGTCATAGTCACCAGCGAGTGGCAAAAACCCTGGACAGAATCATGAGACAATTCTGGTGGCCATCCGTTAGAGTTGTAGATAATCAAGAGGGACTAGCTAAGTTGTGTGGAGAGACTCAATGGGTACGTATGTTAGCAAACCATTTGGCTTGATCATGAAGCCCTCACCCACCTACCTAGTTGGTGGCATGCTTCATCATCGGGCCCACCACAGTGACACCGAATGTGTCCCGGGTGTGCTTCGACTCCAGATTACTGAGGAGCTGGTATCTTGCTGAGTGTGCAGTGTTGGTGAGTGTGAGGGTGATGATTAAAAGCTATACAGTGGGTCCCAGTACCCGAGGGTGTATGGATAAACTTTAATTACTGGGCCCCTGTTAGCAACTAAAAAGGCAAACGGACGCGTTGGAGTGAATTATGACCTCCTTCGTCCTGTGTGGTCTACATGTTTCAGCCAGGCCTTTTATAACTGGCTTTCCTCAGGACCAATGAGTATGTGAAAATAAATATTTTAAGAGATTGTGATGATGTTAAAAAGATGTTGCACTCACTAAGGTGCGTTACGTGTTAGAGGGGGATTCCCTCTGTTTACTGTACACATAACATAAATGACATAGACAGACGTACAGGGTAGAGTCAATAAGTATGATAATTCAGAAACACAACGTATTGCCGGCTTCTAAGGTATGTGAACGACCTTAAACCGGCAGAAAAACTTGGCCATGCTGGTTGCATGGCTGGTGTGGTTTTAAGAATAAAACCGGAGTGGGGGTGGTGAGCTAAACAGCGGAGTCAGTGCAGGGTGAGGCACAGGCAGACCCTCCAGGATATCGCGATTTCGCGATTTGCCGCGAAATCGGCACTTTTGTAAAAATGCCGCGATTTTTACTAAAGTGCCAGCGAAATCGGCACTTTTTTAGAAATCGCGGTATTTTTACAAAAGGTAATCCATGCCTCTATATCCTGGGGGTCTGTGGGAAACCGCCTCAGCTGTTTAGGACAGAGAGGTGTTAATCATCCATAACAACAGCACCATTAGCATGTCAATACACTGGTATGCAGGAGACTACTGGAGACGGTGAAGGGTGAAGGCTTCTAGACTGGGGGAAGGGCAGCTAAATCCACCTTCGTAAACTTGGTCGACAGGACTGCTGGCACGGTGTGTGCCTGACCTTGAAAGCAGAAAGAATAGGACAGAGGCGCTGTTTCAAAACCTCCAGCTCAGAGCTATTTTTCGCGCTCAACCATTAAAAAGCAAAGTTCTATGTGTGCAGGAATAACATTTTGAAGTAAATGCGACTTTTTTTCTATTTAAAGAAAACATTCCTTCTGTCCAAAATTTGCTTTCAATGAAAACCATACATGTAGGGCTGTTGGAGCTTCGCAATCGTTTGTCTTTAAAATGGTCCATTGCTTATAACTTCCCCATAACCGAATAAGTGCTGATTGGCTATTGAAACCCATGAAAAGTGTACCAAGCCAGCACCTCCTTTTGCTTTCCCGTTTAAGGAAGAGGGAGCTCTGCTGGATTATTCTTTCAGAAAATATAAAAATTGCAAAACTACAACAAAAATGGGGATGACTGGTTCTATCATTCAATTGTGCATTTTTTTAAATAAATTCAAACAGCATGTAAATATAGCAACACCAAAATGTAAGGACGTTGTTGCAAAGAAATATTAGAAGAATTAAACATAATTGATTTGGGCTGCTTTTTAAACTGCAGAGGAAAACCAGGATATTCTGTATACAGGGAAACCGAGGGAAGCCCCGATTGTTGCGATGAGATGTAAAGATGTAAAATCTCACTCCACCAAAAAAACGAATCTGCTTAGGAGACAGGTTGCTAAAATATGAAAAGGAGAGCGGGACCTACACAGGTAACAAAGAATGTAGATAGAGAAGGACCTGCAGCTGGAATATGGTGGGAACAACAACTGGGATCGAAAGTTAAACATAAAAAAATGCAGGAAAAGCTGGAATTTGTAATGAAACATGCAAAAACAAGTAAAATGCAGGTAGAGAAAGACGTTGTGTTGTAATAGGAAGGCCCCTTGCATAATTTGCAAGCATGCATCCCTGTTTTGAGCTACCCTCGATGAATTTATTTTTCTGTCTCAACGTACACAAAATCCAGCATATACTATTTTAGTTTGTGGCATTGCTTCCCAGAGGGAGCCTCTCTGGCCTGTAGGAGCTCTCTATGGAAGACTTTTATTTTTATTTATTTTATTTTAAAAGTTTTATATAGCGCTAGCTGTTTACGTCAGAGAATATGGTTTGCTTATTTAAATAACCAATACATTATTCTTAGAGTGCTTTCCTACTATGGCCGATCGTGACGTTTCTCAACCTTTAAGTGTTTGTTGCTTCTAGAAAATGTAGTACCTGACAGCAATTTCTAAAATCGAATTCCACTTGTAAAATTAGCTAAAGATTACACCCAAGCTGCATAAATTGTAGGTAATTGGATTCTGCGACAAAATCCACTTTCACTAGAAATCAGAGTTTGGATAGACTGGGCAGGCAACCAAAGTATGAGGTGTGACGGGGGAAATATGAAACTAGTAACAAAAGGAGACTCAAACTCTTGTGTATTCTGCATTTGAAAGCACCACGTTCTAACAAGAAGAAGCCATGCAGACAGTACATATCTTACACATTTATCACATAAGTGTTTCACAAACCTGCAAACTAGATACAGAATGGTTGAAGGTTTTGGGCACAGCTGCTGCATTGGGGAGGCGCTGACACCGCGCTATAAAGCGCCGCCTTGCCCCACGCAACGCAGGACCCCTGTAACACTGTTTTGCTGCCATGGGCTGCTGACGGGCAGTCTTTTGCTTTTCGAGGGAAACGAAGTGTCTAAATTATAAATAAACCAAATGTACATAGCTTCATGTTGTTAAAAACCTAAAAAAGCTATGATATCTGTGTTTGTTGTAGGAAAAATGGCCAAATAAAATGCCGCAAAATTGCCGCTAAATTTCCATATTTGTGCCGCTAAATTTCCATTTTTGTGCCGCTAAATTTGCTAATCCATGCCGCTATATCCTGGGGGGTCTGAGGTAAGTATAATACATTATCCTCACACTTGCCGTTTGCTGTTAAAGCTTCCTTGGGTCACCTGGCAGGGAGAAAAGACCCTAGATATTGTAGAAAAGCAGAGATTAACGCCTAACCTGTAGAGAGAAAGCTGCTGCTGCTTACCTAGACCGTAGCGGTAGAACAGCATGTTTACTCACAGAATTGTTAATCTGCGTGCTCTTTAGACCTGTTGTCCTGCTGCGGTGTCCCGGGTAAATGAGTGGAGCCCCTGGTCGGGTTGAAGTAGCCCGTATAATTTGCAGCACCTGAAACAAGAGTGAAGATAGAAGAAGGTGCGGTCGCGCTGGAAGCGCTGAGTCATCTGGAGCCCTGCTCATGCGTGTGGGATCAGTGATGCGTGCGCATGCGTTCTAAGCTCAGGGTAGTGCCGCGATGATGCGCATGCGTGTGGCAGCACGAGGAGAGAGTATGCCCGCAAGGGTGGTCTATTCAAGTGGCAATGTACGTAAAGTTTAAGTTTGTTAAACGGTGAGATTCAGACTGGGTTTGTAAAGGATAAACGGAGTTTATGTTTAGAGGGATTCACGATCAGGCAGGAGTACAGCCGGTGAATAGAGAATATACTCTGTTATATGATTACGCGATGAGGACGGGTGTAGATTCAGATGTACTGTTAGTGCGAAAGTACTCAGGTTGTCAACACATTCCATGGGATGGAGTCGTAAAGCCCATTTATATGCGTGGATAGGCGGTATATCCAGCGTTGTTCCTTCATAAGGAGGGCCTTTTCATTGAAGTGGGTCACATCAAACTGTTCAATCACTGTCCACGTGAAGTCATTCGGGGTGTGATTGTGGGAAAGGAAATGTTCCGTCAGTTTACTTATGTTTTTACCACAGCGGATGGAACTCCTATGTTCAGTCATTCTTGTCCTGACTTTCCGGGTTGTCATGCCAATGTACCTAAGGCCGCACTGGCACGTTATGAGGTACACTAAGTTTGATGAGTTACTGTTGGTGAACTGGCGCTGTGTCCAGGTTTTACTGTTTTCCAGGGCAAGAGTCTTTGAGGGAGATGTCAGGTGGCAGACGCTGCAATTGTTGCATGGTTGGTGGCCAGTGAGTTTCGGTAGACCCCAGGCGTTCAGTATCGTGTTGTCTGTGGGGCGAGGGTTCGCCCTTGGTCTGGTAGACACCAATTGGTCCTTTAAGTTCTTGGCTCTTTTGTACGCAAAGCATGGGGTTTCCCAGTTTCTGGTTCCCGAGTTAATAATCTTCCAGTTTCTGCGGATTATGCTGGACACTTGATTTGAGGCGGTGTTGTAGGTGGTAACACGTGACCACTGGTGTTTCAGGTGGTTTGATAATGGTTTCCAAAAGTGCCTCTCTATTCTGATTCCGCGCCCTTTTGCAGGTTTTAGAGATGATTCTGGTGGGGTAGCCTCGATCCTCCAGTTTATGGATTAGGGCCTTTGACTGTAGTTTGTAGTCTTTGATGTTACTGCAATTGCGTCGAATGCGCAGAAATTGTCCAAAGGGTAGGTTTTCCCTAAGGGGTCTAGGGTGGAAACTGTCAAATCTGAGTAATGAGTTCCTTGCTGTAGGTTTGTAGTATGTGGTGGTTGTCAGGCCATTATGTTCTGCTTTGAAAGAAAGGCAAGTTCGGTAGAGCTGCTTGTGCAAGTAAACCGGAGGTAGGTGTCTCGGTTATTGATCCATGTGAGGAAGTTTGTCAGTGTTTCTTCATTACCCTCCCAAATGATAAAGATGTCGTCGATATAGCGACGCCAGGTCATTATGTTCGCTGAGTAGGGGTTAGTGGGTGCATCAATGTAGGTCCGTTCAAAGTGGTGGACGTACAGTCCCGCCACAATGGGGGCGAAAACACTCCCCATAGAAGTTCCATTTGTCTGGAGAAAGAACTTTCCCTCATACTCAAAGTAGTTTTCTTTCAAGGCAAGGGTGGCGCTGTCAAGGATGAAGTGTCGTGGGGTTCGGTGTTCCCAGGTATTCTCCATCAGGACATCGTGTAATACTTGTAAGGTGGCATCTTGGGGTAAGCTAGTGTACAAGCTCTCTATGTCCAGTCCAACTAGGATTTGCGTTTCTGGATTGAAACTGGCGTCCTTGATGATATTGAGGAGATGTTTCGTGTCCTTGATGTAGGAAGGTGTCTTCTGAACCAGTGGGTTGAGATAGAAGTCACAAAAGCGTGATAATGGTTCCAGGAGGGATTGGATGCCTGGTGGTGGAGTGACCCCTTTGTGCACTTTGGGCACTGTGTAAAAATAGGGTACTTTGGCATTTTTGGTGCAGAGGCAGTCTGCCTCTTGTTTAGATATGTACTCTGCGTCACTGGCGTTTTTGATGAGTAGGTTGATTGTCTTTTGTAACTCTTCGGTTGGATCTTTTTTTAGGCATTAGCAATTCCGTGTGTCACTCAGGAGTCTGCGACATTCAGTGTCGTAGTCAGTCTTTTTCATTATGACAATTCCGCCCCCTTTGTCCTCTGGCTTGATGATGAGTGTGGGGTCAGTTTGTAGGCGCTTGATGATCTCCCGGTCCTGGTGGGAGAGTTTGTTGAATGTATTTTTGGGTTGTAGTTTCTCAATTTCTGAGTAGACTGCAAGTTCGAATGTGGAAATTCCTACAGGTATGCTGGTTGGTGGGGGGATGAAATTGGACTTCAATTTCAAGCAGGTTTCGTTGGTAGTCTCGGTATTGTTGCCAGTGTTCTCCTGTTTTTAAAAAAAGTCTTTTAGCTTGAGTTTCCTGAAAAACTCTGCTAGCTCCACATGGAGCTTGAAAGTGTCCAGTCTGTTAGTGGGGACAAAGGAGAGTCCTTTGTTGAGGACAGCAGTCTCCTCATTGGTGAGTTGTGCACTGGACAACAGGTCTAAGGAGCACGCAGATCGGGAATTCCGTGAGTAAACACTCTGTTCTACCGCTACGGTCTAGGTAAGCAGCAGCATCTTTCTCCCTACAGGTTTGGCACTAATCTCTGCCTTTCTACAATATCTAGGGTCTTTTCTCCCTGCCAGGTGACCCAAGGAAGCTTTAACAGCAAACAGCAAGTGTGACGATAATGTATTATACTTACCTGTACCTCACCCTGCACTGACTCCACTGTTTAGCTCACCACTCCCACTCCGGTTTTACTCTTAAAACCACACCAGCCATGCAACCAGCATGGCCATGTTTTTCTGCCGGTTTTAGGTCGTTCACACACCTTAGAAGCCGGCAATACGTTGTGTTCCTTAATTATCATACTTATTGACTCTACCCTGTACGTCTGTCTGTGTCATTTATGTTATGTGTACAGTAAAACAGAGGGAATCCCCTCTAACACGTAACGCACCTTAGCGAGTGCGACACTTTTAACATCATCACAATCACTTAAAATATTTATTTTCACCTTAACATACTCATTGGTCCGGAGGAAAGCCAGTTATAAAAGGCCTGGCTGAAACATGTAGACCACACAGGACGAAGGAGGTCATAATTCACTCCAACTCGTCCGTTTGCCTTGTTAGTTGCTAACAGGGGCCCAGTAATTAAAGTTTATCCATACACCCACGGGTACTGGGACCCACTGTATAGCTTTTAATCATCCCCTTCATACTCACAAACACTGCACACTCAGCAAGTATACCAGCTCCTCAGTAATCTGGAGTCGAAGCACAACCGGGACACATTCGGTGTCGCTGTGGTGGGCCCGATGATGAAGCATGCCACCAACTAGGTTGGTGGGTGAGGGCTTCATAATTAAACCAAATGGTTTGCTAACATACGTACCCATTGAGTCTCTCCACACAACTTAGCTAGTCCTTCTTGATTATCTACATATAACCTAGGGGATCTGGACTAGCTTATCTAGTCCTCTCTCTCTGTTTTGATTTGATGATCATCCGTTAGAGTTGACATGACACAATGGATAAAATCGTGTGACACCTGCGCAAAAAATAAGACTGATCATCAAAAATCACAGGGTATGTTGGAACCTCTTCCCACACCAGACACTCCTTGGGAAAATATCTTGCTGGATATCATAGTAGGGCTTCCCAAAGACCAAGGGTGCACAGTGATTTTAGTTGTCATAGACTATTTAACCATAATGGGATATTTCGTAGCCCGCAAACAAATACCCACAGCAGGCCAGCTGGCTCAATTGCTCATGATACACATTGTTAATCTCCACGGATTACCTAGAGTAATAATATCTGACTGCGAAATTCAGTTTACCGCCCGATTTTGGACAGTGTGGTGTTCCTCATTACACATCACGGCCTCTCTGTAGATTAGCTTTCACCACCAAACTGACGGACAGACTGAATGCCTGAATCAAACGCTTAAGCAGTATTTGCGCTGCTATGTCGACAACAGCACTGAAGCATGGGTAGATTATTTCTGGTAAGCCAAAATTGCTTACATTAGTGCCATTCACAATTCTACACAAGTTTCCACCTTTTACAGTACATATGGCCATCATCCGAGGTTCATACCTTTGCTCAAAACTAACCAACTCACCAAGGTACCCGAAGTAGCGAAAAGGGTAGCACATATCCAGAAAACCTTGGTTGCTACACAAAAACAGCTCAACAAAGCAAAAGCCAAGTACAAGACCACAGCAGATAAAAACAGACGACCAGGGCCTATATATAAGAAGGGAGACTCAGTTTGGTTGTCCACCAAGAACATTTGATATCAAAAACATAGTGTGTTTAATCTCAGGTATATAGGTCTTATAAGATCAGCAGATGTATCAGTCATGCTTTCACAAAAAGCATCCATTGAAACCTGGAACCCTTGCGCTCCCTCATTAAGGGAGGAATGTACTGTCAGGATAATCCCATATTGAGCGTCTGGCATTGAGAATCTCGTTATTCAAGGTTGCGGAGGAACTGCTCCGCAGCATACCCGGAGGTGATTGCATCCAAACTACAATCCCCATGTTCCCTTGCTCACTTTGCCACTGGATTCAAGCAAGCCTGGCTGAAGACGGCTGAAATGCCAGAAACCGGTCCAGGGAAGGGATGGCTTGGCAGTTTGGGCTGGACTGTTCCCATGAGGCACAGGGTCAGACTGATTTGCATATGGCCATGTCTGAACTGGGGTGGTAGAGTGGCCTAAAGAACGGTGATGGATTAAACCCAGATATGTTGACTGGGTGTGAGTGTTTGATTGGTTCAGATGCTCCGTCCATCACCACCCCCTTTTGTACCGCTTTTGGCCACCATAAGTGTGGCAGGGTATGCTCAGACCTGAGTCCCTTGCTCACTTTGCCACTGGATTCAAGCAAGCCGGGCTGAAGACGGCTGGAATGCCAGAAACCGGTCCTCGGAAGCTTGTTTCCGGTCCAGGGAAGACATGGCTTGGCAGTTCGGGCTGGACTGTTCCCATGAGGCACAGGGTCAGACTGATTTGCATATAGCCATGTCTGAACTGGGGTGGCAGAGTGGGCTAAAGAACGGTGATGGATTAAACCCAGATCTTTTGACTGGGTGTGAGTGTTTGATTGATTCAGATGCTCCGTCCATCACCACTCCCTTTTGTACCACATATTAAATGTCAACGCCTGTCACCATTATTACCGGGAGTGTCTTTCTGATAAATGCAGGAGCCAGTCACTCGGAGATTCTACCTCTACCATTTCACATCAAATCCATTGCCACCGTGACCTTCTGTGAACTTTTCATCCAAACCTGTGCCAAAAATCCAGACCAACCTAATAAACCCCTTATCAGAGGTTTCTCACAATTACACTCACGCACACTTCACGTAGGCCTCTCGAGGTCCAACTGGCATGCTATATATCAACAATACTATAGTACTGTGTAATATGATACATAAAACAAAGGATATGCCATCATGTAAAACTTTCTGACTTAACAGGGTGCATCTCAGTTCCATGGTCGCACCCATCTATAAATATTGCATGTCCTAATATGTCACATCAGTTGTGTGCCCCTTTGCTCTGCTGTGTCTTGCACAATAGTGAGCATCCCATGGCCTAGCTAGCGTGCACTTTAAATCTTAAATGTAAGAACACAACAATTACCAGCCTGTGAGGGATGTATGACGTTACAACGCATGCATTCACAACGCATGCCATCACAATGCAACCTTTACCCCGCAGGTGCCATTACAACGCATTCCATTACAACGCATGGCATTACAACGTAGGTGCTATTCAAATGCCTGCTATTACAACGTAAGTAAGGTAAGTATTTTTTTTTGCACCACCACTTTATCATTCAGCACCACCACAGCACCACTCTGAACCACCACAGCATCATTCAGCACCACCACAGCACCACTCAGTGCCACGACAGCACCACTCAGTGCCACGACAGCACCACTCAGCACCACCACAGCATCACTCAGCACCACCACAGCATCACTCAACACCACCACAGCATCACTCAGCGCCACCACAGCACCACTCAGCACCACCACAGCATCACTCAGCACCACCAAAGCACCACTCATCCCCACCACAGCATCACTCAACACCACCACAGCATCACTCAGTACCACCAAAGCACCACTCAGCACCACCACCGCACCACCACAGCATCACTCAGCGCAACCCCAGCATCACTCAACACCACCACAGCACCAGCACAGCACCACTCAACACCACCACATTATCACTCAGCACCACCACATTATCACTCAGCACCACCACAGCACCACTTAGCACCACCACAGCACCACTCAGCATCACCACAGCACCACTCAGCACCACCACCGCACCATTCAGCAACACCACAGCATCACTCAGCAACACCACAGCACCACTCAGCACCACCACAGCACCACTCACCACCACCACAGCACCAATCAGCACCACCACAGCATCACTCAGCACCACCACAGCACCACTCAGCACCACCACAGCATCACTCAGCGCAACCCCAGCATCACTCAGCATCACCACAGCATCACTCAGCACCACCACATTATCACTCAGCACCACCACATTATCACTCAGCACCACCACAGCACCACTCAGAACCACCACAGCACCACTAATCACCACCACAGTATCACTCAGCACCACCACAGCATCACTCAGCACCACCACAGCATCACTCAGCACCACCACAGCATCACTCAGCACCACCACAGCACCACTCACCACCACCACAGCACCACTCAGCATCACCACAGCACCACTCAGCACCACCACAGCATCACTCAGCACCACCACAGCATCACTCAGCATCACCCAGCACCACCACAGCATCACTGAGCACCACCACATTATTACTGAGCCCCACCACAGCACCACTCAGCACCATCACAGCACCACTCAGCACCACCACAGCACCACTCAGCACCACCACACCACCACTCAGCATCACCACAGCATCACTAAGCACTACCACAGCATCACTCAGCACCACCACAGCATCACTCAGCACCACCACAGCATCACTCAGCACCACCACAGCATCACTCTGGAACACTACAGCATCACTCAGCACCACCACAGCATCATTGAGCACCACCACAGCATCACTCAGCACCACCACAGCACCACCACAGCATCACTCTGGAACACTACATCATCGCTCTGGAACAGCACAGCATCACTATGCGCTACCACAGCATCATTATGCACCACCACAGTATCACTCAGGGCCTCCACAGCATCACTCAGGGCCTCCACAGCATCACTCAGGGCCTCAACAGCATCACTCAGGGCCTCCACAGCATCACTCACTGCCTCCACAGCATCACTCACGGCCTCCACAGCATCACTCACGGCCTCCACAGCATCACTCACGGCCTCCACAGCATCACTCAGGGCCACCACAGCATCACTCAGGGGCACCACAACATCACTATGCGCTACCACAGCATCACTGAACGCTACAGCATCACTCGTCGCCACCACAACATCACTCCGCGCCATCAGAGCATCAATATGTGCAACCATTCAACAACAACTGGTTTAAATATGTTCTCTTAATGTTTCAAGCTTTATTACAAATGTCACAAAAAGATATCAATATTTCACTTCTGTTCTTGGATTTTTTTTCACAATAAAATACACTGAACATAATCTTCACAAAAGTTATCTACAAAAGTTTAAGCTATTGCCATTATAACTTACAATCACTTTTATTTCAGTATTAATTATTTAAAAAAATTAAAAGCCATTGTTATTTGTAATATCAATAAATCTAAGTCACGTAAATACAAAACATGTTGCATTACAAATGCTATAGGTGTCACATTTGCGAAAGTTATAACTATTGGCATTGTAAATGACAAAGCTATTAATTTAGCTATTTTCAAAACCAACGCATAAATAAAAAAATTGTCATCAAAAAGACCAATAGCTCAAACTTTCCTAATGCGAGACCTATTGCATTGCAAATGCGTGTTTCCCATTCTTTCTTTCTTCCCTCCTTTGATTATACAATCTTTCCTTTCTTCCCTTTGTGCACCTCCCTCTCCTTTCTTCCCTTTTCCTTCCTTTTAACCTCCTTTGCTTTTGTTTGTCTTTCCTTCTGTCCTTTCTTCCTCCGTCCCTCCTTCCGTTCTTCACGCTTTCATTCCATCACTTAGCTCACGCCTGCCCCCCCCCTCCACGCAGTCCTTTACCTCTTCCCTTGAAACCCAGGGAGGATGGCAGCTGCCCTCTCATCACACGTACCTTCTAATTTCGCACCAATAGCGCTGCGAAGGCCCATTTTCCTGAGCAAAAAAAGACATAATTGCCTCCAAAGCAGTGAAAAGAGGCAATCTGTTGGTGCTGTTGTTCGATTAATTATTGTGTTCCAGCCTGTGCCACGCGCCCTGCCCTGCCCTGCTTGTTAATGTAAGCTACCAGTGCGTTTCATGCCGGAAATGCTGTGTATTTTGGGGCCTAACCTTTTCCTTTTAATTCCGGCCGGCCCCTCAGTGCTGTAATCAGGGATTGCATATTTCCATGCAAACGACTGGACTCACCTGTGGGCAGCAGACAGGGGGTCTAGATGTAATGAACTATGGAGTGCCTCTCCTCAGCGTCGACTCGTATGTCTGGCCTCTCACATCATGAGATGCCTGCCTCCTCATAAGTCCCCTCTGCAAGTCACACGCACTTTTCGTGATGATGATCATGCGCATTGGGGCTCGCGCAATAAACATTTTATTTTGCGAGCCCCAATGCGCATGATCATCATCATTGTGATGCTTGACACGAATGTTGCCTCAGAAGTACCAGGAAGGTGATGCTCTTTCCACTGCCTCCCCTAACTGGTTCACCACCTGCCAGAATGATATCACTGCGCAGGAATAGTGATGCCCGTCAAGGGAACACAGGGAGACAAAACAAGGAAAGTGGGGGGAAAAAGAAAATACAGGTGTTGTCATGCACCAGAGGAGTAACTGTTATTCCTGGAACCACCGAATTTCTGAATACAGGAGTCCTATGTAAATGCAAAGAACAAATGGTTAGTGTAGTAATTACTAAGCGTACTAGAAAAGGTACTGATGGTGAGAAAGTTACCTACGGGGGTAAGATGAGAAAGCTGGCAAGGTGTAAATATGGAAGAGATGGCAGCCAGGAATGGTAGTCTCTGTATCCTGTAATATAGTGCAAAGTGAGGTACTTATCTCTGTGCTATGCAGGTAAATGAGTAAATGACAACTTACTGCCTACCTGTGTATAGGTTTTAAAGAAGCCTTAACGCCTGGAACTAGAATCAACAGTCCTCTAGTTCCAGGTAAAATATAATTAAGCGCCGGGACTAGTATCAATGCTCCACTATCCAGGGAAGAATACTGTCTTCCAATATCACCTTCAATCCACCACGCACCGCGTGGAAAACTAAATTCCAAATAAACTGCAGGTAGTATCTTGACCAATGCCTTAAACTCAGGGAAACGCCGAGGCTAAATAAACAATATAAACGTACTCGCGAGTTTGAAAACACAAACGCACTTCAAACTCAAATAACAGATGCGCACAACAAGGATATCCTTTCAGACGATGGTACCTGCCTGGTGAAGAACCGACGCCCGCCGAAGACCCGACGGATCCCGCTACTCGCCACCACCATGACCCGGAAACGAGCAACAAGCGACATCAGAACCGGAACGGAACGCGAAGTGTTCAATGCAGGGAAGGGGGGTGGTTTAAAGACGGGTATGTTCTATCTGCGCATGCTTGGCTCTTCACGCATGTGCCGTGAGTTTGTCAACCAACAGGAGCTGAAGCTTGCCAACCACGTCCCCGTACGCAAGCACGACAATCATCACCAGACCCACCCCTGCTAAGGGTGAACTGTAAAACCGCTGCAAGCAGAGGCGGCGGCAGGAGGCATCTGAGCGCTGCGCACAGCATGTATGTGCAGCTGCAGGTGGATTTCTTTTAATAAAAGAAAATTGGGTAACGGACTGTGCGTGCAGCACCAGCAGCATAGTTGTACTTTAATGTTGCTGGCGCTGCCTTGAGCAGAGCGAGGAGAGACAGGGCAGAGTACTAGTCTGACTGCCTGTCAACACATTCAGACTAGTACTGACTCTCTCACGTCGGTGGGACAGTCTGTCGGTCACAGTCAGGGTCAAATCGGCCCCCAACACAAAAACCGCCCCCTGTTTCAAAACCGGCCCCCACCCCTCCAGCCTACCGGGGGATTGCCCGGTGCCCGACATTATCAGTCTGGAACTAGGTGGAGGGGGGGTCTAGGACGTGAAAGTGAAACATGCAGGTATATTCCTAGAAACTACAGGTATCTTACCTGCAGTTTATTAGTTTTAAGGTATCTGTTTTCACACATCTGGAACATGTACTATTTGTCGAGGATCACACAATGTAGTGAAGCAGCAGCTGCGGTGCGTCCATTGGGGCGTAGGGGCGTAGCCCCACTAAGCCTGGATGGACGCACTCGACAAGAGCAGCATACTTTGTGAATTGAATTTTATTAGCGCAGCGCTTCCGTGTTCCGGGACACACCCGATTGAATAGGGAGTGCGCAGGGGGTGGGGCTGGCCGGCTGGTCTGCTGAGTGACAGTTTGCAGACTGCAGCAGGCCAGCACAGCATGTCTCTGCGCATGAGGAATTTAGGGCTTCAACGAGCCCGAGCATGCGCGTTAGAGACTGAAACTGCCTAGACAGACCGAAGGGGCCGGGGGTGCTGCTTTAGCCGGGCCCCGTAGTATGAAAGGTGCCAGGGCGAGGAGTCAGTGTGCCCCCCTAGCCAATCCTGGCGCTGCATGCAGCGCCAGGATTGGCTGGTCCACCGCGCTGAAGGGGTGGCAATCCATTATTGGATGCCGCGCGTGGGTGGCACACTGGATCAATCATGGCCAATCACTGTGTGACTTCAGCATGTGAAGCCATGCAGTGATTGGCCATTTGGGACGCGCCACGCGCGCGCCGTGACGCTGTTGCTGCTGTAGTTTTGAGTGTAGGGGGCGGGGGCTGTCTGTCGTCGCCAGTCGCCACGTGCACACAGAGAGCAGCAGCAGACGTCCGTCCACGGTCCGACACTACCTGCACTCGTTGACTCGAGTAGAGAGACAGGGATCGATTCGAGATAGACAGAAGTCACAGAAGATTCGGTAGGTGCAGGTCGCTTGTGGGCATGGGCAGGCCAGCATATGAGGACGGACGGAGCAGAGTCCGAGTGAAGGAGGGGGGAGGCCGCGGAGGGGCCCAGTAGGCCATGCTTAGAATTTGAATGGCTGATGTGCTTTCGTTAATCCCACACATTATGTAAACCAAAGTTATATCAAAAGCGCCCCGCATTCCTGATACTAAAACAGATGAGGCTAATTATTTTGTTAAAAGTGCATTAACCCCTTAAGTGCTGCCTCGGTGCATTGGCCGACGGCAGCACTACCTCCAAAGTGCTGCGCACGACCATTGGACGTCCATTCAGCACTAGTTCCAATGGACAGCGCAGCACTGGGGAGGAATGTTTAATAGCATCTATGAGGTTAAGGTCTAATTAGCAGGTGGGCATGGGCAGGGCAGGCATATGAGGGCGGACGGAGCAGAGTCCAAGACGAGTGAAGGAGGGGGGAGGCCGCGGAGGGGCCCTGCCTTAATCTTTGAGTTTGATTTTGAACATGATGTCTGGACTGGTACAGATCATATAAAGGCAGGCTCCCCACACTGCTGTTCCTGCGGTCCCTCTCAATTTTCCTCCCTGCCTTGTTTGTTTGTGGAAGGATGTGGGCCTGAGAGGAGTGGTCATGCCCTTAATGTCCTCTGAAGCTGCACCCATATCCCCCTCGCTTTCTTAATGAACGTCTTCTCTGTTCCCATAGATAAAGCTAGAAATAATTAGCACTTAACAAGCTGTGCCAGAGTCTGTGGGACGCTGCATTCTCCTCCGATATTTATGGTAATGATTTTTAATGCATGGCCATGAACAGAGCACATTAATTTGCAAAACGAATGTAGATAACTCCCAAAAATAAACTGCATTGCCAGGAAATCCCTTCATGATAACTGCTTAGCAGCAGTCCCCCTGGCTCTGTTGCTGCGGTTGTTGGTGTTATTATATTAATAATTCTGCTTTTACATTTACCCACTGCATATGCTAATAAACCTTTTCCATGTGGCATAAGAAGCTAGTGTGTCGAAGATTGGTAGCTTGAGGTTAACCGTCCGAATCACGAGATGCCCTTGGAGTTTTAGAACGCAGCCTCGATCACAGTTTTATGGTCGCTGTATGCAGTCTGTACAGTTCTAGAGGTCTTTGAGGCCTGCTTTAACTCTTCTCATCGAGTGAGAACATACAACAGGATGTCCCTTTGTTTGGCTTTTATTTTCCTTTTCAGCGATTTCTCTTGCCATTCCTTAGCTTTTTTGGTGTTTTTGTCTGCTATTGATATGCTACGTATATGTAAAGACCTAATTACAGCAGATCTTTAAATGGGCGGTCTCGTTTGCTGGTAGTTCTGTTTCCTCCCAAACAAATACCTATTAAAACACCTGAAAAATTATGAAATAATGTACGAATCGTCTAAGTTCTAAAAAATGTAATATTCGCCCTTTCGTTCACTTTGCCTCAAAGAGTATTAGATATTGGTTGTATTTATCTGCTCATCCTTCTCGTGACGATCCGATGGTCGAAAAGCAAAAATTGCAAGTGGGGTATTTTATTTGATTTATTCAGGATGGCACAAAGGACAACGCTTTTTTTTTTTGATTTGCAAACAACTGTGTGTGTTGTTGCTCCTTTGCCTCCTGTCCGAGGCTGGTGCCGTGAGTGCCCGTGTGCTGGGTGCTTAGCTCTCAGTTCAGCCTGTGGACTGCA
Organism: Lissotriton vulgaris; assembly: GCF_964263255.1. NCBI lineage: Eukaryota > Metazoa > Chordata > Amphibia > Caudata > Salamandridae > Lissotriton > Lissotriton vulgaris. Next base: position 1,385,635,115 of record NC_141696.1, on the reverse strand, counting down.
CTCTGTAGTAGAAATGACAAATATGATCACTTCTATCCCCGTCTGGGGTGGATCCTCCTGGCCTGTATATGGAGGTGCATGGGCAGTCTAGCAGAGCTAGCCTATGTTTGTGGTCCCAGTAGTGAACAGGGCAGCAGGCGGCAGCGCAGAAGGTTAATGTGCCTTCTGCAAAGAACATGTACCTGATGCTACACTGAAAGACAGACGTGCTGATTTAGTTTACAAAAAGGTAATGCTGCTACTTGTTTGTTGAATAAAAAAAATACTGATTGAGGTACTCAAATGCATTGTTATCTCTGTTTATAAAAGTTTTGTAGTGTTTGTTCTATTTGGAGACTTCACAGATTTTACTGATCAAATGACATATTAAGTACATTTTGTTTCACCTTAACACTATTATCTGTGTGGAAAGACATGCGTGATAGTCGCATGCGTGCTAATGGTAAAGGTAAGGCGTGGTTCCCAATGCTTTGTGAAGGCTGTTTCCCAACTGCTGTGCAACTTCTTCTACTCTTAGAGCTGAGATTTCCATAAAAGTCTTATAATCTGAATTCAGCACCTGAGCATAATAGGACGGAATGTATGAAGCTCTGTGGTTATACTGAATAAGCAGCTACCTATGTTATGACATCTATTAATGTAATGACTGCACTTTCACAATTGCTTTATTAACCTTTCTGCTTTCTCAAATTTGCTTGAAAATGCACGATTTTTCTTCTTTTTTCTCAAAATTTTCGTGGAGGGGTAACCCCCCCAAATTCCCCTTTTGCGGTTCGGGATCGCTCGCTGCGCTCGCTCGCTACAGTGCTGTATGCAAATCACTTTGCGCACCACCACTTTCAAATGTCACCCACCGCCCCTGTCAGTGATGATGATGACGATTAATATTATTATTATTGTCGTCGACATGGAAATTTAATAGTTACATCAATGTTGTTATTATTATTATGATTAGTGGTGGTAGTATTTTTGGTGACGTGGTCATCTTTACAGTCTTGGTTCGCAATACTCACGGAAAGGGGTGGCACTGGGGTGGAGGGAGGGTTTAAAATTAAAATAAGACTTACCTGACCGGTCCGTGCCGCCTCTGCTCCTGGGATGGGGTCCCGCTTCCTTCTGAACAGGAACAGACATGCTGCGCTCCCTCCCCTCCTGTAAGCTAATCACAATGCTACAATGGGAGCGTTGTGATTGGTGCAGTCCCGGGCGGCTCCCAGCCAAGCACCAGTGGGGACGCCATTTTCTCTATATACGCTGCATGCAGCCTACATAGAGAAAATGTAGAGTGTGCATGACTGCTTAGGTTGGCCCCAGGGCGGACCGAACAGTCAGGGCACTTAGAGTGGTGCAAGTCACTCCTCCCCAACCCTCCCACCCGCCCCCAACAGGCATAGCCCTGCCGTCTTTCTCGCAGCACGAGAAGCAGAAAATAAAATTGTAAAATGGTGCGAGAAAGCAGCGAGGCGGCTCTCCAGCGCCCTAATGGAGCGGCCGCCACTGCTGCACAACATCACGGAGCAATATGTACACGTGTTTACAGCAGCATTCCTAACCTTTGCAACAAACGCACCCAGTCTGCACCCCCTTCTCGTAAACTTTGTAGTGGCCTATCTTCTGTATGCAAGCCGGAATTGTAACACACCTGCTGCATTCCCCCCCCCGGCCAACGTGACACTGTTTACAGCTGATTTGACGAAACGCTGTCATGTGCCAAACTATACATTCACTATATGCACTTTCAACCAGCATCCTTCCATTTCACGCTTGCGTTAACAGCCACACGAATGTGCACTGCTCCCCCTCGTAGAATGTAACACAGATCAGCATGGAGTGGCAGGTCATGCATATGCAGAGGGGCGGGCCGATGGAGCCATCGGCCACTACTGTCCGTTTTTTTTTCTGCAGGACCCACTGAACATACAGTAGCCCTCTTCTTCTGCTTCACGGGTGTTCATCCTGCAGGTGAACCAGTGCATTCGTAAACCTTCTGCACACATAGATCACGCAGCGCTCGCTAACATGCATTCTTATTATGGCTGGGACTTTGACATTGGATTGCTCCATTTTCACTCACTGCGCGCAAAACCAATGCACACCGGAGTTTATGGCAGTACGCGGAGATGTGGACCTATGAGCGCCGCAGGGTTTTAAGTGGGCGAGGTCCTGCCGGTGCGCTGCACCAGAAGTTTTTAAAAGGAGGCGCCGAGACAGGTCTCGTACAGGCTCTCCATTTTCTCCCTCACTCTCAGAATGGAAAAACATTTTTGAACTCTGTAGTAGCTCATTGTTTTTGATTAAACTTATTTTTTTGCAGTTCTTTATTGCAAAACTCGAAGCGCTTCACATTACCGCCAACAAGGACATATTCATTTATATTTTGGAAGGCACAGGCGATTAAGTCATTTGCCCAGAAACACAGTATGTTGTCCAGAAGCTGACACTCAAACCTGCTTCCTCAACTCCAAAGTTGGCAGCTCTAGCCGTTACGTCACAACCACTTGCGCAAGAACTATAGCATTTATAATTTAATAAACAATGAAGCCACTGTTGTGTGTATGAATGAAGTCTATTTATCTCCTGCAACTAACAACCACTGGCAAAGTCAGTAGTACTGGCTTTTTTAAGGTGTAATGTTACTTGTATTATATATGTGGAGACAATAACAGAAGCAGCAAAGTACCAGTCGGGCGGCACATTATGCTGAGCACAGATGCTTAGCATAAATGTTTTAAGCCATGCCCTTAATAATATCGGTCATGCCCCTTTGAGAGACGCCTAGTTTTTTCATCGCACTTAGGGGGATATTCTCAAGGACGTTTGATAAATACTGCTAAATTAGCTTAACATAACTCTTCACATCACAGTCTATCTCGGGAAAATAATGGTGTTTTAACGTGGTATTCCCAACACAGCGGTACCATGCGATAGTCTCAGGATAATGCGTCAAATAAATGTGTTAAAATCAAAGCTATGCCGCAAAAACACAAAACAGGAATGTGAATATAGTAGCGATTATGCCAATTGCAATACAAAAATCAGCAAAAACCAGCCACAGGCCTCCAATTCCCACACGCCACGCGGGGAGATGCACTATAAAAGTAGAAAAAAGCATACAAACAAAAGCCAAACAAAAGCAAAGCACAATGGAGGTAGCTGGAGCAAGTGCAGAGGACAACTAGAACCCCACAACTCCCCAGGAGGACCAGCCTGGGACCTCGAGGCCAGGGAAGGGCAAGGACAAGCAGAGCGGGAAGAAGCGGTTCAGTCTGCAGGAAAACAGGATCCTGATACGGAGGTGATAGATCAAAATGATTCATAAAAAGAAAAGTTTCTAAGAGTGAGTGAAGGAAAAGGGGCCTTGCTTTTAAAACTGCCCTCACACACAGCAAGCTGTGTCATGCTTCATGATAGGGCTGCTAACACACCTCCGTGTTCACCCAACACAGGAGGTGGAGCAATAGGGAGGGGAAGACAATACAACATACAGTGAAAAGTTAGTGAAAACTCAAAGGTGAGAAAATGGTTCTGGACCAGTGATAATAAAAGCTGGTACCAGGGGTTCCTTATTACAATTTTAATATTAGGTCCCCTGCCCAGGACTTAAACCTAAGCAAGAGTGCTGATAGGAAGCTGTTCTACTCCCCGTCATTTCAAGGGTTTGATTAATATAAACTCGGTTCCCCTTCACAAAGAGAAGGGCTCTTATTGTAAGGTGATATTCTCCTTTTCTCACTTCTGAATTGGTAGAAGGGTAAGGGGTGTTACCCAGGGTCACAGAGGTGAGAGTCCTGAAGAAAGCCGGGGCACTGTCAATTGCCGGCTGAAATATGTCGACACCTATGCAGTGTGGAGCAGGTGGTGTCTCATAAGAAGTTCTTCCACCTAGCATCTATGATTTATTTTCAAATCCTGGGCAGGGGACCTAATATGGCTCTCCACCGAACCATGGCTGACATCGCTAGAGTCCTGACTCGGAAACCAGAACAACTGTCTAGTCAGAGTGGCTCCAGCGAGCTCGCCCAGGAGTTGGGACACATGTGTAGGATCATGGAGAACATGGAGCAGATGCAGGTGGAAACAGCGGCTGCCACAGCAGCACACCAGCGAGAGGTAGTTGGGTCCCTCAATGCCCTAAAGACCCTCCTCATAGCATTGCTGCCACAAGGCCTGGCGCTGATGCATGCTGCTGTTACCACTCCATCCACATCTCCGCCCCTGATGTGTCAGTGCCCACAGTGCGGCAGACATTCCACCTCCGGCCCCTGAGGTGTCACTGCCACACAGTGCTGGAGAAAGAACACCACCACCCACATGTAAGGCACATGCAACAGCAGAGAACAAAGATTTGTATGAATTTGCCTCTGTGGTCAGAAGTACGCAGTAGCATTCATCTCCGCCATATGGCCTATTTCTGCTTAGTTCTGCCCTCTGCATCATCACCTTTCACTGTCCCCCGATGCACTCTGCGACACTCACCTTGGACCTTGACATGGACTGCCATATTCTGTTTGGTGACCAATGACACAGCTCTCAGACTGCGGACTGAACTCCTCCTCTTCTGATGTACTTGTCATTCCCTGAAGGACTCTGGCTGGCCCTCCATGGGCCAACAATGTAAAGTGGGGTTTGCATGGTCCTGTACTGCTCCAGCTTCAACACTCCATTGAATGTGCAATAAACATTTATATTCACACAGATATGTCATGCCTATGATCTTTCAAGTATGGAAGTATGGATGAATGTAGGGTCAGTGATTCCCCATTACGTCCATGTTGGTCAAGTTGTGGGACTTGGATCACAGGGTGACACATTGCTGATTGCAGTCCGGGTGGCGCAGAGACTACCACAGAGACACACGCATTAATTACTTCCTTGTCCAGCCCAGGATAGAACCACGCCCAGAGCCCCGGGCTCATTGTTCACACCCTTAGACTGGACTGGCATACGCCAGGCCAGCCCAACTCCGCTTATATTCACACGGGGGGTCACAACGCTACATGTCCAAGATCTTCCCTGTATTGATCTACTGCTCACAGGTTTAGTTGTTAGCATGCCACAGCCACTCCCTCATGCCTGGTTTACACCCACACCACACCCACCCAGCACAGCGTTCACAGGACATGTGACCCTGCCAATAAAAAGGGCCTGGAGCACGTGCTGGACTCCATTTCCACTCTCTAACTGGGTGTCTCAATGTGGTTATCACTTATGCATGAGGGCCTAGGACCCTGCCACCTCATGACATCATGGCGTCCGCACCACAAGACTCAATCATAAAGGGTCATGGCTTGCGGTGCACAGACTTGGCGACACTGCTGCAGGCTGAGGCACTCCGCCACGGGACGGTGTCTTTCGTGCACTAAGGAAGGGGCACATAAAGTCCTGAGCGGGTGTGCAGCCTGCGATGACACACCATCCTGGCGGTCCGGACTGTAATTAGTGCGAGCCCTGCTGGACCGCAGTGTAAGCCTGAGCCAGCGGTCAGTGCAGGCCTACCGCCACATAGTGTTGCCTTGCGGTTCACAGAGTTAGTGGCACCTCAAGAGCTGAGCGGGTGTGCAGCCTGTGATGATGCCGTGTGCACTGATATGATCTCTGCCATTGCGAAATCAAGACCCAGAATCAAGTGTGTGACCTGGTGGCCGCAGTGCGGGGCTGCATGATGGGCAGGGTGCCATGGCCGCAGGCCCCAGGGTTGGAGCTCCAGCAGGCACGTGGTGGGTCCTCTTGGAGACACGCCGGTGGCAGAAGGTGAGCAATGAGGCCTGTGTGCACAGAGGCGGGCAATCACCGCTGTGCGGCAGAAGGGGCTGGGGTGCAGCAGCCTGTGGGCGCAGGGGCGGGCAAACGATGATGGCGTGTGCAACTGTATGGACTCTGCCATTTATGTCTATGAGAACTGTTTCAGATAAGGGACCTGGGGGACTGCAGTGTATACCGGCACGTGGTTGGAGACACGCCAGTGGCAGAAGGTGAGCAGTGAGGCGCGGGTCCGTAGTGTTGGCACTCTCTCTCCCTCTCTATCTCTCTCCCACTCTCTGTGTCTCTCTCTCCCTTGCGCTCTCTCTGTACTTTGATGAGTGCATGACACACCTTCTTATCTAGGTTTCTGTCTTGCAGGCTGTGACTTACAGAATGTCCTGAGAAGACCCACCATGATTCCTCAGAATAGTTATTTTGGTTTAATTCTGTAATAAACGTAGTATTAGTATATTCTAAGATGGATGTATGATTCTCCTTTTTCTGGCCACACATGTATGTTAGGTGTTGTGATTGTGCGACTTCAGGCGAATTGTTTGGTTCATGATTTTGTAGAGTTGATGTGCAATATCTTTGTCCAAAAAGGGGGTGGGGTGCCCGGGGTAGGGCCCCGAGGGGGAGATGGGAGGGGTTGGGGGGTCCTGGGGGTGGTGGCAGTGAGTGTTGTTGCCCTATTGGGGCTCAGGGCTGCATGTTCAGTTCTTCATGTGTGGCTCTGGGCTGTGCTCCTTTGTCTAGTGCAAGTTGACGTCCGACTTTACACCAGGTAAGAGCAGGTGTTAAAATCCTGCAGCTAACGTGCCTTATCGCATGTTTTCTGATGTTAACACCGATCTGGCTGGTTGTTGAGAATGTTGCGAAGTGGTGGTGTTGCGTGTTTTTGCACGGGAACGCCTACTCTGCATATCATTAGCGTTAGTTGCCAGGGTCATCTGTGGCGATGTTTTTTGCTACTGCTATCACAGGTAAACTTGTGATATGGGCTGTTAGCACCAGCTTGTGAATGGGGCGATACATTTATCACCACTTTGGCTGCAATAAAGTGCCGTTAACTCTGCGATAAATTCTTGAGAATATGCCCCTTAAAGTCTTGGAGCCCTGCACATACTTTCCCAAGACAGACTCATCAAAGGCCACTTTATTAAATCCACGTCAACAGTGACAGTGCTGAAATGCTCGCTATTTGCTCAGATCGGTTTGTAACGTACTTCATCATAATACAAGACAATCGTAAAAATACTGCACACGCATAAATTACAATTCCAGAATTAGAGGGCAGACTTTGGCAGCAGGACCGTGCCACGCTCCTTACAATGCACCAATACAAACTGAGTTTGCCATATAAGCCGCACATGGAAAGTAAAGCTACGGCACACGTGTCTCAGGCCGCTCAGCCAAAGGGTCATTTATATTCGTGATGCAGTCAGTAGCCCCACAGTGTTGCATTGCTCCAATACATGAATCTGAGTAACAATTGACTTTCTGCACATTGTTAAAACACATATTGTACACCAGGCTCCTGTTTGTGCTGCAATTCTCAACATCAGCACGAGAAGGAACTTGCGTACTATGATAGCGCTGTGAAGCCATACCCCATACATTAGCAACATAACTACTCGTAACAGGACATGCATGGCGTCCAAACTCCTCCAATGACCTCCTTTTTTTAAGGACAAGCCAACAGCACCCCAGTATAACCCACACAAATTCATTCTGAAGCTATAATACACAATTACTTCAGCATGTTAGCCCACTGCTCATACATATCATCTATCCTCAAATTTACCAAAATTATTCCTGCTGGTAATACCAGTACTGGGTTGCATATTTGGCTAATACTGTGCTGTAGCTACCAAAATTCGGCATTGCTCCAGTACTGTAGTATAATGCACCACTGAGTTTACAGTGGGGTTGAGAACAGACCATGAGTCTACAAACAGGCAGAAAATGTGTTTATTTCATTCCACCTGGCACCCTGTACGCTTCGTAGATATTACAAAGAACTGTTTACTGCTTGGTTCTCTACAACACGTAACTTGTTGTAGGTATGATGTTACTTGTTGTTTCATATATCTGGATGCAATGACAAACAGCAAAATGCAAGTCGGACAGCACACTATGCTAAGCACAGATTTTCAGCTTATGTGTTTTAAATTACACCTTTATTTACATTAGCCACGCCCCTTTGAGAGACCCCCGAGTTTTTACATCCCAATTAAAGCCCTAGGTGGAGGGGAAGGGGGTGAGGGTGGTGAAGGAGGGAGGAGAGCTGGGATGAAGACTGATTCAGCCCTGCAGCTGTCTCCACTTACATACTTGCGCTCACCCCCTCACTCCCAGAGCACTCAGTGTCCAGGAAGAGGCTGCACTAGCTGCACAGAACATGCAGTCAGAGGGTGCAAAGGGGGAGGCAGACAGTACCTTCCAAAACATAGCGTTAGGGTCACAAAGAAAATAGTGCGTAGTTTCTGTTTGGCCAGCTGCTGGCTTTTCAGTTCATAGCTGAACATGCATCACTATTTGAATGGCGGCTAATAAAACTGCTGCAGTGAAATGTGCTAAAATGTTATATTAAGTAGAGTATCAAAAACGGTCACGCAGAGGGTGTGCCCTTCCTTTTTACCGCTGATGAAAGCTGCCTGATGGTCCTCATAAAGTGTCAGTCACTTGAATGAGGCACAATCAACAAGCATTGGAAATGCAATCGGGCTCAGATTTGTTTGAGGTAATGGCATTGTAAATGGCAATGTCTTTTCGCCATGTGTTATGGAGTGTGTGCATGTGGTGTGTAGTGGAATTATGTGGGTTAGATTGGAATTGTAGCAATGGTGGCATGCTGTGATTTATATGAATATGTTTAAAAGTAAGGTGTACCATACTGAGATTGCTACAATAGTTAATTGTGGATGCGTTAATAATTGATGCGTGCACTGATGGCTGGTGGTGTGTGTGCCTGCCTGTAGAAATTGTGCACTGATGGCTGGTGGTGTGTGTGCTTGGTAAAAGAGTGCACTGCTGGCTGGAGGTGTGTGTGCCTGGTGGAAGGGTGCACTGACGGCTGGTGAGTGTGTGGTTGGTAAAAGCGTGCACAGATGGCTGACGGTGTGTGTGTTTGGTGAAAGCGTGCACTGACGGTTGATGGTGAGTGCGCCTTGTAAAAGGATGCACTGACGGCTTGTGTTGTACGCCTGGTGGTGTTTGTGCTTGGTGAAAGCGTGCATTGATGACTGGTGGTGTTTCGCCCTGGTGAAAGCGTGCACTGACGGCTGGTGGTGTGTGGTTGTGTGTGTAGTGGTGAGTGTGTAGTGGTGAGTCTGTGGGGGTGAGTCTGTGGGGGTGAGTGTGTGGTAGTGAGTGTGTCGTACTGAGTGTGTTGTGGTGAGTAGTGATGAGTGTGTGGTGGTGAGAGAGTAGTGTGTGTGTGTGGTATGTGTATGTGGTGTATGTGTGTGTGCTGTGCATATGGTCTGTGTGTGTGTGGTATGTGTGTGTGTGGTGTTATGTATGTGTGTGGTGGACTTAGTTTGAGTGTTTGTTTCCTGCACACTCACACACTGCCTCTACACATTCACACACTGCTCACCATGCACACTCACACTGTTCACCCTGCATAGTCACACACTGTTCATCCTGCACACTCACACAATGTTCACCCTGCACACTTACACACTGTTCACCCTGTACACTCACACACTGCAGTCTCTGGCACTCTGCACTCACTGGCACTCTGCACTCACTGTCACTCTGCACACACTCTGCACTCACTGTCACTCTGCACACACTCTGCACACACTGTCACTCTGCACTCACTGTCACTCTGCACTTATTCTGCGCTCACTGTCTATGCACTCACTCTGCACTCACTGTCTCTGCACTCACTGTCACTCTGCACTCACTGTCACTCTGCACTCACTCTGCACTCACTGTCTCTGCACTCACTCTGCACTCACTGTCTCTGCACTCACTGTCACTCTGCACTCACTGTCTCTGCACTCACTCTGCACTCACTGTCACTCTGCACTCACTGTCACTCTGCACTCACTGTCTCTGCACTCACTCTGCACTCAATCTGCACTCACTGTCACTCTGTACATCAGTGCTCTCTGAGATGACAAATCGTACCACAAGGAGAGGGGGCATAGACTCCAACAGCAAAAACTCTAATCGTAATATTCGCCTTCAAGTGCCACTTAAATACACCCCTCCAACCCCCCCCCCCCCTTTCCGAAATCTGGCTGATCTGTGAGCCTCGGTCAAGAGAGAGGGTTGGCACAGTGTGAGCTTTAGCTGCACCAGCATGTAGCCATGGACTGAGGGGTCAGGAGCTGAGATGCGGTTTTCACACTTAAAGGGACATTTGGCAGTGAGCACTGCACAGAGCCACTTGTGTCCCTCATGCTGCTGCACACACCACCAGATTGTAATGAACTTGTATCCCCTCTGATCTGTGTCAGATTACCGTGACACAGAGCTCAAAGGCTGTGGCCTAGAGGTCAAAGCCTGTAACCTCAAGGTGGACAGCCGTGACCTCGAGGTTAAATGCTCTGTAAAACCGTTTCAAGCTGCCCAATCCGCTTAGCATACGGGTGCTTCAGATGTAATGCTCTATTTTTGTATAGCGCCTTCTGCTACCGATTGGACACTGTGTGACCCTGTACATTGGGTATCTGTAACACCCGACTCACAGATACGAATTTATATCATCCTCAAAAAAAAGAAAGATGAGTCGGCCCAAGTGGATTTACAAGTGTGATGTGTTGGCTGTACACAAACCGCAACAGCAGGTGGCCAACACACTGAGCAATCTTACCACCACCTTCTCCATCCAGCAACAATCCTCTTGAGAAACCACTCTGTTTTTCCAGCAGTACTTGTCTCCTTATGTCTACATGGTAATGTCACTGATGATTAAAATGTGCTTTATATTCGCATGCCGGGTATAAAAGTTGATCTGTTTTTCCCTTGCCTACAACAAGCCAAGTTGTCGGGATTGTAGCATAATCCATTTATAATGAGGTCGCCTAACATATGGCTGACTCTTCCCAGCCCTACCAGCATTTCAGAAGCACAGTAATGTCAGGAGTGACTCATATTAGGACAGTATGTCTCTGATTACCAATAAAAGGTATGTTGCTGGGATACTGCATGGGAGATTCAGCCTAGTGGAGTGGAAAAGGTTTACAGGTGTATATTGTTGTGCATCAATAATGACAATTACGATGCATTTCCGAACATGATTGTACATATGTAGACTGAATTTACATAAATCTTCCACTGCCGATCTATGAGCTCAGCAGAATTATAGTCAGTCGCAGCACATGGATACCCTCCCTGGTGACGAGAAGCGCTCCACAAATCTACTGATCGATTGTTTGAGTCACAAACATCAACTAAACACAAAACTAGCATTAAGTACAAAGCACACGTCAAGTCAAGTCAAGTCAAAGAATTTATATAGCGCACTACATACCCAGAGGGTCTCAAGGCGCTTAGGAAGGGGAGGAGGATTACTTGTCAAATATCCATGTTTTAAGTTGCTTTCTGAATGCTAGGTGGTTCTGGGTAAGGCGAAGGTAAGTGGGGAGTGAGTTCCATGTTCTAGCAGCCAGGTATGAGAAGGATCTGCCTCCCATGGTGGTCTTGTTGATGCGAGGTACAGTGGCGAGGGCTTGGCTGGAAGAACGTAGTTGGCGGGAGGGTGTGTAGAAGGACAGTCGTGAGTTGAGACATTCTGGTCCGATGTCGTAGAGTGATTTGTGTGCGTGGGTTAGCAGTCGGAAAGTGATTCTCTTATTGACGGGTAGCCAGTGGAGGTCTTTCAGGTGACCAGAGATGTGTTCGTTGCGTGGGATGTCTAATATGATCCTGGCTGAGGCGTTTTGGATTCGTTGGAGTTTCTTCTGGAGTTTAGCAGTGGTGCCTGCGTAGAGGGTGTTTCCGTAGTCCAGTCGGCTCGTGACCAGAGCATGGGTGACAGTTTTCCTGGTTTCGGTGGGGATCCAGCGAAATGTTTTTTTGAGCATGCGAAGAATGTTGAAGCAGGATGAGGATACGGCGCTGACTTGTCTATTCATTAAGAGTGAAGAATCCAGGATGACGCCTAGGTTCCGTGCGTGGTCTGTCGGGATGGGTGCTTTTCCAAGGGCTTCCGGCCACCAAGAGTCATCCCATGCAGAGGGGGATGTACCTAAGATGAGGACTTCTGTTTTATCTGAGTTCAGTTTCAGACGGCTGTGTTTCATCCATTCGGCAACTTCTTTCATTCCTTCATGTAGGTTAGTTTTGGCGGTGCTGGGGTCATTGGTGAGAGAAAGGATTAGTTGAGTGTCATCCGCGTAAGAGATGATGTTGAGGTTGTGTTGGCGGGCGATGGCCGCGAGGGGGCTCATGTATACGTTGAAGAGGGTGGGGCTGAGTGAGGATCCTTGTGGTACGCCACAGATGACTTCAGTGGCCTCGGACTTGAATGGTGGAAGGCGGACTCTCTGGGTTCTTCCGGTGAGGAACGAGGTGATCCATTCAAGTGCTTTTCCTTGTATTCCGATGTTACTGAGGCGTTGTAAAAGGGTGCTGTGGCAGACTGTGTCGAAGGCTGCAGAGAGGTCGAGGAGGATGAGGGCGACTGTGTCTCCATTGTCCAGTAGAGTTCGAATGTCGTCTGTTGCTGCGATGAGGGCGGTCTCAGTGCTGTGTTTTGCTCGGAAGCCAGATTGTGAGGAGTCGAGGGATTTGTTGGCTTCGAGGAAAGCGGCGAGTTGGTTGTTGACAGCTTTCTCGATTACTTTGGCCGGGAATGGAAGGAGCGAAATGGGGCGGTAATTTTTGAGTTCGGTGGGGTCCGCTGTGGGTTTTTTCAGAAGGGCGGTGAGTTTAGCGTGTTTCCAGTTTTCCGGGAAGGTGGCGGAGTTGAAGGAGCAATTGATGACGTCTCGGAGGTGCGGTGCTATGACGGAGTCTGCTTTGTTGAAGATGTGGTGAGGACAAGGGTCTGTGGGGGATCCTGAGTGGATGGAGTTCATCAGGCGGATGGTGTCCTCAGTGGAGATTGGGTTCCAGTCGTTAAGGGTGTTCACGGGGGAAGAGTGTTCAGCATAAGGTTGGGTGGGTTGGTCTCCGGGTTGGTTGTCGAAGCGGTTGTGGATGTCTGCAATCTTGTTGTGGAAGAATGAGGCTAGGGAGTCGCAGAGGGCTTGAGAGGGGGTGATGTCGTTGGAGTTGGCCGAGGGATTGGAAAATTCCTTGACGATGTTGAAAAGTTCCTTGCTGTTGTGGGCGTTGTTGTCAAGTCGATCCTTGAATGCTGTTTTCTTGGCCTTTCGGATTAGTTGGTGGTGAGTGCGGGTGGCGTTTTTGAAGGCGTCCTTGGTGCTAGTGGTTGGGTCTTTTTTCCAGGCCTTTTCAAGGGAGCGGCAGAGTTTCTTGGACTTCTTAAGATCATCGTTGAACCATGAGGCCTTCTTGTTGCCAGGTTTGCTTTGACGTTTTTTCAGTGCTCAACACCTCATTCCAAGGTAATGAGAGGGAGTGCAAGAAAATGCCACATATTTACGAACCACAGCCACAGTTCTGCTATTAAGCACAAAACAGGCTGAATATTAACACAGCCACAACTATTTACAAGGAATCACCCTAAACAGAGGAAACTGTAATAACCTCAAGGCTACCCATACAGTGTAGGAGTAATCCTGTTTTAAACACCCGGCTTCAACGGCATCTGGATGAAGCACCTACCTGGCTGTCCGCAGTCAGCACTTTAATCCTCTGGGTGGAGACAAAGAGATCTACTTCAGTCATTGGCTGCGACTCTCCATCCGGTGCCTACAGTACAAGAGGCGCAGTGTTAGGAGCAACATACTGCACCAAGAGGAGGCGTATTGATCATATCAATGAAGGTAGGCAAAGGTGAACCACCCTGGTTTATATTTCATATGTGCGCCATGACTTTTGTTCTTAATGGGACTACATTTTTTAAGCACAACTGATTTGCTCTGCTGCTATCTCTTTAGACATTATGTAAAGCACGTGGTGGGTGATGCATACAAAACCTAGTTCAAAGACTATGCGAGGAGTTAACTGTACACATTGTGTAGATGGTAGTTGGATGAGATCAAGAGGACATCAAAGTTTACAAAGTGCACATTACCACACAGTGGGTCAGCGTCGAGGTATAGACCGTACTGGCAGTTGCCATGAAAGCATAAAAGAAAAACATACTACAGGGCCTGTCTAAAATTTATAGAAAATAAAACCTTTAAAAAAACACCTGTGTTGCTATTCCGTTCTCTGCAATGTGGTGTGAGTCTTGTAGTGCCATCTTCTGTCCACTCTATTATCACGGCCTAATTTTTCCAGTTGCCTTAGGTTTTCCAGCATGCTGTACTGCACAAGCCTATGCAAAGCAGCAAGGCCCTGGATAGGGGGTTCCTTAATCATAAACCTTTTAGAGTTAGGAGGGAAGCTGCTAACCTACCCCTCTTAAGAATTTCTCATTCATAAAAGCGGCTTTGATTCCGAATATCCCCTCCCCACCCATAATTGCCCCTTGGGGCCCCTCCCACCAGAACACCAACTTTAATGTAACCACTTCAGAACCCTAGTCGCACCTAGTGTACACATTCACCAATTCTGCTTCATGGCACCCTGGTCTTATAGACCCCCCCCAAAAAAGAAAACGCCCCCCCAATTCATGAAAACGCTGCCAATCTGGGCCCATGATCACAGCTTTTATTGCTTGCTTATCCACTCAAACGTTTTTCATACTGCTCTTGCTTATCAAATGCCCCCATGTCTAACACTCTTCTGCTATTCTTATCACTGCGTGCTGTTCAATTGTGTGCCGCATGGGCTATTCATGCCTATATTACGGTTCAGAGTGAAACCCTTATAAAACTAACAGTAAAGCTGCTTTGATTATAAACATTATTTTCCCTTCTCTTGTCTACTAAATTGCCTATTTTACTATAAAGAGGCTGCTGTACACAAATGTTTAATATAGCTTCTACTTTGCTTTGTAAGGAGATCATCTCTCTTGCTTTCTACAGAAATTAGGTTTTCGTGGCTGCTTCATCAAGTTCTTTTTCGCAGTAAATGATATGTTTTTATTCAGACCTAGGACATGTGTTCAGTGTACCAAAATGGCAAATACTATTTTCAGACTTTAGATTAAGGGCCATATGTATCATTGAAATTCGCATTCGCAAAGGCCGAAATTCGCCGAATTTCGGCCTTTGCGAATGCAATTTCTCAATATGGTATGTATGAAGCAAATGTGGTTCAAAATAAGGAATCGCACAATTTGCGATTCCTTATTTTGCGATTGCATGTAAGGAATCACACAGTGTGCCATTCCTTAAATGCAATGTATCATGCAAAAAAATATTGCTAATTGTCCCTAAGGAATCGCAAATTACCACCAACTTCAAGTTGGTGGTAAGTTGCGAATTCCTTTCAAAAAGCAATTTTTGTAAAAACAAAAGGTGCCATGTGACGCTCATACATGCCCTTAGGGCATGTATGTGCGCCATATGCGCACACATGTCATTTTCAGGGGTGCAGCAGGGTGTCCTTTGGACACCCCTGCACCCTTGCGAATATTCTCAATTTGCGATTAGCAAATTGCTAATCGCAAATTTCCCCTTCATTCCTATGGGCCTCCAGGCCCATAGGAATGAATGGGAAATTATTCCTTAATTGTGATTAGCAATTTGCTAATCGCAATTAAGGAATCTTAAGAAATCGCTAAAAAGAAGCGGATTTCTACATACATACCATTTTGCGATTCTCAAATAGCGATTTGCAAAAAATGGCTATTTGAGAATCGCAAAATGCTATTTTGATACATATGGCCCTAAGTAATTCTCGCTAAGAAAGTGTCTGTTTTCTGTGATGCATGTGATTCTCTACATTGCTGGCCGGCTGCTCATACACGCACACAGAGCTGAAGGGAAGAAAAACACAGCAGTGCACACGCTCCCAGCACCATCTGCCTTCAATTACCGGCACCTCGGACAGCTGGTAATTGAGCATTTATGTATTCTTCTGCGCGTGTCCGAACACAATATGCAGGAAGTGGACATTGAGAAATTCCTAAGGCCTATGGCGTGCTGCCTTTCTTAAACACAGCCTTGCCTGGACCAATTACCATGCAGATGGTAAAACAAACTACTCGAAAAACTCGCGCACAGAGGAATTTTTCCAGCACGAGTCGGAAACCCGTAAGAATAGGAGCTCGCAGCTCCGCCCCACTTCTAACGAAGTGGTGACGTCGCCGAGCCCTAAAAATCAGTACAACTCTGTATCATAGGCTTTTGCCACCATAGTAGAAACAAGGACGTTTCTAGGTCGCTTCCAATTTCCTTCTGTATATGCTTTTATTTCAATTCAATATAGGAGAAACAGGCAGCCAACACGTGTTTCACCTGAAAGGACTTTCTCAAGGCTAAAAACAATAGAAGCCCATGTGAATTTTCAGAATGATTTTTGCCGTAAAATAATCACAAACGAATATGTGGAAATAACATGTAGTCTTAGGAATTGGTAGATAGCCTTTCCCGCTGTCTGAAATAAACGTGATCAAGCCTTGATAAGCCTGTATGAATATCGCTCTAACTGAGTTCTTCTCCAAATCCCCTCGCCAGGTGGTTCAGAGGAGAACTCAGTTGGAGCGATTTACAGATACAGGCTTATCAAGGCATGATCACATGAAGTTCTTGAGACTACAGGTCATACCCACAGATTCGTTTGTGATTATTTTACGGCAAAAATCATTCTGAGACTTTCACGCTGCTTCTCCCTGGAGCAAGACATTGGCTCAGAACACGCTTTTCTTACCTCTCCAACACAGTGGCGTAAAGCAAAGTGATGGGCCCGCTGCAGAATATGGAAATGGACCACAGTGCCTACCAGATCTGATGATGATGATTGAGAATTTATATTGCGCAACTTAGCCAAAGGGCATCAAGGCGCACAAACTAAACAGATCGTCTCAAATTCACAGAGTACACATCTAAGAATACGCCTGACAGAAAGACCAAGTTTTCAATTCTTTGCGAAAACGCTCCAGAGAGGGTGATCCCACCAATTCAGGTGGGAGAGAGTTCCAAAGCTTAGGAACTAGGGTGACAAAGGCTTTCCCTCCCCATCTTGCTTTGGCAAATGTAGGGACTAATAGGAGATTTTTAGATGACCGGAGGGTCCTGCAGGGAGAATAGGGATGATGGAGAGACCTAATACTCTCTGAACCAGAGCAATAAACAACCCCATGAGCAAGGCAAAGAAGCTTAAATGTGATCCTGGACTCGACAGGGAACCAATGAAGAGATTTCCTGTCCAGGGTTGCAGAAGAGAACCTAGGAAGATTGAGCACCATCCTGGCCGCAGCATTCTGCACCATCTGTAAGCTATGGACAAGACTCTTATTCATGCCCACATACAGAGCGTTACAGTAGTCCAGTCTCGAGGAGACCAGAGCCACTGTAGCCTGTTTTTAGGCATCCGGAGAGAGGTAGGATGCGATCTTTCTGAGGATCCCAATGATACCACAACAGGTGGAGACCGTCCTGCTGACCTGACGGTCAAAGGAGAGAGAGATATCGATCATGACCCCCAGATTCTTGGCGGAATGTGAGGGAGTAGGACATTCACCAAGGGAGTCCGGCCACCAGTCATTAGACCAGATGTTTTAGCCGCCCCCAAAAATTAAGACCTCTGTCTTCTCCCCGTTGAGTTTTAGAAAATTTAATATCATCCACTGGGAGACTGCCTCCATGCAGGTTCTGAAGTTGAGGGCAGATTCACTCACGGACTGTGTGAGGGATACCACGATTTGGGTGTCGTCGGCATACGACAACACCTCAAAACGATACGACCGCACTACCCTGGCAAGTGGGGCGACGTATATATTAAAAAGGGTAGGACTTATGGTAGATCCCTGGGGCACCCCACACTGCACTGGTTTGGGGGGGGGACAAAAAATCACCCAGCTTCACTCTTTGTTCCCTCTGATGTAAGAAGGAAGTAAGAAGACTAAGGGCTGAGCCTCCAACTCCTATCTCCCTGAGCCTGGCAACCAGGACCAGGGGAGACAGGGTGTCGAAAGCTGCCGTGAGGTCGAGTAGGACCAGAAGAGTAATCTGGCCCCTATCGACCCTCAAGCGGATATTGTTGACGACCACCGTGAGGGCAGATTCAGTACTATGGGCCCTTCGAAAGCCATGCTGCGAAATGTCCAGCAGGCCTGAATCATCCAGGAAGGTGGTAAGGTGGTGATTAAGATGGGCCTCAAGAATCTTGGCGGGGGCCGGAAGCAGGGAAATCGGTCGAAAGTTTTTCAGTACCCCAGGGTCAAGAGAGGCCTTCTTCAAGAGAGGTTTGACAACCAACTGTTTCCAGGCGAGGGGAAAGGTTCCCTCCGTAATTGCCAGGTTCATCACCTCAAGAAGAGAGGGAATATCCACCTCCCTGCAGGCCTTCAGGATTTTAAGCGGACAAGGGTCCAGAGGGGAGCCTGATTTGATGTTGTCAAGGAGGCGGTTAATCTCATCGAGGGTGAGAAGCGGGAAGACAGACCGACCCGGCACAGGTTCCGAAGCCTGGAGCCCTGCTACGAAAGCAGGAGGGTGGGGCAGGAGCAGACTAGGCTCAAGTACAGGAGCCAGAGGCACTGCTGCAAGGGGGGAAAGGGGACAGGGATCCAGCTGATGATTAAGATTTTCTAAAGCATTATAAATGTCGGCAATTTTAGTGTGGAAGAAAGTGGAAATTTTGTCACAGAGCTCCTGTGTTTCAACAATAGGATCGATAGTCTTGGGGGCAGAGAGGGAGTCAATGATCTTAAAGAGATTTTTAGAGGATTTCAAGGAGGTGGTAAGATTAACATAGAAGGCCTTTTTCCTCAATAACTGCTAATTTATATTCTTTTAAGAGATGTTTATGTTGTATCTTTTCAGTGGGGTCGAGATTGCCGCGCCAGAGCCTCTCTGGTCTTCTGCATCCCTGTCTCAATTGTCTAAATTTATCAGTGAACCATGGCTCAGAAGGGTTCTTTCTAGTGGAGTAATGCTGTTTAGCGGGACCTAAAGTATCTACAGACTCTGTGATGATGTTAGAGAACTCCCCTACCGCAAACTTAGTATCCTTATTTAAGGAGGCGGCAAGTCTAGACAGAAATGGGGCTAGGGCTTCATTATTGATCTCCCTGAGATTTCTTTTAAGTCCCCATTTCCTGGAGTCCAATTGAGCAGGGGCTCTGCTGTGTATTATAAGCCCAATGGGCACAGCCAAATGATCTGACCAGGCCAAGGGGATCGGGGTACCTGTCTTCAATCTGGAGTCATTAGAAAACACCCCATCCAACGTATGGCCTGCTGAGTGTGTAGGACTGTCCACAAGTTGGGTCATGCCACATGCGTCCAGGGTTTCTACCAGGGATAGAGTATCTCTGGAGCGAAGATTTTCTAAATGGAAATTAAAATCCCCTAGCAGAGTGAGATTGGGTCTATCGATGAAAAGTTCCACTAACTTCATCAGATCTTGACAGAAGGAAGTTCTAGGGCCAGGGGTCCTGTAGAATAGGATACCCGAAAAGGAAACTGAAGGAGTGAAGGTAATAGAAAAATGCATGGCCTCAAAAGAGTCTGAGGCAATGGAAAGGTGCTCAGTTCGGCAGATGAAGGCATCTTTATGCAGTATTCCTAACCCACCTCCTCTATGCCCAGACCTGCCCATCCTGGTCAGGGTGTAACCCGAAGGAATTGCGTTTATAAGGTCAGGACCAGAGGATTCCAAGGCCCAAGTCTCGGTTATAAAAACCCAGGAAGGTTTCCTTAAAGAGACAAAATCCCTGAAGGCAATGTTATTTTTAATGAGGGATCTTGCATTAAAAAGGAAACCTACTTCGTTCACCACAGGGAGGACCCACTGCTCATAG
The DNA here is from genome assembly GCF_964263255.1 of Lissotriton vulgaris. Classification (NCBI taxonomy): domain Eukaryota; kingdom Metazoa; phylum Chordata; class Amphibia; order Caudata; family Salamandridae; genus Lissotriton; species Lissotriton vulgaris. The sequence goes on along the minus strand of NC_141696.1, from coordinate 1,385,615,428 downwards.
GGTCTAAAGGCATCTTTCTAATATTGGATATTCTCCGCGGAGAGGGGTTACATCTACTGCAGTATGAATGAAGAATGGCCTCAGGGGCAAAAGTATGATGGCAAGCTTTCCTAGGGGGCTTATATTTAGTAGGGTATGGGTGGCATAGTGGTAACTTACTTGAGAGAGAGTGGAGCAGGAACCAGCCCGCCTGGCCCCTGGCGCAGACTCAGCGCGGACGGGCGCAGACGGGCTTGACTTAAGCACGACTTCGGCGCGCGTCCGCTCAGCGCGAAGAAAGTCATAGGGCCTGAAATAGGATTGGGCCTGAGTGTCGCTCCCACGTGACCCTCAGAAGCCAATGAGGGCAAGAACAGCAGCTCTTTGCCGGCGCCCTCCACAGCAATCAGGAAATCCCGCAGTGGACCGGGGTGCTGGCAGGGAAAGCGTCAGACAGGTAAGAATCAACGAGGGAATGTGCAAAGGCACAGAATCACACAGTTTAAAATACACAGCAAGGTGTAAAAACACGACGTTAACAGCGAGGCATCGTAGTCATGCACTCTGTAAAATTAGCAGCAGGGAATTGTGCAAAGGCGCAGAATCACACACTCTTAAAGTGCACAGCAGGATTTCTAGCAGCAGTATTAACTTCGAGGCATCGTAGTCATGCCCTCGGTAAAGTGAAACAAACAAGCGCTATTCCATTCAAAGAGCCTGAAATAGGATTGGGCCTGAGTGTCGCTCCCACGTGACCCTCAGAAGCCAATGAGGGCAGGAACAGCAACTGTTTGCCAGTGTTCCGAGAGTCTCTGTATCCCCGTGTGTGGCAGCACCCCCTACGTCACAGGGCGGAGAAGGGCAGAGAGCGCCCGCGGGGTCCTTGTGCCAACATTGTTCACAGCCTCGAGCCGCCAGCAGCCCGAGGCGGTGTACGAGGCTGGAACAGTTCTACATTCATTTTAATTAATGTCATGTTAATCACCATCTATGATGGAGATTTGATTACAGCAGGAAAGGGAGACGGGTCTGAGAAGAAGTCCGAGTGAGGCCGATCAGATGGACCGATAGCAAGGAAAGGCTAAAGAATTGAGGACACTTACTGGGGATACGCTGGGAGCTGTCAGAAATGGATTTTGTTTAACACGTACATTTTAAATAAATATGTAGCAGCTTTAATGCGGGGCAATACCGGCCTGCAGGTGGGGGGTACGGAGACGGGCTGTGCACAGAGGTCGGCACAAGGACCCCGCGGGCGCTTTGTGCCCGAGACGCGAACCATGTTCGAATAGAGCATGCGCAATGATGACACGGAATGATTGGTGGCGTGGTACTACGTCATCGGCCGTAATGTGCGCATGCGTACGCATGCGCAAAACAGGGGGGGCCACTGCCTAACGGGGGCAGCGGATTATGGAACACCGGCGCCCTCCACAGCAATCGGGAAATCCCGTGGTGGACCGTGGCCCTGGCAGGGAAAGCGTCAGACAGGTAACAATCAACGAGGGAATGTGCAAAGGCGCAGAATCACACAGTTTAAAATACACAGCAAGGTTTAAAAACACGATGTTAACAGCGAGGCATCGTAGTCTTGCACTCTGTAAAATTAGCAGCAGGGAATTGTGCAAAGGCGCAGAATCACACACTCTTAAAGATATTCATTGGAATTGGGCTGACTGGGGGACCCCTGATGGTTTGGGGGACCCCTGCGCCACACGGGCCTGTGTTAGCACCTGCTCCAACCTTTTCCCTGCGGTGAAGACACTGTCCCTTAGTGCCCCTCATAGGATATAAAGATTTTACACTTCTGAATGGAGTAAGCACCAGGAAGGCAGAAGACACAAACTTCATGCTCATCCGTATAGAACTACTTCCACCCCCCCACAAGAGAGCCACCAGGCAAACAGTGCAATGATAATGAATGAGAAATAAGAGTATGTGTGATAACACTGACTAGACTAAGGGGAAAAACTGTTTATGTAAACAAAAAGATAAAAACAAGAGAAACTTAAGAGCACATGCAAAGACATTTGGCTAAGCACTGGAAACCATGAAGGCTACTGTGGTTGGTGATCCTAGCTTTTTTAACAGAAATAAAACGAACTGGCTGGCTCTTCGTGGCAAAATGCGACCAGGCAGACTCTGGAACACAAAGTGGCAGTGGCGGTGTTCACCCTGGTAACTAACTTCAAATAAGAAGACCACAACTTTCCACTATAATTTAAAACTTTAAAGTGCTTCTTTTTGGGTGGTGATTTCAGTCTAGTGTACTTTGCCATCACGGATTTGAACTACCCTCACTATATAAATGAAAGAAAAAATAAACCGAATGAAAATATTGTCTAATATAGGCACTTTTTCAATTTAATATCAAATTTGAAAATACATATTAAAAGTTGTGTCCATGGATGGCACAAATGCGGTGGGCTTCCATTTTGTGTAACTAAACATTTTTCCAGCAACAATGTAATTGGCTTGTTATGTAATTTTCATAGAGGAATAGTGAAGTCTGAAAAAGACCATTGTAAAGTTTCAATACACAACTAACCCTTGCATTTACAAGGGCAGAGGGAATGAGAGAAGAATTTGGGCAACCTATGTTTGCCTTTTCCCAACGGAATGTCACCTTCACATCAGGCACATTTATCTAATATGAGGCTCAATTAAATATCTCTGCATCCTTGGCATGGGATAGCACCTCTTTTTTTTGTCATTAGAGTCAAGACTACTGAACCCTGGGATATTTATAATAATATACGGGATGACCTTGTGCACCCTCCTTGGTGTTGAGCTTGATCATAGGTATCCCCGTGTTCACCAAACACACCTCTAAAGGCAGGCAGGCCCTTGGATGGGTACTTGACGGAAAGAAGAGGTAAATGATCCAGATGGAAATTAAAAATCCCCTAAGGATATTCCTCTTTATTTGATTGGTGGTAAAGAGGAATGTGTAAGAAACTTTTATGGTTCTCACATCCAACTAGGTCGACATGTTTCAGCCCTCCCACTGTCCAAAGAAGGTTCCAGGGCTTTCAGCAGGACAGGAATCCTGCTTTTCCTAAAATTAATTCCAGGCTACATACATGCAACTCTAGCATACATACATGCAATAACAATGCAAATATTTTGCTGGGAGTGAAGATCACCTTTTCAGTTAATATTTAGGAGGTCCTCTTGTACAAAACATAAAAAGTAAATTAAAGACATTGAGACAAAAGAGGTAAATGACAAAAAGTACATGCATACAAACGACAAGTAGGAGAAGCGTTAAGTCTATTTTAAACATGCTGTGCAAACATGCGTGCACTGCTAACAGAATAACACTGTGGGTTCAAAATGCAACTCAGTCTACACATTCACTTACCATTACTATGGGACTTTCAAACATTATGGAGGAGTCAACAAGGGGAGCCTTGTTGTCATGCACCGTAGAAAGAGGTAAAGTAATACCTTAGAACTCAGCAGGATAATATAAGTAATAGATATAGATATTGAGCCTTTTCTCCCAGCAATAACTGAAGCCAGTTTGCATCAGTTATTTCAATGCACTCGGTGGTGCGGCTGCACGGTGTCAGAGTGACGTCAATGTGCGCTTGGGAAGTATACTCCTTTAGCAGTAACGCAGGAGTAAGCACCGCGTGAAGTAATTCAGTTCGGCAAAAAAAGATCATGTTGTGTAAGCGAGGGCTGTACTTAATCATGCCAACAAGTAGTTACTCAGAGGCACGGCTATGTGAAGCCTGGGTGGCGTGTAATATTGCTTTTATCACGTGAAGGGTTCAATGTGCTACAGAAACAATCCTGAGTTTAATTTGCCCATAAAGGGGGCTGCGATTCATCAGGCCCCAGACTGCTTCTTATATTTAACATTTTAATTTAGGTACATAAGCTCATTTATGGAAGCAAAGTGGTGCTAATAACCATCCCATCGTGAAGATCCCTGTAAGAAGTAGTCTAAGGACATATTGAGGAAGGTCTACAGATAAGAAGGGTGATCGCAATATCCAGTGCCATGCTTTGATATAGTCCGAGGGTCGTCTCCAGGAGATCTGTCCACTGGAGCTCGAAGAAGCAAATGCCTCATAAGGGCTCATTGGCAGTAGATATGCCAACCTTGATGTATGGAACATTCGACTCATGGTATGCCATTTAGCATCTATACTGGATATACATGGCAGATATTATCAGGTCGGGCCATTTCTATTTAGTAATCTGTAGCCATGGTACAACCTCATTCAAACCATGTATGTGTGTTTTCAGATGGTATACCCAGTCCCTTTCAAGGAGTATCCGTGCAATGCTACCATATGGTCTTGGTGTTATCTTTTTTTAATATTACCCACATAATATCTCTGTCTGAGTGGTTATGCTCCACGAAGTGTTCAATCATGTGTGTGGAGCTCATCTTACACCCGAAGTTACTTTGGTCACTTATCCTAATACGGATTTTGCGTGGTCATTCCTATTCCTATATATTGTAGTGAGCAAGGACACTCAGTTGTGAAGATATTATTTTCCCTGTACCATTTGCTAGATGTTTAATGACTCCCAGGCAGTCCTTTCCAAAATCTAACTCTTTGTATGCTTTTGTGACGGATGAGCAGCATATTTCCCACATTGGAAAGGACTGCAACCAGGTGGTAACCCCACATAGTATTTGGGCCTTTTGTGCTAGTTCAGACCTATTATGGGTGTGTACTAACCTATCCCTCAGGCTAGTCCTTCTCTTAAATGAGAGGCCAATCATTTTCACCTTTATGGAGAAGAAATGCGTTACTTACCTGTAACTGCAGTTATCCAGTATTGGTGTCTTTCATAGATTCACATGCCTGAATCATTCCCATCGTCGGAATGGGAGTCCACGGTACATAAAGTAATGTCCCATAGACAAAGGCCTCACATTAGTAACCTATCCCTGTCCTTTTGTAGAAAGGACCTCCTGGAAGGAGCCTCAGTCCCTCAGATTTTCGTACGCACAAAGCTAAGTAGGCGTATTACTGAAAGAAGTAGGTGAGCCCTTCCAGGGGAAGCAGGAGGGTTGCATGTGAATCTATGAAAGATACCAATACTGGATAACTGCAGTTACAGGTAAGTAACGCAATTCTTATCCAGTATTAGGGGTGTCTTTCATAGATTCACATGCCTGAATCAGAGTAGCAAGCCAAGAACAAAGCACATTTCGGTTGGTATAGGATATACACGTCATTAGATAACAACATATCAAACAACTAGTAGAAACATGCATTTGCAAGCCAGAGATACCATCAAATTATACAATAGAGAAATGTGCATACATGAGAAGGATGGAGGGATGAAAAGAAGGCTCACCTCTATTGAAACAGATGACGAAGTACTGCTTGTCCCACTGCAGCATCCTTTAGGAGCTCTGTATCCAGGCAGTAATGCCTAGTGAAGGTATGTGGCGACTTCCATGTTGGCGCTCTACAAATGTCTATGACCGGCACTCCTGCAAACAGCGCCATGGATGTAAATATTGCCTTGGTAGAGTGGGCTCGCACCTTAGATTGCAGGGGCTGCCCTGCCTGTTCATGACAAAACGAAATAGCTGCAGAAATCCAGCGGGATATACTTTGCTTGGTGAGTGGAAGACCTCTTCTGGGTCTACTGTAAGCCGCAAATAGCTGACAAGACTTCCTGAAGGTTTTTGTCTTTTCAATATAGAATTTAGGGCAGCGCTTAAGATCTAGAGAGTGCAACGACCTTTCCGCTGCCGTTGTGGGATTCGGGAAGAAAGAGTGTAAGACCACTGGCTCGTTGAGATGGAAGTCCGACAGGACTTTTGGAATAAACTTTGGATTTGTCCGCAAGATCACTCTAACCTGCTTGAATTGCAGGAAAGGCTCCTGTATTGATAAAGCTTGAAGCTCTCTCACCTGTCTTGCGGAGGTGAGAGCAAGTAGGAGGGCTGTCTTCCAAGAGAGGTATTTCAGGTCAGCCCTGTGTACTGGCTCAAAGGGATGCTTCATAAGTTGGTTAAGGACTGTGTTCAGGTGCCAGGTAGCAGGCAAAACTCTCAGAGGGGGAAATGTCCTGTAGAGTCCTTTTAAACACTGTTTGACCAAAGAGAAGGGCCAGTAGGAGATCTTCTGTAACGGGATATCGCCGCCAAATCGACCCTAATGGAAGCATGAGCCAGGCCTGAGTTCGCCAGATGGAGAAGATAAGGCATTATTTGTTCCGGAGAGGAAGAGAAAGGATGTATACCTTGAACTTTACACCTTTACAAAATCTCTTCCATTTCAAAGAGTATGTTTTGTTGGTGCTATCAGCCCGTGCCCGAGCCAAGATTGCTCTACATTCTGGCCAGATAGTCAAACTTTGAAATTCTCTGAACTCAGGAGCCAAGCGGCTAATTTGAGTGAGGCCAGATTCGGATGCTGGACTTGCTGGTTGTACATCGTGAGGAGAGATGGGAACTTCTTCAGAAGTATCGGCAGTTCCAGAGATAGACGGTGGAGTTCCGCGAACCAATGTTGGCATGGCCAAGTTGGGGCTACCAGAATGAGAGTACAAGGCTCCGCCTTCAGCTTTCTAATGGACCCTGGGAATCATGGAAACGTGGAAAGGCGTACGCAAAGATGTTGCACCATGCGATCGAAAAAGCATTCCCTAGGTACCCTTTCTGGGGCTGCCAACTTGCAAAGTCTGGGCATTTGGTGTTGGACCTTGGGGCGAACAGGTCGATCTGAGGAGTGCCCCATCTCGAGAAAATTTGATCCAGTTCCCACTCCTGAGACGTCGTTCTCTGTCTGCTTAATGAATCGCGAGCACCTGGAACATACTCCGCCCAAAGAGATATATTATGTCCGATTAACCAATTCAAAATTTTATGCGACTCGTGAGAGTGACATAGAGCGAGTCCCTCCTTGTTTGTTGAGGTAGTGCATCGTCGTAGTGTTGTCTGTACGGATGAGCACTAGGGAATTTTTGATTCTCGGAAGGAAAGCTTGCAGAGCGAGGAAGACTGCCCATAGTTCCAGATTGATATGGAGCCCCTTTTTTAAGGGAGACCACTTCCCGCTTATCTGTAGCTCTTGGAGGAAAGCTCCCCAACCTTCCAAGGAGGAGTCTGTCGTGATGACATGTGGTGTAGCCAGAACCAGGAATGGTAAGCCTTGAGAAAGGTTTCGAACCGATATCCACCATTGTAGGGCCTCGACCATTTGAGGAGTGACTTTTATGAGATCGTCGATAGACCCTGTGCATAGGATCCATTGTTTTGAGAGTGCCTCCTGGAAGGGGGCGCATCTGTAGCCTGCAGTGAGGTATCAAGAGGATACATGATGACATCATTCCCAGTAGGGATTTGAAAAATCAGACTGTTAAGGTCTTTTTTGAAGTCACGAGCATAGCCAGTGTCAAAAGCCTGTTCTTTCTCTCTTGAGATGGGAAGGCTTTCTTTAGTCGAGAGTTGCACCTAGGAAATTGATGCGCTGAGAAGGCAGAAGGACTGATTTCTCCCGATTGAGTGCGAGTCCTAAATGATTGAAAAGTTGCAGACAAGTGTTGGAAGACCTGGACGCGTCTTCCAAGGGCGGAGCCTTGATCAGCCAGTCGTCCAGATACGGAAAGACTTGATGATGGCGCTGCCTGAGATATGCAGCAACTGGGGTAAGACATTTCGTGAAGATGCGAGGTGCAGATTTGATCCCGAAGGGCAGGACGCAAAACTGAAAATGTCTGCCTGCCACTGCAAATCTTAAAATATTTTTTGTGATTTCTGTGAATCGGGATATGGAAGTAAGCGTCCTGAAGGTCCAGAGACGTCATGAAATCTTCCTCTTCCAGTAGTTGTAAGACCTCCTGGATCGTCACCATGTGAAACGACTGCTTCTTCAGGAATTTGTTGAGGGCCCTGAGGTCCAAAATCGGTCTCCACTTCTTCTCTTTTTTCCGAATTAGAAAGAAGTGAGAATAAAATCCCCTTCCTCGTTGAGACCGAGGTACCTTTTCTATTGCCCCTTTGTGGAGCATAAGAGAGACTTCTCGGAGAAGCAGCCGTAGATTTTTGTGATTCATTGGGCGGGGAGGAGTTTGGGGTGGAATATGCTTCAACTCCAGAGAATGGCCGAAATGAATCAATTGAAGGACCCAACGGTCCGTGGTAATCTTCTTCCAATTTGTTAAGAAAGAGGAAATCCTTACTCCAATTTTTGATGAGTAAAATGAATCTGGGACTGGCTGAAGAGACATGTCATTGTCTACGCCCATTGTTTTTCCGCTGTCCTTTACCACAAAAGGACGACTTGCCATAAGAAGATTGTTGTACACGTTGCTGATATTGGGGTCGACTCTGGCCTGAAGAGTATGAAGACCTGTATTGATAGTTTCCTCTATAAGAGGACTGTCTTCTTCCTCTAGACCCACAAAAGGACTGGTTCTTGTACTGAAGAGTGCCCAGAGCCCTAGCGGTGTCCGTGTCCTTTTTTATATGCTGCAGTGCTTCATCAATTTTGGAGCCGAAGAGCAACTGGCCATCATAGGGCATATCCAATATTTTCGTTTGCACCTCGGGACGAAAGGAAGTTGCCCTAAGCTACCCTTGCCGTCGCAAGACTGCTGCTCCAGCCAGTTGACGGAAACCAGTTGTAGCGATATCCATCACACAGTCTATTATTTCTGACGCCGAGGCTTCACCCTCTAGTAAAATTTTCTTTACCTCCTCTTTGGATGTATCTGGTAATTCCGATAGATATGGGGCTATATCCGCCCATAATTGTCTATTGTAGCGTCCCAAGAGCGCTAAGGCATTTGCTGCCTTCACCGTCATTGCAGACATTGAGAACCGCTTCCCAAAGTTGTCTAACCTCCTGCCTTCCTTATCCGGAGGTGCCGATAATGGGGCAGAAGGATTTCTGGAGTTCTTCTGTGCTGCCTGTGGCACCACTGAGTCCGATTTGGGGTGTCCTATCAAACAAGCCGGTGCAGTATCAGGTGCTCTGTACTTCTTATCCAATCGAGGTACGGAGGAAGGGTTCTGCATGACTTTAACACCCTGGATCCATAAATAATCAATAATGGGTATTTTTCTAACTACTTTTTTGAGAGGTTCTTTAAAATCATACAAGAAACAGTCTTGTTCTTGAGAGACCATTGATAGTGTAAAACGTTGAGCGGCCCTCTCAACTACGTTATGGAACCCTCCAATGCCGCCTGGGGTGAATCTGCGGGCGCAGGCACTGAAGACGTGATAGAGGGAATGACAGTCATCATGCATAGATTGGGTATCTTGCAGTTCTCCCTCTTCCTGCTGTTCTTCCTCTTCCTCATCAGAAGTCGGAGGATGTGGCAGATCAACCCGCTCGGGCTGAATATTTAAAGGTGAAGGCCGTGGTCTTGGTGAAGGAGATACTGTGGTAGGTGGAGGAGCAGGAGACTCTGGAAACCTCTGTTTATAGTCTTGAATGAGGTACCTTTTGTCAGTAACTAAAGAGGCTGGAAGGCAAACCATAGGAGGAGGTGGTGAATGATATTCCTCCTCCTGATCCTCTTCTTCATCCGAACTTTGGCATTTTACATGAAGCTCCGAAGGGCTTGTAACCGTCTGAAACATGTCCCCTTCATCTGAATCCTCCTCTTGAAGAAGATATGCTGGAGGCAGTGGTTGAACTCTGCTTGGCGATGTTAAAACCAGCGTGAGCGCCTTTTTCGTACACATGTGGTTTGAAGGCCAGAATCCATCATCGTCGACGAGGCCGTCGACGCCACGGTCGTCGCCGGGTGTCGTAGACTGTATCTTTGTCGACGGTGCTTTCGTCGACGAGCCCTTAGTCAACGACGTTTTTGTCGATGGTGCCGACGTCGACGATATTGGCTTCGTCGTCGTCGCCGAGGCCAGCGTCGACGGCGTCTTCGACGTTGACGGGGTTTTCTTGATGGCTATCGTGGACGACAAAGTCTTACCTGCCGTCGACGATAGGGTCGTAGTCGTCGACGAGGATAATGACGACGATGCCGTCGACGTAGAAACAGTCGACGTAGATACATATGAAGCAGTAGACGCAGCTTTTCTTGACGATGAAGAGGTAGTCGACGATGCCGTCGTCCACGGTGTCAAAACAGGCTTTTTGAAGGTGTGAACTTCCTGAGGGGAAACCTTCACAGAAGTTGCCTTAGAGAGAACCTTTGATGTCTTCTTTTGAGGAGGAGCCGAAGGGCTAGAAGAAGCCACCCTTGGTCTCTTTAGAGAAGATTTTGAAGAGACTGAAGAACCTTCACTTTCCTCAGAAGATTCAAGGTGGTCCCTGTCTTTCAGCCTCTTGAGCCAAATTAAAAGGCGTCCTTCACGGTCTTTGAGGGTTTAGTGGAAAAAGAATGACATACCTTGCAGTCTTTAGAAGAATGGTCAGGATACAGGCAATCTTTATGCTGGTCATCAACATGTAGCCTTTTCTTTCCACATGAACCACAGGATCTAAAAATACCCTTTTTTGGTGTGTCAGCCATGATAGTATCAGCAATCACAGAAGAAACAGGATAAGGTATCTAAGAACACTGGAAACCAGTTGTGAAGAAAAATCTGAGCAGAGCTCAGAGGAGACTCCCTTAGCACAACGTGCGGTAGAACATCTGAGGGACTGAGGCTCCTTCCAGGAGGGTCCTAGAGGGAGATGACATTAAATATATGAGTATCTTAACAGTTGTATCTGATGCGTAAAAATTGTCCAAAAGGAAGATTCTATGGGATGATGGCTGTCGGTTTTTCCTAGACTTGTCACAAACTTGTTTTCTTTAATTTGAATGTCTAAATTTAGAACTGTAATAGTTTCCCTGCTGATGGTATGTGTGAATTTCAAGAAGGGGTCTTTGGAGTTTATCCAGCTGGTAAAACTCGGGGCTGACTCCATTTCCCCTCACCAGATTAAAAACACATCATCAATGCATCTGCGCCAAGCAATGAGGTTGGACTTGTAGGGGTTATCAGAGATGTAAAGAAGTGTACATCAATTTGTGTGTGTAACAGGTTAGACTCAGGGCAAATATACGGCCCATCAAGGTCCCTTGCACCTGGTGATATAGTGTCCCGTCATACTCAAAGAACTTGTCTGTAAGAGCTATTCTGGCACATTCTAAACATATTGTGTGGATGTGGGAGTCAAAAGCAGTGTTCCTCAGAACAGTGTCAATAACCAGTAGAGTTTGCTCCCGAGAAATACTGGCAATACAATCCTCTATGTCCATCATTTTTAGGATAGCAGTGTTGGAATCAATGCTAAGGTCCTTCTAAAGACAAAGGATGTCTTTGGTGTCCTTAAGAAATAATGGCATTTCCCAGATCAAAGACCTGAAGAACCAATCACAGAATTGAGACAGTGGTTCTAACTTAGAATTAATCCCAGATACTATTGGTCTCCTGGGAGGTGGCAGTTGGTTTTTTTGTGGATTTTGAGAGGGATGTAGAATTGAGCTACTCTGGTTCTTTGGCTACAATAAATTCAGCGTCTTCAGTAATCCATCTTATAGCCTGAGCTTCTTCCACATTTATGGTGGCCATAAAAAGGGGCTGGGACCTTCCTTGGGGATTCTGTAACTGTTCCTTCCAGGGAGGAGCTGCTAACACCCTTTGTCGTACATTTTTTATGAAATGACTAAAATTGCTCCCCCTTTATCTGCCGGTTTGATCACCACATTAGGATTATTCTCAAGGGCCTGGATAGCTACTTTCTCTTGGTTTGACCGATTGTGGAAGAAATCTTTATTGAGGGTCTCAATACCTTTAACTTCCCTGATAACTGCTAGTTTAAATGTTTGCACTGCTACTGGGGAAGCCTGTGTCTGTTTGGAAAAGGGACTTACTTCTAAGCCCGGTATTCTTCGGTATAGTCTTGAGAGTAGTCTGGCACTCTGGGGTGTTCCGAAAAAAGGTCTTAAGCCTAATCTTTCTAAAGTATAGGGCCAATTTGCATCTAAGACTAAATCTGTCATATGGTGTCAGGACAAATCCTAATCCCTTCTTCAAAACTGTAAGGGTTATTGGGCTAAAACTTACAACTACTTGCAGTTCTGCTCGGGCTTGCATGGTCGTGGGCTCTGCCCTTGCTCCTGGTCACAATCTGGGGTTTCCTCTGTCCACTGAACTTTAGTACCATCTTTTTTGTTTTCCCCTACCCTTTCCTAAAAACGGAGGTCCTGTGTGTAGGGAGGGGAAACTTCGGTGGAAGTGTGGAAAGGGGTAAGGGCAGAAACCTAATGCCTATCGTGTTAGTGAGGGGTCCAAAGCTGCAAATATTGTCGTTACAGACTTTCCATTTCTTTATCCCCACTACTGCTGCTTCCATCAGAACAAAAAGGCCAATCAAATGGTGTACGCAGTCTCCTTGTTGAATGATTTTTTATTTTGTTGTTATTGAGTGGAGTTACACTCTTTGGTGTAATAGTCTTGGGTCGTGTATGGAAAGGTAGTGGCTTGGTTGAACTTCTTGATAATTTAGTAATCTATCTTCAACTGGATAAAAAAATTCCAGATTGTGTCATTTCTTTTTTGATTTCGTCAAGGCTCTTTGAGTATGTTGGTATTTGGATTATTGTTTTGAGATTATTTTCACTGGTCTGTATCTGTATGAGCTGAAATTCTCTTTGGCATGTTAATGTGTCTTCTGTGTTTTCAGGCAATATAGGACTATTCTTTTCGGAAGGTCACATTGTCCAGGAAAATGCAAGGCTTAATTGTCAATGTAATGTCCTTTGGAACAGCTTTCGCTTGTAGGTTATCATAAATAACGGCGTCATGAAGTACCATTTTTATTTGGATCTTTTTAAGTAGTGTCAATGTTTCCCAGTCACCTGCTTGGGCCAAAGATTGTCACATTTATGTCACCTAGGATTGAGGGGGCAGTCAAGATTTTTATGACCTTGTCTTCGTCTAATGCTGGTTAATTTTGTTCAGACATGTTGAGAGAGTTAAGTGAGAAGCCCTTTAATCTGTGCTATAGAGTATGGAGGAGAAAAAATTAATCAGACCCAAGGTAGTCGCCAATTTCTGTTTCATTCCTTGGTCTACAAACCATTTACAGTACAAAATAAATGGTGTGATTTTTGCGTAAACTATAGACAAAATTTGATTTGAATCCTGTCGCAAATAGCACATTTTGGAAACACAGCGACTCCATGCATCCATCGATTTAATAAGGTATTAGACAGAAAAGGCATAACATTTCTGAAATCATGTCAATAGTTAGAAGAAATTCCCATTTTATTTGCAGCTTGATAAGCCACAGGCACACATCACTTGCATAATATCGTAAAATCCACAAAACTTGAAATGCACTTGGTCAGGAACTGGGGTTTGAGGGACATGACAATGAGACACAAATGTACAATGTCGGTTATATATTTCTTCACAATATAAAACAAAGAACGCTTTAGGATTATGGGGTCACCGTATGTGACTAGCTACAAATGGTGTTTAAAAGTCACGCATAGCGTTTTCTGATCTCTTTGTCATTCTGATAATAATAGGTACTATGGAAAATGTATTCAGGGAACACCAAACAGTTTCACCACTTTCCCACTTTTTTTTCACTAACAAATTGACCATGGGGCCCCTCAGCATCAATGGGTAAGAGTGCTAGATAAACCGGCGTTTCAGCTCCCTGGTCTGGAGTTTTTGGGGCCTTGTCACCTGCCATGTCGGTCTTGACCCATCCAGGACAGCAGGCATTAAGAAGTATTCCATCTGCTCCCCTTTCTTTAGTCAGCTTCCTAGCTTGAATCATGGATAGAACAGTTACTCCAATTTTTGACACCCCATATGCTGTGTTGGGCCAGCCCTCCTGGCTGTGATTTCCATTCTTGGTGTCTTCAGCAAACTTTTCCATGAGTGCTACCAGCTCGTCTTCTGAGATGGTCTCACTGCGAAACTTCTCTTGGAGATCTTTGCTGCATTTGGCCAAAGCATGCTGACTAGACATGCTGGACACATTTACAACTCTCCCTGTACGAAGAAAAAAAATTCTTTAAATTATAAGAAGTTCAATAATTGCAGGAAACACATTTACTAAATTAACAAGTGTAATAAGTTCTATTTGTTTACAAAAAGTATGGAGTTGAAGAATGTAAATGGATATGAAATTAGGCTTATGCTATTATAAAAAAAAAAAATCTGAATTGTGGTTAAATGCATTTTCTTAACAGCAAATAGGTCCCAGTTATGTCCATTCGGTCTGTGTTTGTTCCAATTCCCCTATTTGCATTTCACCATTCCTATTCTGCACATACCTCGCTGACCGAAATGCCTCATCTGTTGCCTGCCATGTTGACTCTCTGCTCCCTAATATCTCAATTCTCACCAAAATTTGCTCTGAGCTTGGCACCCTGCCGAGCTCCACAACCCCGCATGCCTGCTTCCTGCTCTCTACAATGACTGATCCACGTTTACCACTTTGCCAACTTTAACAGCCTGACACAGGTAAACACTCCTCCCACCGATTTAGTGACTGGTCAGTCACATAAGGGGGGTTGGGGGGGGGGAGGGCAGGGAGGAGGAGGAGGAGGAGGATGTGTGTGTGTGTGGGGGGAGGGGGGAACCCTGAAGTTTGTGGGATTCTCCTCACAACAAGGTGATGGTACAGGCCGACAGTGGTGAATGAAGGTTCATTACTCTTACAGCAGGGGTCACAGCACGCTTTAAGTTCAGGCACAGGTGAAGAGCGTTAGTAGTGAATCGCAGGACACTGTTGCTATGACAACAGTAAAAGGAAAGTAAGAGGCACTTTAGCTATTGCGCCAAACCACCTCCTACCTCCCACCCAAAAAATAAAAGTTTACTGAGGCTGTTTTCAGACCCCTTTTTTGACGTTGGCACAGCAAGGCCTCTAAAAACAAGTGGAAATCCAATTTATAGTGGTGTTCAGGTCGTTTACCGTGTGAAGGAAGCGGATATTGTGTGTCACGCGGTGGCAGGTCTGTATTTTTAATATGCAGAAACCTTATATTAGAACAGATTGACCTTGATCTAGAAACACTTACATGTTTATTCATTTGTGTTTGGTTTCCTATACTGCTTTAAAGTGGTAACAATTCCTAGGCAACTTAACACCTGTCTGAAATCAGGTCTCACACATTCGGGTTGAAAGACAGAAACTCAGTGTACTAACGAAAAAACTGTTTAAAACATTTCATTTTATTTAGTTCATACATATATATATCTTGATTTTAAAACAGTTACCTAACCAGGTATACATCCGTTTAGGCGTCTTTTCGTGTTCTTCTAAATTGCTATTAAGAATATGCCAATTAGAATTGACAATCTGGCGAACTTCGCTCGTTTAAAAGACTCACGGACCAATCTATGTGGTTATCCACGAGCAAGAAACGTAGTTTTTAACAAGCCTGCGTGGATGTCAAAATCCTGGATATTCGAACAATTGCGTTGAAGGCGGAGAGATTGACTGAAAGGGATACTTCCTTTTGGGCACGAGGATGGTAGCTGTCGAAGTAAAGTGTTGCGTGCCGTAGGTTTAATTAATAAATCTACTTCCAAGGCTCCTTCCTTGTGTCGTATTAGGATATCTAAAAATTCTACTTGGTTTTTTACTGATGTGTGATGTAAAGTGAAGATTACTATCACACAGATTGAGCCACTCAAGAAATTCTGTCAATTTAGACTCCTCTATCTGTCCAGATAAAGAAAATATCGTCGATATAGCATGACCAATTAGAAATAGATTCATAAAAGGGGGCCACTTCATTGTAGATGTGTATCATCTCAAAAAAGGCCATATAAATATTGGCCACCGACGGAGCTACAGAGGCTCCCATACTTACGCCCTTCGTTTGTTTATATAGGTTTTTTCCAAACGAAAGTGTTCTCCATTAAAACTATGTCTAAGCACAGAAGAAAAGTTTTCGGGCACGGAACCTGATATTTATCAATGAACCATGAGGTGGCTGCTAAGGCTTTATCTAGTGGGATATTACTATATAAAACTTTGATGTCAAGCGTAAGAAGAATATTGGTAACCTGACTTTATTGATAATGGCTGTGGTATCCATAACATATGAAGGTATTTTCGATATGTATGTCTTAATAGTTTGTCCGTGTATTTCAAGAGAGGTTCTGTGATCGAACTGACAGTAGACACTATTGGACGATAAGGAGGGTTTAATACATCCTTATGGATCTTGGGAATGCCATAGAGACATGGCATTTTGGGTTGTGGTTGATTATGGTAGTCAAATTCTTTTGATACAGATGAGACCATCATCAAGTGCATGTCTTGTCAACTCTTGAATACTCAACTTCACTTGAGGTGTGGGATCTCGATTTAACAGAGAATAAAAAATGATGTCATTCAGGAGTTTGCACTCATTACCTAGGTTTCCTATCACGCGACACTTGCTGGTTCTTTATCCCATTTTGTCTACTCTTATTTTCTGTGCACCATATATATATCTTTGCCACTTATCAGGGGCCTTATCTTGGTTTTTCATTCTGTTCTGCTGCTCTTTTTTTGCTATTTCCTGCACTTCTTAGTGTATTATTCTATGGTCATTCTGTAAATGTGAAGTTATATTGTTTTTTGGAACACCTCAAAATGTTTGTAATGTGCACTATGTTTTATATGTGACAGACTCAGTGTACTGCATTGTATGTAGAATGGCATGTTATATGGTATGTTTATTATTTTTCTATATATATACAGAAATTCAAGTGGTTTCTCCTGAAGAAAGCGTGGGAAACGCCGAAACGTGCGTTAATATTGTCATCCTTATCTACTCAGATTTAGTGACCCTTGTATTATTTTATCATCTGTTGTCCCCTTTTTTTGAAAATGTATGTAACGATTGAATTTTAACTATGATCAAAAATGTGTTTGGTTAGGTAACTGTTGTTGTAATGTTAGTTTTAAAATCAAAATATAAATATGTATGAACTAAATAAAATGAAATGTTTTTAACTGTTTTTTCGTTAGTACACTGAGTTTCTGTCTTTCAACCCGAATGTGCGAGACCTGATTTCAGACAGATGTTAAGTTGGCTAGGAATTGTTACCACTTAAAGCATTGTTTCCCTGTCCTAGGACCATCTAGCAGATCAGGGGGTCCCTTTTTGACAAATTTGGTTTCCTATACCGATCAGATTTATTTAAATGTTGTACGTCCTTTAATAGGACTTACCACATGTGAGTTCATTTCTGAAAACAACCCTAGAGCTACCTCGAGCTTTCCTAGTGCAGCAGACAACACTGAATGCTGAATTGGGACCACTTCGGTGCTCAGGACGGCCGGGAGCCGTCCTGAGACATGCTTCCGGCACGTCCAGGAGAAGAAGGCAAATTTCTCCTCGGGAGTGGGTTGTTTGGCAAACAAAGTGGCATCAGGGGAAAGGGTTTTCCTTTCCTCCGATGTCTCTTTGAGCATTCCTACTGGACAATCACCAGGAATGCCCACTAGACACCAAGGATTTTTTCATTTTAGTTCATTTTTTTTAAATAAGCATTGTATGAAGGGTTGCTCCCTCTGGAGGACATATTCTTTGGCAGTTTCTTCCCCGTGGGGAGGGACAGATTGGCCCCAAAAAATGTTTAGATTGCCCACTTGGCCATCAGGGATTTTTTTGTTTTTTATCTATGTAATGCATGCAGGGAGCAGCCCCTTGGGCAAGGGTTATGTTTGGCCATTTCTGCCCCCATGAGGGGGGGGGGGGGCAGATCGGCCGGACTCATTTTTGTTTATGGCCCACTGGGCCACCATGTTTTTTTGTTGTTTTTGTTAAATTTTTTATAATGCATGTGGGGAGCGGCCCCTTGGACAAGGGTTGCTCCCCTTTGAGGGACGTATTTGGCAGTTTCTGCCGGGGCAGATCAGTCCAAATAATTTTGTAGCTGGCCCACTGGGCCACCATGGATTTTTTTGTTTAAGTTTACTTTTTTTTTTAAATGCATGCGGGACTGGCCCCTTGGGCAAGGGTCGCTCCCCTTTGGGAGAACATTATTTGGCCGGTTCTGACCCTGGGGGTTTGGCATATAGGTCCAAATGAATTTTAGATGGACCACAAACAATTTTTTTGATTTAGTTTTTTAAAAATTACTAATGCATGTGGGGAGTGGCCTTTGGGCAAGGGTCAATCCTCTGTGGGGGAAATTCAGTCTGGTCGTTTCTGGACTTCTGGGGAGGAGGGATTGGCCCAATATGATTTCAGATGTCCCACTAGGCCACCAGGGATGAATTTTTTTATATAGATGATTGTGGGTAGCTCCCCTTTATGGGGTTGAATATTTCAGTTGCTTCTTACCCCTTGGGGTCGGCCTTTTGCTTTTAGGCCCACCTACCCACCATCTTGGCTGGTAGATTGTGCGTGGACTGGTTCATTATTTGCATATGTGATTGTAGTATTTTATTTCTCCTTTTTTCTAGTGCTTTTTGTTCTTGTTTGCGGTTTCTGCAGTTGTACGTAGTTGCATTTATTTGGTAAGAAAAACATTTTTTGTTACGTTTACTCCAAAGGAGTATTATTGTTATGCACGAGTGAATTTTTAGTAAGTGTGGTGTCAAAACAGCAGCATATGTAGTTTGTTTTTGGAGCGTGAAATTCTTAGCAATGTCTTTTGCCGTGCCTTATGTGTAATTTTCTTTTCTTTTTTAAATGGATATTGTTGGTTCTTTGCTGGGTCTGTGCAGAGTAGGTGGTGAGTCTATCTCCTTCTGACAAGTGAGTGGTATAATTTTGGAGTATATAGGTTTGTGATAAAGCCACATTTTGTTAATTAGTTATTCTACAAAGTCTATGTTGTTGTTGACTTGTTTGACACGTTACCTTTGTTAGTAAGGATTATGGCTAGCCGCAGAATTACTGCTCAGCAGGTGGTTGGTATGCTTTTTGTATCTTCCTCTGAGCTGGATTATGAGACTGACAGCGCGTCTGAGGGAGAGGAGGGAGGGGAAGATTCAGGCAGTGAGCGGTCTCTCCACATGGAATCATCGGATGATGAATCTACTGTCCGTGCCGATGAAGCTACTCTCAGTGCGGAAGAAGTGTCTGTTTTAGAGGAGGACACTGATGTGCCGATGGTGCAAGAGGCATCTGGATTGCAGCCTGGGGTTGCAAGGCTTCCCATTGGAAATGCTTGACTCTGGGTTGATCCAAACACGGTGCAGCCGGTGTAGCCTGCCTTTACTGTTGATGCAGGGTGTAGAATGAATTGTGACAGTTTTTTGCCTACACAGTTTATCAGTTTATGGATGATGTATTTTTGTCTGAGATCGTTGAGCAGACTAATTTGTATGCAAGAACAGTATTTGAGGGACAACAGTGAAAGACTTAGGCCCTACTCTAGAGTTGCTCGGTGGACTCACAAATCTGGAGGAGATGAAGAGGTTTTTGGGTTTGACTTTTTTGATGGGTTTGATAAGGAAGCCGTTCATTGCTTCATATTGGTCTACTAGTCCATTGATGAAAACGGCCATATTTCCTGCAATTAGGAGTCGTAATCAGTATTTACTTGTGCTTCGTATGCTGCATTTTGTTAATAATGCCTTGGCGTTGCCATGAGATTACCCTGACTGTGACCATCTTTTTAAAATTCGACCTGTTCCTGATCACTTTGTAGATCGATTTTCAGAGATCTATACTCCAGGGAAAGAAATAGCTATTGATGAGTCTTTGGTCCTGTTAAAGGGTCATTTGGTTTTTAGACAGTACATTCCTAGCAAGAGGGCACGTTATGAAATTAAGCTGTATATGTTGTCTCAGAGTAGGACAGGATAGGTCTATAATTTCCAGGTGTACACTGGTAGGGATTCCACTATTGACCCCCCCTGGTGGTCCGTCCACTTTTGGAGTTTCAGAGAAAATTGTGTGGGATCTTGCCAGAGGACTGTATAACAGAGGCCACCATTTGTACCTTGATAACTTTTACACTGCTGTGCAATTGTTTAAGGAATTGTTCAAAGTGGACACTTTTGCTTGTGGCACAATCCACTCTAACCGTAAAGGTTACCCAAAAGAGCTGGTTTGCAAAAAGCTTAGGAGGGGACTGTGCAGTTCCTTGCGTCGTGATGAACTACTAGCTGTGAAATTTGTGGACAGGAGGGATGTGTACATGCTGACTACCATGCATGATGAGATTACTTCACCTGTGGCTGTTTGGGGTCAGATTGCTGAACTGCGCAAACCTGTGTGCATTTTAGACTACAATAAACACATGGGTGGTGTTGATAGAGTAGACCAGAGGTTGGAACCTTACATTGCTATTCGTAAGGCTTACATTTGGTATAAGAACTTGGCCATCCATCTCTTCAATTTAGCAACTTTCAATGCTTTTGTTTTGTACAAGGAGTGTTCTCCTGCGTCAAAGTCAAAGTTGACTTTTGTTCAGTTTCAGGAGTCTGTGATAGGCAGCCTTGTTGTTGTGGTGTTGTATGGCGTTTTAGATTCCAAATTGATTTTACAGATTCAAGCCCTTATAGAGGTACAATTCTCGTTACCCTTCTTAGTGGAGAAGTGTGGCTCAATGGTTAGAGCGGCAGTCCCTGATGCAGAGGTCTGGCCCGGGACCAGGGTTCAATTCCCGCCTCGGCGGGTCTTGGGCTCCTCAGACCTGATAAGTCTCGCCTCGGTGCCTATTCTAATCATGGGTCCCACTCTGCAACTCTGGACAATAGCTTGCTTAATCTCCACAACGGCCCCAACAGGGTTGGGATGCCTGGCTTCACCTTGGGGTGCCCAGGAGTGGACATTTCTCAGGGAAAAGCCAGGAAGGGTTCAACAGCGGTATGCGTTACAGCGCCAGGACACCCCAGTTGGGGTATTAGTGCGCTTTACAAGTACAAATTACATTACATTACATTACATATAGGCATAAAAAATCCAGCCCTTTTTAAGGCATAGCCCTAGCTACCCAAATACAGGCATGGCTACTTCCATCCGTTCACTAAACGCCACAACGATATCTTGGAAAACCAGCTTAAGCCGTTAGAGACTGCCCCTTGCTTGAATATTGATTTCTCCAAGAACTCAGTTACTCTACAATGAACAACTATTCCCCAGGGGTTCATTAATGACGTTCATGTGCACGACTTTACGTCAACTATGGCATTCCTAAACACCTTCAAGGTATAAATATACCTTCACTTGCTATAGCAAGATACGGTGGTTCGGAGCAGTTCGAAGACCTACTTGCCCGACGCAGCTCGCTATGGCAAGTGCCGAAGGAAGCCGACTCTCCAGCTGACGCACTGATCAGGAAGCTGCCCTCCTCTGCTGAGAAATCCAGCTCCAGTGTTTCTGACTCCCCTTGCGAGGTGTGGGGAAATAGAGTCCCGAAACAGAGATACCAGACCTCCTTCATTCGAAAGGTATGGAGCCGATTAGAACCTAGAGAAACCTTTGGTAGAGTCTAGGCAAAACTAAACCTATGCAAAAGACCATACGTACTTCTGCCCACGTACTAGACCTAGGTTAGGTACATTGGGGTAGGTGTATTTTAGAAGCACCAGTTGAGTATTTAAGTCTATGTTATTTATGTATGTATTTTTATATGGCTTAGAAACCATACAATGCTCTTACAGTATTATTTCATATTACTGTTTACGCTGTAAGCATTATACTTTGCATTCTGTCTAACAATTGTAGCAGTTCACCACTCTTGCATGAGAAAGAAGACTGTTCAATAAACCTTTTTTATTGAAAACGCCTGACTCACTATTTCTCTGCAACTCTGTAGAAACTAAGCATGCACGATTGACTGAGTGAACTAGTGATCCATTGTTTCCACGACTCAGAGATATATTCTTATTCTTGGGAAACAAAGTTGTCATGTTTATTCGGTTGTCAGAAACTAATCCCTTCTTGTGAATTCGATAAAGTTTCTAGTGACCTCTGAGCTAGCTGGTACTCGCTATTAAGTTTAGTATATTCGATAGAGACCTATTGATTTAAGTCCTACGTCAAATCTATAGGATATATTATTCCAATCCGCAGAGCCGATTGGGAATATAGGAACTATACTACAGTGGACTAGGCAAGAGTTGCTAGAGTTGGAGTGGTGGAGGATGTGGCTACATTGAAATATCGCCACTTTCCTGATTTAATTCCTCCCACGCCCCAAAAAAAATCACTGTAAGAGATGTAGAGTCTGCTTGCGAAGAGGTGTGCAGAAGGAGAGTCGTATGCACTGTGCTGATTGTCCTTCTAATCCTGGGCTGTGTGTGCCCACGTTTCAGATTGCATCACACTCAAAAGAGTTTTTGGGAGCAACCGTGAGTCTAATAGTGTACTGCCTGGTCTGTATGGTTTCATACAGTTGTTCAGTTTAACATTTGGCAATAGAATTATGTTTTAGTTACTGCTCTTGATTTTGTAGTTATAGTTTTGTATTTAGTTGCAATTGGTTTGTGTTTTCTTTCTTGTTTTAAAAAAAAAATGACAGTATGCGTGGACTGACGCTTGGCTGGCGGTGTGCGTGGCTGGCACTTGGCTGGCGGTGTGCGTGGATTGGCGCTTGGCTGGCGGTATGCATGGATTGGCGCTTGGCTGGCGGTATGCATGGATTGGCGCTTGGCTGGCGGTGTACGTAGATTGGCGCTTGACTGGCAGTGTACGTGGACTGGCGCTTGACTGGCAGTGTACGTGGACTGGCGCTTGGCTGGCAGTGTGCGTGGACTGGCGCTTGGCTGGCAGTGTGCGTGGACTGGCGCTTGGCTGGCAGTGTGCGTGGACTGGCACTTGGCTGGCAGTGTGCGTGGACTGGCGCTTGGCTGGCGTGGTGAGTGGACTGGCGCTTGGCTGGCGTGGTGAGTGGACTGGCGCTTGGCTGGTGTGGTGAGTGGACGGGCGCTTGGCTGGTGGTGAGTGGACTGGCGCTTGGCTGGCGATGTGCATGGATTGGAGCTTGGCTTGCGTGGACGAGCGCTTGGCTGGCAGTGTGTGAGTAGTGACTTGCTGCACTACACACACTGCTAGCTAAATGCCACTCCACGCAATCCGTGAGTTGGCGTGGTTGCTGTGTCAGGAATGTGGGCGTGTGAAAGTGATGGGCCCTTAAATGGCACGGTCTGCTGGTGTGAGTGTTTTAATGTGCTGGGCCCGCTGCTGGCGGTGTGAATAGTTTTGTATGTGTCACATGTATGAAAGGTGTATGAATAGCCTGTAAAGCAGTTGGCGCCTTTTCATGGCTTTACAGCTCACAAGCTGTGAGTCAATGGTTCCGTTTCTCATCCTTTCAATTATTAATAGTGCATTTCATTTTTGTGAAATCTCTGGTTAATACAACTGTATATACTGAACCATCACTCATCCTTGTGCCAAGTCGAACCAGTATGTCTGTGTGCTTGAAGAATAGGTTGTTGTTCGGAAATGTTAGTCTTTTCTGTCTTTCTCAAGCAGGGTGTACCCTGTCCCTTTTTGTGAATGGTGTTGGTTTCATGCCTGGTGGGGTGAATGGTCTTGTGTGTATCATGTATGAAAGGTGCATAAATGGTCTGTAAAGGAGTTGGAGCCTGGACGTGGCTTTACAGCTCACGTGCTGTGAGTCACTGGTTCAGTTTTTTGTCCTTTCAATTATTGACAGTGCTTTTCATTTTTGTGAAAACTCTTGTTAATAAAATGTTATATACTGAACCATCACTCGCCCTCATGCAAAATCCAACCAGTATGTATGGGTGCTTGAGGAATAGACAGCTGTGCAGTAATCTTTGTCTTTTTTTAGTCTCTGTGCCAAGGTGAACATTCCATCTAAGAATAACCTACTAACTGTAGATATTGTAGTTAACTAAACACCCATGGGAGTACATGGTGATGTTTCTCCTGTGGATCCCAACAAGCTATCTTACCCACAATGTCCTGCAAACCTCAAAATGTGTCTGTCACATTTTCATTTCATTATTGTGCCAAAGTTTTCACGCTGCAGAAAGAAACAACAAATTTCCTACCACCCAGCGTTCCCCCCGGTCTCCAAAAAATATGGTGCCTCATTCGTGTGGGAGGCCCAAGTACCAGCGACAGGCAAGGGCCCAAAACATATTGAGGCGACCTCAAAATTTCCTATCACAAAACGACCTGGTATTGCAAGGGGGTCACCTGGATTTTTGGCCCGTGCTTGCCAGCCATCTAGGGAAACTTACCAAACCCACACATTTCTGAAAACTAGACACCCGGGGTATTCTAGGGAGGTATGGCTTACGTGGTCCCCCAACGTTTCTTTACCCAGAATCCCCTGCAAACCTCAAATTTAGCTGAAAAAAATATACACTTTTTTCACACATTTTTGTGTGGGAAAGTTGTGGCATCACTGGGCTGACACAAATTTCCTACCACCCAGCGTTCCCCCAGGTCTCCCAATACAAATGGTGCCTCACTCGTGTGGGAGGCCCAAGTACCCCCGACAGGCAAGGGCCCAAAACATTTTGTGATAGGCAATTTTGATGTTGCCTCAATACGTTTTGGGAACAAACGTTCCCATTGGGTACCCGAGCTCCACAAGAGGAGCTGTTGATAGAAGAGAACGCTTCAAGCACATCAGACTCTTCATTGGCGAAGGGATAAGAAGGCAGTGAAAAGCACACATAAATCATCCATGCAAGTGACTCGGACGCATCTGAAATGTTTCCATTTACAGGGTCTGCACGCTGTCAATGCTAGCTGCCCACAGCCCTATACAATTGAGTGCATGGTCCAGGACATAACCTCATAAGAGTCACTAAAACAAACAACAGGTGGCGGCTGGCACATGTAAGTCAGCGTTGACAGAGGTCGGCTGGCACATGTCTGTTCAAAACATGAGTGAAAGGAACAGGATACGCACATCCCTTTATACGCTCAGTATTAGCAAGTTGGAGCTTACCGTGTGGCTTTATGATCGGTAACAACTCCGTGCAGACATCCCGGGTAGCAAAAAAGTTGGTTTTCAAAGTAACTTCCGCTTGAATATGAAATGGTGTAGTATCAGCGACTTTTTAAACAGTTGAGAAGAGAAAAGAAAGAGTTAATTGAAGTTCGAACTATAGGCGTATTTAAACAGAGTTAATAATTTACATAATTTGCATAACAGTCGAAGAGTTTTAATCTGTACACCGTGTTGCAGCCACAAAATCTACACAATCAACAATAAACAATTTAATTTCCAGGAGACTTAAGGCACATGCACAAACACTAACTGATGCATTTCATGATCATGGATAGTTCCGTAAAAACATTCTCTGCTCCACTGCCTCTGTGTCTGCTGCATCTGTTCTGCACAGCAGGAATGTACTTCATTCAGCTTCTTCTCAATGCAAGGAATAGCCTTTGCACCAAGTTTAGTGTGGACTACATGGCTCACTTGGTAGGTTATTAACGCTAGAGATTCCTCCCTAAAATTGAGTTTGTCATTTCATATTACCTCCATGGAACGGACAATGCACTAAAGAGGATGCTCAACCCTCACTTTACTATAATATTTCTTTCTTCCCCTCATCTATAGCTGTTATAGCAATACTATTTTAACAATCTGTGATGACATTTAAAGTCTGGAGAAATATTAAAGAATAAACGTGTACACCAACTGACTCCCATTGATAAAGATGTCAAAACTGCACTGTTCCTCGTCCGGGTCAGTGTCTCATCACTGCACTACTGTTGTCCCTAGAAGGAGCTCTACCACAACTGGAAATATTGGTAATAATTTTGCAATTATCGTTAAGGCTTCTACTGAAGTAAATCCCATCCAGAACATTATTTTATCCTTTGAAGAAATGTGTGAATCTCCAATATGTTTTTGCAAATTCTTTTTTACCTTTGGTATCGCCAAATATGTGACATCACATGTTGATAACTCAATAAGGATGCATTGCGGACCACTTATGCCCCGTCATCGGGGATACTTTTCTCACAACCGGCAGAGAATACAAAATTTTCTAGCTATCGCGACAAGAATTTTAGATTCTATTAAGGACACGGAGGCGAGGATTATGCTTTCTCATTTCTTTACTGCAACAACAGCAGCCAATGAAAATGAAAGTACACATGTAAAAAATAACATTTCTCATGAGGCTTTGAACCACGCCTCTCTTACAACATTTCTCATGAGGCTTTGAACCACGCCTCTCTTACAACAACCAATCACAAAGGTATCATGTCTATAAATCCTGGAGACACTACTCCGGCCTCCTCTTTCTTTGCGCGAACAGTCAGTAACAGTCTCATCACACTGAAAAGTTTAATACTGCAACGGAAAACAGATCCATCAGAAGTCCCAACGGAGAAATCTTGAATCGAAAAGGAAAACCTCCATCCGGAAGGAGCGGTAGCCAAAAGCACAGGCGGTCTTCAACTCTTGTTGGAGTCGTTTCCTAGAACAGAAAAAGGGAAGTTTGAGAAAAATTTTCCACCACAACCTAGATCGTTGTAAGGGTGGGCAAAACAGTTAGATAAAACCACGTAAACAACAACAGTTGTGTAACAGTCCCAACGGGTGGGATAATCCTCGCCTCCGTGTCCTTAATAGAATCTAAAATTCTTGTCGCGATAGCTAGAAAATGTTGTATTCTATGGCAGGACCGGAGGCTTCTGATTATGCTGGTTCAAAGCTCACATTAAAGCTCGTCAATCACAGCATCAGAAACATGAGGAATCGGTTTGTAATAAAACACCTTAAACATTGAGTACGAGGACCAGTCAGCTGCCTTCAGAATGTCCTCCAAGCGGGAACCCAATAAGTAAGCCTTAGAAGCCATCGCACCCCTCGCAGAGTGTGCCCCATAAGCAGAAATATCAATGCCGGCCTCCGACATGATCCACCTGACCCATCTGGCTAAAGTAGCAGCAGCGACTGGCTTGAACGGTTTTTGAATGAATATCAATAACTGTCCCAGAGGATCTGCCCTGTGTACCCTAGTACGCTCCTCATAACATTTAAGACACTGAAGAACACACAGCCTGCCGTTATGAGGAAAGGCAGGATAATCAACTGAACGGGACATGGTCTTAGTACGTCTAGTAATGACAAAGGACACACCTTGGGGTGAAAACATCCTCCCAGCCAAATCCAAAGCTCTGACATCTGAAACCCTCCGACATGAAATAAGGCACAATAGCATAGTAAGCTTGGCAGAAAGCTGTTTCAGAGACAAATCACCATTATCGGGCCAGGATTTCAACAAATTCAGAACCTTATTAACATCCCACATGGTGGAATACCTGGGCCGAGGAGGGTTGGCCACACTCACACCTTTAAGTAACTTACATACCAAGGGATGCATCCCCACAGGTTTACCATCTATGTGGTCGTGACCAGCAGAAATAGCAGACCCTGAATTTGTTAACCGACCTGTAGGCCAGGCCAGAAGTCGCACACTCTGACAAAAAGTTCAGTACCTCTGTTATATTTGATCCCACGGGATCCACCTGTTTTGAAAGGCACCAACCCACCCACTTCTACCACGAAGCAGAGTATCGTTTTCGGGTGGAAGGAGCCCACGCTTGCTGCATAAAGCTGGAAGCCTCTTGTGAAAGGCCTGCAAGGCGTTTATGTCTCCGGAGAGCGTCCATACCATCAATGACAGCTGGTTCTGCAGGACCAGGGGGTGGCACGTTCCCACTGGGTCCTGCAGAAGCGTTGGGAAGACTGGGAGCCGGAAGGGGAGGTCTATTGACAATTCCAACAGTGTGGGAAACCACGACTGAGTCGACCAATAAGGCGTTACTAGCACCACCGTCGCCTCCTGTCGGCGCAGCAATGCCGCTACTCTCGGGATCAGTGCAAACGGTGGAAACGCATAATTCCTCTGATGTCCCCAATGATGAAGGAACGCATCCGTCCCCAGTGCCATCGGGTCCGGTCTCCAACTGTAAAACAGAGGAAGGTGGGCATTGAGGCGCGAGGCAAACAGGTCTATCCGACATGGGCCCCGTACTGACATGATCCGGGAAAACAGCGATGGATGGAGTCTCCAATCGCTGGAGTCCCGGAGAAATCAGGAATGCCAATCCGCTACTTGATTGAGTTTCCCGGGAAGGTATTCCGCCACCACGGAGATCTTGCGATCCAGGCAGAAATGCCAGAATTCCTTCGCAATGTGCACCAGCATCCGGGACTTCGTCCCGCCCAATTGATTGATGTATCGCACCGCGGAGACATTGTCCATCCGAAGGAGGATACAACAATTGCTCTTTAGCGGCGAGATAGATCTGATGGCAAAGGACCCTGCCAGAAGCTCTAGACAATTGATGTGAAGTGATAGTTCGTCTGCAGACCAACGTCCTCCTGTGGCAAACTCGCCGCAGCGAGCGCCCCAGCCCCACTGGCTGGCATCGGATTCCACCACCACATCCGGGGCTGTGCTGAAAATAGCTCGGCCGTTCCAGGCCGACATGTGGTCCAACCACCACTGAAGCTCCTCCCTGGACTCGGAGGAGAGAGGGACCAAATGATCGTAGTGAAAGTTTCTCTGTAGGTAGAAGATCTTGAGCCTCTGCAGGGCTCTGTAATGCAAAGGTCCGGGAAAAATGGCCTGAATCGACGAGGCCAGAAGGCCCACAATCCGTGCCAAAACCCTCAAAGAAATCTTCTTTGGCCAGGGTAGCTGCGATCTCTCTCTTGATCGACCTGATCTTCGGCAGAGGAAGGAGAAGCTGGGCCGAGACCGAGTCTATCAGGAAGCCTAGGAATTCCATCTGCCGATCCGGTATCAGCACCGATTTCTTGGTGTTGATCACGAATCCCAGATTCTGCAATAAGGACTTCGTCCACTCCAAATGCGTGAGAAGGAGGGACCGGTCCTGTGCCAGGATCAGCATATCGTCTAGATAGACAATCAACCAAACTCCCATCTCCCGGAGGCGGGAGACCACCGGCTTGAGTAGTTTGGTGAACACCCAAGGGGCAGAGGACAGTCCGAAAGGAAGTACCTCGTAACGAAACCAACGCCCTTTCCAGGGGAACTGCAAAAACTTTTGATGTGATGGGCAGACTGGGACCGTCAAGTAGGCATCTTTCAGGTCCAGTCTGACCATCCAGTCGTTCTCCAAGAGAAGGTCTCGCAAAAGATGGACGCCCTCCATCTTGAAATGTCGATACGTGACAAAGGGGGTGAAATCCCTCAAGTTTAACACGAGGCGCTGACCGCCTCCTTTCTTTTGAACAAGAAAGACGTTGCTGCAGAAGCCTCCCGGAAGGAAGGGTCCTACAGCAATGGCCTGTTTTGCCAAAAGCTCGTCTAGTTCTGAGTCTATAAAACTCTGTTCGAGATGGGAAAAAAGGAGAGGACGGGGGGAAGGGCTGAATGGGGCAAGACACCATCTCTATCTCGTAACCCTGGACGGTCCGAAGGACCCACACATTTGAAGTGAGAGCTGCCCAATTCTTGACAAAATGGCGCAATCTTCCCCCTAACGGAAGTAAAGGAAGAGAGAGACTTACCGGAAGATTGGTTATCGAAGTTCTTGTAGCCTCGATTGATTACTTTGTTATAGCGGCCCCTGAAGCCGCGTGATCGGGACGGGTAAAATCCGGCTTGATCCGGTTCTTGCGTGTACCCTCTTCCCCGTCTAGGGGCGTAGCCTCTTTGAGGACTGGGATTTGAGTAGCGGCCGGTCGAGCGTCCTCTGCCACGCCCGGCCCTACCAGAGACCTGCAGAACACGTTTCAGCGATGCCGGAGACTTGTCCAAAGAAGCAAAAGTGTTCACAAATTTTGCAATATCCTTAACGAAATTGTCCCCAAACAACTGTCCTTCCGCCAAAGGACCCGGCTCCGAGGAAGCCAATTCCGCCAGTTGGGGGTCGATCCGGAGAAGGACGGACTTCCGCCGTTCCGAGGCAAGGGCGCAATTCGCGTTGCCCAGCATACAAATGGGCCCTCTGAGCCCAACCCGCCAGAACCTCAGGGTGTATGGCGGCACCAGTCTCTTGCGCCTGCAGGGCCAATTCCAGGATCTTGGCCAACGGGCCCGAAAGGTCGAGGACCTTATCTTGGCACGCTCTGAGCGCGCGATCAATCCCTTTCTTCGGGTCCTTTTTATACTTTTTAAGAAAAGTGGTCATGGAAGGATCTATGTCCGGTGTGAGAGCCACTTTGTGGGGCAAATCAGGGCGCGGGCATTCAGATTTCAGGCGGGCACGAACCTCCTTGTCGAATCCCTTGCGGAGATGAGTCTCCAGATAGGTCGCCACCGCAGGAGGGGGAACCCAGTCGGATGATCTGGGGTGGACAATGTCCGTCGGATCAAATAAAAAGGGAGTGGGAATGACCGGTGAAGTGTGCTTACGCTTTTTAGTGCGTTTGCGCGGAGCGGCATCCGCGGAATCGGTATCGGTGCCAGTATCCGTCGTGGTGATAACCAGGGGGGAAGTGGGGGGAGGGGTAACAGGCTTGTCTTGGGATCGAGACTCCTGGGACTTATAAAGTTTGTCGTAAGACTGGGCATGCGGCCAGGAAAGGTCAAGAGCCGCCTTCTTCGGGGGAGGGGGGTGAAGGGGATCTTTGCCCGGAGCGGGTATCGGCACCCGGGACCAGCAGGTCCAACTTCTTGGCCAAAGGGGAGAGGGCCGAGGAAAGGGCTTTATCCAATTTGGCATCGAGTTTTTTGTCTATGATCTCCTCCATGGAGTCCCCTTCATAGAATTCCTGCTGTCTCTGATAACCATACGCAGCATCCTCCTCTTCGCAGTACTCAGCGTCTGCCATCGCAATCAGGAATCCGAAATTCCAACTCTAATCCCCAGCGGGAAGCAAAGACCAGCCCAAGCAAGGGCGTCGAGGGTGGGGGGTGCCAGGCGCAGGAGACGGAAATACCAGGAAAAGACAAGAGCAAGGTCTAGTCCCACTCTAGGACTAATGGAGGAAAAGGGTATGTCGCCTGAACCAATATAAGCTGCCCAAAAGCACGGAAATCGCCCACGGCTCCTGGCCCAAGCTGCGTCGATCCCCACTTCAGCCGGGGGCAGAGCGTCGATCTGGCACCTTCGAGAACAGCGTGTGCCAACACGGCGTGCGCGGGCTCCCCGAGACGTGCGTAAGGCCTCAACGGCTCCTACGTACGCTCGTCCCCGAGGGGGGGCTAACCCCTCACTAGTGCGGCTAGCCGAAGCGTGCGCCGCGGGCAGCGACGACTGGAAGTCGGGGGGAAGGATTGGACGGGCCTAGGTGCGCAACACGCGCCACCACGGGGAAGCGGGGAACGGAGCGAAGCTCCGGCCCCAATCTAAGAGCAAAGCGGACAATGTATGAATAAACAGTGCCAAGAGAGCGTGAAGCGATCAATCAAACCATGCAATATACATGAATAATAAGAAACAATAGTCAATGGCATCAACCAATGTAAAAGGCATAAAGCACAAGTAACAGAGCAAACATGAAAGGAAAAGAGCACTTATCTGGGCTGCGGAGCAGCAAAGAAAGAGGAGGCCGGAGTAGTGTCTCCAGGATTTATAGACATGATACCTTTGTGATTGGTTGTTGTAAGAGAGGCGTGGGTCAAAGCCTCATGAGAAATGTTGTAAGAGAGGCGTGGTTCAAAGCCTCATGAGAAATGTTATTTTTTACATGTGTACTTTCATTTTCATTGGCTGCTGTTGTTGCAGTAAAGAAATGAGAAAGCATAATCAGAAGCCTCCGGTCCTGCCATAGAATCGTGTATGTCGCTGGTTCAGTGTCTTAGACGTTGATGACCTCAAGCGAAGCCTTAACGATAAATAGAATTTGATTAATAAGAATTTAAATTGCAGAGGAGTCCCTTCTGGGGACGACAGTAGTACAGTGAGGAGACAATGCACCAAAAGAGGAACAGTGCAGTTTTGACATTTTCGTTTACACCTACGATCAGGAAGTGATACCCGTCTGCACACGCAGTCTTGATAATATATGGATTATTCATTTTAAAACAAGGAGTGCACTGACATTCATAAAATATTCCCAATAATAAAGAAAATATTACTTGCTTGTAACTACAGCTCTCCAGCATGCACACAACTCCCACATTCACATTATTTTTACGTATTCAATTTTCAGTATTATAAGAACTCTTTCTGTGGTGTTTGGCAGGAGCTGACAGTGTAAAACTCCTGCCTTCTGTATTCGTCAGAGTTCACAATGTAAACCCCGTTCCTGCTGTATTGGTCATGGAGTAACAACATGCAAAGCCCCTTCCTACCATAACTGACATGGGGTCTATGTTAACAACGTCTCAATTAATTGTGAGCAACAGGACATTTCCACAGCTGGGCTAACAAAACTACTGGCTAACAAAACAGCAAAGCTTAAGCAGGAGAGTCACCTCATTATTGGACCCAAAATGAGCATTAAGCACACCTGGGGGCCGGTGTACAACCATTTTTAGCAGTTGCCAATGGAAAATCAGGCCCTTTGGGACCACTACAAAGGGTTGTAGTATGTACGAACCCCATATTGTGAGTCAGTAACCTTTTAGCAACTCTCAAAATAGGGTTTGCAAGTCACCATTAGGAAGGAGTGTGCCACGTCACAGAAGATGTAAGATTGTTTTGCGACCGCAGTTTACCACCTACTTCAAGTAGGTGGTAAGCCAGTCGAAAACGTGAAGGGAACGTGAAGGGGTCCTGAGGGGATCCTGAATTTCAGAACATTTTTATTTTTTTAAGAACAGGCAGTAGTCCCACGGACCACTACCGGCACAAAAAGAAAACTTTCAATGTTTTTCTTTTAAAGGTAGCCCCTTTTCCTTTAACCCCTTCTGTGCTCCGGTCGGCCAATGGCCGACGAAGCCCCGCCCACCCTTTAGAACGCCCGCAACGCGGCGGAAAAACCGCTGTGGTTAAGGCGTTAAGGAAAATGAGCTGCATTTAGAAAAAAAGGGAAAAAAGTTGATTTATTTGAAATGCAAACACAGACATGGAGGTCTGCTGTCTCCACCAGGCCGCTATTCATTGGAGTACTGGCCATTCCTAATGGGTCGCAAATTGCGACCTGCCTCATGAATATTGATGAAGCAGGTCATTTGCAACCCCATTGGGAATCGCTAAATGTGTGAGACACATTAGTACATTCCGTTTTGCGAGTCGCAAAAATAAAACAATTAAATCCCATATTTGCGACCCGCAAAACAGAATAGTCGTACATCTGGCCCCTAGTACTTTACAATTTGAAAAAAAGCATAAATGCAGAGACTTCAGAGGCGATTGCTAGATCTGTTGACTGCAAAGGTTATCAAATAGCAACGCTGCCTAATTTTGATTCCACTTCATACATCTTCCTTCTATCACTCTACACTGTCTGTTTATCTCACACTTGAGGATTCTTTGTCATCCGTGGTTGCTTTCTACTTTTGTCCTTGTTTATCTCTCTCTCTCTCCGCAACCTTGTGAGGTTGAGCCTGGAGGCAACGTGCATGCGCAGCCCAGCGAGGCATGCTGTAATGTCTCTGGGAAGTTAGTAACCAATCACAAACATGTGGTGGGTGTCTTCTTAGTCTGCCTTTCTAAATGCGATAGTTTTGGTTCATGGATGGAGTAAATTTGTCTCACCTTGTGGCTGTTTTGTTTCCGCCCTGGCAATTGCCCGTGCTGTATGGATCCTTGCCATATGTTTGGGTACCCGCACTACTTTTTCTTTTGCCGCGGCCTGTTTTTTAATTTCTTGTTGTGTTTTACTTTGCTCCCGTCCCCAGCCTGTTGCCCCAGTTTACAATGCTCCTGCCCCCTCCTTTCAACATGCTCCCGCCCCGTCCTGTTGTCCGCATTCCCTTTGTTTCCACCCCCTCTCAATGTTGCAGTTCACCATGCTCCAGCCCTCCCCATTGTCCTGCTGCATTGTACCATACCCCACGGAGGGCCAGCCACAAGCAGGTGGTCCACAGGTGCAGCGACTTGCTAGGAGGCGGCACCGAGTCTGCTGCTCTCACGCTCTCCCCTTTACGTGAAGTGGCCCAGGAGATACATTCCACCCCCTGCCCTTGGGCATTCCACTGTTTCTGTAAATGCTGAACAGTCAGAAAAAAGCATTGGCAAAGCGAAAAGGCGAGACCTACGGACTTTGCCAATTCTTGTTTTTCCCTTTTTGTGCTTTGCTCCCTCTTGCTCTCGGTCACAAGTAGATCACAATTCGAAAACTGAGTTCAAAGTGTCATTCCTATAACAGAAACATGCAGAAGGTTTCGGATATCTTCTGCAATTTATGATTATCCTACCTGGCACATCCAAGTGTCAAAACCAGCAATCAACTGCAATTTACCTTTGAAAGCAATTCCTGCGTTATTGATCAGAACATCTATTCCACCATACTCTTTCTTCATGAAGTCCTTCAGTGTTCTGATACTCTGCAAGTCTGTGATATCCAGCTGGTGGAAATGAGGCGTCAAACCCTCCTCCTCTTGCAGCTTTTTCACAGATGCTTCCCCCAGTTTCGGATCTCGAGCAGTCAGGTACACGTCCCCTTTGAACTGCTTGCAGAGAGCCCGCACAGTTGCCAATCCGATGCCTTTATTACCTCCGGTCACCACTGCCACTCTGGTGCTAGCCATGATTGGGGAACAAACACTAATGAGAAAGAAAGAAAATACTGTTGTAAAAGAATAATGCATAACACCAAAGGTAAGGGTGAACAATGCACTACATGTGGGAGAAAATGTACACTATATGTTGGATGGAGACACCAGAACAGACCTGCTAAAGTGGAAAATCTGAACAAGAAAGGCCTGCAAAAACTCTGAACAAGAAAGGCCTGCAAAAACTCAGAGTTCTCTGGTTGAAGGGAACCCAGTGGATAAGGCGATATCCTAGTCCTGCTACCACATACAATGTCTGTGTTGAAGCCACTGAGTCAAAGCGAAACAATGTATGATCCCCAAATTAGAGGCATTCCTATGTTTCCAAAATTTTAAATGGAGGCACTTTTTACGTCTTGCCTAGGCAGCTCTTGCGCGGTCACTTCGAGACATGCTGTATTCAAGATATGGGCGTTAAGCAACACCCATCTTTCTAACTGGCTCATTTTACTGTCCTTTGTAAATGGCTGCTTTTCATTGGTTAATATAGTCACTAGTCCCGCCTATTTTTCTTGAGTAACCTATCCATGAGGACTGCCCCTCCTTACAGGTGCGGTTACGCTTTCAGCTCATGTACCATAACTTGGGGCATTCTTATTTTGGTTGACTTTTCTCTTTATAAGCCAACACACACAGCATTTGCATTTCTCGGCTTCCTGATAATCAGACATGGTTGGAGAGCATTGCTAATTTGACGCAGTCCCAGGGCTTTGTTCCATGCACTTTCCGCATCTACTTTAGCTTTTGTGCGACATTTCGAGCAACATTTGCATTTCTCTGATCAGAGCGGTATGAGGGTGCCTGCTCCATGCACTTTTCCCTCCCCCTTCATTTCTCTTGTTCTGGAACGTTTGTTCACCCGATCCTGGATACTTTTAAATGTAATTGTTATCATCTGCATTTTTTTTTCAATAGTGCAGATGCCAGGACTCAAACCCCCACAGGCTCAAAGTCGGCAGCTCTGTTTGTTATGCGCCATCCCTATACAGGCATGCGTGTATCTAATCAGAGTATGGCCACCAATTACAGCCGATCCTTAAGGGACATTTAACTTCAAGTTCTATTTCCATGTCATATCATTTTGGTATTTACAATAGGTCCAAGGTTTAAACAAGCTTCCTCCACGTTCCCTACATTTCGTGCATTTACTCTTGTACATGCCTTAAGTCTCTTACACGCTGGTCTACTTTTGACGGGCCTCAGACAGGCGTTCTTTCTAGGTTGATAGATTCAGATCAGCGATGTACTGTTCACTTAAAGAAGCAGAATTACATTTTCATTTTGTGCCTTGGTCTGCTTTTGGAAGATAGCCTCATCTTATAAAGCATGGAAAAAACGATCTTGGTGCGTGTGTGTGTGTGTGCATTACAGACCTTGTGTATTGAAATTGCATATGATGTAGAATCCCTACATTGTATAGCAAAGATGGAAATCAATGTGCTAAATATTTTACATATATACAGTTTATCAGAAAAGCAATATGAAACCCTTTCATGCAACTGAAATCTGTTATTGATTTGCATTAAATTTGAAGAGCATGACTCAGGGGTGTGGAATTTAATCAAATATCTACTTGTCTATGGGGCAGATTGCTTCTTAAGTCTACTTGTCCTATAACAAAATCCACTTGTCCCTTTTGTGTCATGTAATGCAGCGACAAATTATGGCAGCAAACTCATTATATAGGAGCTCTGAAATAGCCTCTCCGAATATGCCAGGGCTCATACCATAGTAGGGTTTGAATACTAGCAATTCCCTTATGTTGCCATGTTTCTGAAGTTCCACATACTGGGGCTGAAGGTAATGGTAAGCGACATTTCCAAGGTTGGAATGCCCTTTTGAGTCTGTGCAAACTTGCATGTTTTTTGGGTTTTCACCAATCCTTCTCTAAACTTAGAGAGTACCATACAAAGAACGGTTGGAAATGTGCTCCTGACAGTAGCAGGCAAAACTTCTTCCAGGGTTGGAAAAAGAGTGGTTGGAGGGAAAGTGAATTTTAAAACACGCAGATTTTCGCATGAGCAAATATACAGCTGCATATTTGCTCATGCTAAAAAGCAGTTCACAGATATTTTCTATCACCATTTCTTGGCCTACTTATGTAAAGTCTTGTGAATTCACAAAAGCTGTATTTCTGCACTTAAATAAAGTCTCAAACGTTTTCCCATGTCCTTGCATTGATAATTGGGCCCCTAAATTAGGTTTGGCATTAACCATGACCTTTTGTGTTTATTAAAATTTGGTCTCTTTCTCTGTGTCTATCAGCTAGATTCACTGTGAGTGACGGCATTCTGTTATTTCACAAGGAGCATATTGACACAGTTGTTTTGTTTAGTGCCGGTAACTACTGTTGCAATGTGTGATTTTTTAGACCAAAACAATATTTGCTTTTGCCAATGTTTGTAATAATGATGAGGGCCCGGCAGCTCCCACACCAATTAGGTTTCACAAAAACCATGTCAAAACAAGTAATTAATTGACAAAACCAAAAGGCTGACCAATAGTTTCAAACTACTGGCATTACCAATGCTTGTTTGTATTTATGCTTCCCATACTCTTATTTAAAACTGTTTACACTGATTTTCCATTATGAATATTTTTGGGAAATACTAGCGTACATCAACACATTTTACTAAATGATGCTGCAAAGAAATGTTAGCTAAAATTTTACAGTAGTTTAGCAAAATGTTTTTGAATTGTTTATGTGAACATTTTATTTTGAAAGCAAGGAATCATCAATCTTGCTTTCAAGCTTTTGCAAATATTTGCATCTTATCAGAGCGCATTCAAGGAGCAGTATATGTAGCCTCGTATTGTTAAACATTGAAAACATGTGTACACATTGTTTTACTGGAACCACTGTCAGTGGTGCAGTATGAGCTTACAACATTTACTTAAGAGTGCTTAACATAATACAGGCTTTGCATTAATGAACCATAAATACAAGTTTGAACAGCACTAACATATGGACACAATAATTACCTTAACTTCAGGCAATGCCTTTCCCTGATCCATAATGTGGTACTGTAAACGGGCAGCCAAAGAGTTTGTGCTGTAGGGGGTTAGGCGTACTTGTCCCAAGGACAAAATACGCATGAAACCGTGTTGTCCTTGACCTCAAACAATATGTGCCGGGCGTTGGGCTATAGAATTCCACATCCCTGTTAACTGTATTATAAGGTCTCCTGGACCTTGTATGAACTTAAACTGCATTTTACAATCTGCTGAGTTTGCGATTTCACACGTAATTAAGTCCAGCTTGTGTGGCTTACTTCGTGCCTGCACATAACACAGAATTATAAACATGGCTTATTCATTTTCCACCATTCTGACATTGTTCTGTGCTTTTGTTCTTTTGAATAGGCAGTCGGCGCACTGGTGAAAAATCTGTGCTTCTCCAAGAGGTTTGATTGTAATGCATTTTCCATTTGCATGTTGTACTTTAAAGACATGACAGTACCATTAATGCGCGTTTTCATTATTTTGTCGTGGATAATGTCGTACTCTTGGCCAGGTATTTGAAGAGGATGATTGCTATCCACCTTTGATGTACCACCGTAATCAAAAGCATGTCATATTACTGAATAAGCAACTCCAAAACCTAACTGCTTTATTCACAAACTAGGAGTGCTGGACGATCTCGTGCTGGTTCCTCATCAAAACAGATTGACTCTTGCTTTGTTTTTAGTGTCATAGTGGTAAAGTCTCTTTAAGACTGGGTGTGATGGTCTGAATAGTGCCCACCTGGGGGGGGGGGGGGGGGGGGGGGGAAACAGCAGGCCCCTGAAAACAAAAAGAATCTCTTCCTTTTAGCGACCAGTTAAAATTCTATGAACACACGCCCACCACGCGTAACTATCTGCAATAGGAGTACCATAGCTTAACATCGGTCGTGGCACCCTAATATCCTAACTCAAAAGGTTTAGTCTGTAAAGAAATATTTAAAATAATTTGGCCTCTTTTGGGAGCCGCATTTTGAGGTAGTCCTCTTGAATTGTGGCTTATCTTCTACGAGCCCACCTACTGACACAACGACATGCCATCTGCCTCTTGGATGTCTTTTTTTGCCGATTGTTTGAATTTTTTTTTTTTTTTATATTTTAGAACTTTTCTATAGCGCTGGCCAGACCGGAGGGTATCGGAGCGCTTTACAGTGGATGTGGAGAAGACCGGTATAGAACAATAAAGCAAAAAATAGATTCATACATGTTCACAGATTAAAAAATTCTCTTGCGCCTGAGGGGCGACTTTGATATAGCGACTTTGAGGTAGTCAGAGGTTCAGGGTGTGCTGTTGAGGTAGAGCGGTCCGGAGGCGTTTTCGATTCATAGTATTCTTGATGTATAGTCAAAGTTATTATTGGACTTCTTTCTTAGCGATGAAGCGTCCGGGTTGCGGGTTAGAGAGAGGGGATCTGTGAGGACGTGGGTACGTGATGACAGGTCGCTGCCAGGCAGAGGCGTGTTGGTTATGTAATTGAGTTCGGGAATGCACGGTTGAGGTAGAGGATTTTTAGTCGGCTCTTGAATTCTGGAAAGGAAAGGGTAGTTCTGATGTCCACAGGGATGGAGTTCCAGATTTTAGAAGCGTTGCCTGTAAAAGAGCAGGCTGCAGTTTTTTGTTTCCGGGTTTTCACAGGGATGAGTAGAAGGGAGTTTGAACTTCTGGATTGACCAGCTTTCTTGAGCTTAGAGGCTAAGTATTCTGGTTTCCCTGTGTGCAAGGCTCTGTGTGTAAGGCAGGCCGTTCTGAAGCTAGAGCGCATTTCCACTGGTAGCCATTTTAGATCTCTGAGTGCGGGAGATATGTGGTCGAATTTCTTTGCACCGGAGACCATTCTGGAAGCTGCATTGAGGGTAGTTTTGAGTGGCGCTAGTTGGAATAGAGCTGTGCCTGAGAGGGTTGCGATCCCATAGTCCCGTCTGGACAGCACCAGTGATTGGGTGGCTTGTTTGAGATCTCTCTGCGGAATGTGCGGTTTGATTTTGTTGAGGAGCTTCAGATTGAGGAAGGCGCTCTTAGCGGAGTTCTTGATGTGGTTCGTCATTGATAGAGACAGTACATGTGTGCTGGAAAAAATCCTTTGTTCAGCATTGGTGGAAGCTGTGTTTGATTTGCCCTCTGTCGCCTTCAGTAAGGTGTTTGCTGCTTTTGACTCGTGAGAAGGCCACCACTGCCACATTTTAACTGAGCCCTGAAGACAGTGCTGAGACTACTTTACAAGTAAGCACTCCTGATTAAGTTCTCAAGCATATGAAGCAGCGTTTGTTCTTAAAGTGATGAGCAAACGTTTGGTGCTGGTCATGAGATTGAGGGTTAGCTCAGTTATGTGGCGTGTACAAATGGTTTTTATTATTTATTTTAATCACCTCTCTTAATCAATCAATCAATCAATCATTTATATAGCGCACTACTTACCCGGAGGGTCTCAAGGCGCTAGGGGGGGGGGGGGGGGGGGGGGGGGGGGAGTGCTGCTACTGCTCGAATAGCCAGGTCTTGAGCTTCTTCCTGAAGGAGAGGTGGTCTTGGGTCAGGCGCAGGTCGGTCGGTAGGGAGTTTCAGGTCTTGGCGGCCAGGTAGGAGAAGGACCTTCCTCCTGTTGTCGTTCTTCGGATGCGGGGGACGGCGGCGAGGGCGTGGCTGGCTGATCGGAGATGTCGTTTGGGAGCGTAGAAGTTGATGCGGTTGTTGAGGTAGCTAGGGCCTTGATCGTGTAGGGCTTTGTGTGCGTGGGTGAGGAGGCGGAAGGTGATTCTTTTGTTGACGGGGAGCCAATGCAGGTCTCTCAGATGTCCGGAGATGTGGCTGTGTCGTGGGATGTCGAGGATGAGTCTGGCTGAGGCGTTCTGGATCTGCTGGAGTCTCTTATGGAGCTTGGCGGTGGTTCCGGCGTAGAGGGCGTTGCCGTAGTCCAGTCGGCTGGTGACGAGGGCCTGGGTGACCGTCTTCCTGGTCTCGGTGGGGATCCACCGGAAGATCTTCCGTAGCATGCGTAGGATGTTGAAGCATGACGAGTAGACGGCGTTGACTTGTCTGGTCATGGTGAGGGAGGAGTCCAAGATGAAGCCCAGGTTGCGTGCGTGGTCTGTCGGTTTGGGTGCGCTGCCCAGGGCGGGGGGCCACCAGGAGTCGTCCCAGGGGGAGGGCGAGGAACCCAGGATGAGGACTTCCGTCTTGTCTGAGTTCAGTTTCAGGCGGCAGGTCGTCATCCACTCGGCTACGTCTTTCATCCCTTCGTGAAGGTTGGCTCTGGCGGCGGCGGGGTCGTTGGTCAGGGAGAGGATCAGCTGGGTGTCGTCAGCGTAGGAGATGATGTTGAGGTTGTGTTGGCGTGCGATGGCCGCGAGGGGGCTCATGTAGACGTTGAAGAGGGTGGGGCTAAGCGAGGATCCTTGAGGGACGCCGCAGATGACTTTGGTGGCCTCTGACTTGTACGGTGGTAGACGGACTCTCTGTGTTCTTCCGTCAAGGAAGGAGATGATCCATTCCAGTGCCTTCTCCTGGATTCCGACGTTGCTGAGGCGCTGCACTAGGGTGGCGGTGGCAGACAGTGTCGAATGCAGCGGAGAGGTCTAGGAGGGTGAGGGCCGCTGTTTCTCCGTTGTCCATCAGGGCTCGGATGTCATCGGTGGCAGCGATGAGGGCGGTCTCGGTGCTGTGGTTGGCTCGGAAGCCAGACTGTGAGGGGTCGAGGGATCCATTTGTCTCGAGGAAGGCGGCAAGCTGCTTGTTGACGGTCTTCTCGATGACTTTGGCTGGGAACGGGAGGAGCGAGATGGGGCGGTAATTCTTGAGTTCGGTGGGGTCCGCTGTAGGTTTCTTGAGTAGGGCGCTGAGTTCGGCGTGCTTCCAGCTCTCCGGGAAGGTGGCGGTGTCGAAGGAGGTGTTGATGATGTCCCGCAGGTGGGGTGCGATGACCGCGTCGGCCTTGTTGAAGACGTGGTGAGGGCAGGGGTCGGTCGGAGATCCGGAGTGGATGGATTTCATCAAGCGGATGGTGTCTTCGGTGCTGATCGGAGTCCAGGCGCGGAGGGTGGTGGTGGGGGGCGGAGGTTCGGTTGTGGCGTGCGTCGGTTGAGTGCTGAAGCTGTTGTGTATGTCCGCGATCTTGTTGTGGAAGTAGGAGGTGAGGGAGTTGCACAGGTCTTGCGATGGGGTGATGTTGTTGTTTCCGGCGTTGGGGTTGGAGAGCTCTTTGACGATGTTGAAGAGTTCCTTGCAATTGTGTGCGTTGTTGTCTAGCCGGTCCTTGAATGCAGTTTTCTTAGTGGCGCGGATCAGTTGGTGGTGCTTCCGGGTGGCAAGCTTGAGGGCGGTCATGTTGTCCGGTGTTGGTTCCCTTCTCCAGGCTTTCTCGAGGGCTCAGCAGTTCTTCTTGGTCAAGTTTGTGAAGGAATTAGCCGGACCTCAGGAACGTTGGTATTTCTTTAACACTTCACCAATCATTGACAGACTTTTCCTCCACATCCTGTTAGTTTTTGCTAGTGAGCATCATATATGTAACAGATTAAATTTTATGATATTCCTCCTAGGCCTGGATTTTGCTTCCTAGGATTGCATTGGACTAATTTAAGCTTTTCAGTGATAATTGTAGTTAAGCAGTCATGGCTTCCTCATTGGAGTTGATGAGAACATGGATACCTGATAAAATCTAATTCTTATTTATTACCACAATCAATAAATGTTGAAATAAATATCTACTGTGAAAAACAAACATCGTTGAAACATGTGGGTTAAATGTCTTTGGCCTGCATCCTCCACTACCAATAAGAGGGGAAATCTTGAATTCTCTTGTCAAATACTCTGCACACTGCTAGAGTTTACTTCAAAATTGCATATCTCCCCTTTGTACACATCAAAGTTTTTCTCCGTGTGCATAGATAGGCTTTCTCATCAACTGCAATGCCTGGAAAATCACCCTTCTCTCTAGCAGTAAAATAGTTTCTGAGCAAGCAGCCTCATGTTCGACCCAGGAAGTGTTTTCCAGCTGTGATCTTGAAGTTCAGTCTGAACTGATTTGAAAGCCCTTGCTCCTCTTCCCCTGGATGGTTAGGTTGATCCTTAATGAAGGATGAGCCAATGAGAGCTGAATGGAAAAACCTAGGTACTCAATTGAGTGTCACGGTGACTTAACACAAATGCTTCTGGTTTTGTTAGGTCGCAGCCTGCGCGGTCAAGTTTGCTAAAGACATCGTGGAGACATTCA
Organism: Lissotriton vulgaris; assembly: GCF_964263255.1. NCBI lineage: Eukaryota > Metazoa > Chordata > Amphibia > Caudata > Salamandridae > Lissotriton > Lissotriton vulgaris. The sequence goes on along the minus strand of NC_141696.1, from coordinate 1,385,572,789 downwards.
GGAAGTTGATCTAGGAAGGCATTCTGCCCGTTGCTTATCATTGGCTTTGTGGTTTGTAACTCCCATATTCTGGCTATTTACTGGCTTTATTTGCTTTAAGTTTCCCAGCTCGAGTTCGTCGCTACAGCGACCAGCTATGCAAAGCTGCAGGTGTTTATTCCAGTCACATTTAAAGAGATGGCAATCTCACTCCCTCATCTGAAGAAGAATGTCCTGGATTCTTTTGTTCTTCCTAATTTTTTTGAACTAATTTCTCCCATTGCTGGCTGGCCACTGCAAAATCTTTTTGAAAACTACGCTGCTACATGGATGTGCCCCTTTTTTAGAAGGAGAAAGACATTCTGGAGGAAGCACAAATAGTTTTCAGACCAGAATACCGCAAATGACCTGTGTTGGTCATGATATAGGACTAGGTCTACTGCAAGAGGCACGGTTGAGCACTGCATTTTTATCACCTAAAAAAATAATGAAATTCTCAGACTTTTCTTTTAATTCGGGGTTAAATTGGTATGGGTGTCTGCAGTGACTGAGGCCTAAAAACGAAATCGACATTCACATTGCATATTAAGTTGCTATCCTGACTTTATATCATTCTGAGTACGGCTTAGATGTAAATTAATGTTGCTATGATTGTGCAAATGGAAATGTCACAGTACACATATATGAATGTTTAAATATTTTTTTAAAACCACGGAAAGTGATTCTTTTCCACTAACAACTAAAGGGCCGATTATGATCTTGGTTGGAAAGCCTCCGACCCTAGGTCGGAGGCTTTCCGACTGAGATTGTCGGTTTCACCTATGACAGCCTAATTCAAATTTACGCATTTGAAACTTAAAGCGGCCGTTCATTCAGACTAGACTCCAACTGGCTCCAGACGCAACCCAAACCTAATCCATATGGATGCCACTTTATGCCTTCGGAATTACGGTGCTAGGTTTCCATCAGGCTTTCTGACATGGAAAGACTGTCGGAAAGCAAGTTTGGGGGGGCCCTAACAGGGTACTCATCAAGCAGCAGCCTACGGTTGGTGGCCGAGTGGGCACCTATGGTGCCGCCCTCTTGATCCGTGCACTGTGTGGCAGGCACAGTGAGGTGCCTGCCACACGGTGCAGGGATGAACACAACCTCCCATTTCCCTATGGGAGCTTGTGCTACCGCCGGTTTATGGCCATAGCACATGCTCCCATAGGGAAATGCGAGTATGCAACCGCACCATGTGCTGTCGCATTGTGATTAGGTGGTTGGGACACCAGTCCAGAGGTCTGTCGAACCAGTTTCCGCGTCTGCCCGACATCGTAATAAGACCCCAAGCATAATTAAGCCGGTCTTTTAAAGGCTTGATTCGAAATGTTCCACAAGTTAACTACAATGTTGATGGATCAATGAAAAATAATATGAATACATGGATGGTCTTTAAAAATCTAGCTATTATAAAGTGACAACTGAAATGGTTACTGGGCTTCTGGAAATACATGGAGAAATCAGCCCAAATATAAATTGAAAACTAGACTGTGCTCAGTACATCATAGAAAGCTCCAATTTTATTCACATTTTGGTACTTGCTGAGCTGCATTTCTAATGGAAGAAAGTAAAATAAACATAGTAAATCAGAGACAATACACTAGTTAGTAGTCCTTTTTAAGTTGCATACAATTGTCTTCAATTCTGATGTTTTTGGTAAAAAGAACATACTTATCCATGAGTTAAAAAAAAAAAAATCACAAAAAGCAATCTCAGAATTGAACCCTATTTGGCATGTGATAAGGCATCATTAAAAGTGTTGCAAATGACGCATGCAAATGTCACAAGTAAGCACTCGCAAACACAGGAATGTTAACAATATGCACCCAGAAATGCTGTGCCACTGACTTTTTGGACAGTTTATTGTGTGTGCAGAGGCTGGCCCATGATGCTCTGGCCTAAGGACATGAAGCAGCAGGCAAAGCTGTTTTTTTAGGTCTCGCCTAGGCAGCGCATGCGCTGCCTCATTCGAGAAATGCAGTATCTACTTTGTGGGCTATTACCACATCGCTCCACGCCCCTTGCTTTTCATTGGTGTGTCATTTGAACTCTGGTGCTTTGAGGTGGTGAAATGGTCCCAATTGTCCCGCTTTGGTGTTTTCGTGTACCACCCATGGGGACTGGCCCGTGTACAGTATTGTTTCTCCTGCGTGGATATGATGTTTACACGGACTCTTTTCTTATTAGGGTGCATGCTTTGTTTGGCGCATGATTAAAGTGTTCTGCAGAAGTCACAGCGGCTCAGATACCTCTTTCTTATTAATGGGGCACCCTCCTCCAGTGATCCGGGTAGGGGTCAGGCAGGGATATGGCTCGCATAAACAGAGCACCTGATCTGCGTCGCCTCCTCCTCCGTCCTCAGACATGCCTGTGGAGGTCTGTCGGAGCGGGATGATGTCTTCCAGAGCCTCTTTCAGTACTTTCACCATATGTACTGCACATCCTTCTAGTGTCATACATTACAAGACGGCGTCCTTCAACCTTGTCTAACATTCAGGGACGCAGCACAGTCATGTGCTTCTGCTTTCGGTGTAAATACGCGTTTTTAAGCCTCCCGGTGCAGCCCACATGCGCCATGAGAATTCTGCCATGTCAGTACAGCTGCACTGCTGCTTTGAGGATCTATCAAGGCGGCAGCAGCAGGGGCTCCCCCCACCTAATATTTTGAGTAATGTGGATAGTAAGTGCAAAGAGCAATTACCATCCACATTTGATTCGAAACAATACCTGTGCCTCCGGTCTATGTAATGCTTTCTAAAAGTAAAAAGTCAGGAAGCCAGGATGTTTTAGGAGACATATGCGGTATTGTCCATGTGCTGCCTGATTGTTGGTGAATTTAGAAGGCAAGAACTAGCATAGCACCACCCCTGGCCTGCAATACAAAGGGGCCCTCAGGGACCACCCACTGAAGACGTGCGGCAGCTTCGTATTTTAAAGCATCCCTCGGGCATGTAGGGCATCAGCCCTGTACTCCTGGGGCTGCTTGTCAATCTCGTGACGCTACTGCGCATGTGACCTCACATCAGAGTCAGGAGACTCCCAACTCGTGATTCTGTGACATTGGGTCACATAGACCTGGAGCATGCTGTAAACAGATAAAGAGGTAATGCTTCTGTGTGACTCGTGTATTGGTTTACAGAATGTTAGAGCACTTTGGGACAGGTAATAAGCACTGCAGCCCTCCGGCATATGTGCCAAACCAATTGACTAAAGAGAGGCATCAGACCAAGAGCAAAAGTCAATAACAGGGGCCAGAGTTGGTTAAAAAAAATTAAAACATTTTGGGGAGAGGAGGATGTGGCATGCAATGTTTCAGCCAGAATAAAATGAGTAACCTGTCCTGGCCCAAAACCGATCATCTTGGAGTGAGAAACCAGGATCAAGTACTGGTATCGGGCTCAACATCCAGTGATCATTCAGGGAATGGTTCACTGGCAAAACAAAGCACATGTACCTTCTTAAGAGCCACAGCAGGAGCTTCAGTGAATCAGGAAAATTAAAATACAACAAAAAATGCAGCAGCATGCAGACATTTCTTTCCTCTGTAGCAGCTAGTGTGTTCCTTCGGGGGGTACAGCAGCCAGTCTTCTGGGACACACCAGAACTGTTGGGGTTTCGAAGGTGGGTTCAGTCAGTTTGTAGCACCAGTCCAGTTCCCGTACTGCTCTTCAAGGCACTTGGCACATAAATATAATTGCATGAAAACTCTTAACAGTGTAATAGGGTAATTTCTGTATTTTTGTGACCCCAACTGAGAGACTGAAAGCACGTTTTGCAGCATCCACTGCGAAGACAGCAGGACTCTCTCCAAAGCACCACATGAACAGCGTTGTGAAGTACCCTTGGCTCCTAAAATAATACTGCTTCACGCTTTAGTATTAACATAGACGGGCTGTCTGTGAGTTTCTGCCTCAGTCCTCTTCTCACAGCCAGGTTTCTCGTGGAAAAAACCTCTGCATAGAAGATGGAGGTTTTATTGTACAGCAGACCGTCTCCCCATGGGTGGATACAGCCAGAGAGCTGCACGTTAAATTACGTTTAATTAAGTGTGGCTCACCGGTAAGAGGCGGCAGACCTAGGAGCAGAGGTCGGCCAAGGACCAGGGTTCAATTCCCGACGCGGCAGGGTACGGAACCAATGTCAGCGACCTCGGTGCCTGTCTAACCATGGGTCCCACGCTGCAACTCTGGGCAATAGTTTGCTTATTCTCCACAACGGCCCCCTCGCTGCCGGGGATGCCTGGCTTCACCTTGGGGATGCCCAATAGGGACCATCTCACAGGGAAAGCCAGGATGGGTTCCCCAACGGCACACAGCGCCAAGAAACCCTGGGGTGAACGTGCGCTCTACAAATTCATACTAACATAACATACTAGAGGTGTGCAAGCTGCAGCCCTGGCACAGATGGGCAGCCACTGTCTGCAGGAGACTGGTGGCAGGCAGCAGTGCGAAATGTGGCAGCGAGTAGCCAATTGGCTACGACTGGAATTTCAAAACCTACAGATGGGAAGGAAGTGGACATAGCGCTGCACCATCAGTCTTCAGATCTCTAATTGATAACATTTGCTTGTAGCATCCCTCAAGAGTGGTGCTGTAATTGAACTTAGACCGGACTGCTGAAAATATTTTTAAACCACAAAAATTGAACAAACTTTGGGTACTTTTTCACACTGTTCTTGACACTTGACACTTATTTTTTCATTTGTCTCACTGCACTGCATTACATCAGCACCTCTGGTGGCGAGGACACTGTTATCCTCTGAACCATGGCCTGCTGACACTACGCCGATGTATCAAGGCGTGGGCACATAGACCTGGTTCATGACGTCCTACATGACGACATTCCGCCATTTGGGTGGGCTGATAGGACTTATATTAGTATTTTAAGTGTCTCTCCATCATGTGGTAGCTGATGCACTGTATTTTCAGTGTATTGTTTATGGTGGTAACTTAGATTACTCAGCCCATTTCAGACCTTCAAGTTTCTTAGTTATTTATATATAACAGATTCCCCATGTGTTTTGTCCCAAATTGAGATCATTGGTTCAGTGACATTTTGGCAAAGTGATCACTCACACGGAAACTTTTTGAATTCCTTGCTTCACAGCGGAGTACTCAACTGTACTTAATTTGAGGATTATGTAATCAATGTTGACCAGCTGTCGCAGTAAAAGGAAGTGCTTGACATGCACAACAGGTAGTAACAACACTGCAAGTGTCTCTTTGTGGACAATTATTATCCTATGTTATGTGCTTTGCTTGTAGAGGGGATATCCCAAACTGTCTTACCCTGGTAGCCTATCCATTTTTGGAGTTCAGATATTTTATGTCTTCCTTTATAAATACCTGTAAGAACTGTGCTTTTGGTCCATTGCCGTAGAAATAGGCTCTGAAAATTGCACCTGTATAACCTAATTTCTTAAAAATGTTGTCTGGGAGAGAATTCCCCCTAACCACTCTAAGAAACGTTGGCTCGATTACTACGCTTTCTTGTATGCACACAAATATTCATTAGTTCATCTATCGCCTCACCGCTTTCAAATCCCACCAGCCGCCACTGCTGCACAGTCACCACTTTCAAATCCCACCAGCCGCCACTGCTGCACAGTCACCACTTTCTAATCCCACCAGCCGCCACTGCTGCACAGTCACCACTTTCAAATCTCACCAGCCGCCACTGCTGCACAGTCACCACTTTGCTGCACAGTACTGCGTAAAGTGGATCTGAAAGCTGCTTTATTTATACATGGATTTCTGTGCGTACAGTGGATCTGAAAGCTGCTTCCTTTATACATGGACTTCTGTGTGTACAGTGGATCTGAAAGCTGCTTTCTTTATACATGGACTTCTGTGTGTACAGTGGATCTGAAAGCTGCTTTATTTATACATGGATTTCTGTCGGACCCGTATTCGAGTCCTCTGTGCCCACCTGCGCAGTGCTGCGGGCTCAGACCCTCTTTTAAGGCACTCAGCTCGCCAGAGCCCACAGATGGTCATACAAGCACTAGCACAAGAATAGTCAATGTCTTCTCCCTTTCAGTGCAGGCTTTGTTTACACAAACCGAAGAGAAGATACCACTTCTCGCATCCGTATCATATTTTGTTTACAATCTGCATTTTTTGCCATGAGTGCTTGTTCCCATTGCCTACCCTCCTCCCGCGCTCTCCATGTTGCTTTCACGTCCTTCCGACCCGCTCTGTATTGCTTTCACATTAATTCCCCCACCCTTCCCTGCGTTGCCTCTATGCTCACTGTTAAAATAAAGAAAGATCCGTAGTCCCTAGGTGTAGTTCAGGATCATAGATTTAATCTTTACTTCAGATCCATAGTATTAAGATGTAATATAGAGATATATTATAGAGACCCCACCAGGAGCAGTTCCACTGCTCAGCCCCTCATACCAACTGACTTCTAACCATTCAACCCTCTCAACATTCCGATGACATCATGAAGGCCAAGCAGTGGAGCAGGTGGCAAGCATAGGAAGGATGCATAGCACATGCTAGATTATAACACTCACCGCCTCCCCCATGGTTTTATTCACAGAGTCCAGCCTCTCAGCTGCAGTGGAAACAGTCCAACACCGGTTCAACCATGCTCCGTTCTGGCCTCGTGGGACTTTGCTCCAAGCTCTCTAATCTGCCTCACCCAGTTGGCAGCAGCAGCCATCATGGTGCCAAACCCAGAGCCTGACATCCAGTCCAAGGTGAAGCTGAGTAGTGAGCCCAGAGCGACCTGCGGGCAGTGTGAGGGGCCTTTAGGTGGCACCCAGCTATGTGGCAACAATGGCCATCGGTGCAGGGCTGTGGCGTAGTTCAAAAGGACACCCCTCCCCAATCATTTAAAGAATATGAAAAGGGGACACCGAGTCTCTGATATGTCAGTTATTCATTAACCTGGTTTCTTTTTTGCAGTTTTATATAGCACAAACTCTACCTAGATGCTTTACATGAACACCGATTACAATACACAATATAGGCACAGGGCCCCTTGATGCAGGGTGTTGAAACCAGTGTGCAGGGGGAGGGCTCCTCCATGCGTATAGGCCGCTCACACATGGGTAGGGTCACTTTAGTACACTTCGAAACTTCTCTGTGCTGCTTATGAGTCTCTCGGTGGGACTCTCCACATTTCCTTCTGTACAGGGAGTTTGCTTAACAAAGCACTTGCAAAACACACCAATGCGAATTGGCTTCATCTAGGGATTTCACAGACCCTCTGGTGCCCTCTGTTTATTACACAACATTGTTACTATCGCTAGCACCTAGTTTACCCTGCTGCGGGTGGGCGAAAAGCAGATTCAGCTGTTTCAGGAGTGTCTAAGGTGGACTCTGGGATAAGTGGGCCAGGGAATGCCCATAGTGCACCTCCTTTCCATACTGTGGGAGTGCCTTTCACTCCTGCCATCAGAAGGGCCAGTCAAAGTGTGTGGCTTGCACCGTATGGAACACCATATGCTGATCCTCACAGAGCTGGGAAGCAGACCTGCTCCAGCTGAGCCCAAAAAATCTCCCTAACGCCAAGGTCAATCAATCAACTTTATTTGATCTTAAGCATTGAGATCATAAAAGTACAATAATTCATAAAATATATATTTAGTATGATCCTACATTGCCATCATATTTAAGTAAGATACAAGGTTCCTTTGAAGTTTTGCTGCCGCTGTTGGGAACTGCCTACACGTCCCTCAAGCCACCTGGTGCCCAGCGCTCCCCCCAGGAGGGAGGAGCTTGCCTGATTGAAAGAGCTAAAGGCATAGTGCACCACCGCCGCGCGGGTTACATTGAAGTTTTGCTGCCGCTGCTGGAGACTGCCTACAAGTCCCACAAGCCACCTGGTGCCCAGCGCTCCCCCCAGGAGGGAAGAGCTCGCCTGATTAAAAGAGCTAAAAAGCCCGTCATCGACCGGAGGAGACAGGGCTGGGCCACGGCTCTTGGCTCCTTACCGCAACCTGCATGTGTGAAGGTACTGTGTCTATAATTTGATTCCGTCCATAAAAAGTGCAAGGATATTGTTTTCATCTCGTAAAACAACAACTGGGAGGACTGTATCGCGGGCTCATGATATATTATAGCTACGGGGATATTTTAGATACATTGTTTGGAGTCCCTGTGGGATTTTAACAGTGTGATCGACTTAAGTACTGCCAATTAAGAGGTCCATATTAAATTGCATTGCATTGCATTCACTTTCAGACACTATTAACCCCTCCCCTGCTGATGACGGAACCGCTCCGTCATCAGCTACAGTTGAGCTGTGCTGATGACGGAGCGGTTCCGTCATGGCCCGGCCGCCGCGCCTGCGCGGCGCTGATTTTGCGCCTGTGCGGCAGTCTTAATGAGCGGGGCGGGTCATGACGGAACCGCTCCGTCACCAGCACAGCTCAACTGTAGCTGGTGACGGAGCAGTTCTGTCACCAGCATGCGGCGGCCGCCCCGCCCCTTTAGCGCTGCGGCGGAATAGCCGCCGCAGCGAAAGGGTTAAAGAAACACAAATTGGAATAATCGTGGAGAAGAGGATAACATTGACCATACCAAACAAGAAAAAACACAGTAAAGAGGGCGGAGGACCCCGTTTGTCATTATTGAATTACCTGACAGGCGCAATGGGGGTAATAAAAAGGAAATCTTAACGGTAGAAGAGGCAATGAACCCAGAAAAAAATAGTATTACAGAAGGTTCTCCTCAGCTGGTTAATAATAAAGGATCATTGGTGGAAAAGCAAAGCAGAATAGAATAGATAAAAAAAATGGTTGTGTTGTGAATACTTCTGATCACATTATTGATAGCGAGCCTGAGAGTGATCCCCAACCACCATCGAAGCGCCCTAGAAATCCAGATCCTGCATCAAATTTGAGTAAGGAATCTTGTATAAAGGGTATGGTAAACCTGTGTATTGCACAAAAAAAGAGTGCTAAAAAAGGGTAAGGTTCCAATAGGGAACAAACTAACCGGGTGGGAGAGAGTGTTAGCAAGCTCTGATTCCCGAATGCAGAACGAAGTATTAAAATAAAAAAATTAATTGGATTCACTAGATGGTTTTCTTAGGGAATCTTTAACTAATCTGATTGGAAGAGTGGGGGCAATAGAAAAATTATTATCCAAAAGCTATAATAAATGTAAGCATAATTTACCCAATTCCAATGATATTCAGAGTAACAGTAGATTAAATACTAATCCCTGTTCCCAGTCAAATGGCTTTACCCCCGCCGAACTCCCACCAGTTTGTAAAAGTGCTAAGGGGATACCTTACAAGTTAACTGCCCATAGTGGGATTATAAATTATCAAGAGAACAACACATATGGTGGAACCGGTGTGTGAAAATCTGAGTACATGCATAGAATTACCACCGGCATCTACCCCAGACACAGTGATGCTAGCCAATGTCCACCTACTGCAACAGGGGATGGCTGAAAACTGCGAGAGCCTGAGAAATAAATCATTATCCTGGCTCGGGAACAGGGTAGGCCAAACCGATAGACTCTTTCAAGAGTTTAAAATGACAAGGAGGATGAGATGGACAGGGAGAGGGAGTAAGGACTTGGCTTGTGATTGTGTTATATTAAATTTTAAAACCCCACAATTGATAGAGTTGTTCTTGAACAAGGTGGGAAACTGTCCAGTCTCACAACACCACATTAATATCATCCCATTGGGATTTTTAGGTCTTGCTGTCCAGCGAAAGACTAATTGTTGTCGGCTTGCCGGGAATTTGAGACAGGGGATGTGAACGCGCAAGCCCTCGGCGATTTCACCTCATGGGCACGCACGCCCAGCCCGGCGCCGGGCACATCTCCTGTCTCACATTCACAGTAAGTCAGCCTCTCGCCTCTCTTAATCGCGCGCACATCCAGACACACTCACGCATGCGCACACACACACATACACCCACGCAGGGACAATGCATCAGGACGCACGTACACAGACACACATCCCCACATATACACACGCACAGCTACACACGCGCACACACACACAGCTACACCCACACATGTGCACACACCCCCCACTCACCAGGCTCTTTTCTCGCTGCGCTGCTACGGGATGTTCTGTAAGTTGAAGAACCTTCCTCACACCGTTATGCCTTGCCTGCTTTCTCCCGGGAACCTCATCACTCCCGGACTCCCGGCTTTCTTCTGAGCTCCCTCTGCCACCAAGGCTCCGGAGCTACTTCACCGCTAGCCTGCTACAGAGACGAGGAACTTCACAGGCTCCTGCCTATCAAAGTAGAGCCCGCCTCTCTCGCCTGCGTTCCACGCCTCGTTATTAGTCAGTGCTTTTGTTTCTCTGAGGCCAGAGAGGTCTGCTGCCCCTTGTCCTGCATTTGTGCTCATCAGCACTGCCCTGTGTGAGTTCAAACACTGCTCCTTGCCCTCTGTGTGCTGAGCAGCTCTGCTCCGCACCCTGTGTGTGTTAAACAGCACTACTCTGCATGTGCCAAGAAGCACTGTTCATTGTCTACAAGTGCCGGCACTGCGATATGCCAGCGGTGATGAACATCAAGGCTGCGGTGTTATGATTCCTCGTGGCGCATCCTTCTTTTACCGCTCTACACTTCCGGTCATTTCGTTCTGGTTTTTTATCCCTCCTTTCTCCATTTGTCATTGCTTTCTTTCTCCTTCTGCGTCCCATTTGTTTGTGCTCAGAACGGCTCATTTATATCCTCAGTACCATCACCCCGGGTGTATTCCGCTACACCGCTCAGGGTTCCTTGTGTGCTTGGCAGCAGTGCCCTATGTGCCGTGTGTGCTCAGCCAGTGGTGTAACAGCCGCCCCCGCAGCTCTTGTGGTGGTGAGGGGGCAAGCACCAGGCCACCCACAAGGCCCCCACTGAGGCACTGTGAACTGTTGCACAGGCGGCTGGCTTAAATGGGTCGGGAGGGAGGGGTGGGCAACATGTAAAGGGGCCCCCTCTCAAGTTTTGTTGCGTAACTGTGCTCCGCAGCACTGCTTGCTTATGTGCGTGCTCAGCAGGACAGTTGGGCTGTGCGTTCTCAGCAGCACTGCTCCCTACCTAGGTCTTTGTTTTCAGCAGCCTTGTCCCATACCCTGTGGGTTCTCAGCGGCGCTGCTCCCTGCCGTTTGCGTTCTCAGCAACACTGCTCCATATCTTAATGGTTTCAGCAACACTGCCCCTGTGTGTGCCCAGCAGCACTATACTGTACCTCCCATGTGCTCAGCGGCATCGCCTCTCAGAGACTTTGCGTTCTCAAGTATTGCTTTACATGTTGTACATGCATCTTTCATGCTTACCACATGGGGCGTGGTTAAACCATCAGTGGCCTCTTACATGTGCCGCGTTTTCTGGGTTTATATCCAGTTCTCTGGAGTGCTTCAAAGTTTAAATAATATCTTGACAAGACAGCAGCACATCGGAGCCAGGTGATGTGTTTAAACTGCTAATGAGTTGAGCTGGGGAAAATAGGCTTACAGTTGGAGGACACAATTGGCAAATCACATTTTTTCCCTTGGAGCCTTCTCTCGCGATTAAAGAACACATTTAATTTGACATTCTGTAGTAGGGGATCTCTGTGTATAGTCATAATCTAGTGAATAGTCCCGCCCATGTGCGTGGACCCCGGAGCAATCAAAAATAATCTCTTAAGTCGTCAAAAAATGCAGACCTGCACAGACACTTAAGAGAGAATTTAAAGACTGATAATGCAGCCTATATCCACAGGCTACACTGTCCAGTACTTCAACTAGAAATTCCACCAAAAACCCGCAAACAGCACAGCCTGTCCAGTGTTCTCCAGAGAAAAACCTTCCCCTACCAGCAAAAGCCTCTGGAATGATAGAGAGAAAGGAGTGGACAGACAAGCCCCATAGGCTGCCATTATGTGGCTCAGAACAGGATACTGTGCCTTTAAGAGAACTTTCCAGAACTCTCCCAGTATCCCAGAATGCACAGCAGGTCCCTTTTACTTTCAGTTCTTTTTTCCGGCTCCTGCAAGCAGGACCCTGGAGCATTGAGCTCTCTCTTTCTATTGCTTTCTTTACAGATTTTTTCACTTTTAAAAGTGTTTGAGTGCTTTCATTTTGAAGTACTTTGGTGCTTTCTTCCTTCTGTGTGTATTTGAACACTCTTATTTGTCACAATGCCTGCTTTGTTTGACAAACATCCAGAGTGTTTGAGGAAGAAGGCCAAGACGGACCCACAAGAGGTGTGCATCATCTGCCTTCCCTCATCTCATGTCCTGGAGGAGTGTGACATTTGCCAGAACCTCTCCAGCAGGACCCTGAGAGAGAGGAAGAAGATCAGGCTCCAAGGCCTGGAAGATAGAAGACTGAAGGCACAAGGTGGGTCTGCCCATGCTGATGCCTCTGGGGGACCCACCAGGGGCAGGAAGACCAGCAAACATCCCTGTTCTCCGCTGGCGTCGATAGCACCGACGACGGCATAGAGAGGGATGACAGCAGTCTGTTCCCCGTCTCCCCAGGGCTCTGGGTCGAGGCGACGTCGACGTTCCGCGTCGAGGGAACTGACTAGACCGCCGTCGAGATCGCCGTTGACGGTATCTTCATCGTCGGCGTAGAGTCATCTACGTCGAGAGGCGGGCCGGCGTCGGCGCTCGCCGTCGAGGCGACACCGCCAAAGAGGAGGAGGTCGGCGTCGAGGGGATCCTTGACGTCAAGGAGGACGTCGAAGTCTCGCAGGCGTTCGCTGTCGAGACGGAGGCGTTCGCCATCGAAAGAACGACGGTCGCCGTCGAGGCGGCGTTCTTCGACGCCAAAGAAGCGCAGAAGGAGTTCTGGCGCCAGGAGTTCCTCTGGGTATGCTGGGACGCGCCGGTGACGTGCGCCGATAGGCTCTGCCTCACCATTGCCTCCGCCTAAGAAGAAAAGGGAGTCACAGTACTCAGAGGTATATACACCTCCTAAGCTGAGGACACCTTCCCCTCCTCCTCTGTTGCCCAAGGATCCTGCGCCGCGGACTCCCACTACGCCTCCGCTTCCACCACCACCCCCTCTTCATGGTCATCCTCTGCTTCCTCCTTCTGGACCTCCTGTGGTTCCGTCGAGGACGGCTTCACTACCACGGTACCCGACGCCGCCTAAGGGGACTCCTCAGCCAAGGCGCCCGGTCAGGCCGCAGTCGCCTGCTCCTGTGAGGCCTGTGGAGCTTCCGAAGCCAAGGAGATCGCGTTCTCGCTCTGACCGCAGGGGGAGATCGCATAGTCGTCACCGGTCGTTAACAAGATCAAGACGACGCCACAGGAGGCGCAGATCCAGATCCCACACGAATTCTTCTCGGACCAGGGAATACTCGCCCACTTTGTCGGAATCCCCAGGGACGAGGGCGTCGCCTGTAGACGACATCGTCTCATTCCAAAATGTTCTGCTGAGGGGTGCGGCTAAGTTGGGCATCACGGTGACGGTGCCTACGCCCACGACGTACGTGATTTTCGAGACGCTACATAAAAAGCACCTGTCTCGACAGTTGCTGCCTCTAGTACCAGGATTGGTGGAACCCGCCGAGGAGTTGTTTCTCACTTCAGCGGTGACAAAGGCGGCCCCCTCCAGGCTCCTCAAGAAGTTGCGGGCTCCGGATTCTGACCCGGCTTTTCTTAGGATGGATCCGACACCGGACTCTGTCATAGTGACGGCGGCTAGGCAGCAGCATGCCTCCACCCCCTCGTCTACAGTGCCTCCTGATAAGGAGAGCCGCTGGATAGACTCGGCTGGCAGAAAGGTCTGTGGGTAAGCGTCTACCACTATGAAGGCGGCCAGTGCCGCGGCCTTGCTAGGGCGATACAACCGAGCCCTATGGGAGTCCCTCCAGCAATTCGCTGAGCTCCTTCCTCGATAGAAGATAGAAGATTTTCAGGAGATCCTGAATGAAGGGATGTTGGTGTTGAACCAACTCATCAGCGCGGCTGCTGATGTGTCCCTTCTGGCGGCGCATGTGTACTGCCATGGTGTCAACCAACGGCGGCATGCTTGGCTTCGACTTACGTCTCTCAAGCCAGAGGCTCAACAACGGGGGCCAACCTACCTTTCTCGGAGGAAACCCTGTTTGGCAAGCATGCGGACGATGAGATGGGCCGCATGAAAGCGGAGGCCGAGACCCTGACGGCTGTCGGGTTGGAGAAGAAGACCTACCGCCTGTTCCAGAGACGGTTCGGGCGCAGGGCAGAGGGCGAGGACAGGCTTCGGGACAGCAGCAACAACAGCAGCAGCAGTTCCGGCGGCCTTTCTAGAAGCGCCAGAAGGGCAGAGGTGGCCAGCAGTCCGCAACGGCGTACAAAGGTCCGGCCGGGTCTAAGCCCTGAGCGGTTACTTCCCCTGCATCCGTTACCCACTTCGGTGGGGGGAGGCGTTTTTTCTGGCAGAGTGGAGAAAAATTACTCAGGACAAGTGCGTGCTAAATATGGTTTGCAATGGATTCAGTCTTCGGTTCACCAGCCCGCCTCCAGCAATTCCACCGGTCAGCTCGGCGTTTCAACTGCGCGAGCTCCAGGCAGAGGCCGATACCCTGTTAAGGAAAAGGGCGATAGAAGACGTACCTCTGTCTCAAAGGGGAAGAGGTCTGTACTCACGGTTCTTTCTGGTTCGCAAGAAGGACAAGAACGAGTTCAGACCCATTCTGGATTTGCGACAAGCAAACAAGTGGATTCGCAGAGAGAAATTTCGAATGCTGTTGTTGCATCAGATTTACCCTCAGCTGCAACAGGGAGACTGGCTATGTGCTATAGACCTACAGGATGCTTACTTCCATGTGCCCATTGCACACAAACACAGGAAGTTCCTGCGATTCCAAGTCGGCGCCAATCATTATCAGTACACAGTACTGCCATTCGGGCTGAAGTCTTGCTTCAGAACATTCTTGAAGTGCATGGCAGTGGTAGCTGCACACTTGAGGAAGAACAAGGTGTTAGTCTACCTGTACCTGGACGATTGGTTGATCAAGGCCTCCTCATTCTCGGAAGCTCAAGCGCACTTCCAGAAGGCGTGCGTTCTCTTGAACAAGCTGGGGTTGCACATCAACATGTCCAAGTCTGTCACGACTCCGGGCCAGTGCATACAGTACTTGGGAGCCTCCATCAATACGCTGTCAGCAAGCGGGTCTCCTTCGGAGGAGAGACGATTATCACGCCTTCAGAAGGATCAGGCTCTTCTGACCGCTCCATCTACAACAGTGAGGACGGTGTCTTCTCTACTGGGGTCGATGGCCTCTTGTATCTTCCTCACGCCACACGCACGGCTGCATATGAGACCATTGCAGGAGTGCTTGGAGGATCAGTGGGATCAGAGGAAAGGGTCTTGGGACGACAAGATACGACTGTCTCTGCATGCTCTTCAGTCCCTGAAGTGGTGGTGTTCAGCGGAGAATCTCCTCAGAGGGGTTCCCTTCCACAAGGACATTCCCACGCAGTCTATCATGACGGATGCGTCCCTCCACGGCTGGGGGGCACACTCCTGAGACTTACAGATACAAGGAAGGTGGTTCCCGACGGAGTCCACGTATCACATCAATTTCCTGGAACTCAGAGCTGTTCACTTGGCGTTGAAGGCCTTTCATCCGTCCTTCCAGACCAACTCTCTACTTGTACAGACGGACAATACGACCACGATGTATTACCTCAACAAGCAGGGGGGCTCGAGATCACGCACTCTGTCTCAGGAGGCGCAGGCGATCTGGCGCTGGCTTCTGGCCAGAGGACTGACGATAACGGCTACCCATCTACCAGGTGTGCAGAATGTTCAGGCGGACGCACTGAGCAGACTGATTCAGGAAAAACACGAATGGGTCATAAACGACGAAGTACTAGGAGAAGTCTTCGCAAGGTGGGGGACTCCAGACGTAGATCTGTTCGCCATCGCCGAAAACAGCAAATGCAGAGAGACTTCGCCTCCAGGTATTACCAGCAGGGGAAGCTGGGGAATGCAGTATGGATCCACTGGTCGAACAGCTTTCTGTACGCTTTTCCACCCATTCCCCTGATTCCGGCGGTGCTCATCAAGCTGTCCCACTCCAGGGCGCGGATGATCCGGAATGGCCCAGGCAGTGGTGGTTCACGGACCTGGTTCACCGGTCTCCCCTTCCTCAAATACGGCTGCCGTGCCGGCCGGACCTTCTCATGAAGTTCGGGGGGCAGATGGTGCACCCCAACCTCTCGTCTTTGAGTTTGGCGGCATGGCTCCCGAGATAGAGCAATATGGCCATTTGAATCTACCAGAAGATTGTATGCACATACTGAAGGAGGCTAAGCGAACTTCCACTAGGACTTCCCATGCTTACAAGTGGAAGAGATTCTACATCTGGTGCAAGTCCAAGAACTATGATCCAACGACATGTAAGGAAGATGTCATCCTTCCGTATCTTCTACATTTGGCGCAGTCTGGCCTTAATTTCCATCCCATTAAGGTTCCATTAAGGTTCATCTCGCTGCGCTGACTGCCTACAGGAAATGCCCTTCACAGACTTCCTTCTTCCAGATCCCTGTGATCAAGGACTTTTAGGAAGGCTTGAAGAAAGTGTTCCCTCCTGTCCGGCTTCCTTCGCCTTCATGGGAATTGAATGTGGTGCTGTCCAGATTGATGAAGGAGCCTTTTGAACCTATTCATAAGGCTTCGTTGCAGCACCTGTCCTGGAAGGCGGCGTTCCTCGTGGCCATCACATCGGCCCGCAGGGTGAGTGAATTTCAGGCGTTATGTTGCCAAGAACATTCCATGCTGCTAAGGTTGTTATGCGTACTCACCCTAAATTTCTTCCAAAGGTTATCTCTGATTTCCATGTTAACCAGACCATAACTTTACCTATGTTTTTTCAGAATCCTTCATCTCCAACGGAAAGGTCCCTGCATTCCCTGGATGTTAGGAGGGTGTTAAAATTTTATCTGGATAAGACCAAAGATATTCGTAGGTCAGACCAATTGTTTATCAATTATGGATCAGTCAGGACCGGTCTTGCTACCTCAAAACAGTCCATCTCTAGGTGGATTGTGTCCTGTATACAATTGCGTTACCAAAAAGCTAATAAGACCTTATGGGGTAAACCTAAGGCTCATTCCACCAGGGGCAAAGCTGCCACGACTGCTTTGCTGCGTAATGTTCCAATTGCAGAAATCTACAAGGCGGCCACTTGGAAGTCGGTCCATACCTTTGCTAAATATTACTGTCTGGACACTGATGCCAGGACAGACGCTCAGGTTTGGCAGGCTTTGCTGCGAAATCTGTTCGCACAGTAGTGGCGTTATTTCTCTTCTCTCCACTGCCGCTTTGGTGTGGGGATGGGCTTGCCATTCTATTCACTAGATTAGGACTATACACAGAGATCCCCTACTACAGAAGGAGTCGTTTCTGTCCTGTAACTCCAATTCTGTAGTAGGGGTATCTCTGTGATAGTCATAAGCGCCCGCCCTCCTCCCCGGTGGAGAAGGATATTAATGTAGGGAATGCTACAGGTCTGGGGTGTTACGCCTGAAAGTAAAAGGGACCTGCTGTGCATTCTGGGATACTGGGAGAGTTCTGGAAAGTTCTCTTAAAGGCACAGTATCCTGTTCTGAGCCACATAATGGCAGCCTATGGGACTTGTCTGTCCACTCCTTTCTCTCTATCATTCCAGAGGCTTTTGCTGGTAGGGCAAGGTTTTTCTCTGTGGAGAACACTGGACAGGCTGTGCTGTTTGTGGATTTTTGGTGGAATTTCTAGTTGAAGTACTGGACAGTGTAGCCTGTGGATATTGGTTGCATTATCTGTCTTTAAATTCTCTCGGTCTGCATTTTTTGACGACTTAAGAGATTATTTTTGATTGCTCCGGGGTCCACGCACATGGGCGGGACTATTCACTAGATTATGACTAACAGAGATACCCCTACTACAGACCTGGATTTACAGGACAGAAACTACTCCATCCTAATCCTACCACAACAAGACATGTCACATTTGTGTAACTTCAGTTTTATTTTCAATTGTATCTCTTTAAATTACTGTCCGTTTTGCCTTGGACTCCTAATGCGCTTTTGACAAAGCGCACGTTTTTATGTTTGCACCCCTGACTTTTTGACTTAAGATTTTCTCCTAATTCAAAGAGCCCGATTTCGTTTAATCCAGATTTAGTGTGACCCCTAAATTCTCTCCTGGAGTAATGCTTAATACGAGATTTCTATCTTTGAATTTTCACAATGTTTTTCTTAAGGAATATGCTGGTTTCCATTTTTGGTATTCTCGCTGTTATTTTACCACTATCTTTCCCCTAATGTGCCATTTTTTTTATTCTTTCACCATAATCCATACTTTATTGTTTAGAGCTTGCATTTGCAAGAGTTTAAGCTATGGTTATTGTAAATGACAATGCCTTTTAGTTATCTGTTTTAAAAACAACACATAAATAAAAGACACTGTCATTTACAGTGCCGATAGCTAAATGCGAGACATTGCATTTCAAATGCTTGTTCTATAAAGCCAGTTACTATGAACACAGTAGACAAAGTACGGAGGTCCCACTGGCAATTCAGAATTCTAGGGCTGGAGTGCCTGTATATAATCGCTTCAACGCTTTAGCTAACTTGGAAGAAGTGGACTGACTGAAGGGATTAGATATTAGTGTAGCTAAATTGAATGATAGAAGTTGTGAGCAAGTAAACAATACAGATATAACAGCACTAGGTATATGCAGTGGGAACGACAAAGGGAGTATCCATAGGGCAGAGAATATCACTGGTGGAAGGGATTTACCTGGTCTATATGATTACACAGGGCAATGTGATATGTTTACTAATACGTCAGTGAATACTCCTTGTGAAATGGTTATCCTAACTGATAATGACAAAAGACCCACTCTTTATTAATAAGTGCGGTTACCACAACATTATGTACTACGGTGGAGTATAACCATTCTAGATCTAATAGAGGGAACAGTATAGACTCCCATGAAGCTGATGATACTGAGAACAGAAATTGTAACTCTATGTTCTGGAATGTAGCTGGTTTCAAATCTAAGGCGGGGAATTTGGTATGGAACAATTTTGTTCAGAAGTTTGAAATGATTAGTCTACAGGAAACCTGGGCAGTGGAGCCTATACATATAAATGGTTATAAAACATTACATACACCGGCAATACCTTCATTGTATGGAAGAGCTATAGGGGGTTTATGTACCTATGTTTCGAACTTGATAAACTTCGGTAAAGTTAATATGGTGGTCGATGATTCTTTCTATCAGATTATTAGTTTACCTGTGGATAAAATCTGCACAGTAATATTAGTAAATTACTATAATAACGTCCCTCGTGACCAAATAGAGAGGATTGTTAAAATCATACATTGCCATCTTCAAAAGTTACAGGAGGCTGCATGTAAGGATTTATTGGTGGTTTGGGGAGGGGATTTTAACTTGGGGATATGTCCACACTTAGAAACTGGGAATTGTCGTATTGCATAGGATATGGATACGAATCTCCCTCATTTTTCCCACTCAAGGTATGGGGATAGCTTGAACGATACAGTGTTTCAACTCGACCTAGGATTTGCCAATACTCTATGTTCCCCTCTTGTTAATTTTGGTCCTACCTTTAATGGTCGTGGTACATTTTCCACAATAGATTTTATTCTGGTTTCTAACAGGCACTGTTCAAGAATTACCAATTTCCGTACAAATAAGATCGCCATAAGTGATCACTTTCCTCAGAGCCTAGGTATTCTAAGTAAGATACGTAATAAAAACACAGATAAAAACTATATTAAAAAATCTTTAAATAAAAAGGAAAGAACACTATGTTAAAACATTGCGAGTTCATTCAATATATAATAAAAAATGCAAGACAGTATAGAGACTGGTTGGGTTTACAAGCAGCAGATCAGTCAATCTACTAACTGCTGGACCGGCTAAATGAAAGTAAGACCAGGTGAATCTCGAGGTAAGAAGGGATCTATTAAGAAAGATCCTTGGATCATCCTATAGATAATATAAAGTGCAGAAACGTACCACAATTGATTACATTTCGAATCATAAACTAATCAATCTCCTTTTTGATAAAACCAGGCATAAATAAGATGCAAGAGAAAAATTAACATAAGGAATGTTTGGAGGCAAAAACTGAGCTGGGCAACATTGTACAAAATTATATTTCAAGAACAATGGGCAAATTTACTTTCTCTGCGCACAGATATAAAACTTACAAAAATATATAAAATAGAGATTTGATTGAGTAGAGACACTGTCACAGGGACAAATTGGTGGGAAAGCCAGCATACAAGGGATAAAATGTAATCTGAATCTCTGAAGAACTTATCAGTGACAAATGTTTGTTATAGAAATCAAATATGAATTTACTTCCCCTGGGGCAGGCGGAAGGTCTTTTTATATAATGCCACCGTAGTTTTACAACAATTTAATGGATGCCCTTCATTATCCCTATAATCTTTCGAGCGAGATTTAATTTCAGCTTTTGAGATGTTCAAACAAGAAAGTGGGTCATGAATAAGAGTCTCTAAGCCCAATACTAACAGGTGTCTTAAATACCTCAGCCATGGAACTTGATACGCCTTCTCAAGGGATAAACATATAAATATTGTCAGAAATAAATGGGACATTCAGCTCTTAGTGCATTATGAATTAGAGCAGCCTTTCGGGAGTGACAGCAATTTTTTCAAGAAACCTCTTTCTGTTGTAATACATCAACTTTTGCTACATCCCAAATACCTGCTCCATATACAGCTGATGCGACAGCTTTAGCTGAATACATCTTTTTAATTGGTTCCAAGGGCTTTATGCCCAACTTTTTTGTGAACGACCAAATAGCCATGCCGCTCTTCTCAAATGTATTACTTCTATTTTCCACCATCTTTCTCCGGGACCCTGAATCATTAAAAAGTAGACCCAGATATTTAAAAAAATCTTAGTTACATCAATTCTGCGGTTGTCAATAGTGAACAAAAGTAATTTTCTAGGCTGCTTCCGCACTATTAGGGCATACGTTTTAGATTTGTTAACCTTGAGATCTAGTGCTGCCTTATAAGAGACACAATTATTTATAAGCTTTTGCAAAGCTAAGCTGGTTCTAGTTAACAGAACTGCATTGTCCACATATAGCAGGATGGGTATCCGTTTCTTGTTTACCAAGGGTACATCAGTAACCTCAGCTGATTCCACACCATTGGTGTAGAGTGAAAACAGAAAGGGAGCTAAGACGCATCCCTGCCTCACACCCCTTGGTTTCTGTACCCAACACACGCAGAAGACTGGGAGTATAGTTGGCGAATGAAGAGTGTTATATTTTCATCCACACCCATGTCTTTCAAACTATCCCATAATTTTTTCTGTAAACAGAATCAAAAGCAGCTTAGAGAGCCATGAACGCCATAAAAACACTACCTCCTTTGATATTCAAATACTTTGCTGCAATTCAGTTTAGGTTTAAGCACCGATCCAGTGTCACCATCCCTTTTTTAAAAGCATATTGCACAGGAATTAAAATATTTTTTTCTGAAGCCCATTCCTCAAGTCTAGTTAACAAAAAAAGGCCCATTAGTTGAACTGCTCCATCCAATAATGAGATTGGTCTATAGTTTTTGGGCAAAGATTTATCCCCTTTCTTATATATAGGCACAATAACTGTTGTTTTCCATACGGCAGGGGGGCCTGCGATAGGAATTGCGTTGAAAACGTTCATCCAAAATGGGGTCCAATCAATCTATAGATTTGTAAAGCGCACTACTCACCCGTGAGGGTCTCAAGGCACTGGGGGAGAGGGGTGCTGCTACTGCTCGAAAAGCCAGGTCTTGAGTAGCTTCCTGAAGGTCAGTAGGTCCTGGGTCTACCGTAGGAGGACGGGGAGGGTGTTCCAGGTCTTGGCGACAACGTGGGAGAACGATCCTTCGCCGGTGGTCGCTCTTCGGATGTGGGGGACGTTGGCAAGGGCGAGGTCTGCGGAGCGGAGCTGGCAGTTCGGGGTGTAGAAGGTGAGTAGTCTGTTGAGGTACGCTGGTCCGGTGTCGTGGAGTGCCATGTGTGCATGGATGAGGAGCTTGAAGGTGATCCTCTTGTTGACGGGAAGCTGGTGCAGGTCTCTCAGGTGAGGTGTGATGTGGCTGTGGCAGGGGATGTCGAGGATCAAACGTGCAGAGGCGTTCTGTATGTGTTGTAGACGTTTCAGGAGTTTGGCCGAAGCGCCTACGTAGAGGGCGTTTCCGTAGTCTAGCCTGCTGCGGACGAGGGCCTGGGTTACCGTTCTTCTTGTTTCGGTGGGGTTCCACCTGTAGATCTTGCGGAGCATGCGGAGGGTGTATAGGCAGGAGGATGAGATGGAATTGACTTGATTGGTCATGGAGAGTGTTGAGTCGAGGATGAACCCCAAGTTGCGTGCGTGGTCGGTGGTTGTCGGTGCTGCTCCCAGTGCAGTTGGCCACCAGGAGTCGTCCCAGGCTGAGGAGGTGGGGCAGAGGATGAGGACCCCCACTTTGTTAGAGTTCAGCTTCAGACGGCTGTTCTTCATCCAATCGGCGACAGCTTTCATTCCTTCGTGGAAGTTGGTTTTGGTGGTGAGGGAGAGAATCAGCTGGGTGTCGTCGGCGTAAGAGATGATGTTGAGGTTGTGCTGTCGGGCAACATGAGCGAGCGGAGCCATGTAGGCGTTGAACAATGTTGGGCTGAGGGATGATCCTTGGGGTACGCCGCAGATGATCTCGGAGGCTTTGGAACGGAAAGGGGGAGGCGGACGCTCTGGGTTCTGCCGGAGAGGAAGGAGGTGGCGGTGCAGTCCAGAGCCTTCTCTCCAATCCCTGCGGTGTGGAGGCGTGTGCGTAGGGTGCGGTGGCAGTCAGTGTCGAAGGTGGCTGATAGGTCCAGGAGGATGAGGGCCGCAGTTTTGCCGTTGTCCAGCAGGGCCCTGATGTCATTGGTGGAGGCGATTAGGGCAGTTCTGGTGCTGTGCAATCCGGACTGGGACGGGTCCAGGATGTTGTTCTCCTCGAGGTAGCGGGTCAGCTGTCTGTTGATGGTTTTCTCGATGACCTACGCCGGGAACGGGAGCAGGGATATGGGCCAGAAGTTCTTGAGGTCCCTCGGATCCGCCTTGGATTTCTTGAGTAAGGCATTGATCTTGGCATGCTTCCAACTCTCCGGGAAGGTCCTGGTCTCGAAGGAGATGTTGATGGCCTTGCGGAGATGGGGTGCGATGGTGGCGCTGGCTTTGTTGAAGATGTGGTGCGGGCATGGGTCTGACGGAGAGCTGAAATGGATGGTGTTCATGATTTTGATGGTGTCGTCGTCGTTTATGTTGGTCCAGGGGAGCAGGGGGTTGATGTGGGTGGTGGCCGTGCGGTCTGAGGTGTTGTTGGCTGTCGAGGCGGTCAGGTTGTTGAAGCTGTTGTGGATGTCTGAGATCTTGCGATGGAAGAAGGTGGCAAGGGAGTCGCATAGGTCTTGCGATGGTGGGATGTTGTTGGTGTTGGAGCTGGGGTTGGAGAGTTCCTTCACGATGTTGAATAGCTCTTTGCTGTTGTGTGCGTTGTTGTAGAGGCGGTCCTTGAAGGAGGCCCTTTTGGCGGATCTGATGAGGTGATGGTGTCTGTGCATGGCGTACTTGTGGGCTGCCTAACTGTCCAGTGTTTGCTTGCGGTTCCATTTCTTCTCTAGTTTTCGACAGGTGTGCTTTAAGGCCTGGAGGTCCGCGATGAACCAGCTGGCTTTCTGTTAGTGCGCCTGTTGGAGGGTTTCTTGATCAGGGCGAGAGTGTTGGCACAGTTGTCGATCAAGCGCCTGAGGTTGTGGGTGGCGGTGTCTGAGTCGGCGAGTGGATTTCGGGCGAGGGTGGAGTCTAGCTGGTCTTCAGTGACTTTGCTCCAGCTGCGGCAGGGGATCTGTTGAGTGTGGTGGTGCGTGGTGGGTTTCCGGAAGGTGAAGTGGATGCATCTATGGTTGGTCCAGGGGAGTTTGGTGGTGTGGCTGAAGGAGACATGGGGGCTTGCGGGGAAGATGGGGTCAAGCGTGTGGCCGGCGGAGTGGGTGGGTGTTGTGATGAGCTGTCTGAGACCAAGGTTGTCGATCAGGGTAGTGGAGTTGGTGTTGTCGTAGTTCTTGAGGTGGAAGTTCGCAGCAGCAGGAAGACGAGAGGATAGAGCGGGCAGAGGAACAGAGGCAAAAAAGTGCAGAAGAGCACAGATTTGCTCAGAAATCTGCAGCCAGTGCTATCAAATGTGGGAGAAGCTAAATACTGTTCATGTGTAGTCTTGTTTTCACCTTGTGTCTTTCATTCACCAACAGACACTCGCAGCCCCTTTTCCCCACTCTTTCATGATATATTTTTTTTTATTTAATAAATATGTTGCAGGTTACATATTGACATATGGCAGGTTTCATAACCAAGTACAAGAACTTTCAAGGCTGTTAACTGCAGTTGTTCACGCTCTGGAAAATCAAGCAGCTTAAACCAGCCATGATGTGAAGTTATTGAGGGTCCTACTGGTGCGGGACTAGACTACTTTAACTTCATCTACAAAGGGTTCCTGAAAAAAACCTCTCAGGTGGACTGCAAATGTTACAGTATTATCTGCCAAACTATACCTAATTCTTTAGAAGCACAATCGTATGAAACCGGTAATTAATATACTCTGCTGGCACCCAATGGAATCACTGCTCAGTTTGCACTGTTCACACGCCCTATTGGAACAAAAGAGCTCGCTAGTTGCAAAATCTGGATCCCCACTCCATTCAGTCAGGAACCTCCAATCGGTCAATTTGTTCATAATCCACCAGCTGGCCTCTGGACAAAAAAAACTTTGTGGATCACTGGGTACCCTCTGTCCCAAGCCATTTAATCGCTTGCATTCAACCTGAGAGCAGAACCTAACACCTCTGAGGGCTGTTGATCCACTGAAAACCTGTCACATTGATCCAGAAGCTCCAGGCAAGGCCTTCACCCCCTATACCCACTTGCAGTCTAGCTACCCTTGATCTTTTCTGC
The DNA here is from genome assembly GCF_964263255.1 of Lissotriton vulgaris. NCBI lineage: Eukaryota > Metazoa > Chordata > Amphibia > Caudata > Salamandridae > Lissotriton > Lissotriton vulgaris. The sequence continues at coordinate 1,385,547,857 of NC_141696.1, read as the reverse complement.
GGTTCATGAACACCAAGCAGATAGCACCAAGTAGTGAATGACTACAAGTCGACATGCAGGTTATTATACAACTCAAAAATAAATGAGAGACCTGCAGTGTGCAAGTTGGGGACAGGATTAGGAGTAATATTCTTGACTATTAATTCACAGAAAGAGTGTGATATGAATTAAACCATAGGTCTAAAAATACAATTTGGGTTAAACATGAATTGCTGGGGTAAGAAAAAAAAAAGAAGAAAAAAAAAAAAAAAAGATCAGAGATACAATAAAACTGGATTCAACAGAGAAATAAATTATATCTGCCGTGATTGGAAACGTTTGGAGAGGGTGTTTTGCTACTGCACACACTGAGAACCAAATGGTAGCAACACTCCAAATGTCACAGTCTGTAAAATACGGTTTCTTAGGGAAAAGCAATCAGTCCCTCTTTCCCTCTCATACACTCTCACCCTTCTCGCCTCTCTGATGTGGTTGACTTCAGCTCTTTGAGCGCAGTTTCTTTCCCATGCCTTTTCAAAGTTTCTGCCACTCAATCCCATGCTCTCCTCTTCTTGGGGTGTCTTCTGCATACATAGGTGCTCCCTCTTTAGGTATCGGGTGCCTGCTCTCTCTTTCTTACACATTCTTTCTGCTTCTATGTCTGGAGTTCATTCACCACTTTGTGCACAAACTACCTATCCCTCTCTGTCTTCATGTCTATCTTTAGCAGCTCTCGCCCCTATCTACCATGCCACATAATTTCACTGTATAAATTCACACCACACAATTCCAGAACTAACAATTCCAATCCAACCTACATGATTCTACTCCACACTACATACGTTCACTCCTCTCCAAACCAAAACACATAGGCAAATAACATTGTAATTTGCATCACCAACAGCTCTAACTCTCGCAAATGCTAAACCGAGCGCATTGCTAATGCTTGTGCTCAGACATCGTCCTGGTTGAAAGCAAATCTGGCGCCCTTCCCATTAGCCCTCTTTACCCTACTTTAATTGTATGTGTATTGAACATTTGAAAGGGACAGCAGGTAAGTGGGGGGGTGGGGATAATAAGAAGCAAAGTGAAAAGAAAAACAAAAACTGACAAGGGCTCCAGTAGCTTTCAAATAGAGTGTTTAAAACACACTTATTTGGACCTTAGTTGCAGGGGCACTGAGAGCTCCAGCGCACGCCCACACAAGGTAATAGACTGGCAGGATAGAATACAATGCTAGGAAAAAGGATAAGGGAGGCAGTGCTTTTAATGAAACTGACGGTGCGACAGACTCCTGAATTAAACAACGGGCACAATGTGGTAATAAAAAGGTATTGGAACACAGTTCAGTGGAAACTGCACACAGGAAAGCTACACTGAATAAGTCAAGACACTAAGCTCTGAGGAGGGCAATAAGCAATGTCCCAAAGATAGATGGAGAGCTTGATGCAATGAAGGGAGTCGGCGGAAACATAATGCACAGATTGGGCACACAGATCACTGAAAGGGAGAAAGGCATAATGCACACGGCGCACAAAGGAAAGCCCTAGAGGAGGTAGGTATGTACATGTCATAGAAGTAACTGTGCCAGTAAATCAAACAGTAACGCACCTGTCAGCGGAGCCCGTGTTTGAATTATGCAAAAGTAAACCGAAGGATGCGAGTGGTTACAAGGGAGGGTTTGAGTTTGTTTCCTCGAGTCCTGGAGGCAGGGAGGGATCGGATTGGTGGAAAGCCTAACATCAGCATGACTCAAGAGTTTTGTCATATACCAGTTGAAAAAGAAGCACCAGCAGCTGTAGAAATAATACCAAAACATGCACACGTCTCTAACAACGGAGAACGGCTGAAAATGCAAAGTGGGAATAAATATCAATGTACAGATGCTCTCGCATTGGCGTTGACTTTACACGCTTCTTTTGGGGGCGGGGGGTGGTGGCGATTACTTTATTCTGAACTTTATGCTTGTATGTTTGAAAGGTGGACACTTTCCCCACAGAAAAACACCTACCTTTTTGCCAATGTCATAGCTGCCAAGGTTTCAGATTGCAATGTGTGACATTTAAAAAATGTGAGTGAAATTATGAGTGACATTTCAACGACTATGAGTGACACTTTCTCGCGAGCAAAAAAAATGCAATGAAGATGAGGGAAACATCTAAATAACAGAAATTACAGTCATTTGAGCAACAAGAAACTCCAAGAACTTCTTGAAACTGCTGCAGAGCACCAGAAATGGAAGGACACTAACCCAATTGCTCGCTCCTGTAACGTGACTGTACTGTAAACGAATACATAACCATGATATTACACAAGTTATGAGACTCAGACAGAGCCCTGCGCCTGCTACTGTGATAAATGATGTGACTGCTGAGGTAAAACTAAACCACCAGGACTCAGGCTCACTGACTCCAGAAGGATGATCAGACAGAGCAGCCCTGCAGATTGATGCTTTTTATGTGAAATTATTTTTTTCAGATCAAGACTCGTAGTTAGTAATAGGTCACAGTGCTACGGGCAAGTGGATGGGAATATTTGACACAGTGCTTTGTAGGACTAAGGGGAAGGGTGGGTTGTAACAATGCGGAAGGGTTCCCTCCGCAGCAGGGGCGTAACACAGGCCCCTGCAGCCCACACGGTGCGGGGGCCCCTACATTCACAGCCTTTCTGCCTTTGCATGTCAAGGGACATATGGCAGGAAAAGTTAACAGCTCTTGCTGATCATGTGACTGACTGACAACTGGCTAATCATATGACACAGTCAGCCTTAGCCAGTCCTAGTTTTCAGGCAACAATACCGCATTGCTGGCAGCATTTCAAAAGCCAAACCTTCGGAAATATCCAAATAGAAGGCTGAGAATGGAAAGTGATGTTGCTTAGAAATCTTACTCTCTAATACAACATCACTTGCTTCCCGGTTTCAAATTCTGTAGCCAACATGCTGTTTTAGAGTGAGGTTTTATAATTTTGTACCATGATCTACACAGCCTTGCTCATTGCTAAATATAGATTTTGATACTGACCTGAGTGCTACCTCATTACCATAGGGTTACTTTCCACATACATTTAATGCCACTTTTTATCTTGCTACCAATATTTTTTTGAATGCATGATGTCAGTTGCACCACGTGCTAGCCACCTGTTACTGTCACCGTCTTAGTCGGCTAAATCACTTACTTTTATAGTTCAGAGACATCATGCGGTGAAGGTCTGTGACTGGCAGTGCACTGCTGCCTGCATGCATAGTTGAGCAGCACTTGACTCTCTCTGCTTCAGCCCAGTTCTTCCAGGCTATGCCTGCTGGTGTGGGCCACTCGTCCCGGCCCCCGTGCCCCGGGCTGGCCTGGCTCGCCACCCTGCTGACTGAGACAGCCAGCTGCCTCAGCCTGCAGTATCTGTTTTGCGCCGCAAAATGCATGATCATCGCCGGATGATCGCATCGCGTCGGGAGGCAGTGCCATTGAGAGAGAGACTCGCTTGAGTCTCGTGCAGCACACAGCCTCAGATTCTCCCGCTGCCGCTCGCCTACTTCCTCTCTCTTCCTCCGGACGTCACGTGACGTCAGACAGCACTCTACCCCGGCACATCCGGACAATTAATTATCCCGGTGGCCCCATTGGTGTGCCCCATGACTGACAGTAGCATCCACTGCTGAGAGGCGTGAGGGCAGCCCCCCCCCAATTGGCAGCAGTGACTATGTAAGACACGCGTCACAGCCAGAATATCGCCACATTGATGTTGCTAGGCGACGGACTACACAGCAGCTGCCGGGCAGTCAGTGTCTCTTAATTGTAGCTGCGCCACTCCAGAGCTGAGAGCACTGATGATGGTTTACTCAGCCCAGCAACACAGCACATCTCTCGGGAGCAAAGTGCCGGTGCACAGGCTGCTGGTCACGGCACGCCCTGGAACTGGCAAAATGCGTGATAATGCATTTCAGTGCGGTGATGCGGAACACCGCACTGAAATGCGTGAGCGTCACACATGATGCGTGATACTTGGCAGGGCTGCAATGTTCTAGGATTCTGGAAAGGTCTGGCCGTATTTTATTTGTTTTTGCAGTTTTATATAGCGCAAACTTGACCCAAAGGTATCAGAGAGCTTTAAATGAACACCAGTTACATTATAGAAGGACACATTAATTTTTCAGGCACGGGGCGATGAAGTGATTGCCCAGAGTCACAGGATGCTCCAGCTTCCCGCCAAATCTCGCAGCTGGTTCCCCAGTTTCAAGCTCGGCCGCTCTGGCCTCTGCATAGCTCCAAGGTGTCAGATTGCTATGTGCGACATTTGAATAATTTCAGTGCCATTATCATAGCTGCCAAGATGTCATTGCTATGTGTGACATTTTAATAATTTCAGTGTAATTATGAGTGACATTTCAAGGAATATGAGTAACACTTTCTCACAAGCAAAAATCAAGCAATTAAACATATAGGGAAACATATAAATATCAGAAATTACACCCATTTGAGCAACAAGAAACTCCAAGAAGTAATTGAATTAAAGTGCACTAATGGGAGTTTTTTTTTTTTAAAAAGCGACGGCGGGCTGCTCTGCCAATCAATGTGCCCGTGCTGAGTGGTGGCCTGAGTAAAAGCATCCATGAAAACTACAAATAAGACAAACATAAGCAAATGCCTGACTTACGATATGTGTAGAGAGAAGAGCCAGAGTGGAAATCAGCATATTTAGGACAATGTCGACAACCTAGCCGCCCATTATACCATCCCTAATACAAAGTTATCCTCAAAACAAAGTGATAGTCCGCAAACTTGTCATAAACAACACAGGTGGAAATAATCATATTAAACATAAGGCGGAGTTAATCTAGAAACACGTGACTGCAAGCTGAGCCAAGAAATAAAAGAAATACCTGACTCTCTGCAGTTATGCTGTGCTCATTCACCATGTCTACTACGTGAAAATGAGACCAAGCACAATGCAAAGGAAAAGTGATAACCCCAAATGTAGAAAGCTCAAAATACAGTGATTGCTGCCTAAATTAACAATAAATTATGACATTAAACCTGATGATGCAGAACCCTCACATTCTCAATTCACAATTCAAACTATACATGATGAAAAGAGTTTGGTAGTGCGTCAATGTAACCTTTCGTTTGAAAACAAAACGAAAAAGAAAAATTAAACCCATGCATTATTCACTATTTGCTGTTGTTTAAAGATGACTCCTGTTTATGCACAGAATACAGCTCGATTTTTCCAGGAGGCTTCTGATTTCGTGATATGTAACTGCTATTTCAAATGCTCAGGGTCATAACCAGGCGGGACAGAATAAGAGTGAATGATGATCGAATACGGTCAATGTTTTCCCAAATTCTTTTCTTACATGCTCGAAGGCACGAATTTCAGGAACGAGACCCCAGCATGACCGCCGGCGTGACTTGTCTAGTGTGCCCCGCGAACCTTGAACCAATGAGCAGATGAATAATAATGTTCATGAACCAGCGAGGGGCAGTTAAGTGTGCCCCCCCTGCGCCAACATGCGAAGGGCTGCACAGGTGAACGTTGAAAGTGTGGGGGGCCGCGATACACGAGTCGACTACAAAATGAAAACTAAAACCCACCTGATAGTCGACTTGTCCAACAGAAGTCAGCCAGAGACGGGCACGCTAGGAAATTAAAACCTGCCGCCTGCCTCCTAGGAGGCCAACTTCCCTGCATGCAGTAATCACGGGGAGGCGCGCCTTGAAAAAAACAACGATGATAAGCTGCAAAAGACAGCTTGGATGTTCTGTTGATTATTGATTCTCCAGGCTTCGCTGCGCTCCAGTTCACCATCTATTTAAGTTCCTGACACAGTCAGGCACAGGCAAGCTTTCTATTGCACAGTGAGCTCGCTCTTGCAGCTCCTTGTTACAGTATGCCTGAGGGTGGTCGGGGTCTCTCATTTGGCATGACTAATGCATTTACTGCGGTGATGCGGACACCCGCACTGAAATGCCTTGGCATCACGCCTAATGCCTGATACTTGGTAGGGCTGCCTCTGTTGCCCTCTGTCCCCCCTCCTTTTTAGGTTGAGCCTGGGCAACACATACGCTGCTCTCAGTTTTGCCTGATTTTTTCACAACTTTCAAGCCCAAAAGAAATGGAAAAGCAGCCCAAAATAGCCCAGTGTTGCCACTCCATTAACTTACGTGTAGCCTGACTACAACATTAAACAAGCATTTGCAATGCAATAGGTCTTGCATTTATGCGAGTTTAAGCAATTGGCATTGTAAATGACAATGCCTTTAATTTAAGTTTTTAAAAACTAAACCAAAAATGAAATACATTGTTATTTTCAATGTCAGTATCTCAAACTCGTGTAAATGCGAGACCTATTGCATTGCAAATGGCTCCAGTGGCACAGAGAGCACGGGACCCATGTCTGGGCATACTCGTCCCATATGGGGTGACAAATGCAAAAAAAACAATTGATGGACAGAATGCAGAACAATGTCATACATTCACACCAGTACAGCGATCTGGGCCTAAATCCATTGTTTTTTTGCACCCTAAGTGCGCTGGGTATGCCCAGACATGGGTCCCGGGCTCACCATGCCACTGGATTCAAGCCACATCTGGGATTTGCACCGATTGGTTACTGCTTTGACTCATTGCAACCGAAGGAAGAGAAGACTTCTCATGTTGCATTGTTACTTGTAGGCGTGAGATCCACCGAGGGAGGGAGAGAGGAAGGAGAAGAGAAGTCAGAACAAGAGAAGTAATCCCTTCCCCTCCTCCCCCTCCCCCCCCCAACACCCGTCAGTAGAGCTTATAGAAACCAGTGCTGCAGTTATATTGTAGAACTCGGGGAGGTTGGAAATACAAATGAGGTTCAGTTACCAGAAATATTTTGGAAAATTGCATGTCAGTGTGTGCTCCACCCTCGGGGACTGTGCTGCAATTAATAACCTTGTGTCATGGGGACAGCTGTAGCCTGATGGCTAATGCTTGGTTGCACCTTAGAGATACCCATTAGGGACCATCTCTCAGGGTGAGCCAGGACGGGTTCCCCAGCGGTCGAAGCGCGGAGATACTCCTCCGGGAGTCGATTCTAGCGCTATATAAACCCACAATTAAATTAAATTAAATGTGAGTCCTGAGCCAGGTGGCTAGCTTCCATTGGCGCAGCAGGTGCAGGGGGAGAGGCCTGAGGGGCACACTGAGCCCTGATATTTGTTGTCTATCAGAATTCAAGCAGCAGCCCGAAGGGAGGGGTTCCTTCTTTGCACTAGGGCCCATGACCATTGGCTAGGCCAGTGTCCTGAGACTGCAGTATTATCACTCAGGTTAAGAGTAACCTGCACCCATCATAGCGCCTTGAGTCAAGAATAGCAGCAGTCTTCAGGGTCTGGCAGTGGCAGGTTGAGGTGGGCAACATTGTTCTGACTGGTTTAGTCTGATTCCTTATAAAATATGAGGCTTTCTTGGAGATTGCTAGTTCTAGGACTGAGCTATACCAGTTGCAGGCTGATTTCTTGGAGAAGCATGGTGTGTTTATGCTTCTATGACTATCCTGATGTTTCAGCTTGTTCATCATTCTGTTTTGTTGTGTTTTGTCATGTTTCAGACCTGCAAATAATAGGACGTGTGAAGTGTTGCAGGGCGAATTAACGTAAGCACTGTGCTAGAATTGGGGACACAGTGTGAGGTCATAATGACTGAGTGCTGCTTAGGATTTTATATGTTCTACATTTGCATCCATTTTGCATTTTGCTTTTAATGGTTATTCCTTTGCTGCTCATCGTTTCACAAAAGTAGTGCAAGACATAACATTTGCCTCTGAGCCTTTAATAGAATCCAAACCACCTGTCACTTCAGTGGCACCGTTCACACTAATTGTAAAAAGGCCAAGTTACAAAGTTGTTTTATATTCAGGCTATTTGTTTGAAGAATTCATCTACTTTCAGAATTAAAAGTTTATTCTTTCAGCCCATCTTCAGTAGTGCTCATCCCAGTGGCAATCACCAAGAGAGTCAGTGTGATGTTTGTGCTTGAGGGTGTGACTGATGACTGCTGCGAAGAAGCACTGAGAGTAAAAGATGGGGTAGAGATTTTAGAGATTAGATTAGGCAAGAAATGAAAATGTTAAGACATGAAAAAAGTTAGGGGCCACTAAATGACAGGAAGTTTGACGCAGCAATAAAAAACAATTTGGAAGAGACACACATTAAACGTAGAAAAAAATACATATGTGCCCCGCTTGTTTCAAACCAAGTAGTGCCCACTATTGATAAAGGACTTTAACCCAAAGGGTTTGATCTGCTCTCAAATATATTACAAGGTGCTGTCCAAGTGTTCACAATTATTTATAAAAAAAGTCATATTTTTAAAAAAGGTATTCAATTCTATTAATTATTGCCTGCTTGAAAAGCTCAGTCATAACGTTCTACCCAATAACCTGTGCCTCTTATCTATATATTTCTTAAACAGATAGTAGACGCGCTCAAACAAACCAGCACAGAACATTTCACAGGTTTTTGCGTTCAGTAAGATTCTTCAGCATTGTGATGGATGCGGTACATGCGTCATTCATTTCCTTTTCAATAATTATTTAGCAGTAAAATACTGATCAAGATTCTCTGAGGTAATTTGATTTACATCTTGTTGTTGTGCCCCCTAGCCCGTCTCTCCACCCCGCTCCCGCCTCCCAGCTGCTCCTCCCTCGCTCCGCCCCCCTCCACTATCCACTTATGTCAGAGCAACATACGCGCAGCATACGCGCCCTATGCGCGCCGAATGCGCGCCAAAGGTAAGCCCTTCTACGCCCGTCCGCGCCTGGACCGCGCCCAGCGCCAGGCCCCCTGATCCCCGCAAAGTCCACTCCACCCACATAACGTACGACGCCGCAACCATCTCTGCACTCAACTCCGGCCGTCTCCCAGACTGCCACCAAGCCGCCCCTGGACATACCCATGGACCCTTCACCTGCCACTCCTGCAAGTTCGACTGCATCAGGACCCACACTAAATCCACAAACGCCAAACAGAGCTCCGACACTAACCACCTGAAGTGCATCCTGCTCAACACCCGCTCGGTCCACAAACACGCCACTGAACTATGGAACCTACTGGACACCACAACGCCGGACGTCGCCTTTCTTACAGAAACCTGGATGAACGCCTCATCAGCGCCCGACATCGCCATAGCCATCCCGGACGATTACAAGATCATTCGGAAGGACCGCATCAACCAAACAGGAGGAGGCATAGCCATCGTCCATAAGAACACCATCCGCATCACAACCAGCTCCGACGACAACCTTGCAGCCGCCGAACACCTTCACTTCCAGATTCACACCGACCCTAAGACCACACTCAGAGGCACCCTCATCTACAGACCACCAGGACCCGCACACAATTCAGCGAAGACATCACTGACTTCATCAGCCCACACGCCCTCCCCTCCGAGGACTACATTCTACTAGGGGACCTCAACTTCCACCTGGAAAAGAACAACGACAGCAACACCACCACCCTTTTGGACAACCTCACCAATCTCGGACTCAAACAACTGGTAAACACCCCCACCCACTACTCCGGACACACGCTCGACCCAATCTTCTCCTCCAGCAAGCACATCTCCTTCAATCACGCCACAGGACTCCATTGGCGGACCACTGCTGCGTCCACTTCAACTACAGAAAGACCACGACCCATCACCACCCACAACCGATCCCCCGTAGAAACTGGAACAAAATTACCACCGACCAGCTCACCACATCGCTATACCAAAACCCTCCCACCAAATCATTGGACCCAAATCAAGCAGCCATCAACATCACACAATGGATCACCCACATCGCTGACGAATTAGCACCCTTGAAAAACCATCAAAACAAGCCAGGTAGCAAAAAAGCCCCCTGGTTCAATGACGACCTTAAAAAATCCAAAAAGATCTGTCGCCCCCTCGAGAAAGCCTGGCGAAAAAAAACCAACCACAGACAACATGACCGCCCTCAAGAACGCCACCCGCAAACACCATCAGCTGATCCGATCCACCAAGAAATCAGCATTTAAGGATCGACTCGACAACAACGCCCACAACAGCAAGGAACTCTTCAACATCGTCAAAGAGTTTACCAATCCCAGCGCCGGCACCAACGACATCACTCCCTCTCAAGACCTCTGCGACTCCCTAGCCTCGTTCTTCCACAGCAAAATCACTGACATACATCACAGCTTCGGCGACCAGTCCACCCCCCCAACCTCCGAACCTAAGCCCCCCACCACCAACCTTTGCGCCTGGAACCCAATCAGCACTGAAGACACCATCCGCTTGATGAACTCCATCCACTCCGGATCGCCAACCGACCCATGCCCCCACCACATCTTCAACAAAGCCGACTCCATCATTGCACCCCATCTCCGAGATATCATCAACTGCTCCCTCAACACCGCCACCTTCCCGGAAAGCTAGAAACATGCCGAACTCAGCGCCCTCCTGAAGAAACCCACAGCAGACCCCCACCGAACTTAACTACCGCCCCATTTCGCTCCTCCCATTCCCTGCCAAAGTCATTGAGAAAACCGTCAACAGTCAGCTCGCCGCCTTCCTCGAGTCTAACGGCTCCCTCGACCCATCACAGTCCGGCTTCCGATCCAAACACAGCAACGAGACCGCCCTCATCGCAGCCACAGACGACATTCGAACACTACTTGACAATGGAGAAACAGCTGCCCTCATCCAAAAAGCATTGGACTGGATCATCTCGTTCCTCACAGGAAGAACCCAGAGAGTCCGCCTCCCCCCTTTCAGATCAGAGGCCACTGAAGTCATCTGCGGCGTACCACAAGGATCATCGCTCAGCCCCACCCTCTTCAACGTCTACATGAGCCCCCTCGCATCCATCGCGCGCCAACACAACCGCAACATCATCTCCTAAGCTGACGACACACAGCTGATCCTCTCCCTCACCAAAGACCCAAACACCGCCAAAACCAACCTACAGGAAAGGATGAAAGATGTAGCCGAGTGGATGAAGAACAGCCGTTTAAAACTAAATTCAGACAAGATGGATGTCCTCATTCTAGGATCATCCCCCTCTTCTTGGGACGACTCATGGTGGCCACCGGCCCTGGGCAACGCACCCAAACCAACGGACCCTGGGCTTCATCCTGGACTCCTTCATTTCGATGACCAGACAAGTCAACGCCATCAGATCATCATGCTTTAACATCCTACGTATGCTCAAAAAGATCTTCCGTTGGATCCCCACCGAAACAAGAAAGACGGTCACCCAAGCACTTGTCACAAGCCGAATGGACTACGGAAACACCCTCTACGCCGGAACCACAGCCAAATTACAGAAAAAACTCCAACGCATTCAGAACGCCTCCGCCAGACTCATCCTTGACATCCCCCGCCACAATCACATATCCGGTCACCTAAGAGACCTCCACTGGCTCCCCGTCAACAAGAGAATAACGTTCCGTCTCCTCACCCACGCACACAAAGCCCTCTACGACCTTGGACCCAAATACCTCAACACGCGCCTGACCTTTTGCACCCCCACCCGCCAACTACGATCGTCCAATCAAGCCCTCGCCGCGATTCCACGCATCCAAAGATCCACCATGGGAGGAAGATCTTTCTCCTACTTAGCGGCCAAAACCTGGAATTCTCTCCCCACCCTCCACCGCCTTACGCAGAACCACCTCTCCTTCAGAAAACAAAACTAAAACTTGGATATTTGATAAATAACGTACCCCCCTCCCTCAAGCGCCTGGAGACCCTCTGGGTGAGTAGTGCGCTATACAAATTTTAACTTGACTTGACTTGACTTGTTGCTTCAGCAACCTAGTTAAAAGCGTCTCTTGTTAAATTTCAGAACGGGGGTGATGGGTTATAAAACCAGGTCAGTCCATTATTGGGGGCAGGTCAGAGGTCACTGCAGGTCTTGCAGGACCCTAATTGGAAGAAGCTTCCCGCCCGCAAAGATATATGGCCCTGCTGGTGTTACTTGTGGGCAGGGGCCGCAGGGCACAGAGCCACAGACACACCTAAAATTAGGAAAGGGGTGTGGCAAGGCAACCATGATCTGCAGTGCGGCGGCGCCGCACAAAGCATTGAATATGCCACACACTGGGCGGATACTAGCCCAAATTTCGGTAGCCCGCCCAACATGCTTTTTTCTCGCACAGTCGGGCAAAATATCGCCCAATTGTGCGAGAAATGGTCCAATCTGGCAACACTGGCTGCTCTGCGAGGCATGCTGTATTTGATTATGAACTTGAAGATCCGTCCACTCTCCGCCCATATTTTTCATTGGCTTGTGTCATTGTCCTTTGTAAATGTGGATTCTGATTCGTTAAGAGGCTTGTTAGTACCTCTTTCTTAATTTGTAACCTCCCATGAGGACTGGCCCTTTTACTTCTGTTGTTACACAGTATTTCTTGTTTAGTCTGTAAACACTATTTTATTTAATCAGTGTCTCTTACTGCAGACAGGACATGCTTTCCTGCAACATTCAGCGCGCTTTCACTTTCCAAGCAGCCCAGGACAATGGTGGATGCTTTTTTGAAATTAAATAGGTCTCGCAGAGTTGGATCTATTGCCATTGTAAATGACAATGCCTTTTATTTATGTGTTAATTATCAAAACAGATCATTAAAAGGCATTGTCATTTACAATGCCAATAGCTTAAACTCTCACTAATGCGAGACCTATTGCATTGCAAATGCTTGTTGCACTTGCAATTGAGCCTTTGGTTCGGCTTGTTTGTGTGGATGCTCAAATCCAGGGATGGCATTGGAGTGCTGATCAGGAGGATCGCTTAACTCTATGTGTGGATGACATCCTCCTATATTTAGCGGACCCCGTGACAAGCGGTCCCCGGTGTCTCCATCTGATGGGATGTTTCAAGTCATCCCCGAGCCTCAAAATGAATCCCGCCAAATGTGTGTTGGTTCCCATGGCCTCATCTAGAGACTGCTTAGATTGGCAGGCAAACTTTCCTTTTCGTCGGCTCAGCTTCAAATATTTAGGTATCTGGGTCGCTTTGCACTCAGAACTCACCTGGGCCCTCAAAATCCAACCCCTGGTTCAGAAAGCCAAGTCTGACCTGATTAGATGGTAATCACTTCTCTTGAATGTCATGGGGTGCATAGCTCTTTATAAAATGAAGATTATACTAAGGTTTCTGTACTTCTTTCAAAACTTACCAATTCAGTTACCGCGAATATGGTTTTGGACTTTAGATACGTCGGACAGAAGGTTTTTGTGGCCTCGTCTCGCTTTCCTGCATTGTCAGAGAGGTCCCTATGACGAGGGCTTGGGAATGACAAATTTTTATATTTATTATCTGGCCTCCCACTTTCTTGTTATTCATGATTGGTTTAATGGGGGATGGTCTGACTCTACTTAGGTTAGAACCTGATGGTGTTTCTACACCTGCAGGCTCAATTTAATGAGTCCCCACTCCCCTCAACCGTGTCTCCTTGCCTGGAGAGCTGCACTTAGACATATGAAATAGGATGGCAAATTACGCATTTCTTGGGGGGAGACGTCCAGGCTGCAGGGCTTTAAAACCCAGGATATTATTGGCATCAGTCAGTTGGGAAATATTTGGTCCAGGACACACGCACGATCCTTTCAAGATCTTCCAGGCTCTTCGTGCCACATATGTTCTGACAAATAATTTTAAAAATATCTGCAATTCTGGCATGCCCTCCACTCTCATGTCCCGGAATCTGACCCCTTACCTGAATCTAACCCTCCTGAAACCAAACCTCTTTTGGGTAACCAAGGCTGTAGTGAGATTTTCCGAATCTTTTGTGCTCTTATAATCAATCTCCCTGGTCCCCAGCAGCTTCGACATCGATTTGAGTTTTGGTTGGGTCCTATTGAGAACAAAGACTGACGAGAAACCCTGATAGCCCAGAGAGAGCTTACTATTTCCACCCGACTGCGGTTGGTTCAAATATATTACTTTTGCTACGCTTACCTTTCCCCAACCTGAATGCACCGAGCGAGCCTCCGCCCCAACCCCTCCCTGCCCCCGCTGTAGTGTGGAACCAGCAGATTTTTAGCACATTGTTTGGTCCTGTTCTGTGATTGAAAACTATTGGCTCACAGTGACCGGAATTTGTTGAATGTCCTGGGATGGGAGGTTCTCCTGTCCCCCCTGAAGTTGTTGCTTGGTGTGTTTGAGGGCTGTGGGGGCACAATAGCTGAGTGATCATTCCTGAGTATGGCTCTCCTAATGGCGAAGCGTGATATCAGTGCTCGAGGTATGCCCTCTGCTTCTCCCACCTTGACAGGCTGGTGGCGAGGAGTAGATTGGCGCGTGCAGCAGTAGCTTGTTGTTTATGAGGCTGGGGCTGCCCCCGCAAACATGGACAGGTGTGGGGGAAATAGTTGGGTAAATCCATCTGAACTTGTTAGTGGGGCAGTAAACCAAATGCTGCTTTTTCTACAAATGATGTATTACTTGAGAGCTGCTGTATGGTGTATATGTCAATTCTTCTCCTGCACTGTGATTAATGTGTGTCCATTATTTCACTTGTTTTTACTCATTGTGGTTTGGAAATAATAAAAACAAGCATTGGAAATGCAATAGGGCTCGCATTAGGAAAGTTTGAGCTATTGGTGTTATAAATGAATTATTTTTATTTATGTGTTTTTTTTTTAATAGCTAAATTAATAGCTTTATCATTTACAATGCCAATAGTTATAACTTTCGCAAATGTGACACCTATAGCATTTGCAATGCAACATGTTTTGTATTTACGTGACTTAGATGTATTGATATTACAAATAACAATGGCTTTTAATTTTTTTAAATAATTAATACTTAATTATTTATTTAATTTGTAATGGCAATAGCTTAAACTTTTGTAAATAACATTTGTGAAGATTATGTTCAGTGTTTTTTATTGTGACGAAAATCCAAGAACAGAAGTGAAATATTAACATCTTTTTGTGATTTGTAATAAAGCGTGAAAGCTTGAAAAATTGAAAGAACATATTTGAACCAGTGATGATGTGGTTGCGCTGAGTAGTGTGTGCATCGGTGTAGCTGTTTGGTGGGTGCATTAGTGGAGCTTAGTTGGAGCATCGGTGGAGCTGTATGGTGGGTGCCACGGCGGAGCTGTGTGGTGGGTGCCACGGCGGAGCTGTGTGGTGGGTGCCACGGCGGAGCTGTGTGGTGGGTGCCACGGCGGAGCTGTGTTGTGGGTGCCTCGGCGGAGCTGTGTGGTGGGCGCCTCGGCGGAGCTGTGTGGTGGGTACCTCGGCGGAGCTGTGTGGTGGGTGCATCGGCGGAGCTGTGTGGTGGGTGCATCGGTGGAGCTGTGTCGGTGGAGCTGTGTGGTGGCTGCATCGCTGGAGCTGTGTGATGGGTGCATCGCTGGAGCTGTGTAGGTGGAGCTGTGTGGTGGGTGTATCGGTGGAGCTGTGTCGGTGGAGCTGTGTGGTGGGTGCATCAGTGGAGCTGTGTGGTGGGTGCATCGGTGGAGCTGTGTAGGTGGAGCTGTGTGGTGGGTGCATCAGTGGAGCTGTGTCGGTGGAGCTGTGTGGTGGGTGCATCGGTGGAGTTGGGTGAAGGGTGCATCGGTGGAGCTGTGTCGGTGGAGCTGTGTGGTGGGTGCGTTGGTGGAGCTGTGTCGGTGGAGCTGTGTGGTGGGTGCATCGGTGGAGTTGGGTGGTGGGTGCATCGGTGAAGCTGTGTCGGTGGAGCTGTGTGGTGGGTGCATCAGTGGAGCTGTGTGGTGGGTGCATCAGTGGAGCTGTGTGGTGGGTGCATCGGTGGAGCTGTGTAGGTGGAGCTGTGTGGTGGATGCGTCGGTGGAGCTGTGTCGGTGGAGCTGTGTGGTGGGTGCATCGGTGGAGTTGGGTGGTGGGTGCATCGGTGGAGCTGTGTGGTGGATGCATCGGTGGAGCTGTGTGGTGGGTGCATCGGTGGAGCTGTGTGGTGGGTGCATCGGTGGAGTTGGGTGGTGGGTGCATCGGTGGAGCTGTGTGGTGGATGCATCATGTAGGTGGAGCTGTGTGGTGGGTGCGTCGGTGGAGCTGTGTCGGTGGAGCTGTGTGGTGGGTGCATCGGTGGAGTTGGGTGGTGGGTGCATCGGTGGAGCTGTGTGGTGGATGCATCGGTGGAGCTGTGTGGTGGGTGCATCGGTGGAGCTGTGTGGTGGGTGCATCGGTGGAGTTGGGTGGTGGGTGCATCGGTGGAGCTGTGTGGTGGATGCATCGGTGGAGCGGTGTGGTGGATGCATCGGTGGAGCTGTGTGGTGGATGCATCGGTGGAGCTGTGTGGTGGGTGCATCGGTGGAGCTGTGTGGTGGGTGCATCGGTGGAGCTGTGTGGTGGGTGCATCGGTGAAGCTTAGTGGATGCATTGGTGGAGCTGTTTGGTGGGTGCATTGGTGGAGCTTAGTTGGAGCATCGATGGAGCTGGGTGGTGGGTGCATCTGTGGAGCTGGGTGGTGGGTGCATCTGTGGAGCTGGGTGGTGGGTGCATCTGTGGAGGTGGGTGCATCGGTGGAGCTGTGTGGTGGGTGCATCGGTGGAGCTGTGTGGTGGGTGCATCGGTGGACCTGTGTGGTGGGTGCATCGGCAGAGCTGTGTGGTGGGTGCATCGGCGGAGCTGTGTGGTGGGTGCCTCGGCGAAGCTGTGTGGTGGGTGCCTCGGCGGAGCTGTGTGGTGGGTGCCTCGGCGGAGCTGTGTGGTGGTTGCCTCGGCGGAGCTGTGTGGTGGGTGCATCGGTGGAGCTGTATGGTGGGTGCAACGGTGGAGCTGTATGGTGGGTGCAACGGTGGAGCTGTATGGTGGGTGCATCGGTGGAGCTGTGTCAGTGGAGCTGTGTGGTGGCTGCATCGCTGGAGCTGTGTGATGGGTGCATCGCTGCAGCTGTGTAGGTGGAGCTGTGTGGTGGGTGCATTGGTGGAGCTGTGTGGTGGGTGCATCGGTGGAGCTGTGTGGTGGGTGCATCGGTGGAGCTGTGTCGGTGGAGCTGTGTGGTGGGTGCATCGGTGGAGCTGTGTCGGTGGAGCTGTGTGGTGGGTGCATCAGTGGAGCTGTGTGGTGGGTGCATCGGTGGAGCTGTATAGGTGGAGCTGTGTGGTGGGTGCATCGGTGGAGCTGTGTGGTGGGTGCATCGGTGGAGCTGTGTGCATCGGTGGAGCTGTGTGGTGGGTGCATCGGTGGAGCTGTGTGGTGGGTGCATCGGTGGAGCTGTGTGGTGGGTGCATTGGTGGAGCTGTGTGGTGGGGACATCTGTGGAGCTGTGTGGTTGGGGCATGTGTAGTGGGGGCATGTGTGGTGGGTGCATCGGTGGAGGTGTGTGGTGGGTGCATCGGTGGAGGTGTGTGGTGGGTGCATCGGTGGAGGTGTGTGGGGGGTGCATCGGTGGAGCTGTGTGGTGGGTGCATCGGTGGAGCTGTGAGGTGGGTGCATCGGTGGAGCTGTGTGGTGGGTGCATCGGTGGAGCTGTGTGGTGGGTGCATCTGTGGAGCTGTGTGGTGGGTGCCTCGGTGGAGCTGTGTGGTGGGTGCCTCGGTGGAGCTGTGTGGTGGGTGCCCCGGTGGAGCTGTGTGGTGGGTGCCTCGGTGGAGCTGTGTGGTGGGTGCCTCGGTGGAGCTGTGTGGTGGGTGCATCGGTGGAGCTGTGTAGGTGGAGTTGGGTGGTGGGTGCATCGGTGGAGCTGTGTCGGTGGAGCTGTGTGGTGGGTGCCTTGGTGGAGCTGTGTATGTGAAGCTGTGTGGTGGGAGCCTTAACAGAAATTACAACTCTCAAAACAAAAAAAATCTATCCTTTAACAATGCTGGATAAATTATGACAAGTGCTTGCTACTGTTCCAACAGATACATGCAGAAAAATATGTAGGACGTTATTCTGGAAGGAAAACTAAATCACAGAAAAGAAAAGAGTACGAACCGTAAATGAGAGAGGTTTGTTTGTTAACATCTGCATTGGGAGAAGGTTTTGTTAAACCTGTCGGTGTTTAATTAATACCGAAGCTACACTATATTTTAAGGAATGACGAATTTTAAAGGTCTGCTTAGAAAATGATAAGTAGCAGGGCAAAATAAATCGCAACAATGTGTGCAGAAAGGAAAGAAAATATATATGAATGTTGTCTGGGCACGGCAACAGCACATGGCAACATAACTGCGCCTTAGCTAGCTACTACACAGTGCACTCAGTACTTAAACCAAAACTCCGAAAAGCCCTCTTAAGAAGCATGGAATTCGTGGTCCTGGATACAGCATGCATTCCATGTTTCTTTTCAAGCAGAGCATAAACAGTTGTTGCAGCAAGGGGCGGGAAGATTAGGAGACGAAACTGAAAATACGGCCGGCAGGCAGTGAATAATTAGGAGGTGACAACGAAACTGAAAATACGGCCGGCAGGCAGTGATTAATCAGGAGGTGACAAATGACCTGGGACGGCTGCCTTTGATGTGGTAATGCGAGGCAGGCAGGCAGATGGCTGGTGGCATTGTGCACGCGCTTTTTAGGGCTTGCGCTTGCGCAATGACCTAAAAAGCACATGCACTCAAAGGAATCGCCAGTGGAATCGCCAGTGGTGGTTAAACACTGGATAAGCCCCTACAGAGCTTCCAGCTGTGCGCATGCACACAGCAGGCGAGCCCTAAAAAGATTTTAAAAAAATGAAACATAAGAGGTGCTTGTACAGCTCGCATCCTGAACTCAAGTATCTTCATGTGTGATAATAATGAAAAAGGAGGCTCTGTGAAATTAAATGTTTGGCTAGCATCAAACAATTTGGACAAGAAAGGAAGCCGGCATTGATTCCAGGTTATCTGGTTTCACATTTTGAAATTCAGCCAGTAAATGGATATTTCGAGCTCTCTAGCTCCCACTCTCTCATGTTTACAGACCCAGAAATAGAAAAAAAACAATTCAGACCCAATAACCAAACCAAGAAAGCATTTATGGGGGGGGGTCACAAAGACACAGAGACAATGCCAAGAGGGCATAGAGACAATGTACAGTTGCATTAAAGGAGATGCACCAGAGTGTTGACTAGCACCGCTGGGCCTCCAATGGCCCATCAAGAAGAATTTCACATTGAGTTACCAAGCATCCAGAGAACAAGGCAATATCCAATGTCATAAGGGCACAGCCTCAAGTGCGAGATCAGTGCCCTCGAGCGAAGAGTAGGCGAAAAGGATATTACCGCCATCTGCAAAGCACCGAGATCCCAGAGGAGAGAGGGGCCTGTGTGGCCCGAACGCAGGAAGAAGAGATTTCGTGATCACCATACCTGCAGCAACATCACCCAGCAGTAGGTCAGAGATCATCCAGGGAGTGCCCTCCAATACTGCCTTAAGACTGTGTTGTACATCGGCCCATTGCAGGCAAGAGGAGAGTCGCACGTCCCCTAGTGGCAGGCTGCCACTGACACAAGAGAAGGGAGACACTTACCTCCCACAGCTATCCTACGTTACAGCTGGAATACTCTGTTGAGGAGAAGAAGGGTATGGTAGGCACTACAGAACAGATCCATCAAGTACACCTACCTCCACTGTCGTCCCTGAAATGGGTGAGGCACCTGAGAAGACGCCCAGTCCTTTTGACAGGACCGGACCGGTGATTGGTCCATGACGGGAGAAGATGCGTCATACAAAGAACACGACGGAGTCCCTGTGAGAATGCGTGGCCTTTCGCCACATTTCAGCGCATGGATAGAAGGAACAAGCATTGCGTGGCCTTTCGCCACATTTCAGAGCAGGTGTAGAGGCGACCTGTATTGCGTGGCCTTTTGCCACATTTCAGATCATGTATAGACGGAACATGCATTGCGTGGCCTTTCGCCACATTTCAGAGCAGGTGTAGAGGCGACCTGTATTGCGTGGCCTTTTGCCACATTTCAGATCATGTACAAACGGAACATGCATTGCGTGGCCTTTCGCCACTCTTCAGAGACAGGAGAAAAGGAGTGGAGAAATACCAACAGGGGCCAGACAACACATGGCAATTAGACTTACAGTGTCCTAATTCTTTCTTAAAACAGGAATACTGACCCTAATTATAAAAAGGGTAATTGAGCAAGATCCCGGCTCAAGGAAACCAAGTAACCTCGAAAGATTTGGGATTAATAAAACAACCTGCTTCCCAGTGGTTATACCATCTTCCCTGTTTAAGGTAATAATCATGCTTGTTATGACAGTCATAAAATCGATTAAATGATAGGATATTATGCCTACAATATCTTCAAATTTATGTTTATGCAGGGGCGATTTTCATAAAAATACTATAACTTGGAACCATATACAGAGTGTTCAATCAAAGATACCCAACATAGTCAGTCCTGAGGTGAGATACCCTTTATCTGTAGGTCTTTTCATTCGCAGACAGACCCTTATGATTATTTACCAGTCACCTATTATTCCTGTTTGATTTTTGTTTCTGCCCGCAGTTTTAACATTGAGACATTTTAATTGATCGTGGGTCACTGTCTATACTCTCAAGGGATAGACGAGTTCAATGAAGACAAGGCAGTCTACCATCTCATTAAAGGTGAGGTGTGATAGATAACCACTGTGGTAGTGAGCGTATAAGAGGTCACATTCCACTATAGGTATAAATGATAAAGAATGACTAATAAGAGTGTGGTGTGAAAGGAAGCATCCGGAGTTTGATGCTACTTGAATGATGCTTTTCAGGAATTTGAAGACTGGGCCATATATAATAGAGTTGGTTTTATAGGACACGTATGACCTCGAGAATAAAGCCTTAAAAAAAGGGGTGAATAAATATCGTTGGGGGGACCAAACATTTGGGGTTGTGTAAAAAAAGTAAAAGAGAAAACCTGGTTCAGAATGGGGTCTTTAAAGATGTTTACATACCCTGCATTCCATACATGTGTTCATACAGCTTTGTATTTTTGTTTGCTCAGATGTTGCAAAATATCTCTGTAATGTAGTTTAATAATGATTATATTTTTATATAGGTGAATGCATGAAAAAATATAATAAGCACAGAGAGTCTATAAACTGGTCTTGAAAAAGATGGAATGATTTATTGAGCCATCGAAACGCGTTGACGCCAAATCCATACATAATCCATTTACTGAGCATTGTTTAAAAAAGAGAATTGTGAATTGTATTTTTCAATGCTAGTGATACCGTGTAGCATTGGATGTGCAGCCTGTCAAGACTTAGTATACCCGTCTGGCTTTTTTACTCTCCAGTATGTTTTTTTAATGATGTTGGATTCAAATTATTATGTATTGTGTTTTTTAAACTGTGAGACATCCAGCTTGCTGTTAGGTTTTTCAATCCAATGAATTTTGTGTTTATGTTATCAATAAAACTATGTGCATGTTTTACTTTTTATAGTGGTTTTCCCGTTATATATGGTGCAATCTTTAGGTGTGAAAAGAGAGAAAGCTGAAAGAGTGTATTTGATGGGGATGCTAAGTGGTGTATGGTATCTAAGATTTGCATAGAAAACTACCCAACGGGATTTTTCTCGTTTCACTATTTTTGGACCTTGCCTGCGACCACGTATGTGCTGTGCCTGTTGCTTGAGATCTTTTATTCTGAAAAAAATATAAGAAGGGTTACGAGACCGCCCATAATTGACATTTATCTTCCTTAATAATCACGCTTGTTTCTTCTGTTTTCATTGGTTAGCAGCAGCCAGTATGATTTTGGCAATCTCGCTATAGACGGCTTTGGGAGGATGTCAATATCAACTCCCTTTGCTATTAGAAAGAATTCTGCTTTCAGATACAAAGTGGGTACTCTTCTATACGTGTATTCTCAATCATTCATGAATACATTCATCAATGTATGTTTTGCTGATGTGGATCTCAATGACTCCCTGGTGCTGTAAGATCCGATAAAGTGCATGCACTGCGCACACAAGATGATGGATCGGCGTCAGTCAGAACACTGCAATATAGCGCCTCGCTGGTCCGCAAAGGACAGGAATGTGCTTCTCATTGCAATTTTAAGCCGCTTCCAGTTAATGCACCTGACCCAATGTTGCTCAGTGTGTCAATGGTCCTGCTGCAGTGATCTCTGCATAACGCATACCCGGAAGAAGGACGAGGGGCACATGCACACTCAGCCTTTGCTGCATGGAGGCCCATCTACGTTAGGTCATGGCGTAAGAGGTCTCAATCCCGGCAGGGCAGACTCTGCTTTTCTTTTTTCTGGGGTTGATATAGAGTTAGGTGATAATATCAGAAATAATTGAAAGCATCAAGAGATTGTCCAGGTGAATATACATAGTTTATAAATACAATGTTCAATATGTTCTTTTTGTGTTGTATGCTGAATGGGGATTTCACCGATTTAGCTGCCCTTCCACTCCTGACCCCATCCATGTTAATGCTGCAGCCAGCCTGACTCCTCCGTTCTGCATACCTGCCAGTGCTTCTCTGCAGTAACCTCTTCAGCCCCTTCTCCGCAGCCTCCAAAAGTATTCAATAGCAAGACTTCCATCTCTATCTAGCACTGCCAACCTGTAGCACGCGCCCTCTCCCTGGGGACACGTGTTTACGTGCTCACGCACTCTTCTGGCGTAAGCAGAGGCCCAGGGGGGCATGGCCTCTGTTGATAGCTACTGCAGATGGGCCTCCCTCTTGGGATGGCTTTGTTTTCCTTATGAGCAAGGCAGACTCTCTCCAAGCACCGCGAGCTCAGCTAACTGCCAGCCAGCCAGCCACGTCTGCCCGCGATACTCCCCTCAGCCAGCGCTGTGCACGTGCAAGGTAGATTTGTGTGCAGCACGAGGCTGCTTGGGAGACAATGTGGCCTAACGGCTAGTGCGACCGGGTTCGGGCTTGAGTCTTTCGCAGGGACGCTCAACTTCCTGTGATTCTGGGCAAATCACTTAATCTCCTTTGTCTAGCAAAACAAAACAAGCATTGGGAATGCAATAGCTCTTGCTTGACTTCGAGCTATTGGTGTAAATGACAATGTATTTTACCTATGTGTATGTGGTGTCTAGTGGAATTATGTGATGCTGAGTGTATGTGTGGTGGAATTATGTGGATAGTAATTATGTGGCATTGAGTGTATTGGAATTATATGGAGTGGTATATGGTATAGAGTGTAATTATGTGGAGTGGTATTTTATGTTTTGGAGTGGTATGTAGTAAAGTTTAATTATGTGATGTGCTATTGAATTATGTGTGCTGATTGGAAATGTGTGGAGTTGAATTGTGTGGCGTTGAACTGTGTGGATAGCTTTGCCTTTTTGGTGATGAAATAAATCTGTAGGAGTTAAGTACCAGATCCGTGTATGTGAGTGTTTATAAATACAAAAAAGGTGCAATCATTGATTTGTTTTTGGTATAACGAGTGTTTAGGTAATTATACATATAGTACAAAATTACTGCAAAAATTGTGATGGCGATATCTGCAAGATTGAAAATCTGGCCTTGGAAATTCGCCTTATTTATTTGTTTAAACGCATCATAGAGGTGGGGAGGGTAGAATGCAAAACTGAGCAACATGGAGCATGGAGGAGGAAATAGAAGCACACTAGGGGAACATCTTGAAAATATATGCACTCTTGTGAAGTGCGTAACACAAGAAAAAAGCACTCCCCTAAAATAAAGCAATGGATTGAAAAGTAGATTTGGAATGCTCCAGGGGAGGAAGAGAGAAAAAATGGAGAATGCAAGCCATAAAATAAGATGCATGTAAATCCAACCAATCATAAGCAGTGGGTGGATGCAGTGGCGTCACTAGGGAGGTGCGGGGGGTGCGGACCGCACCGGGTGACACCATCTCATGGGGTGACACCACCTCACCTCTGCTTTGCTTTGCTTTGCCTGGGCCTAATAAAACGTTGACACTTTTATGGTCAGTAATTCTGATTCTCTCTGTACGTGATGTGCGTCGTGAGTGAGTCCACACGGACTGCCTGTGTGTGGATGTTAAAATGTGTTGCCAAGTATCACGTTCCCACATTGGCTGCAATACCAGCATTTTTTAATGCAGGTTAAGCATGGGCGAATTTTGCGGATCTCGCGTTCGCGAATTTTGCGGATTTGCGAACTCGCAATCCGCAAAATCCGCGAATTCCCGCAAATTTGCGGATTTTTTTTTTTTTGTGTTCGCCCGTGTTTCTGCCAGTTCGCGAGGGTTTTTACAATTTCGCAATTTGCGAACTTACCTGTCGGGTCGCAAGTTTTGCGAACTTGTTGTTTCTACGTGTCCAGCCTGTTTGGGACACTCTTCTTCATCACTGCCACTCTCTGTCACCACTGCCACTCTCTGACTACTCATGCCACCCTCTGGCCCACCCATGCCACCCTCTGTTTCATCACCACACCCTCTGGTTGTCCAGTGTACATTATTTTCGGCAAAGCAAAGCACACCTTACCTGCCTCAAGTGACCTGAATTAATTTGGGGCTGATTAATGTGTCACAGAATATTTTTTTAGCTGGCACCTGCTTCCTTAGTGCGCCCTGATTAGTGATCTTTTGCACTTGCTAAGTGCTTTCATTGTTGCAAAATTAGTTACAACACCTGCCCTGCCCCAACTGACAATAATGAATTAGGGGCTGATTAATGGATTTTAACTTCCAGCCTGGCTCCTGCTTGTCTCCCTTAGCTGTAATTCAGGACCTTTGTGGCATATGTGTAACTATTCTGAGGTTCAGAGCAGGGTCACATAATAGTTGCAACTGGCAACTGAACTCTGGAGGGGCCCCTCAGGAAGCACTACAGGAAATGGCTACTAATGATGAGCCTGAACTTTTGAACCTGGCAAGTAGTTTCAGTTTTTCTAAGATCGTATTTCTGCAATTTAGCACTTATTCGCGGGGCGCGAAGTTGTACTGGGAAGCCGCGAACTCACGCGAACAGTGCGAGCAGTGCGAGCAAAATCCGCTGCTCGCGGATTTGCGGATTTCGCGGGAGATTCGCGAATCTCGCGGATTGCGGATTTCCCGAAAATCCGCAAAATCCGCGAGCGAAACGGATTTTCCGCCCATACCTATACCAGGCTATATCCTCATTCAGTCCTCTACGTACGCATTCCAAATGAAAAATCCAATAAGTTTCCAGTTTTTTCCTTGTTGTTTCAACTGTTTGACCCATTCTGGTTTGAATTTTCTCTAATATGCACCATTTTAAGTCAGATTCTTTGTGAGAGATGTCCAAAAAGTGTTGTACCATAGGGGCAGAGATTTATTTTGTTCTTATGGCTGACTTGTGTTCGCTAAAACGAAGTCGAAATTCTCGGCCAGTCTCTCCTATGTATGCCAAACCGCAAGGGCACACAAGTACGTACACAATGTTGCTGCTTCTACAGTTCATGAGATCTCAACTTCACTTTGATGTTATTATAATGGAAGGAGTCTGTCACCAACGCCGCATCACATGCATGGCAAGAGCCACATTTGTGATTTCCTAGTATCAATGGAAGTCCCGTGAGGGTACTTTGAGTTTCAACTGACTTAGGCCTATTTCTGGTATGAACCAACAGATCCCTGAGGTTCTTGTTTCTTCTGTAAGCTATCTGTGGTTTAGGTAGCTGAGTCTCATTGTCACCAATATTTAAAATTCTCCAATTTTTATTGATAACATTTTTGATTTTATAATTCAATGATGAATGATTTATCACACATGTAATTTTATCATGTGGTTCACATTTAGTACCCTGAAGCAAAGCCTCCCTATCGTAGTACTTAGCTCTTTTGAAAGCTTGACGTACAAGACAATGTGGATAACCTCGGCTAATGAGTCTACTCTTAAGTGCATCTCCATGAATATGGAAATCAGCCATACTCATGCAGTTCCGTTTAATGCGGAGGAATTCCCCAAAGGGGATTGAATCTTTTTGGCAATTCGGATTAAAAGCCCAACCAGCTCTAAAAAATTAACTGCCCGGCAACAATGTGCAAATGATAAATAAGGGTGGGCGTATTGTGCGAAGCGGGCCTACGCGAATCTCCGTGAAGTGGGGTGGGTGCTTCCCCCACCCACACACTTCACGTAGCCCCGCTACACACCGGTCGCCTCCCTCCCGCCCTCTTATAGTAATATATTTTTACTATTAAAGACATTAAAATAAAAGAAAAAAGCACTTACCTGGATGCGGCGTCCCGAGGCCCCCTCTTCCTGTTGACGCTCCGACTTCTTCAGAGGAATGCGTATGCGCGGGCGCCCACGCATGCGCATTTCTTGCGAGGAATGCACATGCCTGGGGAACCGGCACATGCGCATTTCTCTGAAGAAGTCCACGCGTCAACAGGAAAAGGGGACCCCGGGACGCCGCATCTAGGTAAGTGCTTTTTCTTTTATTTTAATGTCTTTAATAGTGAAAATATGGTACTAGAAGAGGGCGGTAGGGAGGCGGGCGGCGGGTAACTTCGCGCCGCCGCGGAGTGGGCGTAGTGTTGCCTAATACGCCTACTTTGTGAAGCGTGAAGTAGGCAACACTATGCCCACTCCGTGGGGGGAGCGAAGTCCTTTGCCCAGGATTAATGATAAACATAGACAACAACCTTAGGCCAACATCGTGTAAATATGCAGTAAATTTGTCCTGAAAATAATAGATAATAGGTCCTAACTATATCTACCTACTGGCGGCCGCCATTCGGATATATATATATATATATATATATACATAGAAGATTGCGTGTTTGTTACCCACTTGGGGAGATAAGCAACTACCTTATTAAAATACGGGCACTAGCATGATAACGATGGTAAGATTTCATTCTCACTTACCAAGTTGCTCTATATCCTCAACCAGCAAACCAGTAATCGGCAAGTATTGGGTGCATGAATATCACTCCTGACCGAGCCCCCAATTACATGCGAATTCCCATTGACCTCCCAGGTTTTAGCCAATCCCGTCATATGTGAGAACACACATGAGCTGACAAACAGAGGTGAAACGGGGACATGTAAACAAAGAATACATTGTATCGTACTTAACGAGTGTATAACGTGTGATGTTCTGTGATCTATTTTTAAACACAGTTATGGTAACGCTTCGTAACACATTTTCCAAAGCATGATTTTAATGTTGGGAAAAATTGTTTTGTGGACAATTAGTCATGAAAACAAGTGAAAACAGACTGCCATGAAGTTTAAATGTGCTTAGTCATGTAATTGTCCACGTCATCACAGAGGGTGTAACTGTGATACCATAGCAACAGCCAGTGCTAATTAGTTTTGTTAATTAAACCCATGACACTTTGTACCTGTATATATTGCGCACAGTTTGAAGGGCAGATGTTAGTGAGCAAGCCGCCGAAACGCGTCTGAGCAGAAACTGAATAAGAAATAAATCGTTTGGATTGAGATTCACGGAGTCAGCGCCTTTTTTGAATGAAAGCTTGGTATGGTATATATATATATATATATATATATATATATATATATATATATATATATATATATATATATATATATATATATATATATATATACATATATATATATATATATATGTATATGTATATATATATATATATATATGTATATATATATATATATATATATGTATATATATATATATATATATATATATATATATATATATATATATATATATATATATATACATATTCACAGAAAAAACCATAGGTTTTAGGCCATATATAGTTAGGGATTAGCATTTACAAAACCTTAATATACTCGCACAAAACCATAGAAATTCGCATATATAGTTAGATGCAATAACTATATATCGCGCACCCGCAACCCAGTGCTGATGATGTCACATATTACATCATTCATGACATGGTCAGTGACATCACTGATGACATCACTGATGACATCACTGATGACATCTCAAATGACATCACTGATGACATCTCAAATGACAACATCCAGTGACTGTATGTTTCTGTAAAGTTAAAATATGTCTTAGATATTGAAGAATGAGTGGATGTATAAGTGTTTGGATGAAGGATTTAGTAGGTGCATGACTGACTGTATGAGTGAGTGATTAAATGTGTCTCACTGAGTGCATGGGTTAGGGACTAAACTGTCTTAATTTGTGCATCATTATTACTGTAGTTCTGTAAACTGCTGCATGTGTTGATCAGTAGCTATATGAGTAACTATATGGGTTATTGATTGGTTGCCCAAATATTTGTACGGGAGAGTGAGTGTGTGAGTGGGGGTGGCTGGGAGGTGTGTGACTGTGTGCATAGATGTGTGAGCAGTTGATTCAGTAGATGTATGGGTTCAAAGGTGCATGTGAAAACAGCTGTATGGGCGGTTGACTATCAGCATGAGCGCATTGGTGATGAATTGGATTCATCAGTGCTATATGTCAAAGTAAGTACATATGTAAAACACAGTACATGTAAGAGTTGACATATATAAATAGCTGTGCATAAGAGCCAGTGAATGTGTGAGTGGCTGTATGGATCATTCTGAACTTGTATCAGGGATTGTATAAGAGAGTAAATATGTGTTAGTATATGTTTGATTAAGTAAGGTGTGTATAACTGTATAGTTGAGGAAATGGAGGTGTGATTGATTCTTTGCATGACTGACTAGGTGTGTGAGTAACTCCATGTATGAGTGACAGTCTGTGAGAGTCTGTTTACACTGATTGTATCTAAGGTTATATTAGAGTCTGAAGAGGTTGATCGTATTATCACATGAATGATATCATCAGTGATGTGATCAGTAATGACAAATGAGATGTTATCAGTGATTTTATCAGTGATGTCATTTGAGATGTCATCAGTGATATCATCAGTGATGTCACTGACCATGTCATCAGAGATGTCATTTGAGATGTCATCAGTGATGTCATCAGTGATGTCACTGACCATGTCATGAATGATGTAATATGTGACATCATCAGCAGTGGGTTGCGGGTGCGCGATATATAGTTATTGCATCTAACTATGTATGCAAATTTCTATGGTTTTGTGTGAGTATATTAAGGTTTTGTAAATGCTAATCCCTAACTATATATGGCCTAAAACCTATGGTTTTTTCTGTGATTTTCAATGGTTTTTTAATAGCAAATATCTATAGCTGTAACATATATTTTTTTATTCTAATTCACAAATATTTTTTATATATATTTGTATTATATTTTTTTTATTCAATTTATATTATAGTTTAAATAATTTTTTCTTGTTTCGTTGCCGGTCCGCGAATCGGTAAACGTTCCGTTAGTGTAAATACCGCGTTAGAAAGGCACATCGTGACGCGTCCCATAAACGCAACATATCGCGTTACTACGTAATGCCCCTTATGAAGTGCTGCGTTAGCGCACCCGGAAGCGTTCTGGAACGCGAACAAAGGCGCGAAACGTAAAGCCCCGGAATCGATCTAAGGCGCGGTGCGGAACGCGGAACGTAAGCATAACAGGTCATGTGACTAGTTAATAAAACTTTTCAATGGTTGATTTTACTTTTAGTTTCCTAATGATGGAACGCTTGATCATATGACGTAAAACAAACACTTTTCATTGGTTTAGAACATTTTGTTTTCTCAAATGATGAAAGTCCCACCTTTTTTCCTCACTCCGACTTTCATTTTTATGAGAGAAAGACCTGTTTTTGTTTGCTAAGACATGGCATTTCTATTAGCTGCAGCTGGTGGATCTCCACCACCTCCACCACCACCAAAGAAGACAGGACCGACTAGCCAGGTCATCTTCAACCAGGAAGAAGAAGAGGAAGACGAGGAACAGGAGCAAGGGACAAGTGGCTTTCTGAAAGAAATGCCAAGAACTTCCCGTGTGAAAGTGAATTTTATCTGGCAATTTTTTTCTTTTCCTTCTCATGAAAAGAAAGTTAATGCTAGGTACGTTACCTGCCTCATCTGCAAAAAAACACTCTCGAGAGGGACCGAAAAAAAATATAGCTTTGGTAATCATAACATGCATCGGCACATGGAGACTTGGCATCCTCTTAATTATTCTAGAGCGCAACTTCGAGATTTGGTGGAAAACCCCCGACCGGCAAAAACATCCACCAATGACTTTACAATAAGTGAGTCAGAGGCAAGGGAAACGATTCCAAATCTGCAAAAGAACTTTGGGCAGATGAGATTGACTTGTGTACAGTGTGGAAAATTAATTTCATGCGGAGAAATGAGTATTACTTTAATAAATAGATAATTTGAAAATCATCAATGTCCAAAACGTCCTAGAAAGTAATTTTTTTTTTTGTTGCTCCTGTTGAGCCCTTTGAAGTAAATCATTTTTGTTTCTCCTTCCTCAAAAAAAAACAAAAAAAATATAAAACATCAAAAATAAAAAATAAAGTTCTTTTCAGAACTACCTTCCCTTTTCCCAAAAAATTGCAAGAATGTTTAGCACTCTAGCATCCTCTATTTCTATTGATACGCTTCCCGATTAGCACCCGAGTACGCGAACCGGGAGCGAAGTAAAAAAAATATTTTTTTTAAAAAAGACGAATTAATAAACAGAGAGTAATGTGAAAACAAAGAAAAATAGAGTGAATAACACACAGTTACTGTAGAAAGAGGAACTGATAAAAGAAGTGAAAAGAGTAGTATAAATAAGTAATAGAAAAAGAAATAAAGGAAGTAGCAAAGACAGGAAACTAAGGGTTACAAAAAAGAAGCAGAGGAACTAATAAAAGTTAAATCTGATAGACATGTAACGTAAAAAGTACTAAACGCTTACCTTATAATTGTCATTACCGTACTGTACTGTATTGTCATTTTCATACTTTTTATCTGTGTAAAAAAGAAATTTTTTTTTTTAATTAATACAAGATGGTAAAAAAAGAGTGAGCATAGGACAAAATGAATGTTAAATGTTAAATGTGGTATACTAGTAAAGCGTACAGCTGACCCAGCAAAGAAGCGTCCCAGCGCTGTATTTTGCTGGGGAACCCATCCTGGCTTTCCATGTGAGATAAACCCTCCTGAGCATCCCCAAGGTGATGCCAGGCATCCCTGGCGCTGATGGGGCTGTTAGTTGAGATTAAGCAAGCTATTACCCAAAGTTGCTGAGTGGGACCCATGGTTGGAGTAGGCACCGAAGCAAAAATTATCAAGTCCGCTGACCAAGGCCCAGGCCGACCTCTGCTTCTGGGTCTACCGCCTCTAATCAGTGAGCCACACCAATCCATATACATATTACAAAATCACAATTCAAATTAGAAAATTAATTAAACATATTTAATGGTTTATTTTTGCTGTTATCAGAAAAAATCAAATTTCACTGAAAACAGTGAGTTGAAGGTATTCATCCTATAACAGCGGGGAAAAAAACACAATCAAAATGATTGTGTTTAAAAAACCCAAATAATATAAATAAGCAGAAATAGGAACTTCTCCAAAGTAACTTACTTTCTATGACGTCAAAGGATATCCTATGAACAGCTTATACTCAGTTGTGCTGTTACTATTTTCTGCCCGCCACTTTCTGAAAAATAAACTCAATTGTTTTAAGAAAACTGAGACATACAAAGCAATTTGAAACAGCACACTAAGTTACAGCAACACCTAGAATCATTGTAGTCCAATTACCTACCCTAAATTCTGATTTCAAAAATCAAGTTAAAAGGCAACATTGCTTCATACTCAATATGTAATGTTTGCTGAAAGAATAGCCATTTTAAAAATTTTAAATAAGCTGTGTAATATCCAGATGTTGTCAAAGTCCCAGCATATTATGTATTAACTGCAGTTGCAAATGTTCTTCCTGAAATCGATGACTGTGTAGCAAAAACATTTTTAATTAGACTGGACAACTTATTTTCTTCTAGTTTATGTAGTTGAAATTGTAAAATGACGTTTCATCCACAAGTTTTCAAAAATAATGTGGACAGCATTGCAGACTTACATTTCCTCTACTCCTTTTTTTGATCTGCTGCTTGACTTTGCTTATAAAAACAAATAGTTTTCGCTCTGTACTACAGTTATCCACAAGGCCATATATAGTAGGAGCCATTAGAACCTCTGTAAATTCCTCTAAACAAATCCCAAGCTTCCTTTCCTAAAATTTTGGTTGTAAGAACACCAGGTAAGAATTTTGAAGGTGGAAAGGCAATCTTTTTTTAAAAGTTAAAACAGAATCATTGCAGAATGACCATCCGTTTCCAGATTTCAAATAAGCTGTGTAATGTCCTGATTTAGTTGAAGGACCGTTATGATATATAATTGCAGTAGTTTTAAAAGTCCTTTCTGATATTGACAACTGCGAAGCCACAAAATTATTAATTAAAGTTGTCAATTTAGTTCCATCAGGCCTACTTCGTTGGAACATTAAAATGACATACTGGCCATAACTTCGTAAAATTAACGTGGACAGCATTCCAGACTTACATTGCCTGCACTCCATGTTTTGATCGGCTGCATTTACTATCTTATTGAAGGATACTGATTTACTGTCAGGCAAAGTTAAATATATAAATCTTTCTAAGTCTACACTAGTAGTATTTGATAGCCTACAGTTCTCGCAGTCATGCTGCCATTGATAAGAAAGGCCAAATAGATAATCTACATCTACACCCTCATCTTGCAATACATCAAGCATATACATTAAAAACTCCTGACAATCCTGCTGAATATTTTCAGAGAATTCTGTTTGACCTGAACATTCGTCTAACAGAAAACGAATTTCAGACACACTTTCTACTCTCGTTTTATCAGCACTACATTTCTCTAACACAGAATTCAACAAACAGCATAAACTTTGTTCCGAATTGATCACAATCTGTTCTTTGAAAGTCTCTAGTGAAAAGAGAACATTAACAACTACATTAGCATAGCAGTTGACACCAGAACTATTTTCAAATTTAAAACCAACAACATTTTCAACAGAATTCATTTTATTCCTGCTTCCACTTTTGGGTTCATCGACTTTCGCTCTTTTTGCTACAACCTCCCTACTATTACTGATATTTATTCGTTTCCGGCCTACCACACGTTTCTCAATCAAAGGATATTGAGGCAAATGTGGCGCATACTCTCTTCTTAACCTATTGTATTCCTTAACACAATCTAGATCTGCACAAATGTTTGTGACATCACAGTCAATCAAGTACAAACTCGATAAAGTTTTGACTCGTGACAATGCTACATAAGCCATACCCTCTTTGAATACAGAACTGCCAATATTCACTAAAGCAGTGTCTACACTTAAACCTTGCGATTTATGAATTGTCACCGCATAAGCCAAGCAAACAGGAAACTGCTTACGACGAACATATAAGTCTTTAACAAGCAAAAACCTAGCAGAGCAACGACCAATTAGCTGTACTTCCTCAATGCCATCAAATTTAATTTTAAAAAATTCAATTCCATCTCTATTTCTGTATTTCTCAAAATCAACAACATTACCCATTGATCCATTTACCAGACCTCTTTCAACATGTAAATTCCTTCTCAAAATGATTCGGCAATTTAAACACACATTCAAAGTCTTTTCAAAACCCGCAGTTTTAGATATAGTCTTCTCTAATGAATCCAATTTAGATTTCAAATTCTCTGACAAAATAATTGTTGCTCCCATATGCTCTATTTTGTCAATAGCTTCAAGT
Organism: Lissotriton vulgaris; assembly: GCF_964263255.1. Classification (NCBI taxonomy): domain Eukaryota; kingdom Metazoa; phylum Chordata; class Amphibia; order Caudata; family Salamandridae; genus Lissotriton; species Lissotriton vulgaris. Next base: position 1,385,514,439 of record NC_141696.1, on the reverse strand, counting down.
TTCACAATCTCTTGTTTTTCTAAATTCAACATTTTGTTGTTGAAGATGGAACATTCTGCAAGAGCTGGCATACCTTTTCGCCATTTACAGGTCGGAAACAACCGAAATCGGCCGTAACCGGTCGGTAAATGGCCTAAACGACCACCTACATCGGGCCCTAAGTGTGCATGCATTTGATTTCAAACAAAGTTTTAAAACCTTTTATGTAAAACAATTATACACCTACAATCATGTAAGGGCAGGTCTGCCTTTCACATGACATACGTTTGATTTCATGCTAAAATACCGATTGGTTAAGTCATTTGAGACTCAGAAGACTCCCCCCTATATAGCAAATTTACAGAATCGGTAAAATTACCGATTCGGTATTTTTCCGAACCAAAAATGTTTCCGATTCTATAAATGAAGAATGCAAAACCGCCTTTGAAAGCAGAATGCAGATACTTAACGCAAAACATCATTTTAAATACACAGCTGACTTTCTTATTTACGCAAAAAAGCATACTACTCTTTAACTAAAATATATAAACGATAACTCACCTTTACAAATTCTTTTTGAAATTGAAAACAGTCTCAGAAACACACCAATTATTCTGTACCAGAATTAAAGGTATGCACTCCAGAGGCTGGAACCAACAAAGGCACCGAAACGCTGATATTCAACACACATATCTCTCATGTCAGCCAATAAAAACTCTTCCCTCACTTTTTTCAAATCAACACCCTTCCCCCCTCTGCCCTTTCTACCTCTTTTCCATAGCAACTACCGCCTGCCTGACCTGTCATGGCCACAAGTTCACACAACAATGTTTCAAATGAACTCTGAACTCTCAGTACACCTGCTAATCCACTGCAATCTTTCATAACAACATTTTTAAATAACCATTCAAAATACATCTTTCAAAGAACACATCCATGCACCCTAACTTTCTGTTTTCAGCAATGAAAATACACCAATCACTGCTAATGAATCATTTACACTTAAACTCCACAGTTTTTTACATTACAAACATCACTATTTCAACTGCCATTTCATTCCCACACTTCATCTGACTGCAGCAAAAACTCCTCTAGCCATGTTTTCAGTCTGGATTCTGGGACATAGCTATATCCACTGGGCTCACAAGTATGCTGAAAACAGAAATTTACACAACCTCGATTTACAAAATGTGCAAATCAAATGGATTGGTCGAAGAGGATTGAAATGTCACCAATTGATACCATTGGTGAAAACCTTTTTAAATTTGCCAACCCCTGACCTCATAATAGTGCACTGTGGAGGAAACGATTTGGGCACTTTGACTGGGGTAGGACTGGAAATGCTTTTAAAGGACACCTTTGAACAATTGATGACACTTTTTCCTCAAACTGCCTTGGTATATTCCAGTATATGCCAAAGACAAAAATGGAGGTGGTCCAATCAATTTTGTCCACAAATTGAGAAATCGAGGAAGCATGTAAATAAGTCTGTTTCAGCTTACATGAGGGACCATGTAATGGGCTGCATCTACAACAATAACTTGCGTTACTACATGCAAGATATCTACAGAGGAGATGGCGTGCATTTCTCAGATGAGGGGAACAGAATTTTCATATTAAATTTAAGAATGTGTATTGGTTCCTACTTATAACTTTCTAGAATATACACAGAACCCAAAAGCTCTTTTCAGAGCTACCTTAACTTAGTGTACTCTTTTAAAATTTCGAATGAACCTTTTTTTTCACTTAATTTCACCTATATTCGCTTCCCGGTACGCTACCCAATTCGCGTACCTGCAGCTAACCACACGAAAATAAACTTTTTTTTTATCGACATATATGAGCCTCCTCAGCCACCCGCAGAAAACTTAGGGAAACAGCATACGTCTAAAGTACCCCAATCTACCCATTCTGAACATTATTTACCCTCCATCTTGTATCTCAATTCTACCGAAACACAAAATGGAGGACTCCCGTAACACTGCAAGTTGGCGTACCGGGAAACGCACTGACAAGCACTCGCACAAAAAAGGTGGGAAAGTAATTTACAGAAAAACCACTGGAGACACTTTCACCAATTAAACAGTAGCTCATACTACATACCAATCCCTACCATTTTCACAAATTTAGTTGGAATACCATTTAGCCATTTAGCATGTAGAACTCTCTAAAATCCCTGAGGTAAATTACTTCACAAAAAATATCGTAAGTGTTGGAAATGACAACCAATTAAAATATTACTTTCAATTTCTACTACTATATCATGACATTTGATTGGTTATGTACCTGAATATATATAAACAAAGAGAAAGAAGCACAGCCATTTTGACTACTACTTCGTGAAGTGCAGAACAACAAAAAATCAACTGATAACTTCAAATTATATTTAAAAGGTAAGATATTATTTTTAAAACTGATGGTGCGCCAAAATGCTGGACAATGGGCCCCCCACAGTGTCTGTGAATGGTCTCCTTGCAGTTGAGGGAACGTCTCCTTCTCCCTCCCCTATACCTCCTGACACCATCCATGAGAGACCCAAGGAGGGGCCCCCGCCAATGGACCTTAATTGCAGGCGACACCTTTCTTTGTGATAGATCTCCAGGAAAACAAAAGGACACATCACCAGTGTGTGGCCCCATGCTGATGGGCTGAGTGTGAGGCCCTGACCGGCAGCCCACGCTGCCCATGCCTAGCGCCGGCCCTGAGTTAAGGATAGAGTTAGACATCTCTAGTATAATTCAGAATTGACTAAGAGTTTATTTGATAATTTTCTTCATATTTCTACTTCCAATTTGATACCATACACTGCCCAAAGAAAAAAACACTGTATAAATAACCAAACTGCCTGTCTGTACTGAAACCCAACAGTGCCCTATCTGTACTGATATATTTTTTAAAAATTCATTTTTCAGAATTCAAAATGGAAGGAGAAGTAAACAACTTTAAAACTGAAACAGAAAAAAAAAAATTAGACAGAAGTTGACATGGATTTCTACGACGACAAAATAAACAATGAACTTGTGCAATGTGTAGATGCAGTAGATTTTCTACTGAAAAATGAAGAAAAAAATGATCACGATTTTTTAGATTTTCTTTTAAATTTTGAAAAACAATCTGAAAAATAAATTTTAATTTCTTAATTCAAAAATTGTTTGACACATTATTTATTTTTATATATATATTGAAAACTAGTAGCAAATTGATTATAACGTGAAGTCAGACTTTAAATATACTGTGCAACTTTTTGGTGTTACATACTAACTTCGTACATAGTTACTTCCTTTCTCCCACTATATTATCTCCAATGTGTATTTGCAAAAACAACAAGTGACAACATCAACAACATCTGTTTATCATCTTCTGCCTCCATGTTGTTTCGGCTTTCCAGACAGACTATGGTATGAATTCCATATACCACAATAACTTCTTTAACAACAAGCAACATATCTACAGAGGAGACGGCGTTTATTAAATTATACACTCTACATTGATACCTACATGTAGCTACGTAAATAAAAATAAAAAAAAAAACCAACAAAACGAACAATCAATAAACATACAATAAGTTAAAAGTCAATCATTCTTGTTTCCTTATACTACGCTCCCCAGACCGCTTTCCAGTACGCGAACCGGGCGCACCCCACGAAAAAAACAATTTTTTTTTTTTGGCGCCGCGGGGCACTTTAATATCCCCCTCATCAATCCTAGGGGGTCAGAAGGGGTCTACCTTGCCCCCTTTCCTTCATTTCCCCCTTCGTTTTGGCCTCCTCTTGTCTCTCGATCCTACCGAGAGACAAGATGGCGGCCGCTACAGACTGTTTAGAATGTTGACAGACACCAGAGAGCCAATCAGCTTCGCTTCGAAAAGCTCCGAAACGCGAAAAGCACGCGAACTAGTACGCTATCTAGGACGCTGTCACAGATATATCTGTTTTTTTAAACATTAATTTCTCAAAATCCACTGGAGCACATATATTGAGACCCAGCAAAGGCACATCGGGCTAACAGTCCCTACAATTTTGCCAAGTTTCGTGTAAATCCATTCAGCCGTTAGAGCTAAAAGTGAGGCCAAACGCCTTATGGAAATTAACATGGGAAAAACGTGTTTTGGGACCCCCCTTTTTTCTCGGCCCCCCCTTGACGAAACCCCCTCCAAATTTTCAGGGGCTGATCAAAAACAAAATGTGCCATTTTCCTGAAAATTTCAGCTGATTCCGTCCACAAACGCCAAAGTTATTAGACATAGAATTTTCAAAAGTTCCATAGAGAAAAAATCCTAACTATATATACCTACTGGCGACCGCCAGTAGGTAATATACACACACACAAAGTTATCAGTATCAGGACAAAAATCTTGCCATCTTGCATTACGCTTGCACAGGCTTCAGAAAAGTGAGATGTGTAACCTGTGTAGTGCTTCTATCTGACTACCCACGCATATGTACATCTTACAAAACGAAGGTAAGAGTGCACCACTGTCAAACTTGTGACAGATTTAATAAACGTCACACAATGTTGCATTGCATGGAAAAATGTTCTGTTGCTTTGTACTTTTTCCCCATGAGATGCACCATATTTACTATGCTTATTGTAATGGCGCAAGTCTCTGCACTGTAGCACATCGCAACATAACACAACACCTTTCTGCATAACACAAAGTGATGCAAATCCAAAGCAACCTTTCTGGAATCTTCCTACCTAACCATAGTAAGGCCAGGAAGGGGTTACGAACTGGGAGGTCACCCAGCCACAAAAATGAGGGAGTGCCCAGGGCACTAAAAGAAAAAGAAAGTTCAATTTTACAAAGAAGTAGAATTGCATTTTGATTTTTTAGATGGAAAAACAGAAATAGCTGTTTCTCACCTCAAAACTCCCACTAGCCAAGAAGGCATCTTTATGATGAGAAATAGTTGACAAAGGTAATGCAGGACTATTAAGGAATGCAAGAAAATGGGGCATGGTTGCATGTGTAGGACTAAAAAAACACTGGTAAAGAAAGCAAGGGCTGCAATGGCAATGGATGGAGTCCAGACGTCCATAAGAAATTGATGGCAATGGAAGAACAGGGAGTAGCAGTCTGATGACTTGTGATGGTTGGTGGAACAGAGGCCACTGCTGACCAAGAGGACACAACCAACTCTCTAGGTATAAAATATCAGATTTTTATTCTTTTATACTCTTAATTTCAGAATGCAAATGTTAACTATTAAATAAAAAAAATATATTAGTTTAATACTAATATTGTGGCATGTGACATATTATGAGTCGTATTTATGACTACATTCTTTCAGGAATTACTGTAACAAATCAAAACACAATCTTTGCTAAAAATAATTCTTTATTTATATTGTAATTTAAGAGATTTGTAAATACAAACATTTGAGTTATCAACATTATAAATATTGACTATGAAAAAATATGTTTTCCAAATAGTATACAATAAATTTAGATATATACATAGATTGTTGTAATTATTAATATTTATTTCACATCTTTGCATATGTCAATATCAAAATGTATTTTTGTTCTTTAAAAAAATAGATATCACATATGATGAAATGTAATAGATGTATGGTTTAGCTGCATTACAAAATGGTGATTTTATGTTCTTGCCACTCCTGTCATGGAAGCTGCGCCAGAGCTTGTAGGTTGACGGGTGATTTCTAGCAGTGGTGAGACCCTCTCAGTGTCCCAAGTGTTGAGTCTTCCCATGGTGACCAAGATATGGTGTCCTAGTGGGCCACAACATCCAGTATCAGGCCAAGGCAGGGTGGCATTAACCTCTCACCCAGGCAAGACAGGGCCCGTTGTCTGCTCTCCTGTCCAGGCCACCTCTCCGGCTGCAGCGACTGGGGTCACATGGAACATCACAGGCAGTGGGCCCCTCCTCTGCTCCGGGTGCAGCTCTGGGGGAAGGCCTGATCCTCAGGACTCCACACTCCGCAGCCAAAGTCTCACCACCTCCAGGTCGCCAGTGGAGAGCTCATCGCCTGCTCTCCTGTGCAGCCTCTCTGGCTGCCTCAATCAGGTCTTCATGGAACGTCACATGTAGTAGGCCCCGCATCTGCTCCCAGTACAACTCCGAGGCCAGGCCCGATCCTCGGGCTTCTGTGCTCCGCAGCTGAGGTCTCGCCACCTCCAGCTCACCAGCGGAAGGCACGGGTCTCGTGCTCCCCAGACAGCCTTCTCACCCTCCACACAGGTCCAGTACCCACGGCTTGCAGGGGATGGGACCATAGGTCTGTGCTTTCCTCCAGCTCACCACAGCTGCCATCTTACTGCTCTTGCGCTGGATTTTTCAGATGCCACGTTGGTGGCGTTCCGCCCTCCACCGGTGTTGCAGAGCATCTCGTCTGATCTGGTATGTCTGCCCCACTGTTGTGATGTCCCACTGGTGCCGAGGCTGCAGGCCAGGACCATTAATTTGCAGGATACACAAAGGGCTGGTGCGAAGCAGCAAATTCATGCATTTGCCATCTATGGCTTCCAAGCCACGCCCCACATGCAAAAATCATGTATAACCACATTTGCATGGTCTGGCATATCTTCTCTCTAGCAAGAGGTACACGTACTGGATGCTAGAGAATTACAACTCCTTTTAAGATCCGGGACATAGCTGATGTGGTACAAATACACAGAACATATATGTAGTTTATTTCAAACATCGATGATGGTATTTAATATTTACAGACTAATTTTTTACATGAGATATTTAATCTGTCTTAATAGTTCATATATTTGTTTGCCATTTTAGTTTTTTGCAAATATTCAAATTCAATCAATCATTCTAAATGTTTTTTTACATTATTGATGACAGGGTTAATGTCACAAACGTGTCATTAATCATCATACCGTGTGTTATTAGAAGGTTGAACATTTATTTTACCTACACATTTTATGATTTTTGTTGTGAGCCATAATATATAGCACACACACAAAGTCGTAAAAGTTTCAAGCTATGTCTAAGCATACGATAATACAATGGAACTTCCAGTAGCTAACCTATGAAAATCACCCACACACCCTTGGACTAAGGTTCAAGGGTGTTTGTGCAAGGTAGCCTACAATGTGCCATCACATGGAATGAAGCTAACAGCATCACATCTAAGTACATAATGATAGGTTCTGCTCTCTCGCTTTGATGCAACTCATTACAACAACTTTTGTTGAAGCAATTAATTTGTTGCAACAAATGTAAATAATTCTGCTCCACTGAACTGTGAACATTATGCTCTTGACTAGCAACAACCAACAACCATAAATAACATGTACAATTTAGTGATACAAAAGGCTGGCATTATCTGAACTAACAATGACACTCTAAGCAACACGAAAATAATTAGCAACAAACACCCACGAACTAGACAAGAAAGAAGTGCTGATTGGGGCTAGCTTGAAAGTTTACTTAAAAGAAATTAAAAGCCATTGTTGAAAAATAATACTGTTTTTCATAAGCAAATTTCAAGTTAATGCATCCTGAAGATTATTTAACAACAGTACAATTACTCTATCTGTGTATTCCGACACAAATCCATCTTGCACATATAAAAGGGTATGTGATGAACAATTTAAATGTCTCAAGTACTCTCTTTTACTCATCTACACAATATAAGCATCATTAAGCTAATACAAAGCTATAACATTGAGGAAACCATGAATAATATTGGATCTAGATCTTGGTCACAATATTAAAGAAGAACTTTAAACTAGTTTTCTAGTATGCTTTCAATAATTTGTATTAGAAAAAATTATCAGCTCACGACTTCCGAATTTTTCAAAACATATAAATGCCATCACTGCCACATACTAAATAGCACTATGAACAATGTATGTAACTTCCTCTATGTAATCATGTAAAAAGCCAGGAATATTATGTGAAATTATGCAAAAGATGAAATCCCAGATTTTGTGATATACTTCAATGTGAAATGTGTCCTCTTGTCAACTTTGGACATAAGAACACATTTTACAATAAAAAAGGGCTAATCACTCATAAGGTGAGCAGCTGCCACAAAACACCAATGGTCGTCAATCTATCAATCAATCTATCAATCAATTCATCTGTAATTGATTTTAGAAAAGAAATCATAAAAACAAAGGCAATGCATCACATAATCAAGATACTTAAACAATAGCCATTGCATCGTAAATCCAATTATCCAAATAAAGTGTGATCAGTCAGGGAAGGCAGCAGTGCAGCAAGACTTATGATTCCGTGAACGTAGCAACACAGGAGCAGATCATCCAAATAAAGTATGCATAATAGATCAAATGGAGACACAAGAGGCAAGTCGCCCCACCAGGGTGTGATGGTACATAGCTTTGTAAGCTAAAGTATTTATTGCAAAGCTGTATTTGTGTAGGATATGTGATATATCTTGAATTAGTCATGATGCATTCTCTCCTTAGTTCTCGGCTACCTGCTTCTCAGCCAGTGTGTGTGTGTGCATGTACGTGTGGTGTTTAAGTTTTATGCTCTATTACTTAGAATGTTTATGTATGCTTGTGATATCAGTTGGAGTGAGCACGCTGAGCAGCAGGAGGCTGCTCTTGGTGCAGCATTGAAGTTACATCACATCTGTAACCTGAAACAGAGCCTTTTATAGTCCAATAAATTACATTATAAAACCTGCATACACAGGATCATTCTTTGATTGCAACAATGGTGATGAGCGGAAACTAACCTGCGTGTGAACAAGTTTGAAAAGGAAGATCAACTTTACCTGGAACAAGCAAAAGCATATAGGAGAAAAAGATTAAGGGCCCAAGTACGATCTCGCTAAGAAGGCCTCCAGACGGGTTCTGGAACGAGCGGATTATATAGTATCATGTAGCTTCAAGACAATAGAAGTGTGTTCAATCGTTTTACCAATGCATGTCAATGTGGCGTGTACCGTCAGTGCAAGTGAACACAGAGTGCAGCACTTAACATTACAACAAGGTGTTAGAGCTGAGGATTATGAACTTTTAGTGCTGTGTTGTTAGATTTAAAGGCAGTTTGGAACATATTTCAGTGTTCTGGATTGATAAATGCAGTTAAGGGGCAAACTTCATTCTGGAAGCAAAATCTGGGTAAACGGGGAAGCAAGAAGTGTGTACAACACATGTTGATACCTACAAACATGGGGATAACTGACCAGAATCAGAGTGTATTTATAGTTTACAGTGAACATTCTGCATTGCCTGCACCCGGGAGGAACATTCTGTGCATGACTGCACCTGGAAGGAATGTGTGATGTGTGGCTCACCTGTGTTCTGAACATTCTGTTACATGCTATGTTATATTTCTCATGTTGGGTTTGAGAAATGTTGTCAGTAATATTTAATAAGGTTGCATGAGACGTAATGCAGGATGGTAGTTATATGGTAATTACAAAGTACATGTGCTTGCAGAATATTGTGCAAAGTTATCCGAAAGGAGCCACATTATATTGATTCCATGTTCGAAATCCAGAATTTTTTTATTGTGAAAATGCTGTTTTGTAAGAGTTGCATTGAGTATATAATGCCCGTGGTCTTGCAAGGATTGTGGGGGAGTGGCTTACATTGAGTACATGTTTATGAAGTATCCTGTTAGGATGAGCACGGGTGAGTGATTCTGTTGTATTTACAAGTGCTTATTATGTTTCCTTTACAGAATCTCTATGTTGTCATGGGGCTAACGAGGCGAGGGGACGAGGGGTCAAAAGGAAACGAGCCACTGCTATGAGATTTGTCAAGTTTTTTTTAAATTCTATGAATGAACAATCTTTTATGAGGCAAGCCTTCACAGCAAGGTGTTAATAACCCCTACGACCCTACGACCTTCTCCAGCGCCTGCAAGATTCAAAGGGAAATTTATTTCTCCAGCGGCAGTGCGTGTGTGTTCTTGCTTGGAAGGTGAGGAGGTCGAAGGATGGGTTATTTGTAAAAAAGATTCAGCTGTGGCTAAAGATAGTCGTCGGCGAACTTGGCTCACCTCTTTATTAAATTATTACACTTGATGCGACATCTAATGGAGTCGTTTTCGTGTTGAGGTGCAGTGACTGTTGTTTCCAGTTCATTGTGCTGCGAGGTCTTCTCTGCCTGAGTGTCTCCTTCAACTGATGACGCTTTGGAACATGCAGGGGGAGTCGGCAAATGGACTGCACGTCATCGAAGCTTCAGCATGCTTCAGAAGCTTGTGTGTCATCGCTTCTGACGTAAACGTCTGGTTTCAAGCATCTTCGGTATTGCGCATTTTTTTTTTGTTCGCGTTGTTACAAGAACTGAAGGAAGCCACAGACCGTGAGAGGAACTGCTTCAATGGCGAGCGGATTCTACGTACATTCTACGTACATAGAGTTGTAGTAAGGTTATATTTCTGTTTTTGCGGAATAACTCTGCTTCAGTGACAGTTTTTGGCATAACTCTGCTTCAGTGACAGTTGTTTAAAAACGTTTTCTTTTAGGATCCCATTTACTGTTTACTATTATTTTTTTCCTTTCTTCTCTTACTTCAAATTTACAATTCAAAGAACTGAATATATGTAATATATTTAGAATTATAGTGTAATAGGCTGAAGAGTAGTTTGTTTATCGTTTTAGTTTTGGAATTTGAGAATCATTACTCATAATGCAATCTGTGAACCAACCACCTCCCTTCTTGGAAAGTCCTGGAACACCACAGATTCAGTGGAGGCAGTGGTTCGATGCCTTTGAAACCTATATAGGTGCTATAGGTGCTTCAAGATACAGGGCAGAAAGGAAGACATTTTTACTGTTGAAATGTTTGGGATTTGAGGGGAGGGAGGTGTACAAGCACTTACCTGATTTGGTTCTTGGTGTGCACGAAATACTTGAAGAATACCAAGAAACGATAAAGAAACTTGTTATCAAATTCGATGTGCAACCAAGTTTGGTTGTATTAAGGCCTACATTTTTTAAGAGGGCGCAACTCCAGAGTGAAGATGTCAACTTATATTTAAGTGCCTTACGCAAATTATGTGCGGAGTGTCAGTTTGGTGAATTTAGGGATCCATTAGTGAGGGATCAATTCATCGCACACTGCAGCCACAAACACATACAACACAAACTACTTACCATGAGAAACCCTACTTTAGAAGAAGTTATAAAGGTGGCTAAAAGTCTTAAATTGGCTCAAACTTCTATTAAAGAATTAAGGAAATCGGATGTGCACAAAGAAAGTGTGAATGCTGTTGTTTCTCAGGTACCAAAGACTAGTTTTTCTAGGAAAGAAAAGTTCAACGAAAAGGGTTCTTTCAAAAAAAAATATGTGTTACAGATGCGGCTATCTTCCACACTCCAAGGAAAATAGCTTTTGTCCAGGATAGAATGCAAAGTGCTATAAGTGTGGAAGATCTGGTCATTTGGCTAAAGTTTGCCAAGCCAGGTTGAAGAAATCTGAAAAAGTTAGTTGTCTGATGGAGGAAGAACATGTCTTGGAAAGTGATATGGTGAAAGAGTTTAAGGATATGATTGTCACTGTTACAGATGATGGCGTTGTGACTGGGGATCCTTCTGAATGCGTAGATCCTTATGTGGATATTCTGGTTGGTGATGTTTGTTTAAAGCTTCCTGTGGATTCTGGAGCCAGAATAACGATGATTACTTTGGAGTTATTCAAGCAATCTTGGGCAGATAGGGAACTGTTTCCCCCAGATAGTGCACCTGTCTCTTATGAGGGTCGCAAGATAGATTTGGAGGGATACATTGAAGATGTCTTAGAGTTTAAAGGAAAGAAGATACATGGGGAGATATATGTAAATGTACGTGGACTGAACATATTGGGTTGGTACCATCAAGGCCTGTTTGGCATGATGTTGAAACCGGGTGCTAAAGAACAAGTACATGTGGTGCTGGAAATGCCTGATTCCATATGTCTTAAGAAAGAATTTCCCATGGTTTTCTCTGATTCTCTTGGAGAATTTGCAGGTTTTAAACATAGGATCAAAGTTAAGAGTGATGCAGTGCCTGTGAAACATAAGGCCAGGTCTGTTCCTTTTAGTTTAAGAGCGGATCTCAAAGCTGAACTTGAGAGGCTGGAGAAGAATGGCATAATTTAGCCTATTGAGTCTAGTCTGTGGCTTAGTCCCTTGGTGGTCGCGCGGAAAAGGAATGGAGAGATTTGTCTTTGCTGTGATCTCAGGAGTCTTAACAAGGAGATTTGGGTGGATGCCCACCCACTTCCAAAAATTGGTGATTTATTAGAAGAGTTGAGAGATGCGCAGTGGTTTTCGAAGATTGATGGAGGCTGAGTCTAGGCATTACACCGCCTTCAATTCTCCCTTTGGGACATTTCAATTCTGTAGAATGCTGTTTGGGCTCGCTTCGCGACTTCGGTTTTACAAAGAGTCATGCAGAGTGTGCTCAAGGATGTCAAGAGAGTAGTAATTTTTCAAGACCATGTTTTGATTTTTGACAAATTTTTAGAACAACATGATCACACTCTCAAGTCTGTTCTTAAGAAGTTTGAAGAAAAAGGCATTGTTGTTAAGAAGAACAAGTGTGAATTTTGGAAAAGGGAAGTTGAGTTTCTAGGACATTTGGTTTCAGGTATGGGGGTTTCTCCTAGACCTGGGTTGATTAAGGCTGTGGTTGATTGTCCAGTACCCAAAAATAAAGATGAACTACGTTCATTTTTGGGTTTATGTGAATTTTATTCACGTTTTATCCCAGATTACGCAAGCAAAATGAAGGCTCTTTCGAATATGCTCAGATCTAGTGTTGCTTTTGTTTGGGATGAGGTCTGGCAACAAATATTTGATCTGGTTAAATCTGAGATGGTCAATGCCAATATTTTGAAGGCTTATGATCCCAGTGTCAGTTGTACCATTACAGTTGACGCGAGCAATTATGGATTAGGAGCAGTGCTCACTAAAAAATTTGATGGGAAAGAGGTCACTATCAGTTATGCTTGAAGGGTCTTGAGAGATCCCGAAGTAAATTACTCGGTGCTCGAAAAGGAGTTGCTAGCAGGCTATTGGGCTTGTGAAAAGTTTTGGATTTATATTTGGGGAAGGAAGTTTGAAATACAAACTGACCATAAGCCTTTGGTCTACATATTGACTGGAGATCGTGTTAAGTATGCCACACCACGCATAGCTCGTCTTACGACCAAATTGTTGCAATATCAGTTTGTTGTTAAACATATACCTGGCAAAGATAATTGTACAGCGGACATGCTCTCTAGACTACCTTTACAAGATAATAAAGCTACGGATTTGGAAGAGAATAGAGAGGATTGCTTTATTGCTACTTTGGATGCAGTTGAAAACGTTGGTTTTACTGAGAATGAATGGTTAGATGCTATGAATTCTGATGTATCTCTGTTGAAAGTCAAAGATTATATTGTTGCTGGATGGCCAAAGGAAAGAAATCTACTTTTTAATATACAACCTTTTTGGAAGGTCTCTGAAGAACTCTCAATTGAAGATGGAGTTGTCATGAGGGATGAGAGATGCATACCTTCTGTGAACGTACGAGTGAAATTGATAGATAGGGCACATGATGGGCATCTTGGGCTCACAATGACGAAAACGCGTTTGAGATTACATTATTGGTGGCCGTCTATGGATAGCGATGTTGATGAAAGAGTCAAGGAGTGTTGTGTCTGTGCTTCTGCTGAGAAAGGTTTGAAAGTTGTTTCCCCTCCTTTGCAGCCCATACCTTTTCCCTCTAAACCCTGGCTGAAGGTGGGAATTGATCTTGCGGGTCCATTTAATTTTCTTCCTAATCATTTAAGATTTGCTTTTATGCTAATGGACTTTCATAGCAAATGGCCAGAAGTAAAGTTTTGTGCCAATCCCACTGCTAAATGTGTAATTCTTTTCCTAAGAGAAATTTTTATGAGGGAAGGATTTCCTGAAACGTTAGTTTCAGACAATGATGTCCAGTTTATAAATGCTGAAATGCGTGTCTTTTTGTCGGAATCAGGAGTGAAGCACCTGAGGAGTTCAGTGGGACATCCTCAAACAAACGGTCTAGTCGAGAGAATGAATTGTGTGGTGGTGGAGTGCATAAAGTGGGCTAAGAGTAACAATTTTGATGTGGAAAATGCTGTGAGATCAATGATTTGGTTTTATCGCACTACTCCACATTCCGTCACAAAGATTGTACCATTTGTTTCTCTCAGGGGAAGATTACCCACTTCAACACTTTATCCTGCGTGGCTATTAAGAACAGTCGCTCAGAAGTTTTCTTGTCATTCTGACAACAATGATGAATTGCAAATGCGTGTCATGGTTGCCCAGGACAAAATGGCCATCAGATACAATGATAAGAAATCAACTAAAACAGTGCATGTATTACCTGGTGATATGGTGCGTGTTAAACATGATAGGACTGTTAGGAAGGGTTGTGACACTTTTGGAGAACCGGTTTGTGTTGAGAAAGTGTGTGGTAATGCTGTCATTGTGGAAGGAGGACATTGGTGGAATGTTGGAAAAGTTATCAAAGTGAAAGGGAGTGAGAATGTGTTATGTTCCAATCGTTCCATCTTGAGTGGGGTACCTGCAGAGAGTCCCTTGGGTGGTGGGTTTCAACCTGTGTCTCCTACTTCTGTGGAAAAGTCTACTCGTTCCATACTGAGTGGTGTTTCTGCAGTGAGTCCCACGGGTGGTGGTTTTCAACCTGGGTCTTCTCCTTTTGTGAGAAAGTCTACTCACATAACCCGACTTCCATGGAAACTACGTTAGATTTTGTACTTCTATTGTACTTCTATTCTTGAGGTTCATTATTTTACTATATATTTTCTTTTTTCTTTTCCTCTTGTTATTCATGGCTTTTCCTGTTTTCTTTCGATTGATATTGTTGTATTTACAAGTGCTTATTATGTTTCCTTTACAGAATCTCTATGTTGTCATGTGGCTAATGGGGTTCTAATTCTGTAAAGTGTCAGTTGGTGTTGCCCGGTGCCAGTGGATGGTGCGGTGGCTCGTTGCTCTGAGAATAAACACATCAACCAACTCAATATTTGTTTCCAGTATTTTATTTGACACCCACAACAGATTCCCTCTACCTATTTAGTTCAAGTTTATGTAGTATCCTGTTAAGGTGAGCTAGGCTGAGAGATTACCTTTGTCTACGGAGTTCAGGTTGAAGTAGTATCCTGTTAGGATGAGCGAGGGTGAGAGATTCCTTCTGCCTACTGCTATAGTGAGCAATTTGTTACGCGTGATCGTTGTTTGCCTACGGTTGTGATGAGTGAGTGTGGGTTGAGAGACACCCTGCACTTTACTTTTCTGTGGTCACAAGATGTCCTAGTTAGAGGGACTGTGGGGTTCAAAGAGATCATTTATTTGCTCACAAGATGCCCTAGTTGGGATGGGTGGGGGTTGAAAGAAACCCTTTATTTGCTCACAAGATGCTCTAATCGGGATGAGTGGAGGATGAAAGAGACCCTTTATTTGCTCACGAGATGCCCTAATTAGGATGAGTGAGGGTTGAAAGGGACCTGTTGTTTACTATTTGCACTAGGGTTGTAATATACACTTTATGATTGTTTATTATGTCCAATGTGGAACATGTGTTATATCTTGAATTAGGCATGATGCTTTATCTCCTAAATTCTCTGCTACCTGCTGCTCAGCCAGAGTGTGTATGTGCGTGATGTCAGAGAGTTAAAATGTTTATGTTTGGTTGAGAGATTAGTTGGAGTGGGCAGGCTGATCAGCAGGAGGCTGCTCCTGGTGTGGCGTTGCAGTTACATCACATCTGTAAACTACATCTACATCAACAGCAACAAAACTTTATTTTGCCACTAAAATAATGAAATACAAAGTATTCTGCATACCGACAATCATCATTGTTAAAATAGTAATGAGTTAAAAGGCAGATGCCTGTATACAATTCATGAATGAAGAATACAGCTAAAATCTTAGGAGACTAAAACAAGCCAGCTCAAAAGACAAACAGTTCTTATGGGTGTAGGCAGCAGTAGGCAGGCTTGCCCCTTAATTTCCTCGTAGCGCAAAACCTACAAGAACAGTCTCTTTTTTTGTAAGGCAGAGCAGAGAAACGAAGCCAAGCAGTAACATACAAGATGATCAGCTGATAGTTGGAGACAATAAAAAGCTGGGCGACATTGTCTGAAATTAAGTCTACGCCGCAGCGGTAGAATATATCTGTTCCTTTCCTCAGTAAATAACTAACAAAAAAAATGAAGATCACACTGGGGGGATCGTGTATCACATGGGCAAGCAGGGTAGGCGTCAATAGAGTAGATATTGGAGGGGTGGCCTGGCATAATCAGAATGTATTTCAGTCTAAACCTCAGTAATCTATATTCATGTTGAAGGTTCGTAACAAAAGGTAGGTATGAGGTTGTAGTATTATTTATGTTAGGGGCTAAAAAATATTGTTCAACCCCATTCTTGTCACAATTAAGCTTCCACCTATCTCTTCTAAATGTTTCTACTAGTCGGTCCTTCAATTCTTTCCTTGGGACTGTGGCATGTCTCCGGATCTTTGTATAGTTTATGTAAACCAATTGCCTTCAAATTGATCTCGATATATTGTAGCCATTTTATCTCACTTACACAATGTAACTTCAGACGATCCTACAAGAGATCTCTGGGTAGGTTTAACGATTCTTTCCTACAGATAGAATGCCATAATAAAATCAGTGCAATACGGATTTGATACATAATATAGGGCAAATTCAGCTCAGAATAGCATCTATAGGAGGAGCTGGATTGCGGTACACAGGCCAATCTTTTTAAGAAGCCATCCTCTAAGCATTGCAATATTGATATGTCAGTTGTTCTCCAAATGGCTGCCCCATAAGAAGCAACAGATATAGCTTTTGCCTCATAAATCTTTTTAGTTTACATTGTTTTACATTTAATATTCTTTATTCGGTTTGAAGCACCATAAAAGATGCAGATTTATACTTTCCATACATGCATAACAGTTAAAATCAAGTATAGAAAATGCTGGTTCTGATGCTGCTTTATAATATTCAATCATAGAAGCGATATTGGTTCGAGGCATAAGTGAGTAAAGTGCAAGTGCAATAAAGTGCATTGCTCAAATGCTGGAAATAATCCAGCACACATACTTGTACAATATAAAACATATAGAGGTAAAATCAAATAGCAGATAACTAAAATGTCATGCCTTTTCCCTTGTTTATTAAGTTCACAGGAAATAAATCTCTGCTTACGCTAAAAACAATTCTCTCGGATGTATCAGTTTCAAAAATTCTGAATGTGACTTAATTCCCAAATTTCGACAAATGGGTTTAATCTTTTTAGGTCTCGGCTAGGCAGCGCGCATGCACTGTCTCTCCGAGACATCTTGTAATCTCTATATGCTTGGAGAAACTCCACCTGTACCGGGTAATTTCTTGCAGCTTGTCATTTGTTAACTTTTGCATTGTGTTTGTTAGAGTGCCTATTATTGGCTCTTGATCTGATACGTAACTGCTGTTAATTTCAGAAGCAGCACCGCCAAACTACAGTCTTGTTACACAGCATAATTGTTATTTTAAAATAGTGCGCATTACCATGCTCACACTACCTTATATTATACGCATGCGCTAAAAGTATCCCACGTATACTCAGAGCTACCGCCATGCTTTATCTTTAGGTACATCTGAGACTCCCACCGTGAGTCTCCGACAGTTTTAGAAAAGCTCAAAACGCTCCGCCGTGAAGGACCGAAACTGTGCAGTACCCAGCACCAGTTCCACTTCAAAGCCCTGGTTCTACAGCACAGTTCCTGGTTGTCGCTCTTGGACAGCTGGACTAGGTAATGCCTTGGAACTGCCTGTCACTCTGATATATACTCCAGCACCGAGGACGGCTGGCAGCACACTCCGAACAGATCTGCCCACTTCACCACTGGGGCCAGGATCTAGTGAAATGATCTGATGGGTAAATCTGATATACTTTAGTACAGAGAACAGCTAGCATTGCACACTCTGGGCTAAGCTGACCTGAGCCTGTACTCGCGACAGCTTCCTGTGCTCATTCCGGAGAGAGCTGCTCTTCATCAGTACAGAGCACTGCTCCGAATCATCCAATTCTAACAAACATCAGCGCTATGGGTTGTTGTCAAGTGCCTTGAGTCTGCTTCCTGACAGTTGATGCTGAGGTTAGCTTTCTTGTAAGGATGACCCAGCACTCCTGGTTCTCGCTGCCTTATGCTTATTTGCGTGGTTGCTCAGTCTTGCAACTTCATTGCGCTGTACAGCATGTGATGCGTATATATAATTCAACTGTTCTCATGTTATAAACCTGGGTGATTGATGATTGGCTGAGTCAATCTAGCGGGTTCTAATCTGTGACCTCCATATTTGAATTTCACATGGATTTTCTCAAGGTGTCTCTATCCTCCTGCTATTTTAGATTTTTCAGCTGAAAGATAATTCATTAAAAAAAAGATCCGCACACATGCCAGTACTTGTCCACACCAGAGAAAGATTTTAAAAAGCCCCCCTTTTTTAGGTCTTGGCTAGCTAGGTTCAACGTTCACATTCCGGTGCCCGTGCATGCAAGACATTTAGACTTCCAGGGCCACTGATAGGCTTGTTTTTCCTAAGTATCTCACACGCTGGGCAAAAAAATAATATATGAGAATCGTTTTCTACTGCGTTGAATAAGCATAGGGCATAATAAGCCTCTCTATCATCACTGTTGTAATGTGACCATTTTGCTGTGTTGCAGTTGAGCTGTAGGACCTTAAAACAAAACTGCATGTATAATGACTTGGCCAGTTGCGGTTGATTTTCATCTAAATAGTGTTCAAAAGAGGGGAGTGGTTTTATTAAAAGGAACTGAGATGTTTACCTACCTATTCCAGAACAGTGCTGGATACTGTTAACTTGTACGCCCAATATGTATTTTTCAAGATCTTTTTTTAAGTATCGTTAATGTGCTCAGTGCATCCCAAAACTCGTTTAGACCTAGTTTGCAGAACTATTTTCATGCGTGTCTAACCCATGGAAGAGTTACATGCTGATCGAGTCTCAATATCTCCATTAGACCTTCCTTATAGTTTTTTAAGTTTTTCTATGGTCCACAGACGGACCCAGAATAATAGAGTTCTCAATGTAGCTTGTTGGTCTATGTGCTTTATGTAGATATCCTGAATATTTGGAATTGCAGGTGTGCATCCAGGCAAATGTAGTAACATCCTTAAAAATGTGTTTTCCACCCTGTAAGCATTTTTGACATAGTGGCCCCCAGAGCTCTGCTCCATAGAGGGTTGCGGACGGTGCCCTGTACTTGTAGACTTCCAGAAAAGAGACACTACCTTGGATACACTTTTCTGGTGCTTTTCCAATATTGGCCTGGAGTTTTGGAGCAGGACAGCCTTGCATATGTGTAAGTTTAGATTCCATGTGAATTTTGTGTTTAATGTGTTGCCAAGGTAGTTGAAATTGGACACATATTTTACCTATTGTTTTTGAACTGTCATATTTTTTTTACGTTTTGTGCAGTTTTATGGCCATGTATTTGGTTTTATTTGAGTTTATTTAGAGGCATTTTAAAACACAAGATTCGCTGAAGGAGTCTAAAAGGTTTTGTAATCCTTTTGGAGTTTGTGATAGCAGAATTGTGTCATCTGCAAATAGTAGGGCCGGTGCTGTCACCCCTCCGAACTTTGGCGAATCATGTTTGCACCATTGGAGATGCTTCACAACTGCATTTACATATAACTAGGGAAGAGTGGGTGCCAGTACATAACCCTGCCTTACTCGTTCTTTAATAGGGATCACCTCTGTGTCGTCATCTTACTTTTGCAAAGTTGTCTTCATGCAACCAGACTATGTGTGTCAGAAGATCTGCAGGGACTCCCTGAGTTTCAAGGGAGTTCCAAAGGGAGTCCCTAGGGATGAAATCGAAAGCAGCCTTCAAATATATGAATGATATATACGGATGTCCTCTCATTAACTTTGTATATTTTCAACCTATGCATAGAAGTCTAAAGACCTGATCAATTGTACTTGTTCTCATTCTGAACCCAGCTTGATACTGTGAGAGAATATTATTTTCCTCTATCCAGT
The DNA here is from genome assembly GCF_964263255.1 of Lissotriton vulgaris. Classification (NCBI taxonomy): domain Eukaryota; kingdom Metazoa; phylum Chordata; class Amphibia; order Caudata; family Salamandridae; genus Lissotriton; species Lissotriton vulgaris. The sequence continues at coordinate 1,385,494,471 of NC_141696.1, read as the reverse complement.
TATTAAGTTTGGATATTATCTGTTTTGCATCGATCTTTTGCAAGGTGTCTATTAAACTTATAGACCAGTAGTTAGCAGGGTCTTGTCGGTTACTCTTCTTAAAAATTGGGATTATTTCAGTCCCTTCCCATTACTCTGATATTGGAGCTCCTGCAGCCACAGCATTACTAGGTAAATTTACATAAGGAGCCCATACTGTTTTATCGTGTCTTAGTAGATCGCCAGGTATTCTGTCTGGGCTGTGACTTTTGCTGGCTAAACAGCATCTATTGCTGCCATTGTGTCATCCAAACTAAATTAAGGAGCATTATTTAATCTGCTTCAAGCGATTACTAGATGGCAGGTTACCTTCATTGAATATCCACATGAGAGTTGGATGTTAGCTTTGGAGTACAATACTGAAAAATGTATATTCCAAGTGCCTGGATACCAAAAGAGATCAAGGTGTGTACTTCCAGTTTTATTGCCCTTGGCTAATATTTTCTAAAAGCCAGCATGATCTTTATTCTTTGCTGCAGAAATCAGATCATCTCAGTTGCTGTCATCCCGATCCTTTTTTGCACCAATAATTTCTTGTACTTTTATCCCTTAATACATCTATGTCATTAGATATCACAGTCGCTAGTAGTTCAGTCTTAGCTTTACGGCAATCATTGTTGTACCAGTGGTTATGCGAGGGACCATTAACAGAACTAGCTGACTCATGTTCTCTGGGGGTTTTGTTCAAGAGCAATTTCAATTTTTCTACCATGGTAGAGTGGATCTGCACAATGTGTATCTTCCAAGTAGATTTATCTATTTAAGGAGCTAAGACTTCTTTTGATCTTTTTATTGCTTCAATTGGTTTGGATCAGAGTTTTTTTATGAAGCTACAGAGCCCCCCAATACTTTTTTCTATTAGGAGCACGCTACTAGCCACCATATTTTGCCAGGTGTATTCACTGTCAAATAATATGACCCCTAAACAATTGAGGATATCCACAACCTCCACTTTTTGCCCTTGTACTGGAATTCTATTCAGTCTTGATCCTGTCACAATTACAATGGACTTGGATTCATTTACCCTCAGGTCCAAGTTATTCATGAATTTTATGTATTCTTCTATGAGCTTTTGCAGTGCATCACCAGTTTGTGCCAACAACACTGCGTCATCTGTATGGAGGAGTATTGGAACAGGAGATGACTTAATGAAAAGGCCATCTGTGGTAGACCCAACAAGGGCTGGCACCATGGCGATAGTGTATAGAGACCATAAAAAAGGGGCAAGAACACACCCTTGTCTAATGCCACAGTTAATTCTAAAGTGTCATTCATCCTTTCTCTCATAACAGCCGCAGGCCATAGCATTGGAGTGCATCTGACAAATACAATTAATTACCAGCTTCTCGATTCCCATGGCTTCCATTATTGCCCATAACTTTGAATGGACCACACTATAAAAAGTGGCCGATAACTGAATAAAGGCCATATAGAGATGGCCATTCTTAGCCACCGTGTACTTTGCACCTAAGGTATCATGGACAATAATTACAACCCGAAGGTCACTCCTACATAGTTTTTTGTGATCATACTGCTGTTTTAAGAAATGAGAATACTCTTCTTAAACAAACATTGGGGCTACCTAAAAATCTGCAAGAAGCATGACACAGACCTGCCCTCCAGGCATGTTAAATACTTTAAAATAGGCTTCAAAATGGGCATTCAGTGTGGATCAACAAAACTCTGTTTCTCTCAAAAACAAAAAAAAGCTGCCACACTGTACCTGTTCTTAAGCAGAAGAGAGGGGATTTTTCTCAGCCTGTAAGTTCTAAGGTTAGGTACGTCACAGTCTCATGAAGTGCTGAGATCGTAACGTGATCTATGATAGAGCTTTTGTTAGATTCAGTTTGCAGTCTCTGTGACTGGTTATTGAAATCAAAGCTTAACCAACTGTTTGTTGTCATTGGTAAGGGTGGATTACCATTCAAATATGTTGGACAAACCTATGTCTTTGAGGGTACATAGCCCAATCAGTCCTTTGACAAACCCTTCTCTAAGTTGAGTCAGTCCCATACAATGTCCCTGTTCAGGCAAGTCTTCTTTTTTGCCCCAAACGTAACCCATAACAAAAGCGGGGCCAGCTACACTTGCTCTAAGATGTACTGTAAGCTTCACTCTCAGTTGATAACAAAGTGATAGCTGGTAGGGGAAAGACAGAAGAGCTATCTACATATACTATTTTCGTCTGTCTGTAAAAGGAGAGAGTTGTAATACCCCTATATATATACCAAGAACAACTTGTTGTTCGAAACGCGTTATCCCTTGACTTTTGTGCCAGCCGAATAAAGAACTTTCGGATGAACTACGGGCTTGTCTGGATTCTTTACTTGGATTCTGTCTTTGTATATATATATATATATATTCAATGAAAAAACCATAGGTTATAGGCCATATATAGTTAGGAATTAGCATTTACAAAACCTTATTTTACTCGCATAAAACCATTGAAATTCCATATATAGTTAGCTAACTATAAGCGCTAACTATATATCGCGCACCCGCAATCCACTGCTGATGATGTCACATATTACATCATTCATGACATGGTCAGTGACATCACTGATGACATCACTGATTACAACATCCAGTGACTGTATGTTTCTGTAAAGTTAAAATATGTTTCACATATTGAAGAATGAGTGGATGTATAAGTGTCTGGATGAAGAATTTAGTAGGTGCATGACTGACTGTATGAGTGAGTGATTAAATGTGTCTCACTGAGTGCATGGGTTAGTGACTAAACTGTCTTAATTCGTGCATCAGTATGTTTGTTGTTGTGTAAACTGCTGCTTGTGTTGATCAGTAGCTATAAGAGTAGCCATATGGGTTATTGATTGGTTGCCCAAATATTTGAATGGGAGGCTGAGTGTGTGTGTGGGTGGCTGGGAGGTGCGTGACTCTGTGCATAGATGTGTAAGCAGTTGATTCACTAGGAGTATGAGTTCAAGAGTGCATGTGGAAACAGCTATATGAGCGGTTGACTGTGCATGGGTGTGTTGGTGAGTGAATGGATTTCTCATTGCTACATGTGCAAGTAAGTACGTATGTAAAACACAATACATGTGAGAGTTGAGATATATAAATAACTGAACATAAGAGCCAGTGAATGTGTGAGTGGCTGTATCGATCACTGTGAGCTTGTATCAGGGATTATATAAGAGAGTAAATATGTGTTATTATATGTTTGAATAAGTAAGATGTGTATAACTGTATAGTTGAGGAAATGGAGGTGTGATTGATTCTTTGCATGACTGACTAGGTGTGTGAGTAAGTCCATGGATGAGTGACAGTCTGTGAGTGTCTGTTTATACTGAGTGTATGTAAGGTTATATTAGAGTCTGAAGAGGTTCATTGTATTATCACATGAGTGATGTGATCAGTGATGACAAATGAGATGTCATCAGTGATGTCATTTGAGTTGTCATCAGTGATGTCATTTGAGATGTCATCATTGATATCATTTGAGTTGTCATCAGTGATGTCATTTGAGATGTCATCAGTGATGTCATCAGTGATGTCACTGACCATGTCATGAATGATGTAATATGTGACATCATCAGCAGTGGATTGCGGGTGCGCGATATATAGTTAGCGCTTATAGTTAGCTAACTATATATGGAATTTCAATGGTTTTATGCGAGTAAAATAAGGTTTTGTAAATGCTAATTCCTAACTATATATGGCCTATAACCTATGGTTTTTTCATTGAATTTTCAAGGTTTTGTAAATGCAAATTCCTAACTATATATCCACTATAACCTATGGTTTTTTCTGTGAATTTCATTGGTTTTTTAATAGCAAATATGAAAAGCTTTAAAATGTCAAGTACGTGATAGATAAAAACATTTTCGTATTTATGCACGCTGATGTGCTTTGAACGCTGCCCCCCCCCTCCCCTCTTTTGCCTTTGTTAGTACTCTCTCTTTGCAGATACAGAAGGGTAGTTAACGCAGGCCTTTACCCCCGTTGTAATCCGTCGTACCTCCTTGTCTCTCCATTTGATTGATTGTTGTCCAAGCATTTACTGTTTTAGAATTGGTTCTCTTTGGATCATTCTCTATTTACAAACAAGCAAAAAGTCGCAATACTCTGTTTAGTCTTTGCAGATAGTGAAAAATCGTGTAAAAAAATAAAAGTAATCGAGCAAAATCAGTAGGCCACTAATTGGATCTCTTTTTGACCTCGCTAAAATAGAAATATTAGGAACAACCCTTCTTGAGAAATACGAAAATAGTGAGATGAACTGAGCTCCACACCATGAGGGCTGCAAGACAGCTCGGCTCCATCACCCATCCCGCACAAAATAATGACAAACCCTATGCAAATATTAAAAATATAGACAACACACCAGCAAAGAAATAGGGTAAAACATTTTATTAAAAAACTATTTACATAACGTTGGTTTATAAGATGATGTCAGTAGTGGACCGATGTGTGAATAGATCGAAAACAGCACAAGGCTCCAAGATCCGGATAGCAAGCTCCTGGATGTTGGGTGCCATAGTTTAGAGTTCTGAATTTCAGCCTTTTTCAATGCCTGTGCTTTGTTGAATCAAAATGGCGGCTTGACACAAAGCTGACTCAAGCGTTGTTACTGATGCTATGCAGACCAAAACTGGTTTTCAGTTTGTACATTTTTCTAGATTTTTCAATCCAAGTTTGGTTGACTTTGTAGAACGATGGCTTCAGATTTTCAACATACGGTGTGGTGGCGCTGACTGGGAGGGGGCGCTTCGCTCCTGCCCCCTCCCCAAGTAAGATTTTCATACGTGAAAGTACGTTAATGGTTTTGGTCCCCGAGATGCTTCGATGTCACTACCATTCTCAAATAGCATAAGTTCTGGATGTTGGGTGCCATAGTTAAGAGTTCTGAGCAGCGCTTGTAACACTGTCTGAAGCTTATTTCCTCCTACTGCAGCTTCACTATTCTCAAAGTAAGTGAGTGTCGTTTGTGGACCTGACTGCATTAGAAAACAATATGATATGTTACCTTCCTAAACAGCTTGACGGAGGCCCCTGAGGGGCGCTGTGATGGCCATGGACTCGGAGAAGACGCTTGGCTCCGACACCCTCCCCAAGTCTTATAGCACTGGTGTAGCCTGAGATCGCCCCCGACATAGGCGGCCGGCTCCCGGGGTCCGGCGGTACTTTTTGCCTTTTGATGACTCTTCAATTCTGGACCTTGTCCCACAATCCGTTTGACCTGAAGACAAGCTGTAGTGAGGCGCCCCTTTATCGTTTTAGTTGCCATTCCGCCCGCTTTTGCTACACTGTGCCTCTTCCGCCATTCAGCTGTTTTCCGCCCGCTCTTGCGACTACAGCGTCTCGCTCACCATGTAGTTGAGATGCGCCCGCTCTAGCGGTGCAGCGATAGGCGGCTGCCACAGGACTCTCAAAATGGCGGCCGGCTCTTCGGTTTTGGGCCTGGTCCACTAAAATGGCCCTGGGACACCTTGGAACTCGGACGCTTGTCTGCTAGGGCTTGGATCCCATTCTCGAAAAGCGTCCCCTCAGCCGTGAAGATTCTACAAAAGTCATGGGGGCCTCCGACTCCCGCAGGCTTCTGGTGGGGAGCGGCTGCCATGATTGCTCGTGGAATGGCCACGACGGAGCTACGAGATGGTAGTGGTCTCATGCTGACGCCAGCTTTAGTCTGAAACATCCAGAAACACTGTAGACTACCAATTCGATCAGTTCCGGTAGCGCCCCAACATGACCCGGAAGAGAAGAACTTGCCCTCCCCTCTTTGACTGATGGTTCTTGTTGCCTGTCCCCTCTGTTGTCATTTAACAGAACTTTTTGGACTGCTGAAAGGGGTTGTGTTCTGAACGCTGGTTGGTGGAGACATTTAGACTATATTCTTGACCTACGTTGTCGCGTAATGCGTTTTATGACACGCCGCGTTAGCGCACCCGGAAGTGATCCGAGGCGCGGCGCGCAGCGCGTAACGTAAGCATAACAGGTCATGTGACTTGTTAATAAAACTTTTCATTGGTTCATTTTACTTTTGTTAATTTAATGATGAAAAGCTTGGTCATATGACCTAAAAATTACGCTTTTTATTATTTTCGAACAATATTTTTTTTTCAAACATATGTTATAATATTCCAGGCTAATGTACTTTCCCGGAAAATTTACAACTGTCTGGCAAGTAAAATATATTCCTTTTTCGAGAAAAAGGGCGTTTCTTCCTTCCATGACGGAGCCGTTGAGTAAAAGAGATTCGGCCTGCTGTCTTAGTCGCCGATGCGCCTGATTATCAGATTCTTATCGATCACTTTATGTTGCAGACATGAAAAACACAACTGCCCTTGACCATTTATCTTTACTGCGTTCCTACATATTATACCTTTTATCCGTCATGTAATTGGACTGCTTTATTTCACTTGCCTTTTACTGATTCGAAAACAGTCACTAAAAGTAAAAACTTTACAAATGAAAATACTACTACCGTGTTTTGTTTTAAAAACCTTTATTGTGAAAATGTCAGTATACAAATACGGGCCTATAACCACGTGGGCCGGCCACGGAGCAAACTCAAATCGTATATGATGAGGAGACATTTACACTGTAGAAGAACGTAACGAGCGGGCCATTAGGTGACAAGAACAAAGGTGTCTAACAGTTGCGGTATCGGTGGACGTACATTTTGTAATTAAAATACGACAGGGCCACTTACAATAACATTTTCTAGATATACATTTGCGGGCAAAGAGTTACGAGTCCCATTTATACCGGCGCCATTTTGGGCGAGGCCGGGCAGGTCCAAGATATAGTCAAAATGTCTCCACCAACCATCGGCCAGACCAGAACCCCTTTCGGCCCTTTATGTTACAAGATGATGTCTTCCATTCAGAAAATATTGGTGGCAGCATTTTGAAAGGAAACAGAAACAGCCGTTCTCCTAGTGAGTTTCACATTGTTACATTTAGGAAGAATGTTGAAGAGTAGTATGTGGAAAATCTGAAGCCATTTTTCTACAAACTCTCAATCAGACTTGGATGGAAAAAAAAACCTGAAGAATGTACAAACTGAAAACCAATTTTTGTCTGTATAGCACCAACAGTAACGCTTGAGTCAGCTTTGTGTCAAGCCGCCATTTTCATTCAATCAATAGCGTCCCCCTGCACACATTCAGGGACCTGGTCGTGTCTTCAGATGAAACGCATTGTAGGAAAAGAAGCAGAAAGGAAAAGGAAAAAAGTTCCGCCGGACCTAGTGAAGCTGCAGCAGGTGCAAATAAGCTTCAGACAGTCTTACAAGCACTGCTCAGAACTCTCAACTGAGGCACTCAACATCCAGGACTTGCCATTCGGATCTTGGCGCCTTGTATTTTTGTTTTGTTTTTGATGGAAGGGAAAGAACAAAAAACAGACATTGAAAAAGGCTCAACAGTGCAGGGCGCCTTGTGCTGGTTCCGACCTATTCACACATCGGTCCGCTACTGACATCACCTCATAAACCAACGGGGCACCCCACGCCGACTTTCGGCGCAGCATTGTAGGATGGACACACCAGTGCGGCAATTTGATGGACACCACCTCGGTGCCATCCAGATCTCGGCGCGTTCATTCATTCAATAGCGTCCCCCTGCACACATTCAGGGACCTGGTCGTGTCTTCAGAAGAAACGCATTGTAGGAAAAGAAGCAGAAAGGAAAAGGCAACAAGTTCCGCCGGACCTAGTGAAGCTGCAGCAGGTGCAAATAAGCTTCAGACAGTTCTACAAGCACTGCTCAGAAATCTCAACTGAGGCACTCAACATCCAGGACTTGCCATTCGGATCTTGGCGCCTTGTGCTGGTTCCGACCTATTCACACATCAGTCCACTACTGACATCACCTCATAAGCCAACGGGGCACCCCACGCCGACTTCCGGCGCAGCATTGTAGGATGGCCACACCAGTGCAGCCACTTGCTGGACACCACCTCGGTGCCATCCGGATCTCAGCGCGTTCGAGTCACTGTGCCGGAAGAGTGACCAGAACTCAGCTGAACACGCCGTCTTTCGGCGCAGCATTGTAGGATGGCCACACCAGTACGGCAATTTGCTGGACACCACCTCGGCGCCATCCGGATCTCGGCGCGTTCGAGTCACTGTACCGCAACAGTGACCGCAATTCAGCTGGACACGCCGTCTTTCGGCGCAGCATTGTAGGATGGCCACACCAGTGCGGCAATTTGCTGGACACCACCTCGGTGCCATCCGGATCTCGGCGCGTTGTGCTGCCTTCGGCCTATTCGCACATCGGTCCGCTACTGACGCCGCCTCACGTGCCAACGGATTTTCTACGCTTTTTGTAGCCCTATGTCGCATAACAGGTCATGTGACTTGTTTATAAAACTTTTCATTGGTTCATTTTACTTTTGGTTTCCTAAAGATGGAAGGCTTGGTCATATGACCTAAAAATAACACTTTTCATTGGTTTAGAACATTTTTTTTTCCCAAACGATGAAAGCCCCACCTTGTTTCTGGATCATTCAGACTGAAGCTGGCGTCAGCATGAGAGCACCACCATCTCGTGGCTCCGTCGTGGTCATTCCGCGAGCGATCATGGCAGCCGCTCCCCACCGAAAGCCTGCGGGAGTTGGGAGCCCCCAAGACTTTTATACAATCTTCACGGCTGAGGGGACGCTTTTCGAGAATGGAGCCCAAGCCCTAGCAGGCAAGCATCCGACTTCCAAGGTGTCCCAGGGCCATTTCAGTGGACCAGGCCCAAAACCGAAGAGCCGTCCGCCATTTTAAGAGTCATGTGGCAGCCGCCTATCGCTGCACCGCAAGAGTGGGAACAACTCAACTACATGGTGAGCGAGACGCTGTAGTCGCAAGAGCGGGCGGTAAACAGCTGAATGGCCGCCACCTGGGGAGGCCCGTTCACGCCGCCTCCCCCCCCCCCCCCGGGCCGCCGCACGCCAATTTTTGGAGCAGCATTGTAGGATACCAAAACCAGTGCGGCAGTTTACTGGACATCACCTGGGTGCCTGTCGTACATGTTGTGTCAGCCATGTGACACTGGACACAGACCGCTACTGACGAGGCCTCCCCCCGCACCACCCGGGACGCCCCACGCTGTTTTTCTGTGCTGCATTGTAGGATCCCTAAACCAGTGCGGCACCCAGGCGACATCACCTGGGTGCCGTCCAGAACTCTGCACGTTGTGCTGCCTTGGGACTATTCGCACAACAGACCGCTACTGACGAGGCCTCCCCCCGCCCCACCCGGGACGCCCCACGCCAATTTTCGGAGCAGCATTGTAGGATCCCTAAACCAGTGCGGCACCCAGGCGACATCACCTGGGTGCCGTCCAGAACTCTGCACGTTGTGCTGCCTTGGGACTATTCGCACAAAAGACAGCTTCTAACCATTGTTGCTTTTTGTGTTAATAAATGTTTAAATGTTTTTAGTTTTTGTTCTGTTCATTATCGTTAAAAGTTAATAAAGTTTTATAACCTTACTTTGTTGGAGTGTTATCTATTTTTTGAAAAACGGGTGAATGGGGCCTTGAATCGGGTTATTGTCATGTGTGGGCTTTGGAAGTGTGCTGCTGCAGGATCGGACATTTCAAACTCAAATGCACGTTCTTTTTCTTACCTTTCCGAAGCATGGAGCGCAATAGCAAGCAGAGAAAGGGTGATGCACGTGTTGAACACTACCTGACCTGGCAAGTTGCTGGCAGTGCCCCCCCGCCCGCTCCTGAAAGAGGGCACACACACACCGCCGCCCCGAGTACTTCAGAAATCTTTAAAAGACCATGCGCTTGTTCATGAGGCTTAAATGGTTTATCACCTCTTCTAGAACCCCTACATCGACCCTCTGACGTTTCATGGAAAAATTACCATGTAACACAATACCAAGCCCTATCAGCTGAAACCCCCAAGGAATCGTGGGGCATATTAGCAAGGGGGTTTATCTCCGCTTTTTTGGCTTTAAAAACCATGAAAGCGGAGATAAAATTATTTCCCTATTATCAAGCTGTCGCTAACACCAGTTAGTGACACCTAAAAGGAGATAGCGACCATCTTGGGCCCGGCTTTGCATGTCAGTGATACTTATCACTAATGACATGCAAAGTGGCGTGCCAAGATGTTAGCGACTGGAAACAGTCCCTAACATCGCTACCTTCTATTACCAACTTTTGGAGATATTCGCACTAAGCGCGAATATCTCCAAAAGCTAACACCTGCCCTGAGCAGGTTTTAGCCATGTTATCCAATGGGAGGTGGATAACATGGCTAAGAGCATTAGGTCGATAATACATGAATATCGCTGACTTTTCTGCGATAATAGCAAGGTTTATCTGCGATAAAAATCGCCGATGTGCGGCGATAATTTTTGTCTCTAAACAAGTTATAGACAAAAATTATCGCTAGTTGTTAGTAATATGCCCCCGGGTTTTTGCTTGCAGAAATCGGGAGGCGGGAGACTAGCACTGAAATCAGTACTCACACGCCTGAATCAGGAGGATTGGCATGTCTGAATTCTCTACAGCTGGGGCCATAAACTACATCCGCAGGGGTAGGTGATAGCCTGGGACCAGCCTGGCATCTAAAATGGCTGCCGTGCACGACAAAATTGTGGCATTCGAAAAAAGGCAAGATGGCGCAGCCGCTGGAAGAGATATATCAACATATATCAGCCTCCTCAGCCACCCTCAGGAAACATAGGGGATTAGGATATGTCTCCCGCACCCCCTTATACCTAGTACTTTAATTAACGAAGCACAAAATGGCGAATTCCCGTTTCGCTACCAGTTTGCGGCCCAGTTCGCGGCCCGTGAAGCGCTTCTACCGTGAAAAATCATTTTTTTTTTATTTTCCCCACGGGACCCTTTAATAACCCCAACAACATTCCTAGGGGGTCAAGAGGGGGATACCTTGCCCCCTTTCATTAAATTCCCCCTTAGTTTTTCACCTTTTCTTCTCTCTCGATCCTACCGAGAGACAAGATGGCGGCCGCTCCGGACTGTCACGCAGCAAAAAAAAAAAAAAAGCTCACGCACAGCCGCTGGAAGAGATGTATCAACATATATCAGCCTCCTCACCCACCCTCAGGAAACATAGGGGATTAGGATACGTCTCCCGTACCCACTTATAACTAGTAATTTAATTTACGAAGCACAAAATGGCGAATTCCCGTTTCGCTACCAGTTTGCGGCCCAGTTCGCGGCCCGTGAAGCGCTTCTACCGTGAAAAATCATTTTTTTTTTCTTTTCCCCACGGGTCCCTTTAATAACCCCAACAACATTCCTAGGGGGTCAAGAGGGGGATACCTTGCCCCCTTTCATTAAATTCACCCTTCGTTTTTCACCTCTTCTTCTCTCTCGATCCTACCGAGAGACAAGATGGCGGCCGCTCCGGACTGTTTAGAATGTTGACAGACACCGGAGAGCCAATCAGCTTTCTGCGCGCAAAGTTCCGATAAGCGAAAAGTAAGCGGACCGGATCGCTGCCCAGAGCGCTGTTACAGATATATATCTTGATTTAAACGTTAATTTCTCAAAAACTACTGGAGCACATATATTGAGACCTAGCAAAGGCACATCGGGCTAACAGTCCCTACAATTTTGCCAAGTTTCGTGCAAATCCATTCAGCCGTTCGAGCTAAAAGTGAGTCCAACCGCCCTATGGAAAACTCAATGCAAAAAACGCGTTTTGGGACCCCCCTTTTTTCTCAGCCCCCCCTTGACGAAACCCCACCAAATTTTCAGGAGCTGCTCAGAAACAAAATGTGCCATTTTCCTGAAAATTTCAGCCGATTCCATCCACAAACGCCAAAGTTATTAGACATAGAATTTTCAAAAGTCCCATAGGGAATTTATCCTAACTATATATACCTACTGGCGAACGCCAGTAGGTAATATATATATATATATATATATATATATATATATATATATATATATATATATATATATATATATATATATATATATATATATATATATATATATATATATATATATATATATATATATATATATATATAACCTACTGGCAGTCGCCAGTAGGTAGTTATAGTTAGGACCTATTTTCCATAGGAAATCCGCAACATTCTATTTGGATTAACTTTGGCGCCGGTTGACGAATCTTCGTGAAATTTTCAAAACGGGTGGGGCGCTCCAGTCTGCACCTATCCTGAAAGTTTGAGGGGGATTTGTCAAGCAGGGGCCAAGAAAAAAGGGGTCTCAAAACGTGTTTTCCCCATGCAATTTTCCATAGGACCTTTAGCCACAGTTACGGCCTGAACTGCTGAATGGAATTACGCCAAATTTGGAAGAGATGTAGTCCTCAGTTCAGACGTTTGCCTTTTTCTTAAATGGTGTCAATCTGTTCAGTAGTAGCATGTATGATGGGACCCCCTCAAAAAGATAAGTTGTGGCCAAGGAACAGAGGGGAACGAAAACATCACTGTGAAGGGATTGTTCCTTCAATGGCCATACATTTCAAATATCGGTATACATCCTACTTTTTCAGGCTTGGTGACAAAGAAATTCTAAACAGTCTTTATTCAAAAATTACTTTATTTTCTTTTCATTTTATATTGTTTCTTATTTATAAAAATTATTTCATCAAAAGTACATTTTTTTTGGAGAAAATATTTTTTTTCCTTAATACATGTAAGCAGTTATAACAAAATAGACTATAAATATATACAAGATCAGTAAACACAAATTATTTTTAAGAGAAACACCACCTGATATCATACATACAATTCAAAATACTCGCATTCTCACACCCATACTGCAATCAAACCACTACCACAGGTAAAAAGGAAGAACTGAGTTATAATTGGCAAGGTCTCAGTGCCAATTCGAGGGCCGCAAGATGCAATTATAGGCCCCTGCACCAGGTCGACGCGCGTTTCGGCGGCTCTAGGCCACCTTCCTCAGGACCTTTTTCGTAACGCTTTATTTGTCAGATATCAGGGGATCTACAAAAAATATATAAAAAAAAAAGAGAAAATCTGTCACCAAAACAGCACAATCACATTGTGATTATTTATTTATAATAAAAACACTTGTTCAGATTAAGCACAGGAGCTCATCAACGTGACCATAAGTTGCTGAAAAGGGGTTCTTTACATATAAACATCATAGCGACATAGCATCACATCAAGGATGATCTATTAGTGTCAAGTCTAACATTCCAAAAAACAGACAGAAACCACCACGAATCCTATTCCTGCAAGGAAAACCGTTGCATTTAAACAAATCACAACACAGATACACAGGTGTAAATCTACTTACAATAAAAACAGATATGTCCTATCGCTTGAGATCATGTAAGTTGGTTCGTTTGTAGAGATACGAAGTGTACTCAGCACCTAAATAAGAAGCAAGGAAAACCTTAACTTTGCATGCTGAACAAGGCTTGACTAAGGCTAGTTCGTTCTCCGAAATGGGAAACTTACCGGTAAAAAAATGCAATATGAGGTCCGTTGTAGTTGATGGCTCAGGACTCCATGCTAATATATAAAGGTTCTTCCTACAGTCCGAATAACTGAAACAGAAGCACGACGATGTTATAGACAGAACGGTACTTCTGAGGGTAACAAGCTAATCTATGTGGCCAAAAGCCAGTTGATAAAACACGCACCTCTTTTGTGAGTTAGAAGCTGTCAGTCCTCTTATGCATGGATTTAAGCGATACAACGTTTTTGAGCGGTGAGGGGACTAGGTCTAGTTCTCAGTAGTCTGAAACATAAGAGGAGACGCTTAAGGCAGAAGATAAGTATCCCTAGGCCAGACTAAGCCATATAGCAGTTTAGAAGTTATGCCAAATTGATAGTTACGGCATGTCTCTAATAAACATTATCTTACTTCTATCAGCGCTGTGATTTATTTCAGCTGCGGGTAAATTGCGGAGAATTCAATGTCATAAATTCCATAAAACCATCTGAAATATGAGAATAGTATCAGTATCCCAAGTTGAAAGAGCATGAATAATACAACATGCACTGAATCATGTGATTTCAAGATAGATAAATATAAGAGTAGTAACAGTTTCCCAAATTGAGCAAGCATGAATAATAAAACAAGCACGGAATCATGCGATTACAAGATAGATAAGTAGCCCATATCGAGGCTCAGGAATGTTAAAACAGGCTCAAAGGGCCTGTGATCAGATGTTACACAAACTTAAAACGACCCGCAATTCCGTATTACAACCGCATTTAAGACCGACAAGGTCTCACATGGCCCATGATTCTGGCTTACCAGGCGTGTCGCAAAGCCGCGTAAACTCCCCTCACTGCTGCAGATAATCGCAGTAAACGGCATACGTAATTCGATATCCGGCTTTAAACTCCTCTACAGGGGCCCGAGATCTCGCGATAGCTTCCAATCTGTTCAGTAGTTCCTGAGAAAATTATAGTTAAAAGCATATATATATATATCTATGGGCGTGGTGGATCCGTGGACTCTGAGCGCACCGTGAGCAAAGCATAAGCGCAGCCTTCCGATCACGCGCTGAATGCTAATTGGCTGTCAAGTGGTTGTCAACATTCGAAACTAGGAACTGTTGGCAGCCATTTTGTGCAGTGGTAGAAGCGAGGCTGAAGAAGTCAGCAAGGGACGTAGGGTGCGCGGACTCTTCCGTAAAATTAATAAATAAATAAAATGGAGCTTTTTTCACAATTAGCCCCCGGGGGGCCAAATCCCGGCGGCAAAATAATTACATTTTATAATGGGACCCAGAGGGCCTCCCCAGCCCCGGGGATCGTCACCCCTCGGGGCTACAAAACAAAATGGTTGGGGGGGCTCCAAGGTCCCCAAAGCCCCGGGGGCCAACACCCCGGGGCTTTATGTATTGTGGGAGGGGTGCTGTGTGGCCCCCCTCCTGGAGCACTCGAGGGCCCGCCACCCCCCAGGGCTAAAAAAAAAATGGTTGGGGGGCTCCAAGGTCCCCAAAGCCCCGGGGACCACCACTCCCCGGGGCTTTATGTCTTGTGGGAGGGCCGGCTCCTGCAGGAAAAGCCGCCGCGGAAAAGCATACATTTTACATCATCATAATATTTAAATGTGTTAAAGCTTTTCCGCCGCGGTCGGAAGGCGACCGCGGCGGAACAGCTGCGGACAGATTTCAAGACCCACCGCCATCCTAATATGCCGGTGGGTCTTTTGGGGCTCAGCAGCGGTTTTCCCGCATCCTCCGGGCCGGCGGTGGCTTCCGCCGAGCAAGGAGGATGCGGGAAGACCGCGATCCTAATGAGCCCCTATGCTATGGGAGGGCGGGAGCTGCGAGACTCTCATAGCAAACAGCAGTGTCCCGGGGTAGGCACCATTTATTTTATAGCCCCGGGGGGTGGCTCTCACTCTTGCATAGCAGACAGCAATGTTGACAAAATCATCCGGGAAGATAACAAAGGATTTTGAAGTCCATTTTTGCAGTTTTTGTTGTAGTTTGCTGCTGTTAAAGCGACGACTATTTTAACACCGTGTTTGTAAATATGCCCCTAAGTTTTGTAATGTAATGTCGACAATCTCGTCTTCCATTTAAATAGGCACAAAGTATTTATTGAAGTGCATTGTGAATCGTGAAGCAACACTGTCTAATTGTTATCAATAAAGAATTGAAAGAGTTGTGTACTTCTTTTGCTCATATTGTGCATAGGAGCAGATTTACAAGTTCATTGCGTTACTGTTGCATCATTTTTAAGATGGGAAAAGTGACACAAAAGTGGTGCAAGGTGCTTGTAAATCTGCTACACAGTGTTCTGTCTTACTTTGCTTTCCTTTCTGTTATGTAAAGGATCCTGGGTAAATATAACGGTTTCTGTACAGCCAGTACTTTTCAATCCTACAGCCAAACTGCTTACTGCCTGTTACCATAGTAACAGTTCATGGAACACTTAGGTGAGCACAAAGGTTAGAAGTTTACCACACAATGTTGGTAATCGAAACAGTTACTGTGCTGGAGTTTTAAAATGTTTCCATAGGAACCGTTAGTCGTCGAAGAAGTCAGTGAAAAATATAATAAAAATAATAGTGGGGCTTTGCTGGGGCCCCCACAGTCCCGGAGCTTCACTCATGTTGGGAGGGGGGTGCAGTAGGCTGTGGAAATTATATCGAGAAAACAACAATGCAGCCTATTGCGGCTTTTCTTTAATATAATGTGGAATAATGTTTATTTATTAGGCAGTGTTCACTTTTGTTACGGATAGAGTCACTTTGTTACAGTAAATTTATTAATATGTTGGAGGGCGTGTTCTGTATGTGTGTGTGTGGAACAAATTTAACATTTAATTGGCTAAGGTGTTCCAACAACAAGCTTAATGTTCATTAGGTGCGAACTATTGAAAGTAGAAGTGTTTTCTGCAATTCACTTCTGCTCCAGAGAGGAGCAAGGGCATCTAATTGGCTTACATGTTGTAAGGAGTAATTTCCTGAGCGTTATGTTGGTTGGTTGCGAACTATTGAAAGTAGAAGTGTTGCCAAGCCATTTACTTCCGCTCTGCGGAGTAGGAGGGTCATCTGATTGGCTGACGTGCTCCAAGGAGGACTTTCCGAAGCTTAATGTTGATTGGCTGTAAACTGTTGAAAGTAAAAGTGTTGTTAGCGATTCCTTCCCTCTTCGCGGAATATTAGGGACATTTCATTGGGTAACGTGTTTCGAACGGGACCTTACGAAGCTTAATGTTCAATGGCTGTGAAGCATTAAAAGTAGAAGTTTTGGCAGTCATTCCTTCCTCCTCTGTGGAACAACATGGATATTTAATTGGCTAAAGTGTTTAGAGCACAAGTTTGCTCTTCAAGTTCACTGTTGTCAGTGATTTTGAGACGCACTTCGAAAGGAGTATGGGAAAAGAAAGTAGTAGAGGGGAGGTTAGGAACACTGTTAACTCTGTACAGTGGTCACAAGGTGGTGGACAGGGATTATGAAGGTAAAAATTGTTTTTATATGTTTTAAGGTCCATTTATATCATTGCCGTGTGGTGTACAAATCACAGCGGAAAAAGGACAATGTCTTGCCATTTTTTTTTAATCAAGTTTGCGGGTGGGATACTTCCCAGGAGCACTATTTACTTATAATGTGGTCTTTACTTTTCTGATGGGGAGGTGTGGATGCGCAGCAAAAATTTCAGTAAAGGTTTTAAACATTTTTTATTTAGCAAATATAAATAAACTTTCTTCAGAAACTGATGCGCTATATATATAAGGGGTGACAAATAAAAATGGAATTTTATAAAATATCAGTTAAGCGTGGACATCGCCTCCTTTTTTCTGCTATAGTTTGTAAAAGTGACGCCCCATATTCTTGATAATGTAAGAGGAAATCAGTTACTTTTAGATAAAGTAGAATATAAGTGCTACAACAAACACTCCCGCACTACATTATCTGAGGTCAGGAGAGCAAGTGAAAAACAGTTAAATACAAGTGACTTCATATTACATAGAAATGTATGCATTATTATTTTTCAAATTTGTATTTTGTAGAATTCAGGAACGTTCTGTCGTAGTGTTTAGAGGTTGCACACTGTTTCGCTAACAAATCACATACTCACTTAAGAATATATAGGATAGTACTACTATAATATACAGAACTGGTCCTATATATTCTTTAGGGAGAAGGAGAATAGGAACTGCAAATGAGAAGAATAGAAATTAGAAAATAACATTCAGAAATGTAGGGTTTATCAAATATTTAAATTAACAAAGTGTGTATGAAAGCTATATTTTTTATTCTGCAATTTTGTAAAATCTGCTCCCTGAAAAAAATATCTGATCAAGTACGTTCTAATGTTTTGTAAGCTGTATTACAGATGGCGCCGAAAAATCTCCTATTCCTCTTCTGTAACAATAGGACAATCTATTACAATATAACGATTGATACCATTGTTACAGTAAAAAGAAAAGGAAAATAAATGTATCTATTTAACAGGAGATCCATAACGAAATACTTTCGAGTGGTAATTATTTTCCGAGCTTCTTTTCTCCGGGAGGTCGAAAAGTTTGATCTTCGTGGCGACTGGTCATAAACTCCTCTAAGATCATTATGACTGGGAAAATTATAATATATATATTAACAGTATATGATCAAAAGGGGGGAACAGAATAAAAACCAGTAGCTGGTGATGTTGCTTATATATCTTTCCTCTTTGTGCCGACCGGTCATGAACTCCACTGAGATCAGCATAACTGTTAATATTATAATATATATATTAACAGTATATGATCCCTAGGGGAAAACACTTTACCAACTGGAAGGTGGTGACGTGCATTATAAATGTGTAGGGTTTGCGCCGACGGGTCACCAACACCTCTGAAGCGAAGTACAGTGTCAATAATATAATATAGAAAGTCACAATATATAAGCTGAAAGGAGCCATAAAAGGAGCAATGTTTGTTGTAATTTATCTGTTTCTGAAAACAAGCTGCTGACGTTACAGAGAAAAAAGGAAAAAAATGCAATAACACTTTTTCTAGATATAAATGTTTAAATATTGTTACATAGCCACAAATGATAACTATCTACTATGCCATAATGAAACAACTTACAACTCTGGAATATGTTTGTTGACACAAAACAAGAATCCGATGCATCACAGAAATAACTCACGAAAACGAAACTAATCGCACAATAGGTGTGGTTTATATATTTTTGGTTGTTTAGTAGTCTAAATAGAAGACATAAAAAAATTATTCTTTACAATAGAAGTAAAAAAACAACGTATTAATTTTTTTATCACTATGCTTTTTAATTAAAATAAAGTCAGAAGTTGTAAAGCATAAAGCTACCCCCTGAAAGGTGTGCTGACGCTTTGAGCGTTGGGTAGATTTAGCAAGGTGTTACCTACAGTGAGATAGTGGTGGGCTAAGATGCTGATGGACTTTGGAGTCAGGTATTATAGGTGCTGCGTCATACTTTTACCACACTTATATGATAATTACTGCTAATTAAGTTGAACACATTCTTAAACTATAAGTAGGGCTCCTTGATTTCTATTTTTACAGATTTTTACAGATAAATACAGACAGAAAAGTATTTATTTACCTCTCTGTATTTATTTTAAAGTGTGGATAAATATGGAAATTGGGTTATTTTTTGAGTGATTGTAAATGCTGTCAATGATGAGTAGTAGGCCAATAGGTCTGTCGTACTAAAAGTAGAAGGGTAAAAAGAATAAAAGATTTTTAGTAAAGAGCCTTAAAGAGCAATATATATCCTCGTATAAGAAAATGTGTACATTTTAATATAAAGGTTGTGTATAATATATCATCTAAAATTGTTTACATGAGTGAAAACTGTTAATCTTTCAGCCATGAGTGCATATTTATCAGTAAAATAAATGTGGAAATATACAAATTTCAGATAATTTTTTTTACAAAACCCGAAATATATATGGGTAAATACACATACAATTATTTAAAAAACAATCTGGATAAATACAGATGGAAATGTCCAAAAAATAAATACCATAAAACCAGGAGATATAATTATAAGTTATAAAACACTACTGTTAAGTTTGTTTTTACTATAAAAAGTATACATGTGTTTTTAAAATTTACTTAACAAACACCATAGGTTATAGGGATATTGTAGTAAGATATTGACATTTAAAAAAAACTTTGAAATTCACTGAAAAAAACATAGGTTTCAGGCAGGTTATAGTTAGGAATTTTCATTTAAAAAACCTTAAAAATTCAGTGAAAAAGCCATAGGTTTCAGGCAGGTTATAGTTAGGAATTATCATTTAAAAAACCTTAGAAATTCACTGAAAAAAACATAGGTTTCAGGGGTGTTATAGTTAGCTGGACATTTCACTCATACAAAACCATTGAAATTCCTCTGTTATAGTTAGTTGTACTAAGTATAACTCGCGCGCCCGCAATCGACTGCTGATGATGTCACATATTACATAATTCATGACATGGTCAGTGACATCACTGATGACATCTCAAATGACATCTCAAATGACATCACTGATGACATCATGCACGTGACAATCAGCTACACCTCATCATACACAAGTATAACCTTTGATCACTCACTGTAAAATACAGAGTACCATATTTGAATTCATTGACACAATACAACTTTCTAAAAACCCACTCAGTGATTCCTAGATCTACACACACATCTAAACACTTTCCTATAGATTCACTCATACATGATAACAAAGATCAATAAAACACTATTAAATATACTTATACACCTACATCGACATTACACACCAGCACAAACCCTATTCACTTATGGAGTCATCCTACAAATGTATGCAAACAATTGATCTTACTTACATTTACTGAGCTACACACTTATACAAACACTACTTTATTTATTCATATGGATAATAGCTCATACTTAGGGGTCGATTAGGATCGCGGACGGAAACGTGTTCCGTCCGCCGAGGAAGGTGGCAAGATACTCCGGACCTGTCCGCGGAAAATCCGCTACAGCGATTAGGATAAAATATGATAGAAATGCCGATCGCAGCATACGGAGCACACCAATCCCCGTCCACGGCGGTCGGAGTACACCTGAGGCCGCGGCAGGCGGACGGAACAGAAAGAACACCGACCGCCGCGTACGCACATGACCGCGAAAACATCCACTACCCCCGCGATACTTGCGCAGTGTCTGTGTCCGCAATTAGAATAACTCCGCAAGTACCCCGGTAGCCACCGCAATCCACGTCCGCTGCGGTACCAATGCTATGAGAATCCGTGCTCCACAGCGGAAGGCCAACACAAACAACATCCCTACAGTCAAACCAATGCCATACATTGCGACGGAAGTTATCACCAAACACAGGAAAATGAACGACCACCCACCTAAAACATCTAAACCAATCACAAGACACATTGATCCACCGCCAAGTACCACATAATGCACACCTGGCAACACACCCACCTAGCACCTGACTGCCAATAACCATTCAGACATGGCCAAGACACAGACTATAAAATAACTCCGACCCACTCAAGAAATCCTCTGCATCACAGCATAGCTGCTAGCAGGAGACAAGACTTAACTGACAGCAAACACAGATATCATACACATAACCCACACCCAAACACACCCACTACACAAAGACCCACCACACCATTCCTACACACCACACACCTGCACCTCCCTATTCACTCAAACCCACAACCCGAGCACCACACACCATGGCACCAAAAAAAACAACCCAAATTCACTGACACCGAGTTAAAGGTTATGGTAGATGAGATAATCAGTGTAGAACCCAACTTATTCGGGGCCCTAGTGCAGCAGACCAGCATAGCCAGGAAAAACAGCATGTGGGACCGGATAGTCACCAGGGTGAATGCCTCCGGGACCGTCCCGAGGACGAAGCAGGATATACAGAGGCGGTGGCATGATCTCAAGACCCGAGTGAAATCCATTCGAGCCAAGAACTATCTCCGGGCCAATCACACAGGCGGTGGAACCCCCCCCCCCGCAGCCCTTACCCTACACCGAGTGGGAGGACAAGGTGATGACCATCATACACCCTGAGACCCTTGATGGACTTGCTGAGGGAGAAGAGGCTGGTAAGTACTAAGCATGGGCGAATTTTGCGGATCTCGCGTTCGCGAATTTTGCGGATTTGCGAACTCGCAATCCGCAAAATCCGCGAATTCCCGCGAATTTGCGGATTTTTTTTTTTTTTGTGTTCGCCCGTGTTTCTGCCAGTTCGCGAGGGTTTTTACAATTTCGCAATTTGCGAACTTACCTGTCGGGTCGCAAGTTTTGCGAACTTGTTGTTTCTACGTGTCCAGCCTGTTTGGGACACTCTTCTTCATCACTGCCACTCTCTGTCACCACTGCCACTCTCTGACTACTCATGCCACCCTCTGGCCCACCCATGCCACCCTCTGTTTCATCACCACACCCTCTGGTTGTCCAGTGTACATTATTTTCGGCAAAGCAAAGCACACCTTCCCTGCCTCAAGTGACCTGAATTAATTTGGGGCTGATTAATGTGTCACAGAATATTTTTTTAGCTGGCACCTGCTTCCTTAGTGCGCCCTGATTAGTGATCTTTTGCACTTGCTAAGTGCTTTCATTGTTGCAAAATTAGTTACAACACCTGCCCTGCCCCAACTGACAATAATGAATTAGGGGCTGATTAATGGATTTTAACTTCCAGCCTGGCTCCTGCTTGTCTCCCTTAGCTGTAATTCAGGACCTTTGTGGCATATGTGTAACTATTCTGAGGTTCAGAGCAGGGTCACATAATAGTTGCAACTGGCAACTGAACTCTGGAGGGGCCCCTCAGGAAGCACTACAGGAAATGGCTACTAATGATGAGCCTGAACTTTTGAACCTGGCAAGTAGTTTCAGTTTTGCTAAGATCGTATTTCTGCAATTTAGCACTTATTCGCGGGGCGCGAAGTTGTACTGGGAAGCCGCGAACTCACGCGAACAGTGCGAGCAGTGCGAGCAAAATCCGCTGCTCGCGGATTTGCGGATTTTGCGGGAGATTCGCGAATCTCGCGGATTGCGGATTTCCCGAAAATCCGCAAAATCCGCGAGCGAAACGGATTTTCCGCCCATACCTAATGCAGGTATAAATACGTGGTGCCACAGAAACTTTTATCTTCAGAATTTCTCTGATATTCTTATACCATGTGTGCACGAATAAGGGTTTGTGTGTGAAAACAGTTTTGAAATAGGCTTCTTGGTCCAAGACTTCCCATTTGCATGAAATTATTTTTTTCTAATTTGGCAGCCTGGTGAGAGAACTTCTACACGATAACGTCTCTCTTTTGCTTCTGGATCGTTATGTCGATGATACAAAATATTTGCGGCCGGGCTTTCTGAGTTGTGCAGTCCTTGGCAGAATCCAGTTTTTCCAGAGGATATCCTCGTTTGATATAGCTCTTTGCATTTTGGTCACTGAAAAATACGCAACTGAAAACATTGATTGATTCCATGGACCTGTTAATAATGAATATCTGTTCATGGGACATAGAAAAGTGTATCTGAGCTTTTATTTTATAGCTATAAAGAACAACCAGGAGGAGTGCACTAATATAACAATATCTGATGTTGAGCTCTTTGGGACAAAAATTCACAGAGAGTATGGAAACCCCTCCCATACACGGGCTCAGGCATGTGACCCCTCTTCTTCGCTATGAAGGCCAGCACTGAATCAAAACCACACATGCACATACACACAATCAAACCCAAGTAACATTCCACCTACAGCAAGCCAGGACTTTTGACTTTGTCAATGGCTGGTAGTTGCATAAGATTTAAAAAAAGCAGCAACTATGGCTCAGTTGCATATAATATTGAAAATGCTTCAGTTTTGAAATGATGAGACTGGAAGTACTATAACGAGCCTCTTTGAAGTTACAACAGAGGCAGTGAAGGGTGGTACTGCTGTTGAGTTAAGATTTTTTTTTTTTAAACCAAGGCTTAGGGCAAAAATGGAGAGCCCGATAGAGACCCGTTACAGCATGTGATTTTTAGAACTGCCGGTGCTGAGCACTTGCAGAACCCGACCCACTTAAAGCCCTGCAGACAACCTCTGGGCAAAGCTAGTTAACTGTTAACATTCTTTTACTGATCCTTGTAACTGACAAACGTCATAGGAACTCACTGGCCGCCACCAGAATCATGTTTGCAATCTTCACCCCTCTCTTTTCTGTCTCTTATAAGAGCTGCTCGACTTTAAGCCACGAACGTTAGGGCCATGGGCATTGACAAATCCAATCAGATTGTACAATATTATCAAAACATGATATAACGAATCAATGATTCGTTATATCATGTTTTGATAATATTGTACAATCTGATTTGAAGAATCATGTACTGTTTTGTTGTCGCAAAGATTTAATTGTGAATATATTCAAAACATGTATTTACTAATCTGATTCACAGAGTCTTTGTTGAATTCATGTTTAAGTGAATAATTATTGTGTTGAAACCTTAGGGGCTAGTTGCTGTGTGCATCAATAGATCATGGAGTTTTCTTCGTACCCATTTGAGTGACAATCTTTAGGAATCTGCCTGCACCCTCTCACCCCCTGCCTGCACTGTGCAGGCAGGGGCTGAGATGGTGCAGGCAGAGGGTGAGATGGTGCAGGCAGAGGGTGAGATGGTGCAGACAGGGGGTGAGATGGTGCAGGCAGGGGGTGAGATGGTGCAGGCATGGGGTGAGATGGTGCAGGCAGAGGGTGAGATGGTGCAGGCAGAGGGTGAGATGGTGCAGACAGGGGGTGAGATGTTGCAGGCAGGGGGTGAGATGGTGCAGGCAGAGGGTGAGATGGTGCAGGCAGGGGGTGAGATGGTGCATGCATGGGGTGAGATGGTGCAGGCGGAGGGGAAATGGTGCGGACAGAGGGAGAGATGGTGCAGGCGGAGGGGAAATGGTGCAGGCGGAGGGCAAATGGTGCAGGCAGAGGGAGAGATGGTGCAGGTGGAGGGAGAGATGGTGCAGGCGGAGGGGAAATGGTGCAGGCGGAGGGGAAATAGTGCAGGCGGAGGGAGAGATGGTGCAGGCGGAGGGGGAAATGGTGCAGGCGGAGGGGGAAATGGTGCAGGCGGAGGGGAAATGGTGCAGGCAGAGGGGAAATGGTGCAGGCGGAGGGGAAATGGTGCAGGCGGAGGAGAAATGGTGCAGGCGAAGGGGAAATAGTGCAGGCAGAGGGATAGATGGTGCAGGCAGAGGGATAGATGGTGCAGGCAGAGGGATAGATGGTGCAGGCAGATTGAGAGATGGTGCAGGCGGTGCAGGCAGAGGGAGAGATAGTGCAGGCGGATGGGGAGATGGCGGAGGGGAGATGGTGCAGGCAGAAGGGAGATGGTGCATGCAGAGGGAGAGATGGTGCATGCAGAGGGAGAGATGGTGCAGGCAGAGGGAGAGATGGTGCAGGCAGAGGGAAAGATGGTGCAGGCAAAGGGAAAGATGGTGCAGGCAGAGGGGGAGTTGGCGGAGGGGAGATGGTGCAGGCATAGGGATAGATGATGCAGGCAGAGGGAGAGATGGTGTAGGCGGAGGGGAGATGGTGCAGGCAGAGGGATAGATGGTGCAAGCAGAGTGAGAGATGGTGCAGGCGGTGCAGGCAGAGAGAGAGATGGTGCAGGCGGATGGGGAGATGGCGGAGGGGAGATGGTGCAGGCAGAGAGAGATGGTGCAGGCGGATTGGGAGATGGCGGAGGGGAGATGGTGCAGGCAGAAGGGAGATGGTGCATGCAGAGGGAGAGATGGTGCAGGCAGAGGGAGAGATGGTGCAGTCAGAGGGAGAGATGGTGCAGGCAGAGGGGGAGTTGGCGGAGGGGAGATGGTGCAGGCATAGGGGTAGATGATGCAGGCAGAGGGAGAGATGGTGCAGGCAGAGGGAGAGATGGTGCAGGCGGAGGGAGAGATGGTGCAGGTGGAGGGGGAGATGGCAGAAGGGAGATGGTGCAAGCAGAGGGAGAGATGGTGCAAGCAGAGGGAGAGATGGCGCAAGCAGAGGGAGAGATGGTGCAGGCAGAGGAAAAGATGGCGGAGGGGAGATGGTGCGGACAGAGGGAGAGATGGTGCAGGCAGAGGGGATGTGGTGCGGACAGAGGGAGAGATGGTGCAGGCAGAGGGGATATGGTGCAGGCAGAGAGTGAGATGGTCCATGCGGTAAGTTGTGAGGGGGTGACACCATGAGTTACCCGCACCGGGTGACACCAACCCTAGTGACGCCACTGCTGCCACCTACAGTCATTGGTTAGCTGGAAATGTCATTCACAGTTTAAAACAGCCCAAAGGTTGCTGGATTATCTGTCGCCATGATTGATGGCATGTCATCAGGGGTGGGCAAGCTCCAGGAGGCGTAGTACCTCTCCATCTGTACCACCACTGCCCAAACACACCAGAGGGGGTCCTTTCAACAGTGCCGGCTCCGTTGCCACCTTACATGGAGGTGGCATGGCTCACTCATCACACCACTCCGGGAGCTACTTTTGAGGTGTGCTGGAGCCGAACAGTGCACAGTCCTTGCAGTATCTGGGATGTTCTTTCCAGGCGGTGCTTCTCCAGCCTGCTGAGCAGGGTAAGCAGGGCATTTCACTGACACGGAAACTGCAAACATATGTCAGATTCAGAGTTTTGACAGTCTTTGGCCAGACGCACATGGACCAGTACCTGTTCCCTAGCCGAAAGTGAAGAACCTAGGAATATGGTTTGACAAAATCTATCATTTGACAGCAAGACAGCCAGCCTTGCGGTAAAATGTGTTGGTATCTTAAAAAAATTGACCAAGATCAGGGGCCTTCTCCATGTGAAGCCGCCAGGTAAACAGTAGTCCAGGCCCTGGCCATGTCCAGACTGGACTAATGTAATGTGTTATATATCGGAGCCAAGCAAGGGAGGTTGAGAAAGCTTAAGAGGGTGCAGAATTCAGCAGCAAGTTTGCTGCTGAACATCACGAGACGATCCTCCATGGGACCAGCGCTTTCTAAACTACACTAGATCCCATTAAGCAAGAGAGTGTCCTTTAAAGCGACGTGCTTCTGCCATCAACTCTTACATTATAAAGTACCTTATTACCGATATTCTCTGGTGAAGCCTTATCGAGCCAGAAGAAGTCTTACGTCTGCAGGAGCAGCGTTCACCATAATCCCCATCATGAAAAAAGCACCCATGGAAGGATGTTCCTTTAGTTTTCTGGCTTCCAAAATGTGGAACCCCATGTCTCTGGATCTGAGACAGAAATGCTCAGGATTAGTCTGTCGTAAGAAACGTAAGTCTTGGCTTTTTAAACAAATTTAGGGCGGGTAGACTGTGCATTTTGGCTCTATACTGGAGAATTAATTTCTAGCGCAGGAACACTCTGTATGGAGTAACCAGGCGCTTTATAAATTTTGTATTAATATTAATTTAATTTACAAAAGAAGGTTAGTGCTTGTCATCGCATGAAAAAGATAAACCTTTGAAAGGTACAGTGGCTTATTTTAAATATAAATGAAACACGTGGAATATGTTACAATGTAAGGAAAAATCAGCCTAATTATTGAAAATCGCATTTAAAGATTGCAGCAATAGAAACAAGAATTGTGGGAATGTAGATTTGACATAAAGGTTTGTGGGTATTTAAATATCCTGCTCAGCTACCTTCTCTTCAGAGAAAGACTGGATCTTCATCCACTCTGGATCAGATGCTTCTGAGCAGGTAAAAAAGGACTCAGCGCAATACTTTTATTAGTAACACAGATCAATGTTGACTGAGTGTGGAGTTGGAGTCCTTTAGAGCAGTCTCAAGGGTTAGTGCTCAGCTCAGAGAGGAAACTAAGGCTGCAAGGGCTGAACAACACACAGCATTGTCTGGGGAATAATGTGTGAAGGCTGCAGCCTCAGTGGTAGCCCCAGCGGTGCCTTTGGTGATGGCATGTCTAATAACTTGCACAATTGTGGTCAAGTGTTGTTTGCTTTGTTTAAGATGTGAATATTTTTGGGAGGTGCTTTACTTGATAATACCAGTTTGGTTACAGTGAACAATCTGATATGCCCCCTCAAGCTGCCTACTTAAGATGATCCTGTTTTCGTTTAACAATAAAGTACTGAAATAAGCCCAACCCCAGCAATGTAATAGCCCCAGGGCTAAATTAATACATTCTGAAAGTGACAACCCAACTAACTTGGCAGGATCTTTAAGGTCCGGTGATGGAGTTTCAATGCACTGCTGACAGGCATTAACCGGGTTGTAAGTGTCTGACTGCTAAGGCAGCCAAGAGCAAGAAAGAATCAAGGAGAGCAAGGTTGGATGTAACGGGTAGGAGTGCTTTCAGCTCATGGGCCCTTTCCTTTGTGAGTACTTGGAACGAAGCAGAAATACACAGGGGTTTGGGATCCAAGATTGTAAAAGGGTAAACAATACTCAAGTTAAGAAGGCACCTCTCAAGCAAACGTTTCTCAGATTTGTACTTGTAAACCTGCAAAAGCAACCCTCTACATTCCCACTTTTATAACATATGCCACATCACTTTGGTCATCTAAAATAGGGGACATAGCTATCATTAGAGCAGCAGGAACAGTGGCACCAGGACCCAGGGACATAAGGGTTACTGCACTCCGATTAGGGCTCTCTTTTACTATCCAAATTAGCATTTTCTAGATAACTCCAGAACACAGAGTTCAGTTTTCTAGAAACCTAGGCAGTAAGCAGTGGGGTAAGAATAGCCCCTGCAACCTCCACAGGGGGGGGGGGGCGAGCTCCAGGGGGCCCCTCTGCCACTGCGCATGTGTGGTGGATGCCTGGCCTGCAAGCTCCTTACTTGGTCCCGAGAGTGAGGCGGCCCCACTCCATGTACTTTGCAGGGGGGCCCCCTCATGTTTAGTTTCGGAGGAGGGGGCTAGCGGGGAGCCATCATTGATAGAGGGATCTGGAGGGATCGGGCTGCACAGAACCCAGGAACGCCAGCTCTCCTGCCGCAGAAGAATACTGTTCTACGAGTATTGAAACTCTTGTCTTTGGAAATTTGATAATATGAGAACAGTTGCATTACACGCTGCATTTATATAAATTGCCTTGAGAAAGCCCCGGCGCAACTCGCCAATGGGGGCGAAACACGTGTTGGCTGTCCATGTTTCATAAACAAATAATAAAGATGTCACATTGCAACTTGAAGTAGTCTTGTCCTCTATATGGAAATCTGAAAGAACTGATGTTCATCCCAAAAAGTACAATTCTAATCTTTCACGGAGCACACACTCTCCTTTTCTCCCACCCATCCAAGTCCTGCCCTGTGGCCATCATTCCTTTGTTCTACATAGTTGGAACAGGGTTACTAAGAGCCACGCGGAGGAGACACACAAGAATAGATGGAGTAAAGCAGGGATATGAATGGATAACAAGACTGGAGAGAAAGGACAGATAGTAGATATAATCAATATGCGAGAGGAAAGAAATAGAGAAAAACAATTACATAATTTTATTTGGGAGAGAAAAGTCTTTGGTATTATTCAAAAGGATGGAGGAGACCCAGCAAAAAAACAACCCTTCGGATGCTCGCTTTAAATGGATTTCCAATTCTACTTTTGAACAACTTTGTATTATCTTTCTCTAGTATGTTGGAAATTTTCCATTCAGTAAAGACCTTCATGTATGGGAAGAATCAACCCAATATTATGTTAATCAGAAGTTGCAATATTACCATCCTCAAACCTCATTGCCTATAAATCAGAATTCTGTTTCTATAAGTGAGAAATAAGATGTTGAAATAATGTTGCCACAAGTTAATTATCATAAGTGCAGACAATGTACCACCAGATGTTTGCTAATATTAGCTTGCCACAGACGTCTGGTGCTGTGATGTGCTATTAGGGTCCAACAATACAAGGACCACACATTTGCAACTTTAATGTAGCCAGCTAAATAATGGTCAGAGTACAGTCTATACTGTTTGCTCGTTCCCGGTTTTATAATACGTCAGTGCTTCAAGAGTATATTATGGTTGACCACGAAAAAAAGAATACTGTACAAATCACAATTCTACTGTTTTTGTGACTATCCATTCATCCAAAACACAAGACAAAATATCAACTGGAATAACTTCTACAAAATGTAGGCGATCCACACTACTCACAAAGTTACTGTGGAATGCAAATAAGGTATATTTTCCACTCAACTTCTCAGCTGATAATAACTAGAAGGAGCTTTTGCAAATTCTAGATGAGATCTCTAACCTCCGATTGACAAATATCGGCATAAAATCTTTTTTCCTATTTACTTTCCAGCGCTATTATGGAAATAATGTGAAAGTAACTCAAAGCAGCGCTAAGCACGGCTTTACACTGCTTAGCACCAAGGTGGCATTCTTTGGGTGGTGCATGGGCGTTCCCTTGCAACCACCCTTAGTTTCTGACGCTAAACCTAATTTACTAAACAAAGTAGACAGGGTTTAATGTCAGAAAAATGTGACCTTTTATAGTAGGCAGAAGGAAGGTACAATGCTTTCATTTCTCCTTCCTTTTCCGAATTAGTATGTGTGCAGCACTGTACAGCACACAGACAAAGCCAGAAACGGGTTTAAATCAGTCTTTGCATGGTACTTTATATTGGAAGGGGACGCTTCCAGTACAAAACCTATGCTAGACTCAGAACTGCTGCTGAGAGCTCTAGCGCCCCGCTGGAGGTCGGCGCCCTGGGCATATGCCCACAAGATAATGGAATGGCAGAAGTATAGATACAATGCTAGGAGAAATGGGAAGGGATAAGAAGGCAGTGCTTTTAAAGAAACCGAGGGTGCAACAGAGTCCTGAAGTAAACAACGGGCACAATGTGCTAAAAAGGCAGTGGAACGACGTTCAGTGGAAATTGCATACAAGAAAGCTACACTGAAGAAGTCAAGAGTAAAGACACTAAGCTCTGAGGAGGGCAATAAGCAATGTCTCAAAGACAAATGGAGAGCTTGATGCAATGAAAGGAGGCGGCGAAAGCATAATGCACTGAACAGATTGGGCACACAAATCACAGAAAGGGAGACAGCATTAACTGTGAGTCACAGGAGCGAAAGGCATAATGCACATGGCGCACAAAGTAGCCTTAAAGGAGGTAAGTTGTACTTGTCATATATAAAAGTAAATGTCCCAGGTAATCAAACAGTAACGCACCTGTCAGTGGAGCCCGCGTCTGAATTATGCAGAAGTAAACCGAAGACTACGAGCGGTTACAAGGGAGAGTTGAGTTTGTTGCCTCGAGTCCTGGAGGCAGGGAAGGATCTGATTGGCGGAAAACCTAACATCAGCATGACTCAGGAGTTTTTCACAGGTACCACTTGAAAAAGAAGTGTCAGCAGTTGTAGAAATAATACCAAAACACCCACGCACCTGTTACAACATAGAAAGGCCGAACATACAAGAGTCTGAATAACAGCAGGAGACGTGCAATGTTGGAATAAATATCAATATACAGATGCTCTGGCATTGGAGTTGACTTGACCCGTTTCTTTTGGTGGCGGGGGTGGTGGTGATTACTTTGAACGAAACTTTAAGTATGCTTCTATGTTCGGAAAGTCAACACTTTTCCATCGAAAAATACCGGCCGTTTGTGCCCAAGTTCCAGGATTCTGGAAAGATCTGGACGTACTGTTTAGGTCTCGCCTGACCCATCGCATGCGCTATTCTGGCGAGACATTTAGTGAGGGCTAAAAAATGCTACCATGGCCAGCCTGGAGCTACAGTGCATGTGCACGGGCGCACGCTTAGGAGCCGAGGCGCCAAATGGCAAACCTCGTCATACTCATTAAGCGCCAAAGATCACTTTAGCAGCACCCCTTTGATGTTCTTGTTCAAAGAACATCAAACATCAAAGAACATTTTGTTGTGTTAATGCTTTGCTGCGCCCGTTTGACTTACAATGTGCTTTCTCTTTCCACAAATTCGATGTTTGTGTTCCTTTATTTTGAGATGCTTTTAGTATTACTGTCACACAACCACAACCACACACCCAACCACACACACACACACACACACAACCACACACAACCATACACACACACAGCCACACACACACGCCCACACAACCACACGCACATAACCACACACACAACCACACCCACACACATAACCACACACACACAAACACAACCACACACAACCACAATCACACACACAACCACACATAGCCACTCACACACAACCACACCCACACAAAAATACACAACCACACACACTACCCCACACACCACATACACAACCACACAAAAACACAATCCCCCACACACACACAACCACACACACACCACAACACACACACACCCACACATAAACACAACACACACCCAACCACACACATACAACCACATACAACCACACACAACCCCACACACACATACAACCACACACACACATACAACCGCACACACACAAACACCCACACACACACACAAACACCCATGCACATACAAACACCCACGCATACACACAATCACTCACACACAACCACACACAGCCACACACAGCAACCACACACACACACATCACAACGACAACCACACACAACCATAACCACACCCAACCACACAAGCACACCCAACCACACACATACAACCACACACACACAACCACACAAAGCCACAACCACACACAAACACACACACACAACCACAACACCACACACAACCACACACACAAAACCACAACCACACACACAACCACACACAACCACACACACAAAACTACACACACACACATCACAACAAAACACACAACCATAACCACACACAACCACACACACAAAACCACACACACAAAACCCCACCCACACACACACATAAACAAACACACACACACACACACACAACCATACATACAAACAGAACCACACACAACCACAATCACGCACACAACCACAACCAAACACACACAACCACACACACAGACAACCACACACATACAACCACACAAAACCACAACCACACACAAACACACACACACATACAACCACACAAAACCACAACCACACATAAACACACACACACACACACAACTGCAACCACACACACACAACCACACACACAAAACCACAACCACACACCCAACCACACATACACACACAACCACACACACACAAAACTACACACACATCACAACCAAACACACAACAACACACACACACAACCACACACACAAAACCACACACACAACCACACACACACATAAACAAACACACACACACACACAACCACACACACAACCACACATACAAACAGAACCACACACAACCGCAATCACGCACACAACCACAAACACAATCACACACACACAACCACACACACACAACCACACACCCAACCACACACACACCCACACAACCCCACACAACCACAAACACACACACATAACCACACACACAACCACACACACACACACAAACACAACCACACACAACCACAATCACGCACACAACCACACATAGCCACTCACACACAACCACACCCACACAACCACACCCACACCCACAAAACCACACAAAAATACACAACCACACACACAACCACAATCACACACACACCACTACCCACCACTACACACACACAACCACACATACTATCACACACACACAACCACACATACTATCACACACAACCGCACACACACACACACACACACACCACACACACAACCACACACACACAACCATACACACAACCACGCACACAACCACACAGACAACCACACACAAACAGCCACACAACCCCACACACACCACACACCACACACACAACCACACAAAAACACAGCCCCACACACACAACCACACACACATAAACACACCCACACCCACACATAAACACAACACACACACACACATAAACATAACACACACACACATAAACACAACACACACACAACCACACCCACAACCACACACACACACAACCCCACACACACTCAACCACACACACACTACCCACACACCACACACACAACCACACACACTACCCCACACACCCCACACACAACCACACAAAAACACAACCCCACACACACAACCACACACACAAACACACACACAACCACACACACAAAACCACACACACAAAACCAAACACACACACAAAACCACACACACACATAAACACACACACACACACACAAACACACACACAACCATACACACAACCACTCACACACAACCATACACACACACAACCATACACACACACAACCACGCACACACAACCACACAACCCCACGGACAACCACACAAAAACACACAACCCCACACACACAACAACACACACACACTCAACCACACCACACTACCCCACACACCCCACACACAACCACACACTACCCCACACACCCCACACACAACCACACAAAAAGACAACCCCACACACACAACCACACACACAACCACACACACAACCACACACACAAAACCAAACACACACACAAAACCACACACACACACACACACACACACATAAACACACACCACCACACACAAACACACCACACACACAATCACACATACAACCACACACAAACACACACCCACACACACACACAACCACACACAAAACCACAAACACACAACCACACACAAACTCACACACAAGCCACACCAAACCACAGACACAGCCACACCTAACCACATCCACAAACACCCCCCCCCACACACACACACGTAAACACACACACAACCACACAACACAACCACACACAAACAAACACAGCCACACAACCCCACGCACAACCACACACCACATCCACACACACAATCAAACCACAACCACACACATAAACACACACACACAACCACACCACAACCACACACATAAACACACACACAACCACAGAACACAACCACACACACACCGCAACCACACACATCACAACCACACACACAATCACACCACAACCACACACACAATCACACACACACACAATCACACCAAACCACAAACACAACCACAACCAACCACACCCACACAACCACAACCACACAACCACAACCAACCACACACACACACCACCACAACCAACCACACACACACCACCACACACAACCACACACACAACCACCCAACTACACACAACCACCCACACAACCACACGCATAACCACAAACCACACACACCCAACCACACACACACACACACATAACACACCACACACACAACCACTCGCACCCACACAACCACACACAAAACCACAATCAACCACACACAAAACCACAACCAACCACACATACACAACCACAAGCATCCACACACCCACAAACACAACCACACACACAACCACCCACACACAACCACAATCACACACACACACACAACCACAACCACACAACCACACACACTACTCCACACACAACCACACAAAAACACACAACCCCACACACACACAACCACACACACACCCACACACACAACCACAACTACACACATCCACACACACACAACCACACACACAGCCATACAACCCCACACACACAACCACACAAAACACACAAAAACACACAACCACACACACACAACCACACACACAAAACCACAACCACACACATCCACACACACATAAACACACACAACCACACACACACACACACACACCACCACAACCACACATACTATCACACACAACCACAACCACACATACAACCACACACACAACCACACACACACACTCACACAACCACACATACACACACACAACCACACCCACAAACACACAACCACACACATATCCACACACAATCTCACACACACAACCCCACACACAAACTCGCACACAACCCACACCAAACCACACAACAAAACAAAACCACACCAAACCATACAACCACACCTAACCACACAACCACACCTAACCACACCCACCAACACACACAACCACTCACAACCACACACACACAACCACTCTCACACACACACACACACACACACATACACACACACACATAAACACACACACAACCACACAACACAACCACAACCACACACACATAAACACACACACAACCACACAACACAACCACACACAGCCACACAACCCCACACACACCACAACCACACACACACCACAACCACACACACACCACAACCACACACAAACACACACTCACACAACCACACACACAAAAACACACCCACAAACACACAACCACACACATATCCACACACAAACGCTCACACACACAACCCCACACACAAACTCACACACAACCCACACCAAACCACACAACCACACCAAACCACACACACAACCACACACAAACACACTCACACAACCACACACACAACCACACACAAAACCACAAACACACAACCACACACAAACTCACACACACACAACCCCACACACAAACTCACACACAACCCACACCAAACCACACAACCACACACATAGCCACACCTAACCACACCCACAAACACCCACAACCACGCACAACCACACACACATACACACACACATAAAAACACACACAACCACACAACACAAAACACACAAACACAGCCACACAACCCCACACACAACCACACCCACACACCACAACCACACACACAATCACACCACAACCACACACATAAACACACACACAACCACACAACACAACCACACACACACACCGCAACCACACACACCACAACCACACACACAATCACACCACACACACAATCACACCAAACCACACACACAATCACACCAAACCACAACCACACAACCACAACAAACCACACCCACACAACCACAACCAACCACACACACACCACCACACACAACCACACCCACAACCACACCTAACTACACACACAACCACCCAACTACACAAACAACCACCCAACTACACACAACCATACGCATAACCACAAACCACACACACCCAACCACACACAACACACCACATACACAACCACACACACTCACACAACCACACACAAAACCACAACCAACCACACACAAAACCACAACCAACCACACATACACAACCACAAGCATCCACACACCCACAAACACAACCACCCACACACAACCACAACCACACACACACACTACCCCACACACAACCACACACAACCACACAAAACACACAACCCCACACACACACAACCACACACAGAACCACACAAATTCATACACACACAACCACGCACACACAACCCCACACACACAACCACACAAAAACACACAACCACACACACAAAACCACAAACACACACATAAACATGCACAACTACACACACATACTATCACACACAACCACACATACTATCACACACAACCACACATACAACCACACACAAACACTCACACAACCACACACACACACAGAAAACCACACCCACACACACAAAACCACACCCACAAACACACAACCACACACATATCCACACACAAACTCTCACACACAACCCCACACACAAACTCACACACAACCCACACCAAACCACACAACCACACCAAACCACACAACCACACCAAACCACACAACCACACCTAACCACACCCACTCACAACCACACACACAACCACTCACAACCACACGCACACACACATACACACACACACAAACACACACATCACACAACACAACCACACACAACCACACACACATAAACACACACACAACCACACAACACAACCACACACAGCCACACAACCCCACACACAACCACACATACAACCACACCCACAAACACACAACCATACACATATCCACACACAAACTCTCACACACACAACCCCACACACAAACTCACACACAACCCACACCAAACCACACAACCCACACCAAACCACACAACCACACCCACAAACACACACAACCACTCACAACCACACACACACAACCACTCACAACCACACGCACACACAACCACACACACATAAACACACACACAACCGCACAACACAACCACACACACACAACCACTCACAACCACACACATAAACACACACACAACCACACACACACACAACCACACACAGCCACACAACCCCACACACATACAACCACACAAAACCACAAACACACACATACAACCACACAAAACCACAACCACACACAAACACACACACACACACAGCTGCAACCACACACATACACAACCACACACACAAAACCACAACCACACACCCAACCACACATACACACACAACCACACACAAACAAAACTACACACACATCACAACCAAACACACAACCACACACACACACAACCACACACACAAAACCACACACACATAAACAAACACACACACAACCACACATACAAACAGAACCACACACAACCGCAATCACGCACACAACCACAAACACAATCACACACACACAACCACGCACACACAACCACACCCACACAACCACACACCCAACCACACACACAACCACACACAACCATACACACACACACACAGCCACACACACACCCACACAACCCCACACAACCACAAACACACACACATAACCACACACACAACCACACACACACATAACCACACACACACAAACACAACCACACACAACCACAATCACGCACACAACGACACATAGCCACTGACACACAACCACACCCACACCCACAAAACCACACAAAAATACACAATCACACACACAACCACAATCACACACACACCACTACCCACCACTACACACACACAACCACACATACTATCACACACACACAACCACACATACTATCACACACAACCACACACACACACAACCACACACACACACACACACCACAACCACGCACACAACCACACACACAACCACACACACAACCACACACACAACCACACACACAACCACGCACACAACCACGCACACAACCACACACAAACAGCCACACAACCCCACACACACCACACACAACCACACAAAAACACAACCCCACACACACAACCACACACACATAAACACACACACACCCACACATAAACACAACACACACACACACATAAACATAACACACACACACATAAACACAACACACACACAACCACACCCACAACCACACACACACACACAACCCCACACACACAACCACACACTCAACCACACACACACTACCCCACACACCACACTACCCCACACACCACACACACAACCACACACACTACCCCACACAAAAACACAACCCCACACACACAACCACACACACAAACACACACACAACCACACACACAAAACCAAACACACACACAATCACACCACAACCACACACATAAACACACACACAACCACAGAACACAACCACACACACACCGCAACCACACACACACACCACAACCACACACACAATCACACCACAACCACACACACAATCACACGAAACCACACACACAATCACACCAAACCACAAACACAACCACACAACCACAACCAACCACACAACCACAACCACACAACCACAACCAACCACACACACACCACCACAACCAACCACACACACACCACCACACACAACCACACACAACCACACCAACCACACACCCAACCACCCAACTACACACAACCACCCACACAACCACACGCATAACCACAAACCACACACACCCAACCACACACACACATAACACACCACACACACAACCACTCGCACCCACACAACCACACACAAAACCACAATCAACCACACACAAAACCACAACCAACCACACATACACAACCACAAGCATCCACACACCCACAAACACAACCACACACACAACCACCCACACACAACCACAATCACACACACACACACACACAACCACAACCACACAACCACACACACACACACACACTACTCCACACACAACCACACAAAAACACACAACCCCACACACACACAACCACACACACAACCACAACTACACACATCCACACACACACAACCACACCACAACCACACACACACCACAACCACACACACACACAACCACACACACTACCCCACACACCCCACACACAACCACACAAAAACACAACCCCACACACACAACCACACATACAAACACACACACAACCACACACACAAAACCAAACACACACAAAACCACACACACACATAAACACACACACACAAACACACACAACCATACACACAACCACTCACACACAACCATACACACACACAACCACACACACACAAACACACACAACCACACACACACACACCACACACACAATCACACATACAACCACACACAAACACACACCCACACAACCACACACACACACAACCACACAAAAACCACAAACACACAACCACACCCACACACAACCCCACACACAAACTCACACACAAGCCACACCAAACCACACACACAGCCACACCTAACCACATCCACAAACACACGTAAACACACACACAACCACACAACACAACCACACACAAACAAACACAGCCACACAACCCCACACCACATCCACACACACAATCACACCACAACCACACACATAAACATACACACACAACCACACCCCAACCACACACATAAACACACACACAACCACAGAACACAACCACACACACACCGCAACCACACACACACACCACAACCACACACACAATCACACCACAACCACACACACAATCACACCAAACCACACACACAATCACACCACACCACAAACACAACCACACAACCACAACCAACCACACCCACACAACCACAACCACACAACCACAACCAACCACACACACACCACCACAACCAACCACACACACCACCACACACAACCACACACAACCACACCCAACCACACACACAACCACCCAACTACACACAACCACCCACACAACCACACGTGTAACCACAAACCACACACACCCAACCACACACACACACACACATAACACACCACACACACAACCACTCGCACCCACACAACCACACACAAAACCACAATCAACCACACACAAAACCACAACCAACCACACATACACAACCACAAGCATCCACACACCCACAAACACAACCACACACAAAACCACCCACACACAACCACAATCACAATCACACACACGCACACACAACCACACAACCACACACACACACACACTACTCCACACACAACCACACAAAAACACACAACCCCACACACACACAACCACACACACAACCACACACACAACTACACACATCCACACACACACAACCACACACACACACAACCACACACACAGCCATACAACCCCACACACACAACCACACAAAACACACAAAAACACACAACCACACACACACAACCACACACACAAAACCACAACCACACACATCCACACACACATAAACACACACAACCCCACACACACACACACACACACACACACACACACACACACACCACCACCACAACCACACATACTATCACACACAACCACAACCACACATACAACCACACACACAACCACACACAAAACCACACCCACAAACACACACCCACACACATATCCACACACAAACTCACACACAACCCACACCAAACCACACAACCACACACATAGCCACAACCACACCCACAAACACCCACAACCACGCACAACCACACACACATACACACACATATAAAAACACACACAACCACACAACACAACCACACACAAACAAACACAGCCACACAACCCCACACACAACCACAACCACACACACAATCACACCACAACCACACACACAACCACACAACGCAACCACACACACACACCACAACCACACACACAATCACACCACACACACAATCACACCAAACCACACACACAATCACACCAAACCACAAACACAACCACACAACCACAACAAACCACACCCACACAAACACACACACACCACCACACACAACCATACCCACAACCACACCCAACTACACACACAACCACCCAACTACACACACAACCACCCAACTACACACAACCATACGCATAACCACAAACCACACACACACAACCACACACACATAACACACCACATACACAACCACACGCACTCACACAACCACACACAAAACCACAACCAACCACACACAAAACCACAACCAACCACACATACACAACCACAAGCATCCACACACCCACAAACACAACCACACACACAACCACCCACACACAACCACAACCACACACACACACACTACCCCACACACAACCACACACAACAACACAAAACACACAACCCCACACACACACAACCACACACACAACCACACAAATTCATACACACACAACCACGCACACACAACCCCACACACACAACCACACAAAAACACACAACCACACACACAAAACCACAAACACACACATAAACACACACAACCACACACACATACTATCACACACAACCACACATACTATCACACACAACCACACATACAACCACACACAAACACTCACACAACCACACACACACAAAACCACACCCACACACACAAAACCACACCCACAAACACACAACCACACACATATCCACACACACACTCTCACACACAACCCCACACACAAACTCACACACAACCCACACCAAACCACACAACCACACCAAACCACACAACCACACCAAACCACACAACCACACCTACTCACAACAACACACACAACCACTCACAACCACACGCACACACACATACACACACACACAAACACACACACCACACAACACAACCACACACAACCACACACACATAAACACACACACAACCACACAACACAACCACACACAGCCACACAACCCCACACACAACCACACATACAACCACACACAAACTCACAACCACACACACACACACAAAACCACACCCACAAACACACAACCATACACATATCCACACACAAACCCTCACACACACAACCCCACACACAAACTCACACAACCCACACCAAACCACACAACCACACCCACAACCACTCACAACCACACACACACAACCACTCACAACCACACGCACACACAACCACACACACATAAACACACACACAACCGCACAACACAACCACACACACACAAC
The DNA here is from genome assembly GCF_964263255.1 of Lissotriton vulgaris. Taxonomy (NCBI): domain Eukaryota; kingdom Metazoa; phylum Chordata; class Amphibia; order Caudata; family Salamandridae; genus Lissotriton; species Lissotriton vulgaris. Next base: position 1,385,452,065 of record NC_141696.1, on the reverse strand, counting down.
CACTCACAACCACACACACAACCGCACACATAAACACACACACAACCACACAACACAACCACACACAGCCACACAACCCCACACACACACAACACAACCACACACACACACCACAACCACACACACACCACAACCACACACACAGCACAACCACACACACAATCACCCCACAACCACACACACACACAACACAACCACACACACACCACAACCACACATACCATCACACACAACCACAACCACACATACAACCACACACAAACACACACAACCACACCTAACCATACCCACAAACACACACAACCACACACACAACACAACCACACACACACCACAACCACACATACCATCACACACAACCACAACCACACATACAACCACACACAAACACACACAACCACACCTAACCATACCCACAAACACACACAACCACACACACACACAACCACACACACATACACTCACACACATAAACACACACACAACCACACAACACAACTACACACAAACAACCACTCACAACCACACACACAACCACACTCACATAAACACACACACAACCACACACAGCCACACAATTCCACACACACCACAACCACACACACACCACAACCACACACACACCACAACCACACACACAATCACCCCACAACCATATACACACACACACATTAACACCCACACAACCACACAACACAACCACACACACACCACAACCACACACACACAACCACACAATCACACCACAACCACACAATCACACCACACCACAATCACACCAAACCACACACAACCATACACAACCACACACACAACCACACACACAACCACACCCAACTACACACACAACCACACCCAACTACACACACAACCACACCCAACTACACACACAACCACCCAACTACACACAACCACCCACACAACCACACACAACCACACACACAACCACACACACAACCACAAGCACCCACACAACCACAAACACACAAACAACCACCCACACAAAACCACCCAACCACACACACAACCACACTCACAACCACAACCACGCACAACCACACAAACACACCCACACACACAGCCACACCCAACCACCCACACAACCACACCCACAAACACACACACCACACACACCACACCCACACACAACCAACCACGCAACTCGTGCACGTCTGGCGATTTCCTTGCGGGACCGTATGGCGCCATATTGTCGCACGCTCCCGCAAGGGAATCTCGCAGGCCCCCTCCCCTGCTGCCGCGCGAAGCTCGTTTCCCACAGTGGTGAGAGGGAGGGGGGTAGGAGCTGGTGCGCGGATGCGAAGAGACGACCACACAACAACACACACACACAAAACCACAATCACACCACACACACACACAACCACAAATACAACCACAAGCACCCACACATCCACAACCACACACAACCAAACACACAGTAACAACCGCACACACAACCACACTCAACCACAACCACACATACAACCACAACCACACCCACAAGCACACAACCACACATACAACCACACACACACAAACTCACCCACACCCAACCACACACACACAACCACACACACAATCACACCCAACCACACCCACAACCAACCACGCAACGTGTGCACGTCTGGCGATTTCCTTGCGGGAGCGTGTGGCACCATATGGTCGCACGCTCCCGCAAGGGAATCTCACAGGCCCCCTCTCCTGCGTGAGGCTAGTTTCCCACAGTGATGAGAGGGAGGGGGGTAGGAGCTGGTGCGCGGATGCGAAGAGAGGAAAGAATTTGCTGCCTCTGGATGGATTCCTGCAGCGGAGAGCAAACAGCACCCAGGCAGCATATGTCTATGTGAACGCAGCATGCAAAGCCCGCCCCATCCATCATTACCCCGCTTTTCTGATGTGTGATCTGCAGCCACCAACAGCAGAGCCTGATACGACGTGAAAGAAAACCTGGGGCGTCCTTGGCGCACCCGACGCCATATCCCACCTCCAGTTTTATTCTGCAGCTGTGGGGCGCATCATTTTTTTTGCTGCTTAAATTCAAATTTTTCATGTGGCCACTCTTGGGACTGCCGCACACCTAATGCCACTCCTGGCCTTTCCTCAGGCGCACGAGAAAATGCCGAAACGTGAGATAGCGACTTGTTTTGTAACGGGTGAAATAGCGTGGTAGGTTGTGTGCCTACTGCGGAGATCAGTGTACCCTGCGTGTCACCACTTAGGAGATCAATAATAGAACTGCCTTTTCGCAGTGCTGTTATTGAACCACCGGAAGACAGTATATTAACTAGGTAGTATGTTGATGTACGTTATTATTGTTTAATACCCCACCTAAAATAACAACACATCTATGATTCCGGAGAACAGTCCAATAGATGCAGTCCTCCTGTGTCATCTCGAAGGATCTGTCAGTGCCTGGGGCCCAGCGAATGGTACCCCACCCTCATTCTCTGGAAAGAAATCACCCACGCACATATGGACCCAGCAAGAAGCAGGGAGGAAAAGCTGGGGCTGGAGGCGATAGAGCTCCTGGTGGGCCCAATTTAAACAAAACAAATAGACTTTAGGGGTAGAGGGGGCTGTGTGGTCGCTCTAGGAAGAACCCTCTCCTTCGGGGTCTTCTGAAGGTTGGTTCCTTTAAGAGGCAACGAAAATGGTTGGAAGGCGTTTTTTGACAGTTTGGTTTACTTCCATGCATGCCCTCTACTGAGGTAGTTTTTGGTTGTTCATGTGTGCCTGTACAGTGCCAGGTCACAGAACGCAGACCCACAGACTGCCATTATAACGAATTTAAATAGCATGTTTTTTTTTGTTTTTTTAATGTTTGCGGAAGGGAATATCTAGTATGAAATGTGTTCAGTTGCATCATGAATGAAGTTTCTTAAACGTCCACGCTGCGAAATGCATAGTGTGGTAGGCCTTGGTCTCGTGCAACTAGCGCAGGCACGTGCAGTTTGAGGGTTGGTCCAGAGAGGCAGGTTAAAGGTTATTGTGGAAAACTGAGCTGAAAGTGCTGACCTGTGGAATAGACTTGGTGTCTAATGTATCTCTGCCGTATTACACTTGATTTATTTATTAGAGAGTATTGCAGTGTGCTGGCATTTCGCCTTCCTGCCACTTCAGAGTGCTGTGTTGCAGTTGGCCATGTGGGCAGTAGACACTCTGCTACATGGACAGCCAGAGTGAAGTATGGACGGAGGAACCTCTCTGGCCACCGACTAGTCCTAATGAACAAGTTAGTTACCTTTGGTAACGCCTTTTCTGGTAGATACAGTATCTGCCTGTGGATTCCTCACCTAGTGAATATCCCCTGCGCAGCAGCCAATCGGAACCTTTTGTAGCTCTCCACGCCGGCGAGGTCACGGACGACGTCACAGAGGGTACGACTCCGCTCGTGACCCGGCTGACGTCACTGGATCCATAATAGGGCCTCGTCGGCGTGATGATGTCAGTTCCGCCCTTTTTTCCGTGCCCCGAGGCACACGGACGGACCAACATAAACAGTAATAGTATACATAGTACACAGCATTATAAACAGCACACACAGTGTGAAATTAATGCAATATGCAAGAACATATAAATACATCCATTAAAAAAAATTCAAATATACACTTAGCAGGTATAGAAGAGTGGACAACAGGGAGGCGGGTGGGTCAGTGAGGAATCCACAGACAGATACTGTATCTACCAGAAAAAGCGTTACAGAAGGTAAGTAACTCGTTCTTCTGATATATACATCTGCCAGTGGATTCCTCGCCTTGTGAATAGAGTCTCACAGCAGTCCCATCTCCCGGAGGAGGGTGTCCACTCTGCTATACCAAGAAATCCTGGAGGACAAAGCGCGCAAAGTGGCCGTCCCTCCTCACCTCGGTATCCAAGCAGTAATTCTTCACAAAGGTGTGGAGGGAGGCCCAAGTCGCGGCTCTACAAATATCCTCTACAGGCACACCTCTAGTCAAAGCAGATGTTGAAGACTTTGCTCTAGTAGAATGAGCCCTTATACCCTCCGGAGGTTCCTTACCAGCCAGGGCGTAGCAGATCTTTATACACAGGATAATCCACTTCGACAGCGTGCTCTTGTGCACCGCTGTTCCTTTTTTACAGACAGCAAATCCAATAAAAAGCTGGTCGTCCACACAATAGTCTTAAGTCCTATCGGGCTAGAAACTCACCGCCCGCTTAGGGTCTAGGCGGTGAAGCCGCTCCTCCTCCTTGGAAGGGTGAGGGGGAGGATAGAAGGTAGGAAGGGTAATGGACTGCCCCAGACGGAAGGGCGTTACCACCTTAGGCAGAAAAGCAGTCCTGGTCCTGAGTACCATTCTCTCAGCATGAATGGTCAGGAATGGGGGTTTCGAACTAAGAGCTTGAAGCTCACTTACCCTCCTTGCCGAGGTAATTGCTACAAGAAAAACAGTCTTAAAAGACAAAAGTCTCATGGGACAATTGTGTAAGTGTTCAAAGGGAGAACCTATCAAATAAGTTAACACAAGATTCACATCCCATTGAGGCACAATAAAAGGATTTGGAGGGAATTTGTTGGTAAGACCTTTTATAAAAAACGTAACACAATAGGTGACTTAAATAAAGACGGCTGGTCCGGCAAACAAAGGAATGCCGACAAGGCCGATGAATAGCCTTTTACAGTCGCCACAGCAAAACCCTGCTGGGCCAAAGAAAGAGCAAATTGAAGTATGTCGGACAAACGAGCCCTCAAGGGGTCAATAGACTTCACTCCACACCAGGAAGCAAATTTGGACCACCTATAAGAATAGATCAACTTAGTGGAAAGACGCCTGGCCGCAGTGCTTAATTTGTAAAATATGAAGTCCAGGTGCTCAAATGTTTGTCGGAGGCCAACACCCACTTTCCCCGGCTCCACCCACTCACTCTATTGGCTCCACCCACATCCTCAACTGGCACTGCTGAAAGCCAGATGTATTATGTGATCTGAATTTCAGCATAGGAGCCTTCCTCAGGTCATGTTTTGATAGGATGTCCCCCGCCCCTCATCTCCCCATAGCCCCTTTCTCATGTATTTCATTTGTTTTGTAGTGCTTCTCATACCAGATTATGGTGTGGGAGCACTTTACATCAAACACACATAAAGACAATGAATAATATATGTGTAAGTCAGTGTATAGAAAATGTAACATAAGACCAAGGGCACTACCCGGTATAGGCATTTTTTAAGAGTGCTTGCGCTGGAGAATCACAAACTTGGGATTCAAAATGTAACACAGTGGTTAGGGTTACATTTGCTAATAAGAATTCACTCCTGCCCAAACAAACCCTTTTTAGCAGCATTACGATAATGAAAGACTGAAAAAACATAACTTTGTAACCTGTATCATGTAGTTTGCATGCAGCTCTTTGATGGCAGTTTATAGCTCACTGAGCTAGATTATTATTGTAACAAGTGAGCTGTACAGAAACAAAAGGATCTTTTGTGACAAAAGTAGTACATCTCAGAGCTATGCACATTGATGTGATCTGCTGCATGGTGCACATTCTTGCAGCAGAACTGAGTTCTCCGTCAGTGAACACCTTAGGCATGAGGCTCTTGTTTTAAGCTGGGTGTTGTCACCTCTTTTGGGCTTTGTTTGGGAGAGATGGGGGTGGGAATAGGGAGCTCTTGCAGAAACCTCGCTGTGAGACCACCTTTCCCGGGGGGAAAACAAATTGGAAGTCTCTCATAGTCAGAGCTGCTGACAGAACGATGTGCAAGTCCGGCGTCAGTTCAACTTCCTGTGATTCTGGGCAAATCATGTAATCTCCCTTAAATTAAGATTGTCTCACCTAAAAAAAAAAGTAAAGTGGATCTTGTGTAATGTTACTGGTGCTTATGCACACTGCCCCAGTGCCAATGGGCAGAGTTCATGCTATATAAAACCACAAAACGAATAACAAAAAATAGCCTGCCAGATTCTAATCAGACTAACTCTCTGGTGTGATTAATGAAACGGATGATCTTGAAATGTGGGACGTTTTTTTGTGAGTGCCCAGGCCGAATTATGTTCTTCTGTTCCAATCCGACGAATCTCACTGAGAGACTCGAATCTCGGTGGCCCCTCGCCACATTCTGCAGAGGGGCCCCATTACTTTGCCTCAGGCCAGTAGTTAAACTGTGGCCTCACTGTGACAGTGACTTCCCTGTGGAGTTTGCACTTAAGAGCTGGCTTCACATGCATTCACCTGGGAATGCGAACCTGGATGCTTTCAGTTTCCTCTCTTCACCTCAGCCCATTTAAGGTGAATTCTAAGGCAGTTTTATGCACATAGGCTGATATCCATCTGGACCCTGTCATGCCACTCACCACTGCGCCAGGACACTGGTCTCACTGCAAGCCGCCAGTATTATTCAACAGCCCCAGCTACAGTTGAAACTAACCAGGTTGACATTGACCCCAAGGCGAGGTCAAGAGGCCTGAAATATTTCTGCATCCGGCGAATTTAAGCCTGCCACCTTTTTACTCGAAAGCACAATGTTAACAAAACAGCATGTCCGTGCTTCAAAAACAAAGTTAAATTATTACTCATGGGTCCATATTTTTAATAAAATCTGCAAAACGAATGCTGTTTTGTTCCAGAAAAAACGTGCGTTTAATTTTTTTTTTTTTTATAGCACTGGGGACTATGTTGTATTAATGTGAGTTAAAATTCTGCATCACTCCACAGTCTGCCTACGTTCACTGAAGTGGCAAGTGCCTGCCATTCTCTAAACTCGAGCGCCTATGCACGGTGGTGCCAAAAACAAGGATGGGATTGAGGGAAGTAGGCGATCTTTCAGCGCACAAGGTGTTAATCAGAGGGCAAAGAAACAAAATACAAGTCACTGCTTCAGAGTTGTGAATAGGAGTCTAACAAGCACGTAACTATCTCAGCTCTAATCTAGTATCCTGTAACAGTAACCTCCATGCAAACCACCACGCTCAAGAAAATCAACTGTTGGTTAATTACTCAGACACGCAGCTTCAAATAAAATCGCTGAACTTCCTGTGTGTTATGCGTGTGAACACATCATAAGGCGAGCGGCGGTGACAATTTAAAAAGGTTACACACGCTACCTCACGCAGCCCCAAATGACCAAATCCTGCCAATTCAGTGACCTGCCCACGGCAGCACTGACTACAGGGAATGGATTTATTTCTGGCACAGCTCTTCACGAAGTCTCGGCCACAAAGTGAGAATGTGAACACATTTTATTGTGTGATACACGTTATGCAGTCACACGCAGGTCAAGACTCGGTGCTAATAAATAAGTGCCGGTGCTAAGCACCGGAAAGCTCCGGCTCAAAATAAGCACTGCCTGGCCGAAAGAATTACGTCCACCACATCAGGCGGGAGAGAAAAATAATTCAGGTTGCCCCATTAAATCTCCAGGCATAAAGGTGTAAGGACTGGAGGTGGGGGTGTAGAACCTGCCCCTCCATCTGAGAGAGGAGATCTGCCCTGAGAGGGAGACGGAGCGGAGGGCACGAGGAGAGGCGGAGAAGATCTGTGTACCACACCCTTCTTGGCCAATCCGGGGCGACCAATATAACTTGGGCCCGGCCTTGGCGAATCTTCCTCAGAAACCGAGGAATCAAGGGTATGGGAGGAAGAGCGTAAAGGAGTTGCAAGCTCCAATTAAATTGAAGCGTGTCCCCCAAGGGTCCATGCATCGGATACTGGAGGCTGCAGAATGACAGACAGTGAGGGTTCTCGTGAGTGGCGAACAGGTCCACCCGAGGAGTTCCCCACGACCAGAAGACGTGACGAACCACCTCTGGATGAAGCCTCCACTCGTGGTCGGCTGAGAACTGCCGACAGACTGTCTGCACGAACGTTCAGAACTCCAGCCAGATGATTTGCCATCAGACAAATCTGGTGGTCCTGAACCCAGGACCAGAGACGCAGAGCTTCTCTGCAGAGAAGATGCGATCCCACTCCTCCTTGCTTGTTGATATACCACATTGCGGTTGTGTTGTCAGTCAGGACCTGAACCGACTGACCGCGAAGGGAAGGGAAGAAGGCCTTGAGTACCAAACGAATCGCCCTTAATTCCAGAAGGTTGATGTGAAGCAAACTTTCCTCTGCAGACCAAAGACCCTTGATCTCCAGATCCCCCAGATGAGCACCCCACCCTAGAGTGGATGCATCCATTCTCACTGTGGCAACCGATGGAGACAGATGAAAGGGCTCTCCGTTAGACAGATCCCCTTCAGTTTCTTTGGAGATCCTCAAATACGCCGAGATACCCGTTGTGCTGATACCACTGCTTTTGGAGGCACCACTGGAGTGCCCTCATGTGCCAGCGTGCATGGTTGACCAGAAGAATACAGGAAGCAAACAGACCGAGCAAGCGAAGGACCTTCAGGACTGGAACAACCGCTCCATTGTAAAATAAAGGAATCATTTCCTGTATGTCGTGAATCCTTTGAGGAGGAGTGAATGCACGACAAACAGTTGTGTCCAGTACCGCACCTATGAACAGGTTGCGCTGGGAGGGCACCAGGTTAGACTTGGGTACATTTATCAAAAAACCCAACCTGTACAACAACTGAGTTGTCTCTTGCAGATGATGTAGCACCTTCTCTGGAGACTCTGCTTTGATCAGCCAGTCGCCCAGATAGGGGAAAACCGGAATCCCCGACCTTCTGAGAAGTTCTGCCACCACTGCCATCACCTTGGTAAAGACTCGAGGCGCAGTAGTAATTCCAAACGGAAGGACCACAAACTGGTAGTGCTACGAACCCACCGTGAAGCGGAGATACTTCCTGTGCGACTCCAGGATTGGAATATGAAAATACGCGTCCTTCAAGTCGAGCGACACCATCCAGTCTTCTTCCAACAGCGCTTGAAGAACCTGCGCAAGGGTGAGCATCTTGAACTTCTCTTGTTTCAGATAAAAGGTTCAACATCCTGAGATCCAGGATTGGACGCAACCTGCCATCCTTCTTGGGAATCAGGAAATACCGGAGTAGCATCCCTGACCCCTTTCCTGCTCCGGAACCACCTCTATTGCACCTTTCTTTAACAAGGTCAGAACTTCCTCCTGTAAGAGACGGAGATGTTCTTCTGAGCAAGCCCCTTGGCAAGGATGGTAATTCGGAGGAAATTCCCGAAAGGGAAGAGCATACCCATTTGCCACAAGATTGAGAACCCATTGGTCTGTAGTGAACGATTCCCAATCCCGCAGAAAATGGGTACGCCGACCCCCCACAGGACCAATATGATTGAGAATGGGGAATCTAGGGCTGCTTTGCTGCGGTGATAGGGGGTGAGGTAGAAGAAGAGGAGGAGGAGGGATGACGACCTCGTTGACGACCTCTGCTTCATCCCCTATAGGACTTATACAGCGTATTTTGTTGCTGCTGCTGCTGCTGACGAGGCTGCCCTTGCGAACGAAAGGACGACTTCACAAATCCTCTATACCTTCTAAAGGATCCTCTAGATTGAGTCTGCAAGCCAAGGGATCTTGCTGTGGCCTTGCAATCTTTGAATCTCTCAAGAGCGGCATCCGCCTTCTTACCGAAAAGTCCTGTTCCATCGAATGGCAAGTCCAACAGAGTAGCCTGCACATCAGAAGAAAAATCTGAAGGCTTCAACCAAGCCACCCTTCACGTAGCTACTGCAGAGCCCATAATCCTTGCCACCGAGTCAGCCGTATCTAGGCCACTCTGGATGACCTGACGTGCAGCACCCTGGGTATCATCTAAAACCTCCTGAAAGTTCTTCCCATCTTCATCAGACAGTTTTGGTAGCCACTGTTTAGAAGAATACATCAAGGCATGGATATACCTTCCCATCAAACAAGTCGCATTTGTAGATTTTAGTGCCATACTTGCAGATGAGAATACCTTTTTGGCAGACTGGTCAATGCGCTTTGACTCCCTTTCAGCCAGAAACTGAGGAAAAGCCCCTAAATACTTCTTTGAGCAAGCCGCCTGAACTACAAGGCTCTCGGGCGAAGGGTGTGCCGATAAAAACTCTGGATCCTCAGGTGCCAACTTATATCTCCGTGCCAGTCCTGGAGACCGCAGGTGCAGACAAAGGCTTCTTCCAAACCTCCAACACTGGCTCCAGAATTGCCTCATTAAATAGTAACAGAGGTTCAGACACAGATGAGGGAGAATGCAACACTTCAGTCAGAAGATTGGACTTAACTCCGTGGAAGGAAGATTAATGTCCTAATGGAGCGGACTTTCAGAATTATTTTTGAATAGTTTGTGACAAATGAAACTCTCATGATTTTTTTTTATTTTTACTAAGGTGTGTTGCATGATTTGCACGTTTACGGATTCAACCTAGAATAGAATACTCCATCACCAACACGCGGGTTTAATCATTTGTGCTCTTGTCATGTTTGTCATTTTGCTTTGAATAATATATTTACTTTGTCTTTTGTTTTGTTATTTATTAACTGCGGCTGTTCTTAAAATACTAGCATGTGCATTCTTTTGAATGTGCTTCTGTTTATGTTTTGTCGTCTCATGTGTCTATGTTTGCTTATTTGTTCGTATGCAAAAATAGGTAACATAGCTAATGGGTTAATTTTAGCAAAGGGGGTGGTAACAGAATAATTGTCATTTCTCGAATTAATTATTGTCTTGTGTTTCCTTGCATACTAGACTCACGCTCACGCTAAAAGGCTTGTGGCCTACTTCTAAAATGGATGTCCGAAAAGCTTTACCAAAGTGGGCCTTGCACAGCTACGCTGGAATGTGCAAATGTTTTTCGACATTAATTCTTGGAGAAAGGCTTGCAATAAAAGGCTGTGTGGAAGCTTAGGACATTTGGTTCAGATTGCTTCATGGTCAAGGCCGCACTTGTCGTTCGGCAGCGGAAAAAGCTTGAGCGGACGAAGGAAATGATTGTGGTATTTGTCAAATGTAACTTTCCTCGGAAGCTGCTAGTGACATTAAATAATGGACAATACCGCTCTTGGAAGAACGTGACTCTGGCTATGCGAGAGTCGGATGACCGCATTAGGAGACATCCATTGACCAATAGAATTTTGCCCTGCTCGAATATTTGTATTCTTTTAGTTAGTTTTAGATAGGAAAATACTAAAAGAATTGCCCCTTTTACTAAGAGCACCGCTCGTTCTTTCCTTTGCTCCAGAGACGCTGCCAGATTTCCCTTTCACGTAAGACTTAGAGACTTTACTTTTTCTTTACATGGTTTTCCTTTAGCTAAGTTAGGGGAAATAGGCTATGGAGAAATGAATAATTTAAATGTTTGAGCATTAACTCATGTTGATTTTGGTTCGAACTTACGTGGCAATAATGAATTAATTTGCCAAAATAAAAATTGCTAATAAAAGAGATCTCGAAAAATGCATTTGCTTAAAAATTAAATTAATAAAATAGATTTTGAAATGACAAGCTGATCTTGTTTATTTCCTTGAGTTACCATTAGTTAAATCCATTGCCTATTTTTGTGACTTAATTAAAGTGTTTACTATGTTTGATTAATTAGGTCTTAAGGTTCAGTAGGTCATAATTCATGTCTCAGTCAAGAATGGGCCTAGTATTAATTAAATAAATAATGGTGAGTATTGTGGTGTAGATTTTGTGCATATGAGACTGAATTTCTTTAGACCCGCTGGATCAGTCCAATAACTCCGCAGCCTTTCTCACCACCGTATGATAGGGAGCTGCATCCTTAGAGGGAGCATCCGGACCAGAAGAAAAATCCCACTCAGGAGAGACATCAAAGCCACTTGCGTCCTTTAACTCCGCAAAATAGTCCTTAGATTCAGGAAGTTCACCTTCCTCCATCTCCTGCCGATAGCGTTCCTCCTCTACAGCCCTCTGGGCCTCCCTCCTAGAACGGATCCTGGGGGCTGGAGTCGATGGCTCCCGGACCGACTCTGTCGGCCTCGGGACCGGCGTCGAACGCGGATCCAACGGCGCCACAGACTCCAAACGAGGACGACCAGACGGCGCCGGAGATTCCCGATACAGCGCCGGAAAGTTTCAGGACGGCGTCGCTGGCATAAAGGGCATAAACGGAGCCTGGACATATGCCTGGGGAACACCCATATTAAAGGCAAAAGGACCCATGGAACCCGCAGGTGCACCAGAGGGGTACATAGCCCTCGCAAAGATGCCCTACATTGCGTTAAGGTAATGTGATGGTCCTGACCTGGAGCCGGGAATGGAGGATAATTACCCGGCGCCGCCTCCGAAGCCGGTGTTCCTGGAGTCAGGCCAGCCAGCGCCGTTAAAGGAACCTCCCCAGGCTGCTCCTGATCTTCATGCTCTGGCTCAACCTCACCAAGATCCGGAGAGTGAATCGAATCAGAGGGAGCCGGCGTCCGAGATCGAGAGACCTCGACTTTGGAAGTCACTACCTTCACCGGTGAAGCCGAATCCGAATGCAAAGGATCGACGTCATCTCTGCGACGCCGAGGAGATGACTTTGGCGCCTGTTCTTTATCAGAGTGGTGCCTCGAAGAGTGCTTCTTCTTCTTATGTCTTTTTGACTTCGAATGCCCGGAAGCCGACTTCAAACCCGACCTGGATTCGGAACGAGACCTCGATCTCGATTTTCTTTTACCCGCCTTCTTTTCCTTCTTCTTCATCTTGGCCATAAACAACTTTGCCTCCCTTTCCTTCAATGCCTTCGGGTTCATCTTCCTGCAGCACGCACATTCTTTGACGTCGTGATCGGAAGACAAGCACCATACTCAGTCCTGATGTGGGTCAGTGATGGACATTTGCTTCCCGCACTCCCTGCAGGGCTTGAAACCGGACTTTCTTCCCGACATCTTAGAAACGAAACAAGAAGAACAGATGAGAACAGGAGTAATAACAATGTAACTACGGAGAGTCCCAAAAAACCGTTGGCGTAGACGGCGCGGAAAAAAGGGAACTGACGTCATCACGCCGACGAGGCCCTATTATGGATCCAGTGACGTACGCGGGGTCGCGAGTGGAGTCGTACCCTCTGTGACGTCATCCATGACCTCGCCGGCGTGGAGAGCTACAAAAGTTTCCGATTGGCTGCTACGCAGGGGATATTCACAAGGTGAGGAATCCACTGGCAGATGTATATCAGAATTATGTTTAATGTATACTGTAAATTATTGTTTAGCAATATGAGAGCACACAGAGTGAGTGTTGTTGTGAATGTACATGGGGACAGCTATGATGTCTGGTGGCCATAAGCAAGGACTGTCAGAGTTGTCAGTGCTCAATAAGGCGCGGCCTGTACAAGTGGCGAAATGTAATTTGGCCTACGTATACCGAAACAGTCCATTCCCTCCTATATCATGTGTCAGTCCAATATGTGACCTTTGCTCTGCCGCCATCCCCTAATCAGCTACCTGTTATTCCGATATGAGCCTTCGAGTGACCTTCACTGTGCTGATGTCAGGGGCGGCCTTAGGCATGTGCAAGCTGTATACCTGCACAGGGCCGTCAAACCCCAGGGGCCACCAGGCCAATATATATCCTTAATATAATAATCCTCTGAGGATGGATACATATTTGGGTGGCGGCCCCTGACAGGGATTTGGACCACTTCCAAACACCCTAAATCCCCCCTCTTCACTGGCCTCCGCGCTCCAGCCTGGCCGCATCCCCTCTTCTGGGGCCCCCTAACCACGCTCCCTGCCCAGGGCCACCATGAGCCTAGAGCCGCCCCTGCTAATGTAAACCCCATACATCGTTATACCTTGCTGTACATCACATTTAATGTACTCGGCCCGACCATGCTAGAAACCAAAGTGCTGATCTGCGAAGTTCACGGACTGGTCAGCATTTCCAACTGAAAGCTTTGTGTGGCCCCTGCCTTGACATGTCTGTGACCCAGCTTTGATGTACTTTGAAATAAGTAATGCAGTCATATGGGAAAGACGATCCAAAGTCATGGTTCAATGAAATTATTCTGACAGCCTTAATTAAAAAACCCTACTAAACACCATTATGGGTTTACCTTTTGTGCTATGGTTATGTTTTGTATGATGTTTGCACTGAAAGTTTTTTGTGTGTTTGATGTACATTTTGACGTCTCTTATTTTTATAAATTTGTAGGCTTTCTTTTGGGAGATGTCAATCCATAGCATAATGAATTATGATAACTATTTGTTACACAGTTTGAAAAGCAGGTACCGTATTTGTAATTAATATTTGCTGTCAATAAAGTGTCAGTTTTTCTTAATGACACTCCACGTATGACTTTGGAGGGCTTCGGTCCTTGTTTGACAATCCATTTATTTTTTTGTTGTTTTTTTTTTTAAATATATTTTTATTGCAGGTATTAGCCAAAGTTACATGACAGATCAGTGAAATAGTTGTAGTGAAAATAAAAACAACCGATCCCCCGTGTAGAAACAACTTGTATACACAGCCATTCAGCCCACAACCCGAGGGTCGGGCGGCGTCTACTATACAGTCGCATATGGGGATCCGGCATACTGCTGAGGTTGATCTGGATAAACGGGCAATCTTCATCTGCTTTTCTAAATCATCCTAGAAGAAAAAACACCCCCAACACCCACTCAACCTAACCCCTCCCCCCACCCAGCCCCGCCATCAGCTTGGTGTATGTGTAAAAAGAGCTAGTGGGAAGAAAGCATAATGAATTGCGTAGAGACCAGTGTTATAGGGACCTAATGGGACTCAGGTTGTGCTGCGTCATCACTCTCGGAATCGCTGGAAGCGGTATAATCTCGCAGGGCCTGCACTAACGTCTCCCATTCCAATGCAGCTTCTAGCTCCCTCTCGTTCTGCTGTCGCCCCGCCAACTGATATCTCAGGGTGCTCTCCCCCGTGGCCCACTTCAGGAGTTTGTTGTGCCATTTAGCTCCCGTTGGACCAGCTCTTGTCTTCCAATGCCTGGTTATCTCCCTTTTTGCGAGGATAAGCCCTAGGTCGATGAATTTACTAGAGATTTTGTTTTTAGGGGTATGAGGGAACCAGTGTAGGATCCCCACCGCCTCGTCGAAAGTCAAGGCCCTCCCAGTGACCCCATTGAGGGTGTCCTCTATCAGGAGCCAGTAGGAGGACAGCGCTGGACAGGACCACAGCATGTGCATGAGGTCCGCCGCAGGTGTTCGGCATCTGGGACAGGCCGCCGTGTCCGTGGCGAAGTATTGTTGGATTTTCGCCGGAGTCAGGTAGGCCCTATGAAGTACATAAAAATGAACCAATTGGAACCAGGCGTGGCGTGTGCCTTTCCAGGCTCGACGCATCAACTGCGCCCACGTCGTTTCCGGTATATCTTTCCCTATGTCGATTTCCCAGCGGTTCCGCAGTACGGCAAGCGGGGGCAGACCCTCAGTAATTAGTCTATTATATAAACACGTGACTGCCTTGACCGTCCCCGCGGACATAACATATTGGCACACCGATGACGTTGGTGGCTCTTCCATACCCCTCTTCCAGTGCATCTGAATTGCCCCGATTATAGCTGTATGAAATAGGAAGTCGCCTCGGGGAACGTCAAATCGGTCCAGAATCTCCTGGAAGGGCAACAACACTCCATCTTCATAAAGATCTCCCACTAACTGCAACCCTGCATCTTCCCAATGCCTTAAGCGCGACCAGTCACCACCGTGTGGCAAGGCTGTTAACATCCCCAATGGGATCTCCGGAGCATATGGGAGTTTCAGCTCCCCCCCGGGCGTGGGCGCGATTCCAGCACAGCCGTATAGTCCGTTCCTCTAGCGTAAGGTCTTGCAGAGCTAAGCGCTGGCGCAATGCAACTTAGGAAATAACGTGTCTGGGCATTCCCCTGCCCCTCCCTTCCTCCGGGCCTCGGAACTCTCTCGCTACTTCCTGGGTGAAGGTTTGCAGTTGGGCCGCTAAATAGTATTTTTCAAAATCCGGCACCGCTAGGCCACCCTCCGATTTCGGTCTCATCAGGGTTTGAGTGCCACCCTCCGGCGGCCCAACCCCCAGAGGAACCCCACCACCATGGATCTCAGAAGCCGGAAGGTGGCCGGCGGAAACCAAATCGGGAGCGCCCTAAAATAATATATTAGCCGGGGTAATGCCACCATTTTCAACAGTGCTATTCGCCCAGCTACCGAAAGCGGCAGGGTAGCCCAGAAATCCATGCTGCCTCGCAGTGCACGAATACAGCGGGCTATATTGCCGTCCAGAAGATCGGCGGTGTCGTGGTATACATACACCCCCAGGTACCTGAGGCAACTAGGTTCCCATCTGATCTCTTTAGTGGTGTCGGGTCTAGGCTCTCCCTTCCAAACCGGAAATAGGCAAGTCTTGGCCCAATTCACCTTGAGGCCTGAGATCTCCCCGAAGGTCGTGAGAGCCTCCTCGGCCCCCTCCAGAGCGGTGCCCGAATCCTCGAGAAAGAGCAGCAGGTCATCGGCATACAGGGAGATGTATTGCTATCCAGTCAAGGTCCGCAAACCGCCGAAATATGCTCCGGTCCGGACCGATAATGCTAGCGGTTCCACCGCGAGCGCGAAGAGCAGGGGGGATAACGAGCAACCCTGTCTTGTGCCTCGCTCCACTGGGTATTGTTGAGAGACCAGCGGGCCCGCCCTCACCCTGGCCGACGCCGAGGCATAAAGCACCATGGTCCATCTGACAAATCCCTCTCCCAGACCGAACCGCAACAATACTCTACGCAAATATTCCCATTCTAGGCTATCGAAGGCCTTTTCCAAATCAACCGATAGGACTAAGGGGCAAAGGACCTCCGTATGTGGTTCCTCCAGCAAACGGAATAAGCGACGAATATTCATGGTGGTATTGCGTTTAGGGATAAACCCTGCCTGGTCCTCATGCACCAAGGAGCGCATGTGCCCCAGCAGCCTCAATGCCAATATGCTGCTCAGGATCTTATAATCTACCGTTAGCATTGATAACGGTCGATAGGACGCCGGGTCAGCGGACTCCCTACCAGGTTTGAGGAGGGGGACCACCAAGGCTTCGCACATCGAGCCGGGGAGGCGCCCCAAACGTTTCGCTTCCTTGTAGACTATTATTAGTCGGGTGCCAATAAATCTACGTAGGTGGAATAAAATTCGACCGGGAGCCCATCGAGGCCCGGGGTCTTGTTTCTCGCCATCCCTTTTATGGCGCTACGGATTTCCCCAATTTTAATATCGGTGCCCAGGGCCTTCGCTATGTCAGGTTCCAGTGCGGGAATCTCTAAGGATTGTAAATAATCGTCGATCAGGGTAGGATCACGGGTCAGCCTACTATGGTACAGCCGTTCATAGTAGCGCAAGTAGCAATCGAGTATCTCTGGTTTGGTATGCACCTCAAGTCCCTCCGCGGTGCGCATGGACACCGTCGGGGAAGTACGGCGCGTGGGATTGGCCAACCAGGCTAAGAGCGCGCCCGACTGGTCTCCTTCGGTGAGCGATCTGGTAACATAGGCCTTATAATCGAAACAACGCAATGGTTCGACCTCCGCCGCCACTGCCTCTCTCGCTGCAGCAGTACGTTCTTGAAGTTCTGGGTGGCCGGGGCGGCGAAGCTCCATCTCGCGGAGCTTCCGGTCCGCGTTGGCCAGGTCATCAAGTATGACACGACGCATTCCCACTTTCTTGGATATACAGTAGCCCCTGATCACCACCTTGAAAGCGTCCCACTCCGAGGCCCTTGACCCAGCAGTACCCCCATTGGTCGCAAAATAATCAGTTATTTTATCCTCCAGGTCCGCCTTGAAGACTATATCTTCTAAGATCTCGGGGCGCAGTTTCCAAGTGGGTACGCTGGGGACTCCAGGAAAGCAACTGAAATCCGCTAATAGGGGGTTGTGGTCCGAGATGGTCCTAGCCAAATATTCCGACTGCACGGTCGCGGACACCAATTCCGCCGACCCCAGAAACCCATCCAGTCTCACATGTAGCTCGTGCATACCAGAAAAGTACGAATAATCTCTAGTATAGGGGTGCTGTGCTCGCCAAATGTCCGTCAGCCCCCATTGAGCCTGCCATTCCTTCCTGCCTTTAGCTATTCGTCGGACCGGGGAGTCCGAAGGGGGGGGGGGGGGGTGTGAGCGATCGATGTCGACATCCACCCCCGAATTAAAGTCCCCTCCCAGCAGGAGGGTCCCCAATAGGAAATGGGCCAAGGAGCCCGACAGCCCGGACAGGAAGGCGAGCTGGTCCACGTTGGGCGTATAAATGTAACAAATATTGAGTGCCCTACCCCCTAATGTGCCAGAAATGGCCACGTAGCGACCCTCGGGATCCACCACCGATTTGGAAACCTGCAAGGGTGTCCCGGCCCTCACCCAGATCAACACCCCTCTCGCATAAGCTGAATATGTGGTGTAGTAAACCTGCCCTCTCCATCTACGCTGTAGCGCCGCCCCTTCCGCCTTAGTAAGGTGTGTCTCCTGCAGCAACGCTATTTGCACCCCTCTACGCACTAGATAAGCGTGAATTTTGTGCCGTCTGGACATAGTGTGAAGGCCCCGCACATTCCAAGTAACGCATTTTATATTAGTGATCTCAGCCATTGTCCCATATTGTCGCGTCCAGGTTCCCCCAACAACGCTCAGTCAAAATACGTTCAGTATTCAATTCAACACCAATGGCGGCCACCCCCCCCAGCAACAACAAAACTTCCAATTGAAACAGACCCCCACCCACCCCAGAATAGGACCCAAATAGCACCATCCAGTTCCCATCCAAACTGCACCCTCAGTAAACTCCCTTCCCCAAACTAATCCTACGGTAGCCACCGTAGGTATGCCTTAAGGGCCGAGTGCGGGCCGGGCGCCAGCAACAGGCCACCGAGTCTCGGGCTACCGAGACTAGACCGAGCACCAAATCACAAGTATCAGGCAGAGCAAGGCCCCCAACCCCATCGGTGATTCACGGTCCAGCAACAATTCCTAGCACCTCCACACCTCCCGCGACATTCCCCCACCCAAATGGAATCAGCTCACCCGAGTTCATCCCTGCCCATCCAGCATGCCCTCAGCCGAGTCCGGTGTAACCACTCGTAAATTAACACTGTCGGTTTCTGAGTCCTCAGTGTCCGAGTGGACCCCCTCTCCGCCAGGTTCCGATTCTTCGACGATGGGGCCGCCTTGGGCGCCAGACAAGTTGGACACCATCTCCAACACTCCCCGTCGCTCGGCCAAAGTCTCCACCGTCGAGGGCTTGCCCGGTTTACCGCGGCGGCTCCGAAGTCTTTTGGATCGCCGTTGTTGTCCGGGCTCTGACGTCGTCTGGGAGGAGGATCCGAAGCCATCTTTGCCAGCCCTGTACAGTTCAAGCCAAGCACAAACGTCCTCCGGGGTTTCAAAAAATTGGGTCGTATCATCAAGGATGACGCGGAGCTTCGCTGGAAAGAGGAGAGAGTATTGTATACCCTCGCTCCGCAACTCTCGTTTGACCGCTAAGAAGGAGGTCCGCTTACGTTGAGTTTCATAGGTATAGTCCGGGAAAATGTTCACTTGGCTGTTCTCCACCTGGTACGGGCCATTGTGTCTGGCGGCATTGAGGAGCAGATCCCTGTCATGGAAATGCAATAAACGCGCCACCACCGAGGGCGGGGAGCGGCCTTGTTGAGGTGGTCTAGCTGGCACCCTGTGTGCACGCTCCAGGGTATAGAAGGAGGACAGACCCTCCGGCGCTACCACAGTTCGGAGCCAAGATTCCAAATAGGCCACCATATCTCCATTCTCGATTTTTTCCGGTAGGCCTACTACGCGAATATTGTTCCTCCTGTTACGCCCTTCAGCGTCTTCCGCCCGTCTTTCCAAGTCACTGATCCGGGTTAGGGCATCCTTCATCGCAGCAGCCAGATTCTTTTGGGCCGGCTCCAGGACCTTCACCGAACTCTCCACCTCTTTAACTCTGTCCGAGAGCTTACCATGGTCCGCCCTAAGGAGGCCCAGACTCGTTGCAACCTGGGCGATGTCCCGTTGTAGGGCCGATCGCGTATCTGCGATCGCCTCGAGGATCCTATCGAACTGTTGCTGTAGAGGAGGGCCTCCAGAATTCTCCGGATCCTGTCGATCGTCCTTATCCGGCGCCTCCGTGTCCGAGGCGGCCGGGGTGGTTGTTGTAACTACATTTACAGCAGCTTAGCTAGTGTGCATGTGTCTGTGTCTATGGAACCTTGGAGTGCATGATGTCAGCGTGGAATGTTGGTATGCCTAGTGGACTGGAGGAGTGACAGTTGGATTGAGTGGGTGAGCTATGAAGATCAGCTCCTGGTGGGGCCATGTACTAGCTTGGATTATCTTTGTACCATCTTGAATTGATCCTGTAACCAACATCCTTGATCCTGTAACTACTTAATAAATCTCTACTTGGATCTACCTCATGACTACCATTATACTTAATTTCATTGGCGACGATCTGGCGAAGAAACCCTGCTTGCTGGCTACCTGAGGTATGAGACTATTTATATACTGAATAAGGATCTACATAAGGAACTTCATAAGTAAACCTCTTAAAGAAAATTAAATTAAAAATAGGAGAAGAACGCCCATCTTGCCCCACCAGTGTCCGCTACCATCAGGACAGCCTGCCTAAGCGTTTTTCACTCCTTACATTCATTCATTAACTTTAAAAAATATATAAAGATTTAATACTGATTCAAGAGTAGTTCCTTAAAGGCAACAAGCATAAAGAGAGATAAGCTGTTACACTGAAACGTCCTTCTTTCAAAAAGCGTAAGAGAAGATGGTCTGTGTATATTCAGTCAATTACAGTCTCCATTCAAGTAAAGTCTGATGTGGTTGCCTTTTTCTCAAATACACTGAAGCTGACTGAGCATACTGAGCTATTGACACAGCCATCTGGAATAATTCGAATTAACAACTTTACCTATGAGTGAATTTATCCAAGGCTTGTTGAATCTTCGTTTTGTCACCATGTCAAACTGCCAATTTTAAAAGTTCAAATGTGACGTGGCTTGCTCGATTGTTTAACTGCATGAATTTACAGTGATTTAATACTGATTTACAGAGCCTGACAACCTTAAAAAACAAGCATTTGATCCGTTTTTCATGTTTGAGCTACGTTTTACAGTGATTTAAGACTGTTATTTACAAAGACGAGCATTTGACCTCCTCTTACATTGCCAGCTGTGTTGTACATTGTCCAACAGCGTGAGGATCAACTGCCATATTTCTCTCATCATAAACACACGAAGATATTCTTTGCTCATATGAGATTTATGGTGGATTACAGTGTTTTTGCAACATTTACATGTGGATTTGGGCAACATTTCAGTCCGGAATGAACACGAGTTTTACTTTTAATTATCCTTTATTTTATGGTGAAACTAACTGTAAAAGTCGTTACCCTCTAAGTGGGCTCGAGCACCTGCCTGTTGTGTCTTGGTCCCGTGCTGTCTCTGGCGCATGTTAATCCTGGAGAGAAGTCCGTTGCTCTAGAAGCTCTTCACCGTGCAGGCTCCAAGAGATTATGATGACGCAGTAGAGCGCTCTAAGGGAGTTGGCGATTGTGCTGCATGCGTCATCGGGAGACAGTTAGTGATTCTTTCTGGTCCTGTTAGCACGTCATCTTTGTGCTGTGGATAATGTCTGGATCAGAGGTCAGAGCTTAACTCTTTGTCACACGTGGGCACTGCCTGTCTGGAGCTGTGGAAAAAGAGAATGTCTGCATTCGCGGCATTTCTACACTCTTGGGACCTTCATGAGCAGTTTTCACGGAGCAGTGTTTAGGAAAAGAATAGTTCATCTCTTCACTGGAAAACGAGTCATTTGAAAAACGTGAACAGTTTTGATGCACCAAACAAGGTTATGCTGCCATCTAATGGATTATTTTGGTATTTATTTTCTAGTTCTTCATTGACTGTCCTAAGGTTTCCTGGAGCTTCTACTGTTTTAAAACACTGTACTTATTTAAAAGCTGTATTGCTTATGATAATTTTTACAAGATTTTAAGTAAAGTTGATTTATTTTAATGACTTGCAACAATTTAAATGCTATTTTACCATTTGGGTTAAGCTTTGCAGCGTTTTCAGGAAGACTTATTTATTTATGAAGATATAAGCAGTTTACTTAGCGGATTGTACATGTTTTACAATTATAGCGTTTTAATGCTAATGATTTACACCGCTATTTAATTAAGATTCAATGTTTGCGTCAAGTCATCCAGCTTTTTCGTTAAGTATGTTCTATTATAATGATATTAGCAGCAATTTTAGTAAGGCTGTTATGTTGATAATGACTTACAGCTATTTTTAGTAAGACTGTTACACTATATTTATAGTTATTTATACAACAGTCATTAAGTCTGTAATTCGTGCTTCAATTCAGTAAGACTGCCATACTATACTATTTATACAGCGTTTCAGTAAGTCTGTAATATTTATTGTGATTCTTACAGCATTTCAGTAAGACTGTAATATTTATGTGATTCATGCAGCAATTCAGTAAGACTGCTATACAGCATTCCAGTAAGTCTGTAATATTTATTAATATTTATAGTGATACTTGCAGCATTTCAGTAAGACTAATATTTATAATGATTTTTACAGCATTTCAGTAAGACTGTAATATGTATGTGATTCTTGCAGCAATTCAGTAAGTCTGCTATACTATATTTAGAATTATTTTTATTGTGATTTATACAGCATTTCGGTAAGACTATGTTTATAATTATTTATGCAACATTTATTTTTTGGTTATTCACACTTCAATTGTATGTTACGTGGTACAAATTTTGTGTGAGTTGCTTTCTCTTTAGACCATCTTGGTATTGCTGACGCTCTAAGTTTATATGGTTTATATGTTTTTTTTGTCGTAGGGTGCTTGTATTTAAGAGCTGGTCTCTATACTCTTGAACTAGTCTGCAGTGTTGGTTGTGCGCACATCCTTTTCGCTGTTTTCACCCTACCTATGTAAACTTTGTGTCTACATTACTTTATACTCACCTGTACCTGTTTAATGGTGTGTTTAGTTTAGATCTGCACACGTTTTTTTCTTATTACTTTCTAACTTTCTCTTTATTTTTATGATGTTCCCTAGGGAAGGGGTGGTGTGTCTCGCTACGTCTTTTTGGTAGCATCCTATTAGCTTCCACCTACATCCTGGTTCTAGGATGTACTTTTTCTGCCTCTCTTTATCTTTGGCTTTCTGTTCTTTTCTTTATAATTCGTTGTAACTATTTATCTATTTGTTCTCTTTGTCTCCTTAAGGAAAGAGGATATGTTGTAACTACATTTACAGCAGCTTAGCTAGTGTGCATGTGTCTGTGTATATGGAACCTTGGAGTGCATGATGTCAGCGTGGAATGTTGGTATGCCTAGTGGACTGGAGGAGTGACAGTTGGATTGAGTGGGTGAGCTATGAAGATCAGCTCCTGGTGGGGCCATGTACTAGCTTGGATTATCTTTGTACCATCTTGAATTGATCCTGTAACCAACATCCTTGATCCTGTAACTACTTAATAAATCTCTACTTGGATCTACCTCATGACTACCATTATACTTCATTTCAGTGGTCCTCTTGGCTTCCCCATGTCGGACACGCTCCACAGTGGGAAGCTCGGCGGGCTACCCACCAAATATGGGCGTCGGGTGTTGCTCGCCTGGTGAGCGGCCGCGGTGGAGTGGGCCTCCAAATGTCCTCGATGCAGTGGCGCAGATTTCTGCCACTGCGCCGATCTCTCGGGATGAACCACCGCCGAGTCCCCGGAGGCCACCAGGGGGGGAAGTGGGGGCGACCACCGCCAATCGCCGTGGGCCCGCCGGTCCAAGCAAATTGTGGCCACCAATACAGCCGGGTCTTCCACAGGGTCACGGTGTAGTGACGCCTATTAAGTTCCTTGGGGTCAAATAATTACAGGATATCAGCGGAGTACGGCTGATCGTCTCGGGTGGCTCCGCTCTCCTGTCCAAGACCTCCGGCCGCCGGGGACCATCCGGCGGCGAAAAACCGACTACGAACCCTCCAGGGATGTCTATGGTGTCCGGACACTCCCATGTCGTCGGAGGGATAGTCGTTTCTCCGAGAGATGAGGTGTGGAGAAGGCACACGTGAAGTTGGCAGGCTCTTCCGGGTCGAGGGTCTCGGCAAGTCTATCGAGAAGGCCCGGGCGCCATCTTGAACTCCGCTCCCTCCGCAACTTCGCTGTTCGACCAGAACCGTCGATTTTTGGGGTCACTCAGGTGCCTTACCAAGTCGGCCTCAACTCAATCTCCGATTTGTGGGGATCGGGGCGCCCCAAAACCCTCGGAATTCAGGATAAATGTGGGCTCAGTCTCGGAGCCGAGCTCTCAGGCGGCCATCGCCGTCCAAGCCACGCCCCCCACCTTGTTTGACAATCCATGTAAAACAATACAAAACTAACCAAATAAGTCATTTTCAATGGATGATTTAAAACAGGGTACGGAACAGGCATCAGAGTCCAGCAGAAAAGGGCTATAGTTAATGTATCACCAACATGGGTTTCTTATAGCAGAATAATTTTAGTGATGTGAGTTACAAAACAATGAAACATATCCTTATAACTTGAACTGGTAACTCTACATTAGCCCCTTAGTTTTCCACTGCCTTGAAAGGTGTTTGACTCATAAAATATAAGGAATGTTCTAGAGTGGGTTAATAACATTGAACAAGCATTGGCATAGCCAATAGGTCTGGCCTTTGGGACCTTATAAGTATTTCATTATGCAGCACAATATCCTTGGTGCAACACCAACAGTTGCATGGCTAAACACATAAGGTCCCAAAGGCGAGACCTACTGGCTATGCCAATGCTTGTTATTTGATTCTTTCTATGCCATGTCTGTGTTTCCCAATCACCTGCATGGGCCAAATATTGTGTCACATTTATGTCACCTAGGATTAAGGGGGCAGTTAAGATTTTCATGACCATGTCCTCGTCAAATGGTAGTTAATTTTGTTCAGACATGTCGAGAGAGTGAAGTTAAAAGCCCTTTAATCTATGTTATAAAGTATGGACAAAATGTAAATCAGACTCAAGGTAGTCGCCAATTTCTGTTTTATTCCTTGGTCTACAGACCATTGACAGTACAAAAAACGGTGTGATGTTTGCGTACACTATAAAAAAATGGATTTGCATCCTGTCACAAACTAGCACATTTAGGAAACAAAGCCAATCAATGCATCTATTGATCTTGTAAGGTATTATGCAGACAAGGCATAACATTTGAGATCATAGAAATAGCTAGAAGAAATTCACATTTTATTTGCAGCCTGATGAGCGACAGGCACACATCTGCATACTATCATAACATCCACAAAACGGTATATGCACTTGTGGTCAGGAACTGGGGTTTAAGGGAAATGACAATGAGACACAAATGTACAATGCAGATTATATATTGCTTCACAATATGAAACAAAGAAGAATTTTGGATTATGGGGTCACCGTATGGGACTAGCTACAAATGGTGTTTAAAGGGCACACATAGCTTTTTGTGGTCTCCTTGTCATAGTTATAATAATGGGTACTAAGGAAATGTATTCAGTGAATACCAAAGGTAGTTTCACCACTTTCCCACTTTTTTTTCACTAACAAATTGACCATGTGGCCCCTCAGCATCATTGGGTAAGAGTGCTAGATAAACCGGCGTTTCAGCTCCCTGGTCTGGAGTTTTTGGGGCCTTGTCACCTGCCATGTCTGTCTTAACCCACCCAGGACAGCAGGCATTAAGAAGTATTCCATCTGCTCCCCTTTCTTTAGTCAGCTTCCTAGCTTGAATCATAGACAGAACAGTTACTCCAATTTTTGACACCCCATACGCTGTGTTGGGCCAGCCCTCCTGGGTGTGATTTTCATTCTTGGTGTCTTCAACAAACTTTTCCATGAGTGCTACCAGCTCGTCTTCTGTGATGGTCTCACTGCGAAACTTCTCTTGGAGATCCGGACTGCATTTGGCCAAAGCATGCTGACTAACCATGCTGGAAACATTTACAACTCTTCCTGTATGAAGAAGAAATTTTTTTTTAAAAATGATAGAAGTTAAATAATTGCAGGAAACACATTTACTAAAACAAGTTCCTAAATAAACTAGTATATTCAATTTTAGTGGTTTACAAAAAGTATGGAGTTGAAGAATTTAAATGGATATGAAATTATGTTATGCCAAGCTAAATAAAAAAAACAAAATTGAATTGTGATTAAATGTATTTTCTTAACAGCAAATGGGTCCCCGTTATGTCGACTCTGTGCTTCTTCCAACGCCCCTCATGTGCATTCCACAATTCCTATTCTGCACCTCACTTGCTCACCAAAATGCCTTATTGGTTGCCTGCCATGTTGACCCTCAGCTTCCCAATATCTGCTCTATTCTCACCACAATTTGCTAGGAGCCTGCCGAGCTGCACAACCCCACCATGCCTGCCTCCTGCTCTCTATAATGCCAGGGTCAGGGTGACCAGATTATTGGATTGAAAAACCCGGACGGGCACACATAGAAATAGGACTATATATGTATATATTTTTTTTTCACACAAATATATATATATATTTGTGTTCTCAATTTTTTTAAATATTATATATATATATATATATATTCACTGAAAAAACCATAGGTTTCACACCAGTTATATAGTTAGCTGGTCATTTTACTCATACAAAACCTTTGAAATTCCCCTGTTATAGTTAGTTCAGCTAACTATAACTCGCGCGCCCGCAATGCACTGCTGATGATGATGTCACATATTACATCACTCATGACATGG
The DNA here is from genome assembly GCF_964263255.1 of Lissotriton vulgaris. Classification (NCBI taxonomy): domain Eukaryota; kingdom Metazoa; phylum Chordata; class Amphibia; order Caudata; family Salamandridae; genus Lissotriton; species Lissotriton vulgaris. Next base: position 1,385,425,455 of record NC_141696.1, on the reverse strand, counting down.
TCAGTGACATCACTCATGACATCACTGAGGACATCACTAATGACATCTCAAATGACATCCCTGACACCTTAGGGGTCCCTGTGGGGTCAGGGTGCTTCTACCCTGCCCCCTTTTTGAGTTCTACACTTTTTTTTTTCAGCTTTCTTGTGCCTCAGTCTACTGAGGCACAAGATGGCTGCCATCATTTTCTGTTTTGGAGTGTTGACAGACAGTGGCAGCCAATCAGCATGAAGCTCGTGCACGGAAAGGTGCGCGCTTATAGATATATAATGGATTTCAACTTTAATTCTCTCAGCAACTACTGGAGGGATTCACACCATTTAAACAAAAGCGTGATCTGCGTACCAGACCCTACCATTTCCCCAAATGTGGTGTAATTCCGTTCAGCGGTTCGGGCTATAGCCGTGTCTAAAGGTCCTATTGAAATTAACATGGGGAAAACACGTTTTGGGACCCCCCTTTTTTCTCGGCCCCCGCTTGACGAATCTTCGAGACTTTCAGGGAAGGAGCGGAGCGTCCCATCTTCTTTGAGAAATTCGCGGAGATTTATCAACCGGTGCCAAAGTTATTCCCAATAGAATGTTGCAGATTTCCTATGGAAACTAGGTCCTAACTATAACTACCTACTGGCGACCGCCAGTAGGTAATATATATATATCCACTGAAAAAAACCATAGGTTTCAGCCACGTTATAGTTCGGAATTAGCATTTAAAAAACCTATTAAATTCAATGAAAAAAACCATAGGTTTCACACCAGTTATAGTTAGCTGGAAATTTCACTCATACAAAACCACTGAAATTCCCCTGTTATAGTTAGTTCAGCTAACTATAACTCGCGCGCCTGCAATGCACTGCTGATGACGTCACATTACATCACTCATGACCTGGTCAGTGACATCATCCAGTGAATGTGCGTCTTTCTGACAAATAAATAGTTTTTTATATATGTATATCTAAAGGTCGATAGAAGAATAAATGGGTAAATAAGTGTCTAAATGGATGTTTTTTTTTGTAAAATTGATTGTATAACTGACTTATGAAATGTATCTTAGTGAATACATGTATTAGCGAGTAATTTTTAAATATGTAAATATCTGTATCAGTGACTCACTTTGTGTATAAGTGGCTGCATGGGCTGGTGAGTAGCTACAGGAGTGTCTATATCGGTTATTAGTTGGTTTTTTGAGTATCAGAATGAGTGTATGGTTTGGTGGGGGGTATTACTTAGTGCACAGATGCACGAATGACTGACTCACTGTTTGTATGTGTTTTGAAGACAGCATGTGTGCAGGACTGTATGGGCGGATGAGTGTGGGTATGGGTGTGTTAGTGAGTGAATGACTGTCTCAATAGCATCTTTATGAGTAACTACATATGTTTTAAACTAGTATATGTGAGTATTGATGTATAAGTGAGTATATGTGAGAGTGTGAGATTGGAAGAGTTCCTGTATAAATAAGTATGTGTTTCTATAAGTGATTATTTAAGAGAGTATGTGTACGTTTCTGTAGAAGTGTGTACGTTTCTGTAGAAGTGTAGTGGTGCGTGTATAGCTATATATGCAAGTAAATGGATGTTTGATAGTTTATTTGCATGTGCGAGTATGTGTGTGAGTAGCTCTATGGATGAGTATTGGTGTGTAACAGGACATATAGGTGTATGAGTACATATGATGAGTGAGTACATGTATGAGTGACTATATAGAACTGTTGGTGAATTAGTGGATGTGTATGTAGATGTTGGAATTACCTAATAGGTTGATGTAACTGGTATTGGTATCTCCATTTTTTTGAAAATTTTAGTTTCTATTTTTGAATGTGTGTATCAAAGGTTATATTAGGGTGAGAGGAGGTCTGCCACTCTTTCACAAGGATGATGTCATCAGTGATGTCATTTGAGATGTCATCAGTGATGACATCAGTGATGACATGAGCGATGTCACTGATCATGTCATGAGTGATGTAATATGTGACGTCATCAGCAGTGAATTGCGGGCGCGCAACTTATAGTTAGCTGAACTAACTATAACGGGGGAATTTCAATCGTTTTGTATGATTGAAATGTCCAGCTAACTATAACATGTGTGAACCCTACGTTTTTTTCAGTGAATTTCTAAGGTTTTTTTAAATGCTAATTCCCAACTATAATGTGGCTGAAACCTATGTTTTTTCTGTGAATTTCCAAGGTTTTTTAAATGCCAGTTCCTAACTATAATGTGGCTGAAACCTATGGTTTTTTCAGTGAATTTCCAAAGGTTTTGTCAATGATAATTTTTAAATGTATTATTGGTTATATTTTCTTTATACTGATTTACTACATTGTTTTAAAGTATTTATTTTTAGATATTTTATTTTTTAAATTTCATATTTTTAATATAAATTAAAAATTAAGTTTTAAAAAATATTGAAATTGTAATATATATATATATTTTTAATTTATATATATTTTATATTGCAGGCAATGATATCCTATGGAAGGAAATTCAAATTACTTTAAGTATTGTTAGAATTACTTTTCAGGATTAGTAGTGGGCTGAAAGATGCAGCACTGAGGTCTCTCCTGATAACAGGTGAGTAAATCGGAATTCGTAGTTCGGCCGATTTTAGAGGAATATTTGTAAGTTTCAAAAATAGACAGAAACTTTTCTGGTGAAAACCACACAATAGATTCCTATGGAAGGAAATGAAAGTTACTGGTAAGTACACTTCGATTTACTTTTCAGGGTTCGTACTGGGCTCAAAGATGCAGCACTGACGTCTCTCTTGATAACAGGCGAGTAAATCGGAATTCGTAGTTCGGCTGATTTTAGAGGAATATTTTGCTCAATAGTGGAAAAAGGGGGCGGGGCCTGAGGTGACATGTGTGCAAACATGCCCTGTGACGCGTTTTAGGTTGGGGAATTAATTCCTCTTCAATCCTGAGGTCCCCTGTGAGCCAACTAGCCCACCAGGTACCTCCAGTATAAAACTCTGTTTTAGCTCAACAGATAGCTTCTTTATAATCTGTAAGAGACTTATCATAGCAAAGTTTGCCTTCTGTAGTATAATGCAACCTCCATTCACATTCAGCGCACCTGCATTTTTATTACAAGTCTTTCAGCTCCGCATTATACCAAGGGGCAGTAGGTTTAGCTCTACGTTGGGACACTGTTCTTAGAGGGGCTAATTGGACTATTGCTTCTCTAATCCAATTGTTGTAATTAACTGCATCCAAATTAGAATTAGCAGTAGACAAAGGAACAGTGTTAGAAGAAGATAGCCCCATGGTCTGTCCAAGTCAGTGGCAGAATCATATCAATCTGAATAGCAGGATAACAAGTAAAAATTTGATCCAATGTGTGTAATGCATTATGAGTGGGTAAATGCTTTCAGCATCGTACAATAAATGTCATTTAAGAATCCCAGAGACAGACGTTCCCTTTGTGTACCCGAGCTCCACAAGCGTTGTTGGTAGAACGCTTCAAGCACAGCAGACTCTTCATTGGCAAAGGGACAAGAAGGCAGGAAAGCACACACCCGAATCATCCACGCAAGCGACTCTGACACATCTGAAATGTTTCCATTTGCAGGGTCTGCAAGCTGTCGATACTAGCTGCCCACAGCCCTATACAATTGAGAACATGGTCAAGGATAAAACCTCTGAAGAGTCACTAAAAATAAAAAACAGGGTAAGTCAGCGTTGACAGGGTCTGCTGACCCACGTCTGTTCAAAACATGAGTGAAAGGAACAGCATATACACATCCATTTATACGCACAGTATTAGCAGGTTGACGCTTACCGTGCGGCTTTATGATCGGTAACAACTCCGTGCACATATCCCTGGTAGCAAAAAAGTTGGTTTTCAAAGTAACTTCCGCTTGAACATGAAATGGTGTAGTATCAGCAGCTTTTGAACGGTTGAGAAGAGGAAAGAATTAGTTGGAGTTCTAAATAAAGACATATCTATACAGAGTTAATAATTTACATCATTTGCTATTGGGAACAGACAAAGAGTTTCTGTTCACTGTGTTTCAGCCACAACATCTACACAATCAACAATAAACAATTTAAGTTCCTTGAGACTTAAGGCACATGCACAAACACTAACTGTTGTAATTCTTGATCACAGATTGTTCTGCAAAAGCATTCTCTGCTCCACTGCCTCTGTGTCTGCTGCATCTGTTCTGCACAGCAGGGTGGTACTTCATTCTGCTTCATCTCAATGCAAGAAATACCCTTTGCGCCGAGCAGAGTGTGGACTACGTGGCTCACTTAGGAGGTAATTAACTCATAAGATTCCTCCTTTAGATGGAGTTTGCCATTTCATCTTATACCCATTGAACAGATAATGCACTGAAGAGGAGATTGCTCAACACTCCCAAATTAAATCACTGCTGGTTTGAGAACCCAGGCTTAAGGATAATGCTAAAGAAATTGTTTTATTTTATGATTGAGCTTAAAATTGTGAGCTTGAATACTGCTTCACTTCTAATTGGATTTGAAAGCTTTTAAGTTAATCTTAAACTTGACTATAATATTTTTTTCTTCTAATCTATAGCTGTTTTAGCAATACTATTTAATACAATGTGTGATGACATTTTAACTCTAGTGAAATATTAAAGAATAAACTTGTACACCAACTGAATTCCATTGATAAAAATGTCAAAAATGCACTGTTCCTCGTAGGAGTCAGAATGTCATCACTGCACTACTGTTGTCCCCAGAACGGACTCCACCACAACTGGAAATCTTGTTAATTAACTTGCATTTATTGTTAAAGCTTCTACTGAAGTCATCATTCACATTGACAAAATTAGTTTATCCTTTGGAGAAATTTGCGAATCCCCCAATATGTTTTTGCAAATTCTGTATTACTTTTGGTATCGCCAAATATGGTGACATCACATGTTGATAACTCAATACTGATGCATTTCGGACCATTTATGGCCCTTCATCAGGGGTACTTTTATCACAACTGGCAGAGAATCGTGTATGTCGCTGGCTCAGTGTCTTAGACGTTGATGACCTCAAGAGAAACCTGAACGATAAATATAATTTGATTAACAAGAATTGGAAAATTGTAGAGGAGTCCTTCTGGGGACGACAGTAGTACAGTGAGGAGACGATGCCCCGTACGACCAATTTTAAATTTTCATTTACACCTACGATCAGGAAGTGATACCCGTCTGCATACGCAGTCTTGATAACATATGGATTATTTATTCAAAACAAGGAGTGCACTGACATTCATAAAATGTTCCCATTAATAAAGTAAATATTAACTGATTGTAACTACAGCTCTCCAACATGCGCTAATTTCATACATTAACATTATTTTTAAGTATTGAGTTTTCAATATTGAAATTTCTTGCATCTTTACCAAATCAGTAGTAAAAAGATGTATTTCATGTGTAGGGTGCAGACTATCTGGAATCCTGGGCTGGGAATAGTAAGGCGAGAAGTGGACCCCTGAACTTAGGGTAAGGAAAGGCCATCAGCAACGTCTTTCAAGCAACATTATTGCAGTGTGTAATCACTGTATATAAAATTGCTGCCAATTATCATGCCAGCAAGTAGGGCAGAATGAATGAGAAAATTAACAATTAGGAGGTGACCGATTTGGTCAACCTGGTATTTCCCAAATGCCTTTGGGTATGTAAGTTGTATAACAGGAGTAATATTGGGCCCGATTTAGACTTTGGCGGAATGTCAAATGCAACAGAGTACCCAGCTAACACCTTCGTTCCACCTGCAACATTTAGAGATGGGTGAACATTAAGCTTTCCGACGACGAAGCCCCTCTCCTGTTGGTTCAGTTGACAGAAAGCATCCTCAGATGTAGTTGGTGCCATCCGAGGAAACAACTGCCCTATTGTAAGGTCACTTTTTTCGGTCTGTCACAACCAGCTCAAACTTGGCGGTGAGGGACAGAAAAAAATAATAATAATAATAATAATAATATTAATTACCCTCACACACTCTGGGAGTGCCCAGGGCCATTCGGGTTTTGGTTTTCAGAAACAAACTCCTACTTTGGAGTTTGTTTCAGAAAAACAAAAAAAAGTTTAAAAGTTTGCTGAATGACTGCCAAAACAGACAGACGGTGGCTGCCCATCAATTTTTTGTACTTAGAAAGGGAAGGTCGTGACCAAGGGACAAAAGCCTTCAGAAATGTACTTTTTCTGAAGAAAAAAAATAGAAAAAAAAAAAAAGAACAATTGTCCTGTTTGGCGACAAATAATGGTATCAATCTCATATCATTTCTGCGATAGTAGCCTCAGTAATTATGCCAGGGATCATATTGTCAGGGTTTAGCCTACATCAAAATTTACATTTCGCCCCCCTTCTGATAATGGCAGACTCTGAAGACACCAGTGCATTATTTCAGTCAAATATTTGAATGTTTACAAGTGCTGCATATGCAGAGGTTAGGGTTAGGGGTCGGCTCGGTTTAGGCTTGTATTCTCATCTCAGAAGAACCTTTGGTCCTGTGCCTGGGGTGCCAACTGAGCATCAAGGAGATTGCCCAGAAAAGATCACCTCATCGTACTGAGCTACAGTTCCTTTATTTACGACAACTTTGAGCATTACCAAGAGCGAAAGCAATGACTGAGCATTTATATTTTACAGCTAGGTGTTGTGGGATTCAAATAGAAAGGCTCATCTACACATGGAAGTTTGGCTTGCACATGCTAAAGTTGGTTTTGCAATCATAAGAGGATTTTCTTTTCTGCGAAACTACTCACAGGATCTTGAATAGTTAAAGCAGGTCAAAAGTGATTGCTTCAGGGCTGGAAAGCCCGGTGAGTGTGTCCACACTCACACATTTGTATGTTTAAGATTGCTCACCATCTCCCCAACCCACTTCCCACAGTGAAAAAGAACAGCAATTTAGTCCAGGCAAGCGTAGGAGGAAAACTTTTTCTAGGTTGGGTAGTTACTTCCCAAGAAGGTGGGGCATAGAGAATGAAGTTTCTCCAAGGAGAGAATATTTTCCCATTGTGAAAAAAGAAATACAAACGTAAGCAAGTGAATTTGCACCTGCGTAGCAGATTCGTGTATGCTTGCATGTTTGAACCAGCAAAAATCGAATTCAGAGAAGTTTATTAGGAGGACGCCTAAAAATCTGGAACTGGACCGGTTTTCCAGGCACGCTTCCGTTAATTCTCTTGAATTCCTGAAAATTGCAATTCTACACCCATGCAGGGTGCAGTTTTGTTACTTTAAGGATGAGTCTCAAAATGCGTTTTAATTTCCTTTACATAGTACACTTTATGGATTTCCACTGATTGTCTTTTATAACATTTCCATGTTTCAGATACATTTTATTAAATTATGCATTAATGAATTAGTAGCTCATGTGGTACTTAAAATTTGCAAAGTAATTGGGCAAAACGGTCTGATACCATTGCTTGTTTTTATTTTCAATTTGCAGATATTTCTTGGGTATAAAATCAGCATTCTTACTTCTGTTTTTCTGCATGTTTTACGCAGATTATAGAGCATTCTTGGAGCATTATAAATAGGCACAAAATTGTTATATTTTGGAAAGGGGTACATGTTTTTAGATTGGAACAACATTCTAAGCAATGCAAGTTGAGCTCTACAGCTCACCGTATTTCCTCAAAGCACTTTAAGGGCTTATATTAACGACCCACATATACCATTTTGAACAGAAGCATAGCTGCATATGTTGCCTTAGCCAGGGCGATTTTTTTTCCAACGCATTGGCAAACCCAATAGGTCTTGCTCGCCTATGTGAGATCTATTTCTTTGGCCACATTTTTTTTGCCATGTTGTACAGCAATGCGGCTGCTTGCAGCATGGTTGACAGTACAAGAAAACAAGCATTGGCAACGCCAAAAAGTCTCAGCATTTCGAGAGCTTTAGGAGTTGTCAATGTTTTTTAGGCATGCAGAATAGTAGCACGGCTGCTGTTCAGCGTGGCTAAAAGTCATGTAAAAAGGCGCTTTGACCCAGCCTGCTTGCAATGTTCAACACTCCGTCCATCATTACCTTTGGTTTTACTTTGTTCACCCTTTTAGATTAATCTTCTGCTTGAATGGGAAGATACACCAGGTTCACTCCTTGAGAGAGGCCCACCAACTATTGAATATCCCAACTGATGCTCCAAAAGACTCCCATTTTCCCGCCAAAAGAGGCAGAGATCCAGGAGCCCACAGACGGCAAGACAGGCGGTGGCCCACCTCTGCCCTGATCCAGAGACAATCACTAAAGAGAGACATGCAGTACTGGACTCCCTCGACGAGGACGCTAGTGGGCTGGGGTATTGGGGGCCGAGCCGCTCCAGCCAGCAATCTACCATAAACAACACTTAACCTCCCCAGTTCTTGTCTTTCTGCAGTCTGTAAGGGCGGTGGGCTGGAGCAGACAGGGATTGAGGACCACTTTCACCCCCCTCTCATGGGTCTAACCACCCAGGACATCTGTTTATCTCTGTTATGCTTTTTGTTTGGTAACCTCATTTGGGTTTGTATGGCCCTTCCACACCTTGGAGTTCCCCTGGAATAAGATTCATGTGTCTAGCCACTCAAATTCCTCCCCTAGGCTGCCCAAACACGGGTCTCTATTTCTCAGGTGACTCACTCCTTCAAACAGTGCACTCACTTATAACCTCTTACGAACCCCCTAATGGCACTTCATCCTAAAATCATCACCATAAACGTGAAAGGGCTCAACACCCAGTTAAGAGACGCGCCATCTTCTTATCTAGAGCACTCGGGCGCCCATATCTGTCTCCTCCAGGAGACTCATCTCCTCCCTGGAGCCACGCACAGAATCCGCTCTAGGACGTTCCCACATCAGCTATTTTCTTTTCAGTCCTCTAAGTCCGCTGGGTTTGCCATTTTAGAATATACCACCTTTCCCGGCAAGGTTTGCCTCAACCAGTCAGAGATCAGAGGCAGGTTATTGGCCCATTTCTTTTCAGTGGGCCCCCACCCCTTAACAATAGGTTCGATCTAATCCCCAAACGAAGGACAAGAACGATTCCTAGAGAAGGCTGTGTCCGAGTTTACTCAGTCAACTGACTGAAGGTTACTGTTAGGGGGAGACTTAAACCTGGCTTTCAACAACACTATGGACAGATCAGCCCAACTGGGGCACTCGCGAAGGAGGGGACGAAGTTAGTGGAAGAGGTAGGACTGACAGACATATGGAGAAACCTACACCCCAGACAGGGAATACACGTTTTACTCTCATTCTCACAAAACATATGCAAGAATCAATTACTTCCTAGGCACTCTAACCATGGTAACCCATATTCAACAAGCTGACATACTCTCCTGCACGCTGTCGAATCACTCTGCGATGACGGTAGCGAGATTTCTCTCCCCTTTTCTAGCCCCCCCATCTAGATCCTTGCACCTTAGAGATACACTGCTGCACCACCCAGTGGTGATTCAACAGGTCTTGCAAGCATGGAGGGATTTTCTGTACAGAAACGATACTCCTGCGACCCCTATTGCCATTCTATGGGCCACTTTGAAGGCGGTGGTCAGGGGAGAATTTATAGCGATAGCCGTGTCCGAAAATAAGACACGTAGGCACAAGAGTGTTGTGAACGTATCTAGGACCCTAATTAAATATTCCCGATTTATGCCCTTATGTGGTTATAACAAATCATATCCTTATAAAGGTATAAGAATCATATACATATTTAGTCATAGCCAATGCAGTCCAAATACGGCAAGGCTACTTCCCTAGACTCCTAGAAAGTACAACGCGTTCTTTAAACAAACCAAACCTCCAGCAGCCCGGGAATTCTCCCTGCTTCCGTTTTGCTTTGTCCTAGAACTCCTGAAAGAACTGACAGTTCTTAGTGACGTCCTTTGTCCAACCTTACGTCAAACACGGCACCTTCCAGGTATAAATATACCAGCATTTGCCTTAAGCAAACACACGGTGGTTTGGAGCAGTGCAGCTATCTACTTACCCAAAGCCCAGCTGATGCGAGTGCCGAAGGAAGCCGACCCTCCCATTTGACGCACTGAGAGAGACGCTGTCTTTTCTCCTGCCGTGAAATCTAGCTCCAGCTGATTAGATCCTTAGATAATTCTTGATTCAGATTCTTGGCAAAACTCACTTAACTTAAACTGCAGCTCACTTACTCCTTCCCACGTACTAGGCTTAGGTTAGGTACACCGGGGTAGGCGTATTTTAGAAGCACCAGTTGAGTATGTTTAGTCAACTTTTATCATGTACGTAATTGTATATATTTTATCCGTTTTAAGTATCATATGGCTCAGAAAATATTATTTCATAATACTCCTTTTACTGTACGCACTTTACTTTATGATAAGTATTGCAATTGTGGCAATTCATTTCTCTTGCATGAGAAAGAAGACTGCTCAATAAATAACTTTTATTGAAAACGCCAGTCTCTATATTTCTCTGCACTCTGGTGAAACTAAGCATGCACGATTGACTGAGTGAAATAGCTATCTATTGTTTTCACACGACTCTGGAGATATACTCCTTATTCTGGAGGGAGCAAAGTGGTCATGTTTATGCGGTTGTCAGAAAGTAATCCCTTCTTGTCTAATCAGGAAAGTTAACTCCTTCCTGTTCATTCGAGAACGTTTCTAGTGACCTCTGAGCTAGCTGGCATAACTAATTAAGTCTAACGCATATTCAGTAGAGATCTAGTCGACCTCAGTCCTACGTCTAAACTATCGTTTAAGTTATTCCAATGCGCAGAGCCTATTGGGAATATAGGAACTACACTACAAGAGTATCACTCAAGACAGGTTCAGGAGCTGGAACGTATACACCAAGGAACCGGCGCTCCATGGATCTGGCGGTAGCTAGCTAGAGTCAGCTAGATCTCAGTAGTCTGCCATGGATTCGACAGGGTGGCGTACGTGGCGCTGCGATTGAGACATGCGTTTACAACGGAGGTAACAGAGTGGGGAAACTGCTAGCTAACAGACTGAGAATCTAGAGACAGAGGTCTGATGTTACATCTCTGATTAGCTTGACAGGGGAGGAATTCACAGAAGACCAACAGATTACCGAAATATTTCACCAATTTTATCTTCGTTCTTGCCGTACCTGGCCCCATTTTTTGTAGTTTATACAGATTACAATCTGCCATTATTATGGCACTCCTGCATGTTCAGTACACTGGGCAAGACTTCACAAATAGTAGTTTTCCATCATAAATCGGAGTCGGATTAGGTTTGTATAGATATGACCCCACCCATCTACTCTACCACACACACACACACACACACACACACTTAATGAAGAGCCTCTTTCAATTATCAACCAGAACTATTTTCTTTGCCGCTATTGATTAAGAGGTGTGAAAGTGCTTTAGGTTGTGTGTGAGCATGACTGATAGTCTGTGAAGGGTGTGAGTATGCAGAGGGTGAAGACCGCTACATTGTGATGGGTTTTTGAGTGGTTACAGTAGTGTTGGACTGATACTCTGAGCTGTGAGTCCTCTCAGTGTGTGGCTACTAGTCTGTGGGGGTGAAATTGCTTCTGGTATGGTGTGACTGCTACTACCATTGATGCTACTAGGAGAGTGATTCAGAAAAGGGGGTGGTGATGAACAGAGTGTCTGAATTAAGCAGACCACTCTTACCCAGTCCAAAGATCAGGGCTTGATCCATCACCGTTATTTAGCTCACTGCACCATCCCAGCTCAGAACCTGGCTATATGCAAATTAGTCTGTCCCTGGCCCAGTGCATCATGGGAACAGGGCAGACCAAACTACCAAGCCAATTCTTCACCAGAAAGGAGACAAGCTTCCGGGGACCGGTTTCTGGCATTTCAGCCGTCGTCGGCCCGGCTTGCTTGAATCCTGATGGTGCAGTGAGCAAGGGACTCATGTCTGAGTATACCCTGCCACACCTATAGTGGCCATAAACGATTCAGAAAAGGGGGTGGTGATGAACAGAGTGTCTAAATTAAGCAGACCACTCTTACCCAGTCCAAAGATCAGGGCTTGATCCATCACCGTTATTTAGCTCACTGAACCATCCCAGCTCAGAACCTGGCTATATGCAAATTAGTCTGTCCCTGGCCCAGTGCATCATGGGAACAGGGCAGACCAAACTACCAAGCCAATTCTTCACCAGAAAGGAGACAAGCTTCCGGGGACTGGTTTCTGGCATTTCAGCCGTCGTCGGCCCGGCTTGCTTGAATCCTGATGGTGCAGTGAGCAAGGGACTCATGGAGAGTGAGGCTCTTGGTATGCAACAATGCAGCCAGTAGTGTGAATCCTTGCACAGTGACTACTCACAGGATGACTGTGCCCACCAACCCTAGTGTCACCAAACACCAGTTAGTACATTGAACAGAAAGTCTCAGCCCTCTTCTCCTGAACCCTGTAATGCTTGCAGACCCTCATAATCTGCTTCACAACTATGCCTCTAGTATCATATGAACAGCAGTGCTGTAGTTTCAAGCTGCTGCTCGTCCTGGCTAATGCTTGTTCCAGCGCATTGAAAAATAAATCTTTCATACAACCTTTGCCTACGGGGAGGCGGGTGGATCAGTGAGAAATCCACAGGCTGATACTGTATCCACCAGCAAAAGCTTTACCAAAGATAAGTAACTTGTTCTTCTGATGGATACATCTGCCTGTGGATTCCTCACCTTTTGAATTGAATTCCAAAGCAGTCCGCTCCCGGTGGAGGGTGTCCACCTACCTCTATCAAAAAATCCTGCAGCACAGAATGTGCAAAATGGCCACCCCTCCTTGCTTCTGAATGCAAGCAATAATGCTTCACAAAAGTATGGAAAGAAGCCAAAGTTGCGGTCTTACGGATGTCTACAACAGGGACACCTCAGGCCAAAGCCTAAGAAGACTTCGCTTTAATAGAATGAGCTCTAACACCTTCAGGTGGCTCCTTCTTGGCCAAGGCATAGCAGATCTTGATACACAAGATGATCCACCTGGAAAGCGTTCGCTTGTGGACAGCTTTGTCCTTCATTCTTCCCACACAACCAATGAAGAGCTGGTCATCCAGTTGTAAGTCCTTGGTTCTGTCCAGTTAGAAGCTGACCACCCTCCTAGGGTCCTGGCTGTGAAGTCTCTCCTCACCTTTGGAAGGGTGAGGGGGAAGGATAGAAAGTGGGTACGGTGATACACTGTCCTAGATGAAAAGGTGTAACCACCATAGGAAGGAAAGAAGCTCTGTTCCTGAGAAACATCTTATCTGCATAGATGGTGGTAAAAGGAGACTTAGAACTAAGAGACTGAAGCTCACTTATGATGCTGGCAGAAGTAAAAGCAATCAGAAAAAACAGTTTTGAATGTAAGAAGCCTCAACGAACAACTATGTAGAGGCTCAAAGGGAGACCCCATCAGGAAAGTGAGAACCAAATTTAAGTCCCACTGAGACATAATGAAAGGAGTGGGAGGAAATCTATTAGTGAGACACCTATTGAACCTCATAACTATGGGGGACTTAAACAACGATGGCTGGTCTGGCAAACAAAGAAAGGGTGATAAATAGCCCTTAAACGTCGCCACAGCACAACCTTGCTGGGCCAAGGAAAGAGAAAAACTAGGAACATCAGACATATAGGCCTTCAAAGGATCAATTGACCTCTCTCCATACTTCTTAACAAATCTGGTCCATCTACAGGAATAGACAGATTTGGTGGAGTGTCTCCTGGCCAATAATAAAACATCCATCATATCCAGTGGGAGAGAGAAAGAACTCAGGTTGACCTGTTCAACCTCCAGGCATGAAGGTGCAAGCTCTGGAAGTGGGCGAGTAGAACCTGCCCCTGCGATTGCAAGAGGAGGTCTGCTCTGAGAAGGAGGTGGAGGGTGCAATGAGAGGTGAAAAAGGTCTGTGTACCACACCCTTCTTGGCCAATCCGAGGCGATCAATATGCCTTGGGCCCGGTCTTAGTGAATCTTCCTCAGAACCCGTGAAATCAAGTGTATGGGAGGGAACGCGTAAAGAAGCTGTGAGCCCCAATCTAACTGAAACGCATTCCCCTGCGCTCCCCGCATCGGATTCTGGAGACTGCAGAACGGGCAGTTCGTGTTCTCATAAGTCGCAAAAAAAAGGTACACCTGAGGAAACTCTCAAATTCTGAAAATGCACTGAACCACCTCCGGCTGAAGACACCACTCGTGATCAGCAGAGTATTGCCAACTTAGACTGTCCAGACGCACATTCAGCACCCATGCCAGATGATTAGCAATTATTCAAATCTGGCAATCCAGAACCAAGGGCCAAAGTCGCACGGCCTCTCTGCAGAGACGATACAACCCTACTCCTCCCAGTTTGTTGATGTACCACACTGAGGTAGTGTTGTCTGTCAGGACCAGAACCGACTGACCAGGAAGGGAGGAAAGAAAGGCCTTAAGAGCCACATGTTTCGCTCACAATTCAAGAAGATTAATATGAAGCAATCTTTCCTCTGGAGACGAAAGACCCTTGATCTCCAGATCCCCCAGATGAGCACCCCTCTCCAAGGTGGAGGCATCCGTTATCACTGTGGCCACCGGTGAAGGAGGTTGAAACTGCTTCCCTTGAGTCAGGATGCCTGAAACACTCCCATAACAGATCAGCTGCAGTGTCTCTGGAGATTCTGACCACCTTCCCGAGATCCCAGTTGTTATGGAACCACTGCCTGCAGAGGCACCACTGGAGTGCCCTCATGTGCCTGCGTGCATGGTTGACCAACGGTATGCAGGATGCGAACAGACCGCGCAGGCGCAAAACCTCCAGGATTGGAATAGCCGCTCTATTTTGAAACATTGGAACCATAGCTTGGATGTCTAGAACCCTCTGAGGAGGCGGGAAAACACGACTCAGAGTAGTATCCAGTACCGCCGTTATGAACAGGTTGCACTGAGAGGGCATTAGGTGAGATTTGGGTACATTTATCGAAAAACCAAACTGACCAACAGTCAAGTTGTTACTGGCAGATGATGAAGCACTATCTCTGGCGAACTTGCTTTGAGCAGCTGTCGTCTAGATAGGGGAAAACTTCTTCCTGCTGCAGCGCCAGAAGAATCTGAGCTGCGGTCAACATCTTGAACTTCTCCTGTATGAGGTAAAGATTCAAGACCCTAAGGTCCAGGATCGGCCGCAAACGACCGACCTTTTTGGGATCAGGAAATACCGGGAGTAGCATCCCTAACCCCTCTCCTGCTCCGGAACAATCTCTATTGCACCTTTCTGTAACAGGGACAACACCCCTTGTTGCAGATGCAACAGATGAACACCAACCCTGGCAAGGAGGGTAAGGAAGGGGAAACTCCCAGAAGAAAAGGGTGTACCCATTTTCTACAAGATTCAAAACCCAAAGATCTGACGTAACAGATTTTCAATTTTGTAGAAAATGGGACACCCAACCTCCAACAGGACCAACATGCCCCAAGATGGGGGGGATCTAGAGCTGCTTCCCTGCAGAGTCAGTGGTGGGGACAGGAGGAGGAGGAGGAGGAGACCTGTTGACGAGCAGCCTCTCGCAGACGACCTCCTCCCTTCCCTCTGTATGACTTATACAGAGGGCTCTGTTGTTGTTGCTGCTGCTGCTGCTGCTGCTGCTGGCCTAAAAAAGGAGCCGCCTTCCCAAAGCCCCAAAATTTCTGGATACCAAACCCCTAGGCTGAGATTACAAACATAAGGATCTAGCAGTAGCTCTGCGATCTTAAAATCGAAGTAATGCTGAATCAGCCTTGGTCCCAAAAAGTTCAGATTCATCAAAGGGAAGGTCCAACAGCATGGCATGGACGTCCGGAGGTAATCTGGACCCTCTCAACCAGGAAAGGCTCATAGTTGCCACTGGAGAGCCCATTACCCTGGCAACTGAGTCAGCTGTATCAAGAATTTCATACAGAGGGAAGGAAAGAGGTAGTCTGCGAGAGGCTGCTCGTCAACAGGTCTCCTCCTCCTCCCCCTGTCCCCAACACTGACTCCGCAGGGAAGCAGCTCTAGTACCCCATCTTGGGGCATGTTGGACCTGTTGGAGGTTGGGTGTCCCATTTTATACACATTTTTTAAATCTGTTACGTCAAATCTTTGGGTTTTGCCACTGGAGAGTCCATTACCCTGGCAACTGAGTCAGCTGTATCAAAGCCGGACTGGATCACCAGAGGGGCTGTAGCTAGCATGTCCGACAGCACCTCAGCGAAGTGCCCCTGGACATCCTCTGGCAACTTAGGTATTACCTCCTTGGCAGAATACATCAATGCATGGATATCACACCCCAGCAAGCATGTGGCATTAGTTGATTTCAGGGACATGCTGGCAGACGAAAATACCTTTTTTGCTGATTGTTCCAACTTCTTCGATTCCCTATCCCCCAAAGTGGAAGGGAAAGAGCCAGCAGATTGTTTTGAGGAACAAGACGCTTGAACCACAAGGCTCTCAGGTGAAGGGTGTGATGATAAAAAAGCTGGATCCCCAGACGACACCTTATAACGCCTTGCCACTGTTCTTGACACAGCAGGGGCAGACATTGGCTTCTGCCAAACTTCCAAAATCGGATCTGTCAGAGCATCATTGAAATGAAGCAAAGGCTCCACCGCAAAAGGAGAGTGCAGCGCCGCTGTTAAAATATTAGATTTGACCTCTGCTGTAGGCAACTGTGTGTCCAAAAAGTCATCAGCCTTTCTTATGACCAAATGGTATGATGCCACATACTGAAAGGGAAGAGCTTTTAGGGAGGAGAGTTCCCACTCTGGTGTCAAGCCCACTGGCTTCTTGCAGCTGTGCGAAATCATCCATTGGGTGTAGTATCTCCCCCTCCTCAGCACGCTTCTGTTGTTCCTGGAATTCCACCAGACACAGCGCCAGAGACCTCGGAGCCGGTGTCGATGAAGGGCCTTCAGAAGCAGGCAGCAGCACTGACCGAAGTCGAGGCAGCGCTGGAACGGAGCCTGACTGTGCCGGTGAGAAGTACATCCGCCCCTCCTGAGATGGAATCGTTGTCGAGAACCTCAGCGTCGGGAGAAGCCAAGACTGAGTCATTGGCATGAAGGGCAAGAATGGTGCCAGGGAACAATGTTAGAAAACGCCCAAATTATAAGAAAGAGAACCCACGGAGTCAACCAGAGCACCGGATGGGTTAACCACCCTGGCAAACATGCCATACACTGCATTAAGATAATACGACGGATACACACCTGGAGTCGGGAAAGGTGGGTAGGGATCCAGAACAGTCTGACCGGAGATAGATCGAGGTAGCAGAACGGGCTCTGGGTGCAGCGCCGAAGACGCTGGATCCAGGACTGGAGCATCAGGAGGTGCAGGAGGCTCCCCCAAGTGCGGAGAGTCCCTCGTGTTGGAGAGTGCACAGGAGACACCTGCAGTGAAGGGAAGGGGAGAGGTCATCCTTCCTATGATGACGCCAGACCGGGGACCCGGACATCGATGACCTCTGCTTCGAAGAGCGATGATTGGACCCATCTCACCTCTTCTTCTTGTGTTTTTTGGGACAATTTCGAAGTGTCCGGAGTCGGCGACTTCGACTTGGTTCTCTTCTGACCTCTCTTCTTCACCCGGGCCATAAACTACTTCACTTTCCTTAAGGGCCTTCGGATTCATTCAACAGCACAAGAACATTCTTCGATGTCGTGGTATGACAAACACCAAAAGCAGTCTTCGTCGGGGGTCTGTAACCGGCATATGGCCCGACATTCCCTACAGGGTTTAAAAAACCAGGCTTCTTCTGAGGAGCCAATACGAAGAAACAGTTTAAGGACAACTGCAACAAAGTAGACTACAAAGAAATGGAGACACCTAGAAAAACTGTTACGCATCGACGGCACAAAAAAAAGGAAACTGACGTCAGCACGCCGTAGAGGTCTTCTTATGGCTCCGATGACATCACGCAGAGTCACAAGCGGAGACGTGCAATAGTGACTTCCTCGTCGACATGGGAGAGCTATGAAAAGAGTTTTGCAGATTTCTACGCAAGGGGTAATTCAAAAAGTGAGTAATGCACAGACAGATGTATCCATCGGAAACCCCTTACTACTGTATCTATCATGCGGTAACACAATGCAAAGCCCCTTCCTACCATAACTGACATAAGTTCATGTTAACAGTGTCTCAATTTATTGTGAGCAACAGAACATCTCCACATCTGGGCTAAAAACTATTGGGCAACAAAGCGGGTAAACTAAAGCTGAAGGATCACCTGCATCCAACACTGCATCCAAATTTACCACTTACTCGAGGATGAAGCACTCGATATCCTGCTACTAACTGAGACCTGGCTAGGTGAACAGTCAGACCCTGACATTATAGAGGCGCTGCCTCCTGGCTACTCCCTCTCCAGACTTGACAGGAAGGACGGTAGGGGCGGAGGGATAGCCATCGCTATTAAAGCTCCGCTGGAATGCTCCATGTTTCCCCTGACAATTGACCACTGTGAAGCTGCTTCCTTCACTATCTTACTTGGGCCTCAACACTCCCTATCAGGTATTCTTGTATACAGACCTCCAGGCAGACTGCTTGATTTTACAGCTAGCCTAGTAGAGGCTGCAGCACACCTCGCTCTAAGGAAATCCAGACTTTTAGTGCTTGGAGACATGAACATTCATTTCGATGATCTCCTTGACAATGATGCTTCTTTCATAAAATCTGAATTACTTGCCCTGCAGTTAGAACTTAAAAACAAGGACCCTACTCATAGACCAGGTCACCTGCTCGACCCTGTATTTGGTAATTGGAGTGGAGTGGAAGTGCTTCCTCCAATACCAGTCCCCTGGTCTGACCATTTTGTAATTCCCTTACAGATATGGGTGTCTGAGTCTGAAATTAGGAAAGATAGCACGCAGATCTACCGGTGTCGAAAATGGAAAAACTTTTGCTTAGAAACTTTCATCGACAAACTTGAGTCAGTAGGACCTCCAGGAGGGTCGGATTGCGAGACTGTCTATTCATGCCTACAGAACTGTGTTCTAACTGCCTTAGACAGTACTGCTCCTGTCCGTAATTCGGTAAATAACAAGATGAGAAAACCCTCCCCGTGGTTTACATCGGAGCTTCAGACTGCCAAATCTGCCTGCAAAAAACTGGAACTGGACCAACTTTTGCCCGACAGCTAAAAACCATTATAAAAAAGAGCAAATGAATTACAACAAACTAATTTGTGCCGCTAAAGCACTTCACTATAAGAATCGCATTGGAGATGCTGAGAACTCTTCCAAAGAGCTTTTTAAAATTTTTAAAGAAATCTCTGTGGTAACTAATGATAACATGTCCCAGAAAGATTCTGTAGAAACGTGCAACGATATTGCTAAATACTTTGCCGGTAAAATCACGAACATCTACGCCAACTTCTCTAATAATCTGCCCTCAGGCTCTGACTCTGTAGAGAACGTAGAGATCACTCATGCGGAGACATGCCTAAGTTGCTTCTCAGTACCTTCACCTATAATATTAACAAGCATCTGTAAAGGCATCAAACCAGGCTCCCCTCTGGATCCTGCCCCCCCTAGGATATTAGCAGCTAGTCTTAAAGTCCTAGAACCTTATTTCAGACACATTCTCCAACTTTCCTTTGCCACGGCCACCCTCCCCGCGGAGTGGAAAAAAGCTATTGTACTTCCGATAAAGAAGAAACCGAACGTAAGTCAGGACATCTTAGAAAACTTGCGGCCCATCTCGATGCTGCCCTATCTGGCGAAGGTGGCCGAAAAAATTGCAAATAGTCAACTCATGGCTCATCTAGAGTCCAATAATGCCTTTCACAGTTCACAATCAGGGTTTAGGTCGGGATACTCCACTGAAACCGCCCTTCTGAGAGCGACCGAAACCTTACGGGCAGGCGCTGACGAGGGCCAGACCATGGCACTGATTATGCTTGACCTTAGTGCCGCGTTCGACACTGTAGCACATTCCATCTTGCTGCAGTGTCTGAACAAAGCCGGGGTCACCAAGGAGGCACTGGGATGGTTGAAAGCATTTCTTACCAACCGATGCTTTCAGGTTCAAAGAGGCATGTACCTCTCTGACAGCATAGCCTTAGAACAGGGGGTACCTCAGGGCTCTGCCCTGAGCCCCACCCTGTTCAACCTTTATATGGCCCCTCTGGCAGAAGTGGTTCAATCGTTCGGCATTGAATTAGTTTCATATGCCGACGATACCCAACTGCTCATCTCCCTATCCCAAGCCCCCTCCATAGCTGCGGACAACTTTAAAACTTGTATGCAGGCTCTTGCAGGTTGGATGACCCAACACTGCCTGAAGCTAAATGGATCAAAAACGGAGGTTTTGGTAATTGGAGGCAAGGAGACGAGCTGGACCAAGGAGTGGTGGCCATCATGTCTGGGGCCGGTACCCACTCCCTGTAAAGCAGCTAAGAACCTGGGGATCTGGGTGGATCCCAGACTCTCCTATGACAGCCATGTGCACAAAGTGGTAGGGAAATGCTTCGGGGTTATGAAGACCCTTAACCGCACCTTAGACCTCCTTCCTCTTGAAGCCAGACGCACTATGACCCAAGCCCTAGTGACCTCGCGAATAGACTATGGCAATGTGCTTCTCCTCGGAACTACGCAAAAAAACATCAGGAGACTCCAAGTACTCCAAAACACGGCAGCACGCCTAGTCCTTAGACTCCCAAAAAGAGCAGCCTCTAAACCAGCCCTAGCCACTCTGCACTGGCTACCCATAAAAAAGAGAGTCCTATTTAAAGCACTTCTTATGTGCTACAGGATCGTCTCGCACAAAGCTCCCCCGTATATGACCGATCTGGCTATCCCCTATGAGCCTAACAGAATTCTTCGCTCCAGAGGAACAGGACTGCTTAAAGTTCCCCGCATCAAGAAAGCCAGAATGGGTGGACGCTCCTTTCGTGTAGTGGCTGCCAAGGAATGGAACTCTCTCCCCATGAGCATCAGACTAGCGGATACAGAGACTAATTTTAGAAAACGTCTGAAAACTCACCTGTTTTCTTTATAATCTCTTTCACTCGGCCCTGACCTCTCTCCACAGCGCGGGGACAGGCCGGGATGGCGTCACCATGCGCTTTATAAACCCCTTTATTATTATTATTATTAGACCCAAAATGAGCATCAAGTATACCTGGTACTTTACATTTTTTTAAAAAGCATAAATGCAGAGACTCTGCTAGATGTGTGGAATGCAAAGGGAATCGAATAGCAACCCTGCTTAGTTATGATTTCACTCAATACCTCTTTCTTCTACCACTCTATTTATCTCACACTTGAGGGTTCTTCATCATCCGTGGTTTCTTTCTACTTTTGTCCCTGTTTTCCAATCTCTCTCTGCCTCCTTGTTTTTCCCTTTTCTACCTCGCTACCTCATGCTCTGGGTCCAAAGCAGATCACCATTCTAATACGGAGTTCAAAGTGTCATTCATATAACACAAACATGCAGAAGGTTTC
Source organism: Lissotriton vulgaris (assembly GCF_964263255.1). Lineage (NCBI taxonomy): Eukaryota > Metazoa > Chordata > Amphibia > Caudata > Salamandridae > Lissotriton > Lissotriton vulgaris. The sequence continues at coordinate 1,385,404,113 of NC_141696.1, read as the reverse complement.
AACTATCTTCTGCAATTTAGGATTATCCTACCTGGCACATCCAAAATTCAATGCAAGCAACCAACTGCAATTTACCTTTGAAAGCAATTCCTGCGTTATTGATCAGAACATCTATTCCACCATACTTTTTCTTCATGAAGTCCCTCAGTGTTCTGATACTTTGCACGTTTGTGATGTCAAGCTGGTGGAAATGAGACGTCAAACCCTCCTCCTCTTGCAGCTTTTTCACAGATGCTTCCCCCAGTTTGGGATCTCGGGCAGTCAGGTACACGTCTCCTTTGAACTGCTTGCAGAGAGCCCGCACAATTGCCAGTCCGATGCCTTTATTTCCTCCGGTCACTACTGTTACTTTGGTGCTAGCCATGATTGGGCAACAAGGCACTAATGGGAAAGAAAGAAAATACAGTTGTAAAAGAATAATGCATGCGACCAAAGGTGAGTACGAACAATGAACTAACAGTGGGAGAAAATGTGCACTATAGGTGGGACGGAGACACCAGACAAGACCTGCTAAAGTGGAAAATCTGAACAGGTAACGGCGTGAAAAACTCAAAGTTCTCTGGCTCATGGGAATCCAATGGGTAAGGTGATATCCTAGTCCTGCTTCCACATACAGTGCCTGTAAGGAAGCCACTGAGCCAAAGCGAAACAATGGGAAGATCCCCAAATTATAGGCATTACCCAGTACCGTTGTCTGGAGAGTTCTAGATATGGGTTTTACCTCGTCTGATAAATCGTCCTCAACTAAGTTTCTCCAGTGAGACTGCCTATGAATCACACAGAATGGATTCCAGCAACAAAGAGTTGACACAAAGGTAATTTTGTAAGTAGTCTTTGGGAAGATTTCTAAGACCCAATTCCTATGCTGGCAAAGTTCTAGATGGAGGCACTTTTTAGGTTTCACCGGCACAGCGCTTGCGCTGTGCTTGTGAAATCTTTTGTATTTGATGTACATTAAAAGGGGGTTCTTATCTGTTCCCATACCTGCATTACTGTGTATATTTGCTTTTGTGTGGAACATTTTTTTTTTGTTAACTTCCCCTGGCTGCAGGCATTTACGATACTTCTACTAAAGCTATTCACATTGTTTAACCCCCATTCATGGTCAAGATAAGATCTCTTCCCAAGGTAAAGGAAGACAGCTTTTAACAGTATGCTGGAATGCTTCCTTTTTTTTTTAGGTCGAGCTGGCGTCTGCTGCGCACATGCGCAGTCGAGCTCGCAAGAGTTAATGATTAGGGGGGTTTCAGATATGGGCTTTAAGCCCTGCCCCTCTTTCTCATTGGCTGGCGTCACAGTTGATGCTAAATGGTGGCCAGCCATTGGGAAAGAGGTGTTCATGACGAACAGTTTCCTTTTTTACAGCCGTCCCACTTGGACGGGCTCCCCTGACTTACAGCTGGCATAAAAGGTTTGCTATCTTCTTTATGGGTCCAAACAGACGGTCCCATAAAGAAGATAATAAACTTTTTACGTCAGCAGGAAGTCCGGCGGAGCCCGTCCAAGTGGGACGGCAGAAAGAGAGGAAACTGTCCGTCATGGCGAGCGCTTGTTCTGATCGTGTGTTTGTGTGGCTGTGTGCGTGCACACACCTCTGTGGCGCAAAGCTGAGCATCACTGAAATAAAGCATGTACACCCACAGCATTGTCCCTGTTGTCCCATGAGGGTAAGTACACGTCTTGTCATTGCCTGTCTCTGCAACGCGTGCTTTAAACACCAGAAATGAACATATCAGGACCGTGTGCCTTTCATTCACAGCATACATACAGTGTCTGTCTTCTTTCCTTTATGTAAATTGCACGCACTTGTGTAATGGCCCTTTGCATAAACTACACATTGCCATTCTTTGATTGGTTTGGCAGTGCACCAAACAGAAAACACTTGGCACTCTCTTGGCCTCTTCTAAGCTGCTGCCTTCACAATATAGTGTGGCCTAATGGCCTGAGCGGTCGACGTCGGAGTTGGGAAACTGGGTAAGTCTGGGCAAATCACTTCATCTCCCAGTACCTAACACAATTAATGTGCCCGTCTGTAGCCCAACTGATGCTTATGTAAAGCGCAGTGATTCTTCGGGTCTAGTTCAGCACTATATTTAAAAAAATAAAAATAGCACTTTAGGCCCCCAAAGATAGATATTACAGGCAGAAGAGGTGGTTTTCATGAACGCCACATAACAAGAATAGGATCAGCTCTGTTGGTTCTGTATTTTTTCTACCACTAGTTCTCATATAAAGAATACAGCCGATTTAGTTGAAGCAGTTTTATTTGTTCTTGTAAATTATATTTATATAGTGCTTGCTACTCGTGACAAGTTATTGAAGCGCTTTGCAGCAAGCAACATAACAAATTCCCATTTTAGACTCCTGGGCAGGCTGTGTAACTATTGTTCCCATTAGATACATGAAGCGATATAAAGGATTCTTGAATAAAGAGACTTTTGCCCTATTGAACTTGTACCTTAATTACTGTGTAGTTAAACTGATCTCTGATATAAACAATTTATCTTCAATAATTGGTGTATGCTAGTTGTCTGTTCCTTTTACTGCCAATAGTAAAGATAACAAATGCATGATCAGTCGTGAGAACTTGTGAAAAGCAGCCATAAAATCCTGGCTACTGGAATGGAGTATGGCGAAAAAAGACCATATTAGGTTGTGCTGAAGTGCTATCCATGTCTTTTCCCCATTGCAGGAAGATAAGGTGGCCTACACATGCTACAAAGGGAGTTCCTTGCTCAGATAATTTGCGCGGGTTTAAGCTATTGGCATTGTAAGTGATAATGCCTTTTATTTACGTTTTAAAAATAAAAACAAAATAAAAAGGCATTGTTATTTGCAATGTCAAAAGATCAAACTTGCGTAATTGCGAGACCTATTGCATTGCAAACGCTTTTTTACTTAGCTGTGTAAAGCAGATGCTTCAGCCTTAAAATATTTGTGGCATATCCTCAAATTACTACAAGATTTAAAAACATTGCAAATTAAAAATAAATTTAATATACAAGAGCTATGCTATAGTTTACTACTAAACAGACAGCCACAAGTGTAGTTACCTTGTAGTTAAAAGGGACTTGATTTGAATGGTGCAGCAGATGCAGTGGCAACAGAGCCAAAGGTTCTAGGGATTCTACTGAACCAGATTACTGCTAAAATGTAAAACTAAACAGGCAGTCACAAGTGTAGTTACCTTGCAGACAACAGGGTCATGGTTTGAATGCTGCAGTAGCACTCGGCCCACAAGTTGTCAGAACTCCTCTAAACACGTAATATTGCTATATTGGACTACTATACAACCAGTGCCAATTTCTGTTACCTTTCAGTTAAAAGGGACTTTATTTGAACACGCAGCAGGTGCAGTGGCACTGGGGCCAAAAGCTCTAGGGACTCCACTAAATCCAGATTATTGCTAAATGTTACTACTAAACAAGACAGTCACACGTGCATCTATCTGGAAGGTAATAGGGTCATTATTTGAATTCTACAGCAGGTTCAGTAGCACCCCAATAAATAACTACTATTGCTATATTTTACGACTAAACAGAACTCCTCTAAACACCTAATATTACTATGTAGGCATACACAATTGCAGTTATCTTTTCAGTTAAAAGAGCTTGATTTGAATGGTGCAGCAGGTGCAGTGACACCGGGGCCAAAAGCTCTAGGGACCGCACTAAAAACAGAATATTGCTCAAGTTTACTACTAAACAAGGAGTCACAAGTGCAGTTATCTAGCTGAAACTAGGGCCATGATTTCAATGGTGCTGCAGGTGCAGTGGCACCGGGGCTAAAATTTGTCAGAACTCCTCTAAACACCAAATAATGCTATATTTAATTACTTAACAGGCAGTCACAAGTGCAGTTTTACCTTACAGGCAATAGGGGCATTATTTGAATGGTGCAGCAGGTGCAGTGGCAACAGGTCCAAAAGTTGTCAGAACTACTCTAAACAAATAACATTGCTGTTACATCAATTAATTCTATTATTTCCCTCTTTCATTTTTCAACATTTTGCTATTACTTACCCACACTATGCTACTAGTAACAACCCAATATATTGCCTTTTTGTACATAAACAAGTCATAACACTTTAACAAACTTTCTGTAACTTATATTGTACAACTACTCAGCAAGCTGCAACTCACAACAAAGAACAGCTTATTAATAATCACATAGGTGAAACCTAATGCATTTACCAATGCTTGTTTATGTTGTGGGATGTAGGCGACTGGAGACTGTACGTTCTTCAATGCACTTACCTACTTTAAGGCTGAATAATCCACTCCTGCTATTATTCTACATATTAAGCCACTCTGGGCACATCCTACAGGCACACCCATCCAAGTCCTGCACCGTGGCCATCATTCCTTTGTTCTACATAGTTGGAACAGGGTTACTAAGAGCCACGCGGAGGAAACACACTAGAATAGATGGAGTAAAGCAGGGATATGAATGGGGGACAAGACAGGAGAGAAAGGACAGAAAGTAGGTATACTGAATATGCGAGAGGAAAGAAATAGAGAAAAACAATTACAATTTTTTATTTGGGAGTGAAACGTCTTTTTTAATATTCAAAAGGATAGAGGAGACCCAGCATAAAAACAACCCTTCGGGTGCTCGCTTTAAATAGATTTCCAATTCTACTTTTGAACAACTTTGTATTATCTTTCTCTATCATATTGGAAATTTGCCATTCAGTAAAGATCTACATGTATGGGAAGGATCAACCCACTGTGACAATATTATGTTAATCAGAAGTTGCAATATTACCACCCCCAAACCTCATTGCCTATAAATACGTCATCAAGACCTTCATTTCATTTTGGATTCTAGCACTTGCTGGGCCCAGTGGTAGAAGTGGGTGGGATCGGAAGGGCACGGCGTGCCCCTACTTTTAAAAATGATTTCAGTCCGTTCCCCTACTTCTTGCGTTCAAAAAAGCATCCTGGGACGGCAAGAATAGTCCAAATTAAAAACCGGTAACTTTTTCTTTCAGCTTAAAGTCAGGGGCAGCTCGCACTTCTCTGTTGAACTCCAGAGGCGGCAGCAGCTCCTCCTGAGCTCTCACGGACTGAGGGCAGGCCCATTGTCATTCCGATTGCGGCTGGTTATCCCCTTTTGAATGACAATGCACCGCCGCCTGCCTTTAGCATATCATGCTGAGTTAGTGATTACAGGGGAGCTTTCCCCAGACAGAGTACTGTGGGGAACTTGCCACCATGTGAAATTTGTTTATGTTATACACAGAGTCAACTAGGCAGGAGCAATGAAGGGACAGAAGAGGAGAGGTGACAGGGTGGGAGAGGTGACCGGGCAGGAGAAGTAATGAGCAGGAGAAGTGACAGGGCAGGAGAGGCAACAGGGATGGAGAGGTGATGGGTAGGAGGAGAGGTGACGGGTCAGGGGAGGTGATGGGCAGGAGAGGTGATGGGCAGGAGAAGTAATGGGCAGGAGAAGTGACGGGGCAGGTAGAAGTGACAGGGAAGAAGAGGCGACAGGGATGGAGAGGTGACGAGGCAGGAAAGGTGACAGGCAGGAGAGGTGATGGAGCAGGAGAAGTGACCGGGCAGGAGTGGTGACCGGGCTGGTAGAAGTGACAGGGAAGAAGAGGCAACAGGGATGGAGAGGTGACGAGGCAGGAGAGGTGACCGGGCATGAGCAGTGATCGGGGCAGGAGAGGTAACTAGGCAGGAGCGGTGAATGGACAGGACCAGGAGAAGTGATGGAACAGGAATAGTGAGGGGGCGGGAAAAGTGACGAGGCGGGAAAAGTGATTAGGCATGAGCAGGAGTGGTGAATGGGTAGGAGTGGTGAACGGGCAGGAGCGGTGACGGGGCAGGGGAAATGACAGGGAAGGAACGTGACGGGTAGGAGAAGTGACTTATACTTATGTTCCGTGCCTATTTATTTATATACTATTGCATGACATCCACTGAGGTTGCCCCGAATTTTGACCTCCTGTCCTGAATTTTGACCTCCTGTCCTGAATTTTGACCCCTTGTCCTGAATTTTTACACTCACCATCCTGAATTTGCACCCATGCCATTGTTCCTGCTTATATTTCGCACGCTTTACATAAACCTGTATTCCCCAAGAGTATTTGTTTTTTCCTGAATTAAACCTCAAATAAACATGATATCCATTGTTTGAATTAAATAACGTTATAAGCTGTAACTGGTCAGCGAAATGCTTAACGTACAAAAAAGTAGTACGTTTGCGATTTCTAGCCACACACCTGACTCCGCCCAATGATCCAATCTTCGGTTGTTATTCTGGCCCTCTGATTCTCCACCCACAGTTCCCCTTCTTTTTATTCCCCACTTCGACCACTGGCTGGGCCGTATTTCAAATGGAAGAAAGTAAAATAAACATAGTAAAGCATGGATAATACAATCGTTAGTAGTCTTCTTTCCCGTTGCATACAATTGCCTTCAATTCCTAATGTTTTTTTGTAAAAAGATAAACTTACGTGTGCCTGAATTGAAGAAAAAAAAAACACGGAAGGCGATCTCAGAAACGAACCATTTTTTGCTTGAGGGACATCGCTAAAAGTTTCGCAAAGGACGAATGCAAACGTCACAATTAGACATTCGCAAATACAGGAATGTTAACAATATGCACCCGGAAATGCGCCAGCACTGCCAATCGTGACCCTGACTTCCGTGGACAATGTGCAGGGGCTTGCACACGATGCCCTGGCCCTAGGACGTAAAGCGGCTGGCAGAGTATGATTTTTTTTTGTTGCTCAGACAGCGCCATGGGGGAAAGCACATCTGCCTCCCTCCCCGTAGGTCCTTTACCCTACTTTAATTGTCTATGCATGGAAAATGTGAAAGGAGAGCAGGAAAGTGAGGGGGGCACGAATAAGGAGCACCTTGAAAAGCGTGCCAATATAGTGTTTAAACACCTTTTTGGACCAAAGTTGCAGGGGAGACTTCTGCTGAGAACTCCAACGGCCCTCTGGAGGTCGACGCCCACAAGATAATGGAAAGGCAGAAGGATAGATACAATGCTAGGAGGAATAAGAAGGCAGCGCTTTTAAAGAAACCGAGGGTGCGACAGAGTCCTGATTTAAACAACCGGCACAGTGTGCTAAAAAGGCAGTGGAAGACAGTTCAGTGGAAATTGCATACAGGAAAGCTACACTGAAGAAGTCAAGACACTAAGCTCTGAGGAGGGCAATAAGCAATGCCTCAAAGACAAATGGAGAGCTTGATGCAATGAAAGGAGGCGGCGAAAGCATAATGCATTGAACAGACTGGGCACACAAATCACTGAAAGGAAGACAACCATAAAGGTGAGAAAGGCATAATGCACATGGCGCATAAAGTATAGCCCTAGAGGAGGTAAGTTGTACCTGTCATATATAAAAGTAAATGTCCCAGGTAATCAAATAGTAACGCACCTGACAGCAGAGCCCGCGTCTGAATTATGCAAAGGTAAACCGAAGACTGCGAGCGGTTACAAGGGAGGGTTCGAGTTCGTTGCCTGGAGGTAGGGATGGATCGGATTGGCGAAAAGCCTAACATCAGCATGACTCAGGAGTTTTTGACAGGTACCAATTGAAAAAGAAGCGCCAGCAGTTGTAGAAATCATACCAAAACACGCACGCACTGTAACAACGTAGAAAAGCGGAAAATACAAGAGTTTGAATAACAGCAGGAGACGTGCAATGTTGGAATAAATATCAATATACAGATGCTCTGGCATTGGATTGACTTGACCCGTTTCTTTTGGTGGCGTGGCGGTGGTGATTATTTTAATCGGAACTTTAAGTATGCTTCTATGTTCGGAAAGTAGACTCTTTTCCATTGAAAAATACCGGCCGTTTGTGCTCAAGTTCTAGGATTCTGGAAAGATCAGGACGTACTATTTTTAATTGCAGTTTTGTGTAGCGCGAACTTGCCCCCAAGGTATCAGAGAGCTTTACATGAACACCAGTTGCATTATAGAAGGACATATTCATTTTTTCGGCACGGGGAGATGAAGTGATTTGCCCAGAGTTACAGGATGCTCCAGCTTCCCGCCAAGTCTCGCATCTGGTTCCCCAGTTTCAAGCTCGGCCGCTCTGGCCTTTACTTTTAAGAACATCGTCTGTATTTGCTTGCAATAGGGCCCTTCTGAGTGTCTTTGATTACTTTAACCCCTTGACCGCGGCAGTAAATCCACCACAGCGCTGGGTGGGAGGGGGGGGCGCGCGGCTCCGCCATGCTCGTGAGGGAACCACTCCGTCACGAGCCACGGGCGCGCTGTGCTTGTGACGGAGTGGTCCCGTCACGGCCCGCCCGCTCAATAGAACGCCCAGCGCAGGCGCGGAAGTGATGCCCGTGGCGGCCGGGCCGTGACGGAACCACTCCGTCATTAGTACAGCGCGTCCGTGGCTGGTGACGGAGTGGTTCCGTCACCAGCACACAAAAGGTTAATTATTAACTAGGTGTAGCGCGGTGGGGCCTGGGAATTACTAGGCTTCAGCAACACTAGGAAATGAATACACAAGACACTTCATTAACTCGCGTGACCGGAAGACCTCAAGCGCTCTCTGGCCGTTTATTTATCCCCTCAGGGCGAGCCTGCCCCCAGGGGTGTGGGGATGCATGTAGGTCGCAACATTGTCCAAGAGAGCCCGGATTGCTCTCTAGATCCCTCCTTTCTTTTGGTTCTGGATTATCAGGTTGTCCCGGTTATGGAGACGTATATACGAAGTCCTTCAGTTGTTGACTCGGCGCAGGATTCGGCCGTAGACCATACTTCTGGTCCTGGGAGCTACGCGTTGTCGAAGCACTGGACGAGACACTCCCAGCCGCCTCACTGGCGGTGTTCGGGCACGTCGACCGGGCATTATCAGCACAGCATTGACTGCCTCGCCTGAGTGTCTCCGGCGGGGTGTTCCTCATGCCAGGCGAGGCAGGAGGAGAGAAGTTCGAAAGGGAGTCCGTGTAGTCAGATGTTTCTTGGTCCACCTCCGCCTCAGTTGTCTTCTTGAAGTTGTACACATTCCACGTGAGGGATTGTTGTCCCTTTTTTAGCAGTGTCCATGGTCCCTTGGACAATTACAACAACCCATGCTTCTGGCTTGTAGGGCGTCCGAAACTTCCACCCAGGGGGCCGGTCTTTGATCACTACCCGGTCTCCCACTCTTAACTGAGGTTCTTGGGCTATTCATTGTCTTCCTCCTCGCCTGGACGGCTGCATCACTCCGCTCCACGAGCACCCACGTTGGGTCTGACGGGATACTGTCTTGTGGGGCTCGCTTGAGCAGGAGATGAGCCGGAGCACACTTGGTGGTGCTATGAGGGGTCTGTCAGTACGCACCAAGGAACTGGTCGGGAGCCGTTTAAGGGTCTTCTCGATTCTCCACTGCGATGCGCAACGCACGGTTGATTGTCCTCATCAGTCATTCTACTTCCCTGTTTGCTTGGGGACATAGCGTGGTGATCTTCCTGTGACGCACCGCTAGATTCTCAAGATACTCCTGGAACTCAAACCCCTGGAAAGGGGGTCAGTTGTCAGACTTCCGGCAGTCCCATCATTGCGAAGGCTCTGTCCGGGACTCTCTTCACGTGTGGGAAAGTTGTTGACGCCACCACTTCAACGATGGGAAATTTCAAGAATGAGTCAACCATGACCAGCATGTGACGTCCATCTGGGAAGCTCCCAAAATCCACGCTGAGATGCGTCCAAGGAGTCTTGCTCAGCTCCTCCGTGATCACCAGTGCCGGTGCTGGGTCCCCTCCAGTGATCGTGCAGGCATAGCACTGCCTTACCATCTCCTCTACCATGGAGTCCATCGCCGGGAACCACAGCTCAAAATCGTGGTTGAGCTGTGGGTCAAAGTGTCTATTGAGCGCGGTGACCGCCCCCTCATAGTCACCTTTGTTTCCGGAGTTGGGGAGCGTCTCGAACAGATCATAGATCTCCACGCCCCCGTAGTAGATGAGGAGTGAACGTTTCCCTGTGCCATCCGTTTCCCTTGTCCCCTTGAAGTAGTGGTTGAGTCGTCCTACCCATGCCTTCCATCTGGGCGCGGCAGTGGCGGGGTTTGAGTCCTCACTGAAGGGGGTAGGGGTGGAACCGTGGTGTGGGTGTGCGCCGGTGGGGGCGGGTTGGCAGCAACGACTGGATGATGATGCTGAGGCGGAAGGGCATGGCTGGCGTCTAGCAGTCAGCTCAGTGGCGCGTGTTTCTCACATGGCCTTGTGTCACAGGCTGACTGGTGGCTCTCTGCACGCTCCGGGTAGGCTGTTGTCCCTCTTTGCGCGGCTTATGGGGAGAGAGAGAGAGAGAGAGAGAGAGACGTCTGGCAGATGTAGGGTGGTGTGTGTGTGTCCTTATCCCTGCATGCCTTTTCTTCTGTTAGGATGTGGCAGCAGTGTGGTTCCCCTGACGCTGCGTGTTATTGGCTCTCCAGAGCAGGCCTCAGTGTCCTCCCTTGTGTAATGTGCCTTCTTTGCTGTTTTCTCTGTTTTCTGCCAATGTATTTCGTATTTCCCCTCTTTTTTTTTGTTTCTCCAGGCACCACACGCGCAAACGCCGGCTCATGCAATGTCAGGGAAAGCCCCAGCTGCGGGGCCTCACTGTGAGGTGCGGCGTGGGAACAGCCATGGCCTGCGGGCCCAGATGTGGCACGCACTTGCCGGAGAGGGTGGAAGCAGGTGCGGTCCCCAGGCAGCTCCGAGCTGCACTCGCAGGCAGATCTTCGGGGCACTGGCGGGACGGCCAGTGCACACGCACACAGCAGGCACTTACCCCGTGGCTGCAGGCCTCAGAGGTGCCGCCAGCTGAACGCACTCCCATTGGACTGGTAGACATGTGGCGGGCGCAGGCCAGAGCGGGCGTGCAGCATGCAGATGCGGCGGCAGCAAGAGCCGCGGGATGGCGGGAACACCGGGGCAGCAGGCGCCGGGCCTCTAGAAGAGTTGCGGGTGGGCACCGCAGACACCGCACACAACACCACACCGCAGCAGGCGGAGCACGGCAAGGTGGGTGGGCACCTCGTGCTCCCAGCAGGGGTAGCTAGGTAGACCTGCACATGTGTGGTGCGACCGGCCTCGTCGCCAATGTAACATGGCGGGCCTGGGAATTACTAGGCCACAGCAACGGTAGGAAATGAACACACAAGACACTTAATTAACTCTCGTGGCCAGAAGTTCTCGAGCGGTCTCCGGACGTTTATTTATCCCCTCGGGGCAAGCCCACCCCCAGGGGTGTGGGGATGCGTGTAGGTCGCAACATTGTCCGAGAGAGCCCGGATGGCTCTCTACACCAGGGATAATAGACACTTCAGAACACAATTTAAAATGCTTTATTCTAATATTTACTGTTTAAAGTATATTTTGATGAGAGGAAAAAATACCAGCAGCCCTGCCAAGTGCCACACAGCATGGTTTAGACCTGATACTCAGAGTACCTCCGCTCAGGGCACGTGGCCCTACAGACCTATACATGCAGTCCCCTGGTCAACAGCAGCTCTGGGCTGCTGATTACTTGTCTCAGCACTAACAATAAACAGATGCTAAATATGTTAATTTGTGTTAAAGAAAGGATGTAACTAGGGAGTCCTGCACTGCTCAACTTTAAGTACATCTACATTTCTAAAGACATCTTGCAGCACAATAGTAAAAATATGATAGTCTCTTCAAAATCCAAAAAGTGTATTTAACATGCAGAAACTTTTCACCTTAGTTTATCAGATAATATCAGTGCATTGAGAAGCATTATTTCAAAAGTGATAGTTTTCACACTATGAATTTATAAACATTCATTCTTCCCTCCACCCTGACAATAATGCCAATGGTGAACTAAAGAGTCAAATCAGTTGTTATGTGCACTCTTTGGGAGACCTAGGTTCCTATTTTAAATGAACAACATTATAGTTTATTAAATCAAACACAGGAAAAGGTTTTGTACTGTGCACATACTTATGTCATTTATTTTGAGGTCCTAATATTTGTGATAATTAAGAAATAGGAGGGACAGTGAAATAAAACAATTGCCTAGGATCACAGCAATTTGATGAAATGGGGAATCCAGGATAAATCCCAGGTTTTGTGGTTTCGCATTGTGCAATTGTGCTTCGCTTTCCCTATCCCCACCTTATCGTCAACTCCCCCCGCCATCCTGCTGGTATCAATGCAGCCCTCGGTCACATCACAGACCAAACTTATTAGCCCCTTGGAAAATTGTTGTCTGCATCACTGCACTAAAATGCTTTAGTCACACATTCATAATGCCTCCTGAAACCCCTGGAGGCACAAGCCAAGACAGAGGAGAGCGGAGGCACTAGCTGCACGAGCTGCGTGCTGCTGGGAGAGTGCACACTGTGCTGCCTGACCACAGAGCCTGCATACAAACAACTAAGACTCACAATTTATTTGCAAAACTGTGCAACTCAAACAGTACATTAGGTCAGGGCCAATGTGGACACTAGCCTCAATAATAGAGATGCTCTTAGTCCTGATGCATCTTCTCAAGAATGTGATGTTTCTCAAGAGAATAATAAAGTTCAGTTACGAGGGACACAAAGAAAGTGTCACTATTGAACTTTTTTAGGATAAACTCACGTGACCTAATAAAGTTCAATATTGATACTTTCCTTGTGTCCCTCGTAACTGAACTTTACAACAGACACCCAATGGAAACAAGGTAGATGTATGGCATTTGTGCCAGCTTTTGGCAGCGTAAAACATTCAATTCTGGTTGCCAGTATTATGAGATAATACCATTTGGCACTATAAATGGCAGCTAAGATGAATGCCTCATCAGCATAAAAAAGACATGTCTAAATGAAGCATGACTGAATTATATTGTAATGCTGATAGGGACAATAAGTCCATCATGAGGCTCTGCTTCTACCTGCTGGAATAAGACAAGATGCAATATACTGTGAGGCAAGTTGTTTTACATTGAAAATAAACGCTAAGCACCTGTAAGACAGCGAGCCTCAGCCACTTATAGCAGCACTGCGTGCAAGCTCCCTTGCACTCCTGCTCAAGAAAACGGGCCAAAGAAGCTCTCTTTCTCAGCTTGGCACTGCAGGGAGGACTTACATCTGGTAGCTAAGGTGAGTTCAGCAAGAAAACACTTACGGATCTGTGCAATGGTGGCGATGTTTGTGAGTGTGGGAAGGGGACTAGGATACTTTAGAACTTCTGATTTCTCAAAATGGTCTGCTTTCTGATATTTATGTCTCTCTGTGCACTTCATTGCTTGATTTTACTCATAAGTAAGTGTCACTTTAAGTGTCACTTGTTTGGCAGTTGAATGTCACTCATACATACACTGAAACCCTTGAAATGTCACACATAAGCTATCTAAAGACTTGGCAGCTATATATCAGGTGTTGGACATGGCCCTTTCTGCAGGGTCATCCCCAGACTTTTTGCCCTCGCTCCTCCATTTTTGCTGTATTAATTTTTGTACGCCTTAGTACTATGTGTACTTTACCACGGCTAACCAGTACTAAAGTGCTCTTTTCTGAAAAAAAAGTGACATTGGCTTATACCCAAGTGGCGTATTTAATTTACTTGTAAGTACCGAGTAAAGTGGCAGTACCTGTGCCCAGGGCATGCCAATTAAATGCTACAAGTGGGCTTGTGTCATTGGATGTGCCACCCACTTAAATAGCACTTTAAACATATGTTAGGCCTACTATTCCAGAGCCTGTGTGTGCAGTTTTAAACTTCCATTTTGACCTAACAAGTAAACCTTTTGCGTGGCTCAAACCATCCATTTTAATACATATAAATCACCCATAGGGAAGGCCCTGCACAGCCCACAGGGCATGGTGCAATACATTTAAATAGTAGGATATGTACTTTTACATTTTACATGTTCTAGTATAGAAAAACTCTTAAATTTGTTTTTCACTACTGCAATGCATTTCTCTCCCATAGGATAATATTGGAGTTACCTTATTACATTTTATAAGTGTAACTTCCAAATGGGAAGAGAGAACCAGTTCCTGTTTGGTGTCTTTGAAATCACAATTTAAACTCCTACCTTATGGTGAAGTGAGATTTTACATTGTAATTCTAAAAAATTCCATTGTTAGAATGTTGGCTTTTTCTTGCCTTTGCCATTTGGTGCCTGCAGACTGCCTCTGGGTCACATGACTGAATGTGAGTGATAGTTGGGTTATGTGTATTCTTCCTAGACAGCCACACACAATAGGGGGCTTAGGTGTGACTGAATGGACCATTACTGGCAGGATGGGTGGGCGAAGCTGAGCCCAGCACCCTTTACACATTAATAGTATGTATCTCCACACAAAGGTCTGAATACCCCCTGAGGGTAGTCTGGAGCCAGGAAGGTAGGGCATCTATGCACTTCAAAGACATACCTCGAGAAGTTTCTCCCACTTCAATGGCACAACTGTGTATAAATAATGGACCTCAGACACCACCACTACAGTACACTTCTGGACCTATGGATAATCTGCCATGAAGAAGGACTGCAGTGCTGCTAAAAGGACTGCCACTCTGCTGGACTGCTGCTCTGAAAGAACTGCTGCCTTGCTGCCCTGACCTGCTCCCTGCTGCCCTCTTGCCTGGGGAGGAAGCACTCGACCTGAAACTTCATCTTGAACCCAGGACCCCAGAGTGTCTCCAAGGGCTAGACTTCTAGCCTCCTGATCTGAGCCTCAAAGACATAAAAGGCTCCCCAAATATCTAAAGCAAGTTCCTGGCCACAAGGGCTCTGAAATCAAGCTTTGGGCTCTTTACGACTGAATGGGCCTGTTTGCACCAATACCTCGCTGCTCACACAGCAAATCAGCATAAAGCTCAAGAAATACTTGCCTGTGACTCTGGCCAGCTCTTCGCCGAGAGCCTCCCATGAAGTTCTCCCTGTTCCTCTCAGCCCTGTTCACAGCAAATTAAATTCTTGCCACAAACTTGAGAAGGTAAACTTCAGCGTGCCTAACCGGGTGACTATATCTGACCTGCGCTCCATTACTGGTCACCTCAAAGTGTCACTTTGACCTGGTCCAGCGTGACCAAATATCCAGAATTGGCACTTTATGATTGTTGGTGCAATACTCACTAAATTATTTTAAAATTCATAACTCTGGCTCTACTGACTGGACTGTGGTGTTTTCACTGTATTATTGTTTGAAGCGTCGCACAAATAATTTACAAATTGCCTCTAAGTTAAGCCTGACTGAGCTAACAGGAGGCTGAGCACAGGTTCATTTTGGGTTTTCTTGTGCCATTCCCTATCAAGGATTGGAGAAGTGTGGCTCACTGGTTAGAGGAGGCAGACCTGGAAGCAGAGGTCAACCTGGGACCAGGGTTCAATTCCCGGCTTGGCGGGGTCTTGAGTCCTAAAAATGTCCATGGACTCGACAATTCTCGCTCCGGGGCCTACTCGATTCACAGGTTCACACTCTGCGACTCTGGGCAATAGCTTGCTTAATCTCCACAACTGCCCCTCGCAGCGGGATGCCTGGCTTTCACCTTGCGGATACCCTGCCGGGGTTATCTTACAGGGGAATACCAGGACGGGTTCCCTAAGCAAGCGCTTAGAAACTGCTCGGTGATTTGCGCTATATAAATTCCTTTACATTTACATTTACATTGTGGTTGCTGCTTGACCAGGGCTTACACCCAAGTCAATGAACAACCCATTTTCCCACACCGGATTTAAATGATTTTCTATTTTCTTGTAATATACCTTAAAATATTGTTCAAACCGGTACTCCAGCCTACTTGAGATGAGTAAGTATGACAGGAAGCAGGTTAGAGGGGTCTGTTAGGATTTGTATGACAGTTACCTTGTCAATGGGGTTATTACCTGACCAGTCTCCTACCTTCACCACCAGTATTTTAATTTCCCAACCGGACCAAGAATAAGAGAAATCATCAAAAGCCTGCACTTTTATCCTTTATTTTTACATACTTCAAAAAGCAAATATGAATACAAATCACTTTTAAATGTGTTCTAGAGTTGCATTAATCATCCATGACTAATAATAAAAGTAAACAAAGACAGAGAAGTCATGTTACAAATGAATACTGTTAGACTTGGGGGTCTCTAGTTGGCTGAGGTAGGTACCTTAGGCCAAATAGGGACCCTTGCTTCTAAGTCAGGGAAAGACAGGACACCTTCTTAGATAGCCCCTGCTCACCCGCTCGGCAGCTTGGCACAATCAACCAGGCTTATCTACAAGGCAAGTGTATATAGTATTTGCAATCACGCGCTCATTAACCCAATGATGACACCACAAATGGACTCCACACGAGTTTCATAAAAAACAATTATATGTTTATATAAAAAGATATACGATGAGACCACTCAATAAAAATCCAACATATGCCTATTTGTAATATGTCACCTTCCCGGTTATTAGGCCAGCAAGCCCTTCTAGGTTCTTGCAGTATTATTGAGCAATTCCAGATGATCCAATGCAGTCCTAATGCAATACTATGCTGTTCGTAATTCAAGAATCAGGCACTTTGTAATGTCAAAATAATGCAGTCCATTATGCAACAATCAGGCAGTTCGTAATGTCAAAATAATGCAATGCGTAATGCAACAATCAGGCAGTTCGTAATGCAAAAAGAATGCAAAAAGAGTGCAACAAGCAGGCAGTTCATTATGCAACAATGATGCAATACGAAATGCAACAATCAGGCAGTTCATTATGCAAAAATAATAATGCAATGCGTAATACAACAATCAGGCAGTTTGTTATGCAAAAATAATGCAATGCGTAATACAACAATCAGGCAGTTCATTATGCAAAAATAATAATGCAATGCGTAATACAACAATCAGGCAGTTTGTTATGCAAAAATAATGCAATGCGTAATGAAATCCTGCACCAATCACTGTGCTTTGGATGGTCACTATGCCACTCGTACTGACTCATGGTGAGCTACTGCCAACATATGCCCCCAACACGGTGTACACGGTATGGTGTAAACCAAAGTGTAGCTCCGCACTCCGGCCCCGGTACTGCCACTCCTCGGCAAGTACGTGCCGCGGTACGCGCTTGAGCGGAGGCTCGCGCTGGAAGAATGGGAAAGGCAGAGAGCGTTTCTCTCCGAGCCCGCACCTCGTCCCAGGCGACGACACACGTTACCTAGGGGGTGCGACCTCGCTATCCTCTCCTCTCCTCTCCTCGCGACTTGGGACTCCGATGCAACTTCGTTGATTCCGGGCAATGGAACTCGGCCCCCCCGACGGGGTTGGTTCGAGAACACGCTTTGGCAACGGCGGGCTCGGGCCGGCGGCACAGCTTTTCTGGGGATGTCTGTCTGGGCCGATGGCGATGACGAAGATCTTAGGCTGCAACAGGGCACACGCACACAGTGTCGCTGAGACTCACTTGAGCTCCGGATGTGCATGATCGCAGGGTAATCCTCACTAAGGTCTCAGGCTGCATGAAGAACACCCACCGAGCGTCGCTCAGACTCACTTGAGTTCCGGGTGCACACGCTCACAGAGCAATCCTCACGAAGGTCTCAGGCTGCACGAAGCACACGCACACAGGGTCGCTGAGACTCACTTGGGTTCCAGGTGTACACGTTCAGAGGACAATACTCACAAAGGTCTCAGGCTGCATGAAGCACATGCACACAGCGTCGCTGAGACTCACTTGGATTCACGGTGTGCAAGATCGCAGGGCAATCCTCACAAAGGTCTCAGGCTGCACAAAGACCACGCACCCAGCGTCGCTGAGACTCACTTGAGTTCCGGGTGCACACGATCACAGGGCAATCCTCATGAAGGTCTCAGGCTGCACGAAGCACACGCACACAGCGTCGCTGAGACTCACTTGGATTCCAGGTGCCTACAATCACAGGGCAATTCTTACCAGGGTCTCAGGCTGCAAAAAGCACATGCACACAGCGTCGCTCAGATACCCCTGGAAACTTTAATGTTCTTGAGTTTCACAACAGGGAGCCAGCTCTCCTCTGGCCCTTGGGGATAAGTTACTTCAGGACACAGCACACAGCAAAGTACTTTCAAGCAGGGGGACACAGCACACAGCAAAGTCCCTTAGCCTCTCCTTGGTTAAATCAGCAAACTGCAGGCCAGCCCCATAATACACATCAAGGGTCCGTCTTTTCCTTCAGTCTCTTCAGCTGTTTCTTCCTTGGCAGAGGTTCCTCCTGACCACGAAGTTGTTTCAATCCTTTTCAGTTTTGATCAATCCATTCTAACGTTCAGGCATTTCAGCTCTCATAGTTAAACCTCTAAATGTCCTTGAAGTCTCTGTGTTCAGAGGGGCACAGACCCCTGTCCAAACCAGTTCTAGGTGTCTCCCTGCCAGTGACACCATATTCCTTTGATAGTGGGGCTCTGGGTCCTTATTCACTCAGCAGGGGATGGAGCCGTTGTTTTATGGCAGCAGCCCAGGCCTCTTCACCTCCAGGGGCTACTCCTCCCCCCCTACACTCCAGATGCAGGTCAGCCTGTTGCTGTCTCACCTCCTCCCCTGGACCAAGACATTCCCCAGATCCTATCACTTTCAAATCCAGACAGTCAATCCACAACCAGGCAGAGACACACAACATTTTTAGAACACAAAAAACACATAATGCAAAAACCATCTGCACAAAAAGATGTGTTATTACATTGTTAGTTCAGGAACACTAAACTTCACCTCTCCATCTTAAGCCGATGGGAAGATAGGCTGGAAAATATTACACAGCCTCCCTTAATCCTGACAACACCAAGCTAAACATTTGGCTAACAAAATGTATCTACAAAGCGTCAAAACAACTGAAAGTCATATCCACAGCGCAACCCTCCTCATCTTAGCATGGCGGTTGAATGAACAGACTCAGTAATCAAATCGGGGTCCAGAACATCAGAAAGCCAGAGCGATGTCTTCCAGCAGAACATTACCATCCCATAATGCTCAACTGAATTTTTTATAATTTTAAATCCACAGTTTTTTACATTTATTACTGTCATTTTATTGTTCGATTTAGCTATGTTTTAAATTGTAAATGGTTTACTAAACCAATCAATAAAGAGTTAATAATAATACACAGCCTCCCCCATCCTGTCCTATGGGCAAGATGGCCTTTCAACAGTGAAAAACGAAATGGAGAGTATTTCACTGTCAGGACATGGTACACACCTCAGTACATGTCCTATTTTTCACATACACTGCACCCTGCCCAGGGGGTACCTTGGGCCTACCATAGGGGTGTCTGATGTGCATAAAAAGGGAAGGGTAATGCATGGCAAGTGGGTGCACTTGTTAGGACAACATGGCAGTTTATCAAACTGCGCGCAGGCACTGCAGTGGCAGGCCTGAGTTCTCTCTTTAGGGCTACTTGTGTGGGTGGCACAATTAGTGCTGCAGGCCCACTAGTAGCATTTGCATTACTAGCCCTGGCACACATAGTGCTCTTTAATAGGGACTTTACTAGTAAGGCAAATATAGAAATCATGGACAACCAATTACCACTACACTTTATACAGGGAGTACTTGCACTTTGACACTGATCAGCAGTGGCAAAGTGCCCAAAGCATCTAAGTTGGCAACACCATGTCAGAAAAAAGGTCTAGGGGCAGGCAAAAATTTTAGGGAACACGACTACTTGTCACCAAAGCAGTCTCAAGTCCAGTTCCAGTCTCTACGTGCAAATCGTCATAGATATCAGTCCAGTGCTCCTGATGCAAGGTATACATGATGCTGAAGATGACGTACAATGCTGAGGATGCCGTGTGGTCAACAGGGAACTTCCTGAGGCTACAGGGGTCGATGTCCCTCGAAGTACTGATGGGTCTAGCAAAAGTCCAGTTGCCACTACACTACTGGTCTCTGGTCACAACGAAACCAGTGGTTCATTTTGGTGTAGGCTAGTGTCCTCCTTGGGCGATCAAACTGCAGTCCACCAATTTTCCTGGGTCTGGCAGACTCAGGTGCAACATTTGAGCATCAGGACTCGGTCTCCTCAGCTTCTCGTCTGCAATCAGTGGTAATCAAGTGATTGTGGCTACTGACTAACCAAGGTGGGCTTCTTCAGCTTCTGTGGCCATGGAGCTGTAACAAGAAGTTAGCAAACTAACTTTTTTTAAATTCTGTCTGAGGCTCGGTAACAACTTTTTCTCAAGCCAGACACAACAGACATAGGGCCAGATATAGGAAGGCAAATACCGGTCAGTAACAGCCGATTTTGGCCGTTACCGACCGGTATTTGGAGTTTGGGATATAGGGGCATGTCAAGATACAGATTCGGTAATTTTACCGAATCTGTAATTTTACCGATTCGGTATCTTGACATGTAGGTAGCACTGTAATCAGTGCTACAGGGGTTTAAGAATTTGTTATTTACCACCAACTACAAGTTGGTGGTAAATAATGAAAACCCTTTAAAAAGCATTTTTTTTGCTTTTAAAACAGTGCCATGTTGCAGACATACATGCCCTAAGGGCATGTATGTCTGCAACATGTGCACCTATGCACAATTGAGGGGTGCAACAGGGTGTCAAAGTGACACCCTGCCACCCTTCTATGTTTCCCCCAATTACCGAATCAGTATTTACCGATTCGGCAATTGACATTCATTCTTATGGGCCTCCAGGCCCATAGGAATGAAAGGCTATTACCAAATCTGTAAATACTGAATTGGTAATTACCGAATCATACTGATTCGGTAATTAAATCGGTAAAATTACCTACATCCCGATTGCCAGTTCTTAAATACCGAATCAGTATGATTCGGTATTTAAGAATCGGTAATCTGGGATTACCTACATCGGGCCTCTAGTCTTTTCTTTGCTAGCCAAAGGACCAGCAGGGGCAGTCTAGTCATTGGTGCAGCCTCTCTTGCTAGGTCCAGTAAACAGAAGTACAGTCCTTCTTCGGTCCTCTCTCCAGTCCAGATGTGATCTGAGGTCTGGGTACCAAGAGTGCCATATATATGCTCAGAAAATGCCCTTGGGGGATGTGCAGATTATTAAGCTAAAGGGCTACCAAGACCTCTCCTGCCTGATGACACCTTCCTGCAGTGTGTGCTATTTAGCTATCCCAAAGAGTACTATTCTGTCCACTCCTAAGATATCTGAACCCCTTTCTCGGTGTATGGAGCTTGATAGTCTACCCTAGAGGTGTGGCTACCTGAGGGCTACAGGCCCACATTAATACCGGTTTGACAATTGTTTTCCCCTCTCTGTCCCTGGCTCCAACCCATCTACCAGAACAAAAGAGCAGCCCCTCTACTTTGTGTCCACCATTTACACTTCAAAGGAGGTGCCCCTTTTGAAACTCACCTTTTGGGATCACACCCTGCATGGCTTCCTGCCAGGGAGAGGTTATACTTCGTCCAAAGGCAGACCTCTATTGTTTCCTTTCCTATCAGTCATTCACACTTCTCTTCAGGAGTGCAGAAGGATGTGTTGTGGCCAGCATCTGCAAACAGCCACAGGAAAACTTGGGCAACAGAGCTGGAAATTTCTAAAAGTTGCATTTACTCACAAGTCATATTAAATGGGACTTGGGAATCGAGTTGGATATAATTGGGCTGTCCGGTTTTAGGTTTAAACCTATATTAACTGATAAAACCAGACTGTAAGAGAAATAGCCCTCACCAGTGAAAACATATAAACACCGAAAAACACTGGCACAACCACAAACTAAATGCCATTCAAAGAAAGGAAAAAGAGAGTGACAGAGTCATTATTATTCTTCCTGAAGGGGCCAATACAATATAACTTTGTTATACAAGCTAGCAGTAAGAAAGATTGGGCTAACAATATTCTGCTTGAGTTTTGTTGTTTTAGGGATGCCTCTAAAATATTATTTCTTCTTCATTTTGTTTTTTTCAGTTTTGTGGTCTTTGGTCTAAAGATGCAGGGTTTAGAAGCATGTTTTAGGTTTTGTTTAATTATTTTAAAAACTGATAGGTAAAATGGCTGGTTTCATAAGAATCTTCCCTAATATGTGTCATCACATTTACCCACAGAGAATGGGTAAAAACTCTTAATACATCAGCCCATAGTTTCTAGTGAGTCAGTATTGATAGTAGGCTGGGCGGCACCTTCAGTGACTTTGGCACTGAAACATGTTCCATGTTAGAGTGCTTGCCACTTGGTAAGCAAAGCAATTTTGAAGAGCAATTCAGGAACTTTTATTTTACAAGTATGAGAAATGGCTTGCAGTGATGCATAGAAATATCTCTTGACCAAACATGGCATTTGAAGTCAGTGAAACCTCACTGTGGTACTCTGTACAAGTTCTAGATCCCTTCAATAAAGGGAAATTTTCTCCGTAGTTTCAAAAGTGCTGCATCATTTTTAGATCACTTCTATATCTCTGAGGGCATAAGCGCCCAGCTCAATGCAAATGTTGCAGAACCTGCCCTGAGAATCGCAATCTTCAAGTACACCAGTATTGGCATGGAAAGCTTATTCAGTGGCCAGAGTTAACAAATTGTGCACTGGCTGTTTTGGTGTTGCCAATCTCAAGTGCCAATGTTGAGAGGGACCTTTTCACAGAAGTTTACATGGGAAGGAAAGAGCAAGTGCACATGACCAAAGACTCACTGAAGAAGTATTGTATGGTGTACTACAATAAGTTTAATTTGCAAAAATCTATTTGGACCTCATATACACTATATGTACACTGTCTATATACCATGCGCTATCAGTGCAGAAAGCAAAGCACTAATACAAGCAAAACATTCCATAAACACTGGCAAACACTGTTTCTGTTGTTTTTAACAACCATTCGGGATCTCCTCGGGACCCAGTTCCTATGAAGATACTAAAACAACTAGACCTTGAACCACGGAGATTCTTAATGAGGTTATTAAACATCTCTCTCACCGAATCTCTGGTGGCACAGGAATGGAAACATGCCATGGTTGTCCCCTTGCTCAAAAAATCTGGTGCTGACACCACAAATGTAGCCAACTTTAGGCCTATATCCCTGCTACCAGCCTGCTCCAAAATATTGGAACGTCACGTCAACACTCAGCTCAATGAGTTTGTTGAAAACGTGGGATATCTCCATCCATCCCAATAAGGCTTTCGCGCTAATTACTCCACCGAATCCGCACTCCTTGGGGTGACCGAGCGACTCCGACACGGTATCGATAGCGGTGAGACCTTTGCGCTTATTCTTCTTGACTTAAGCGCTGCATTCAATACCGTGTCTCATTCCACTCTTTTGGAGTCCCTCCACTCCCTTGGTGTTGATGGATCAGCGCTTGCCTGGGTGGCCTCATTTCTCAATGAGCGCACCTTCCAGGTTTTCTCAAACAAGGCTGAATCTGCGATTCATTCTTCAGCTTACGGCGTCCCTCAAGGGTCTATATTAAGCCCATTGTTGTTTAATATTTACATCAGACCTCTTGCTTCCATCGTAGAGGACGCCGGTCTGTCCATATATTCATATGCAGACGATACGCAGATTGTGTTTTCTCTTTCTAGCAGCAGGGCCCAGGAAGTCTCTGCCCTCAAAATTGGCCTATCTCGCGTTGCAGCTTGGATGCAAGACCATCTGCTGAAGCTCAACGGAGATAAGACCGAGGTTATCATATTAGGCAAGCATAAAGATCTGTGGGGCTCTAGACACTGGCCCTGTAATATGGGTCCTCTGCCTACCCCTGTGCCTGTTGCTCGTAACCTCGGATTCCTTATTGACGACAAACTCTCGATGAGGCAGCAGGTGACTAAGGTCGCTGCAGTCTGTTTTTCCATCTTACGCTGGCTGCAGAAGATCTTATGGATGCTGCCTGAGTCCACCCGCAGAATTGTCGTCCAGGCCCTTGTGATGTCTCGCATTGACTATGGCAATGTGCTTTATCTTGGAGCGGACAAAGCAACAATTAACAAACTCCAAGTGGTACAAAATTCAGCCGCTCGCCTCTTGCGTAATGTTCCACGAAGAACGTCCGCAATGCAAGCCTTGCGTGACCTACACTGGTTGAGAATCTCAGATCGCGTGACTTTTAAAACACTGTGTTTTTTGTTCAAGATCCGTCAGGGTTCTGCTCCTACTTACCTCCTGAACCTTGTCCAGCCTTATCTACCTGGCCGTTCTTTAAGGTCATCTAATAATGGCAATCTTTTGATTCCAAGAATCCGACTGGCTAAAATGGGAGGTCGCTCGTTCGCATATCTTGGACCGAAGATGTGGAACGCTCTTCCGTTGGCGTTAAAAACAGAAACTAATCTTCTGGCGTTTCGCAAAAAATTGAAGACCTTTCTGTTTTGATCTCCTTATTTCGTGATCTCTTTTTTGCACTTGCTTGTTTTCTTTCTTCAGTCTGTCCCTGGCGCCGGGAAACCCATTGAGGGTAGCTGAGCGCAATACAAATCCAATAAAATAAAAAAATAAAAATAAAATTTAACCCCTCCCATGCTCATGATGAGCTCAGCTCGTTATGAGCCACGGTGGCCGTGGACTCATGAGGAGCTGAGCTCGTCATGACCGTTGCGCCGCGCCCACGCGGGGATAATTCCATGGCTGTGCTGGGAGTTCCATTTGAACGGGCGTGGTCGTGACGAGCTCAGCTCGTCATGAGCACACGTCCACCGTGGCTCATGACGAGCTGAGCTCGTCACGAGCACCGGGGCACTGTGCGCGCCCTCCCTCCCCCCAGCACAGTGGGAGAATCAGCCCCGCAGGCAAGGGGTTAATGGCACGAAAGTGTGTAACTACTGATAACCACTGTTTTTTTAAGATATTGAAATCACTTGAACACACTGAAAAAAACCACCAGAATTTACCAAAAATCGAAACTGAACACAGGAAAGCCTAGATATAATGTAACAAACATTTTGATACTGTAGGTACCAACTTTAGTAGCCCTATTCACAAGTTCCCGGGACCCACTGAGGAGGACATTGTTTCCCTTTGTGACCTGCCTGAGCTTGCTGGTTGGCATGTTGAAGGGGGACCCACCAAGGAGGAGTTCTGTAGGGCATAGAGGGAATGCCCCACCCTTTTGGGGCTGAGGCAAAAGACCAAATATATTTTTGCTTTAGCGCCACAATTTATTACACCATTGATCTCACTTATATTTGGCAGCTTTGCCTAGGTTGTCTAATGCCTGTTTGGTTTGGAGTGTACTAGTGGGTGTATGTGGTTTTGAGTGGAATTCTGCGGGTTGTATTAGAAGTTGCTGCAGGTGGTTAAACAAGCACTCTTGTGTGTTTTCAACCCTTTAGGCTACTATCCACACGCCAGCTGCTCGTAAAGCGCAGAAGTTTGTTTGTTTGAAGCGGGAAGGTTCAAACAAAGAGTCTGGTGTTGTGGGAAAGGGCTGAAAAATGCCTGGCTGTGTTTTGTAATGCATCAACAATGCGCTTTCAGAGTGGACATTGGTAGAGCACTAAAAATCTCTGTTGCTCTTGTGGCCTGCATCTGTGCTTGTTTTGGAAATGCAAACATTCAGTGAATTTCCCTTAATCACAGGATCTTAGTAGTTGCATTGGTACACCTCGCCCTCCCACAACTGTCACCGCCCAAATGATACACAGACAAGTAAGTTGGGAATAAGAAGTTGCAGGTTTATTTGTGATACAAATAACAGAGCGGGTTAACTGACAGGCGACCCCCCTGAGCCCCGCCACCCCTCGTGGCAGGGCGCCTGAAGTTGAGCCAATGATGCGGACACAGTGGCCCTGGCCAGGTGTCGATCCTGGGAGGCACCAGCCTCCCACCGGTGGACCTATCGTCCACCTGCCCCACCCTCCGGACAAGGGAGAGTCAACTCACACCTTGCCCATCCAGGCGGGGCGTTATTAGCAAACCCCCGGTTGTTCAGGCTTACAACCGCCCTAAGGACTAACGGGGTGCCGTTGAACCAAGTCCCCAAGAAGGGCCCCTCGGCTTATATATGACTCATCGCTGTGCATTTGCACGTGGGCTTTTTGTTCCTGCGCCTGTCCTGCATGGGGGATCGCCCTGTAACACCTCCTGCAACCTGAAAGAAACATAAACAATATTAATAAACCCCCCTCACCACTTCCCCCCTTTCAGCGGGTGAGCGGTAGGGAGGGGAGCTGAAATTGCGGGCCTCGCGTCCGGGTCGTGGGGTGAGGGAAAGGGCCTAGGAGGGGCTAACGGGCCTACGGCTGGCGAGGGACAGCCTTGCGACCACAATGGTGGAGGGGCAGCAGCAAAGAGGCCGCCGTGAAGGAGGAGCTCACCTAATAACCTCCCAAGGAAGGGGAGGGGTGGCCTGAACTAGCGTGACCCCGCCTCCCCGCCCCCTCCCACCCAAGGGCTGGCCTCGGTTTCCTGCGCCCTAATCCGGGGTTTGCCCTCCCATGGGGTCCCTTGCAGGGACATCGGGCATCCTTCATAGTAGTTGCATTGGTACACCTCGCCCTCCCACAACTGTCACCGCCCAAATGATACACAGACAAGTAAGTTGGGAATAAGAAGTTGCAGGTTTATTTGTGATACAAATAACAGAGCGGGTTAACTGACAGGCGACCCCCCTGAGCCCCGCCACCCCTCGTGGCAGGGCGCCTGAAGTTGAGCCAATGATGCGGACACAGTGGCCCTGGCCAGGTGTCGATCCTGGGAGGCACCAGCCTCCCACCGGTGGACCTATCGTCCACCTGCCCCACCCTCCGGACAAGGGAGAGTCAACTCACACCTTGCCCATCCAGGCGGGGCGTTATTAGCAAACCCCTGGTTGTTCAGGCTTACAACCGCCCTAAGGACTAACGGGGTGCCGTTGAACCAAGTCCCCAAGAAGGGCCCCTCGGCTTATATATGACTCATCGCTGTGCATTTGCACGTGGGCTTCAGGTCCTGTTCCTGCGCCTGTCCTGCCTGGGGTTGCCTTACCACCTTTTCCACAGCCTTGGGCGTGGCACCCGCTGCGCCCAGGGCCCCCACTACCTAGCCTTAGTCCTACTCTATCTACACCCCGCTTTTTCTAGCGCTTCACCCAGGTCTAATAGGAAGATCGCCATGCCCACTTTGGATAGGTGCACCCCATCAGATTCCCGACACCCAATGGATTTGGCGTGCAGCAAGCCATGCCTAATGAAACCTACCCCTCTTTTCTAGCTGAATTTCCGCATTGCTGCGTTGACTCGCCTGTGAGTGACTTCCAATGCCCCTTGTGATACTGCCCCATGTCAAATAGGTCTGGGGGGGTATTTCTGGCCAGTGTATGCTGCACTGTCCTAATTCGCCGCTCAGGGTGCTCAAGTCTTTCCTCATCCCTCTGTGCTAGGAGCCCTCATAAATTAGATATGAAAGACATCCACTAGTTCCCCTGGGTTGCAGGTATTCTTTGAATCGCGGCTCAACCGCCTACATAATGGAGAACTCTAAGATCAATGCAAACCGTTTTATTTCCTTAAACTGGCCATATTCAGGGCTTGCTTCTAAAGCAGCTATCTGGTCGTGGGGTGAGGGAAAGGGCCTAGGAGGGGCTAACGGGCCTACGGCTGGCGAGGGACAGCCTTGCGACCACAATGGTGGAGGGGCAGCAGCAAAGAGGCCGCCGTGAAGGAGGAGCTCACCTAATAACCTCCCAAGGAAGGGGAGGGGTGGCCTGAACTAGCGTGACCCCGCCTCCCCGCCCCCTCCCACCCAAGGGCTGGCCTCGGTTTCCTGCGCCCTACTACGGGGTTTGCCCTCCCATGGGGTCCCTTGCAGGGACATCGGGCATCCTTCAGAATCTTCTTACCAAGGAAGGAACCTTGTTATCAAGTTGTAAAATGTTTTTTTGGTGTTGCAATTAAGCCTCATGTTCTTTATGTATGCGAAAGTTAACTTGCGACAGAGAAAAAAGAACACGCTTACATTTTGCTGCAGCAGAGGCACAAGCAAAAGGTTTTTGTATTTTATTAACACCAACAGTGTACTTAAACTTGGTCACAGTGGTTCTCTGAAGCAGTCTGGGACATGGCAGGATATAGACTGAGGCACCGATCAGATAGCCAGGGGTCAAAGAGCACCACATCCTGAGGCCCAGAAGCATTATGCTGTGGGGCCCAGTCTGTGTTAGAAGGCACAGTCAGTGATGCAGGGGTGTCTTGCACATGATATTGGACAGTCTGTGGCCCATGTGAACAACATATTGGGATGCAGTCTACAGTACAAAGGGTTCATTCAGTTAATGGTGCAGGAGTCTGGTACAGGGCACCCTACATTCTGGAGTCCTGGGGTATCACATTTTGGGGCACAGCTGGTGACACAGCATTAAAGAGTCTGATAGAAGGCACGATACAGCTTTGGGCCAGAGAATAATATTCTCTGTGGCAAACAAGGCACGCAGCCAGGACAAAGGGGGACATATCCCATTGAACAGTCTGAGTTTCAGGATGTGTTGTACTGCCTGTGATAAGGTGGGACTGAGTCTGTGCTAGAGGAAACTAGTGTAAGGAAAGTACAAGCACAACCTACGGGAATCATACGTTGAAAATGGGTACTCTGATACAAAGTTGGGCCTCGTGCACTTAAACCAGATTATAGTGCCACGCAGACGGGTACGCTAGTGCATAGCGTCTATATTATTGGTTAGGGACAACTTTGGAAAGCAAGTTCCCACAGTAAAGAGATTCATCTGACACTCAGAAAGAGGCGCACGGCTAGAGAAACAAGGAGGCTCACATTTTGACACGCGTAGTGGGTGGGGGAGCATAAGTGGGCATTTGGGATGTGTATCCTTTGACATCGCACACTACGACAGCATCACAGGGCACATGGGTTACGTTGTATGGTGATTAGTGCACAAAGGTTTTGATTCAGGGGCCTGTAGTCTGGGGTACCAAATAGTCAGGGCAGATGTGCGTGCCACCTTTAGCAGTGTGCTGAAAATCCCTCCAAGACAGCTTCTGGCTTCTAGGGTCCAAGGTGACATCATAGCACCGGTTCTTTCTGAGGAGTGTAGAACTCAGTGGCTGCAGATCGATGTCCATTGAGCTGCTCTGCCCGGGCCTAGCTCTGATGAAGACTGGTGGCCTGGTCACAAGGTCCCGCCTTGCCAGAACTCCAGTGTTGCCCTCCGCAAGATCTAGAGACGGTCCCTGCCATCCATTGTCCGTAGGTAGAGGTGGGCACCCGCTCTCGCATCAGCAGGGAGTAGAATAGTATCAGTGCCGGGTACGTCACTAAGAGGGGAGTGCATCACTGTGCGGACTGAGCTTGCCCCCCTCGAGGTGGGAGAAGCGAAGGAAGTGTGTGAAACAAAAGCACAGTCAGAACTAGTTCAACAGAGCTCTGTGGGCTGGATCCTCCTCTGCAGAACATGAGTTGTAGTAGAACTGGCTGCTATGTAATGATGTCTGGGACTGCTAAGGTAAAGAAGCTGCGATACGCAAATAGAATCAACGATTTGCCATGTACATGGGTATTTGTGGACCGACCCACAAATGCTGAGAATAGTATCACTGGGCTCTAGATTCACCTCTGAAGCTTAAGGGCAGTAGTAAATGGATCTGTTTGCTGTGTCCTTTCACTGGGTGTAAATATTCCTCTACTTGATATCTCTCATCGTTCTCAAACTGATCCTTCTCAGTGTTTTGCCCATGTGCATCTCTCTTTGACTACGCCATCAGCGTTCAGACCACTTCACGTCCAGTCGCGCTGGGGAGGAGGAGACTAAGCGGTGAAAACTAAGGACCCTCCTCTGGGGTGAACGCACATCTCAACCCTACTATCCGAGATGAGCTGATAAAGTCTCCATATTAAGACCAGGTGTAAACAGCCTCCGTTTCACCGCCCAACTGCGTTGCAAGACTACAAAAAAAAATAATACTTTAAAACATAAGATCATCGGAAGGAAGAACTGCAGGAAAGAAGATACAGACACGTAAGCAGCGGCCACGTCGCTGCTTGTTCCAGAGGCAATACTCCATGGGAGTTAACTTGCAAGAAAAGGTGGGGCATGCACCAACCATTAGCCAATTGCAGGCTATGATTTTGGAATGACACAGACATAATCCAATCCCAACTGGTGGAATGGGTCAGACTCCACAAAGTAGATACAGCTGGTCACCTGACAGCTTCGCTGTCTAGGCTCGACCTAGAAAAAAAACCTAACGTCTGCATTGAAAAGAACTTGTACACACCCATAGTCTGTACTCTTCTACTGGACCTACAAGTGGCTAGATATGCAAACCCATTACCTGTATATCAACATAATGTGCTTCCAAGTCAAAATGGGACAATGAAGTACTCGGCTACTAATAAAAGGCTAACATCGAGTCAACCATCTGCGCAGCATCAGAGGTAAAACAAAAGCCTCAATGTCTACTGTAAAGGGGAAAACCAGAACTGCCCTGTGAGAATCAATAATTCAGACATTGTCGAAGGACCTCACTGTAAGTGGCATCTCAATTCAAATGGGGTAGTCATGGCATGTAGTTACCCCATATGAATTTTTTTAAATCCCCTGGAAAACCATTAATCTTTTTAGATCCAGAGATTTTCGTTTTCAGCAGCCAGAATATCCGAGATAACACCGAAACCAAACAAGAAATTACCAGGAAAAAACAATTGGACCTTGAATTGTGTCCCAAATAATGCCTCATTATTCAGAAGCACCAAACCACAGGGTTACACCTTTTTTGTCTGTTGCCTCCCCCCTCTTACCCCAAGCTACCAATATCCAGAGCTAGGAAGCATATGAACTCACTAACCCCCCAGTACCTTGCCCCTACAGAAGTGTGTCGGTACTCTGCCAATTTACGTATTGCAAAGCTTCAGAGAAGAGCAGGCACTCAATACCTTCCCATTTAAAGCTAGGTCAATGCCCTGGGGACAGGTACCTCTAGGGATGGACTTAACGGAGAGTAATCTGGACTGCTCTTAATGAGGGTCTTAGACTAGAGCGTCAGTAGCATATACACATCCCTTACAGCAAGTACTGTCAATAAAGTGCAAAAACCTCTGTGTGAATAACAATGATTTCTTAATATTCACACAGGTTTTTTATTTTTTTATTTCCTACTGTTGTCAATACCTACAGAAAGCAATGTGTGTACTAATGACATATTATGCCAAGTCTATGCCTGAATTGTTTTAGGTGCCTCAGGAAATACATTTAATAAAATAGCGTTCTAAATAAATCCCAGGGAACCATTGTGCTACTTCTCTGCGCCTTTAGCGAAGAAGAGTTAATATACCCGAAAGAAGCAATGGTGCGTTGATAGGGAAAAGAAATTCAAAATCAAGCGTCACAAATTGGATTAGGAGTTTGGGCCTAGATGTAGGTAATAGCAAATTATCGAATGGTAAATACCGAATTTTACCGATTCGGTATTCACTATTCGGTAATTGCTATGTAGGTAAAATATTCGGTAAAAATACAGAATCTGTAAAATTCGGTAATTACCGATTCTGTAATTACAGAATCGGTATTTGCCATTGATTCCTGTGGGCCTTGAAGCCAATAGCAATCTATGGTAATTTTACCGATTCTGTAATTACAGAATCGGTAAAATTACCGATTTTGCAAGGGTGACAGGGTGTCACTTTGACACCCCGGTAAAATTACCGATTTTGCAAGGGTGACAGGGTGTCACTTTGACACCCTGTTGCACCCCTGTTTCTGGCTTGTGTGCCATGTGACACACAGACATGCCCTTAGGGCATGTCTGTGTGCCACATGGCACAGGTGTGCATGTACACTGGAATAAGTTATTTACCATGGAATAGTATTCCATGGTAAATAACGATTCGGTAAGGGCCTGTGGCACTGATTACAGTGCCACCTACATCTTGATTTACAGAATCGGTAAATTTACCGATTCGGCATTTTACCGATTCTGTAAATTTACCGAATCGGTAAATAGACCGATTATGGGCCAGATGTAGGTAAATGAGATTTACCGATTTTTAATTACCGAATTTTACCGATTCGGTAATTAAAAATCGGTAAATCTGAGGGGTGGATATGTAGGAACATCCAGATGTTCCTTTTACCGAATCGGTAAATATCTGTATTTACCGATTCGGTAAATACCGACCGGTAATGCCCCATTCATTCCTATGGGCTTTGAAGCCCATAGGAATGAATGGGGCATTACCGGTCGGTATTTACCGAATCGGTAAATACCGATTCGGACAAGGGTGCAGGGGGTGTCACTTTGACACCCTCTAGCACCCCCAAAAAAGGTTCGGGGCCATGTGGCAGGCATACCTGCCCTAAGGGCAGGTCTGCCTGTCATATGGCACAGGTGTGCATGCACACATGTGCATGCACACCAGAATCGGTATTTTACCATCAAATAGTATTTGATGGTAAAATACCGATTCTTTAATGCTTGTGGGACTCAGAAGAGTCCCTCCTACATATCAATTTTACCGAATCGGAAAAAATACCGATTCGGTATTTTACAGAATCGGTAAATTTACCGATCAGTAAATTTACTGATTCTGTAAAATACAGGGCCCTACATCTCAAATTGCATTTACCGGTCGGTAACGGCCGAATTCGGCCGTTACCGACCGGTAAATGCCTACCTACATCTGGCCCTTTGTAAATAAAATGCCCCCTGCATGCCAAATCCCAAATACCGGTCGGTAACGGCCGAAATCGGCCGTTACCGGCCGGTGATTGGCGACCTACATCTGGCCCTTGGTCATTTACTATGAAGGAGCCCAATGGCATCCTGATAGTAGAGATGGGTTGCTTTATGGTCAACGGGTGGACCTTTATTAGGGTCAATCGTAGGTGCGGTACCCATTGATTATGTTCAGCCACATTTATTAAGCAAATGGGAGAAAAATGTTTAAAAAAGTCTATGTTCCACGTCAGTTGTCTTACATTGACACAGACAAGGCAAAGACAGACTGAACAACACTTGAATCAGCAGTGTTTCTATGCTGTCGCGGAGGGAAAAGCTACGGCACGTGACTGTTTCCAGACTCTACTAGTAAGCCATGATGAAGTCAAAGTTCAAAGGATGCTGGGGTTCCGATCGATGTCATCTCATCTAATACTAGCTTTTCTTACTCTGATAGGCCAATTCTTCTCATTTACGATGCTTAATACATCTCCATTTTTAATCTCCCAGTTCTCCCCCATGCCGCTTCTATTCCCACCCTCCTGTCCAGGAGAGCGAGTCTGAGGCCACTACAGCTTCCACAGTGTCAACATCTTTGTGGAGTCCATTTGTTCACAAAGCGTCTCCCACGTTCCCTCTCCATTGATCCATATTGTCATCTCTTACCTTCAAACTTACCACAATGCCCCGCACCTCTGATTTCGAGTCGTCAGAAACAAGTAGAAGGTTCCCACAAGTATCCAACATAAAATTAGATACATCTAATATTGATGCAAAGGACTATGAAACCACTACAATGTGCTTGATGAATGCCAGCCAGGCATGTGTACCTTTACTAAATCGCATGCCTGCAGGGATCTGAAAAACAAACACACATGCGGATATCTGCTGAGAATGAACTGGCAGCTGTACAAAGGCTTGCAGGGTACACGGTGTCTCTGCATAAAGTTCGCTGAAGGGCAGCACATAAGTGGAATCAAGTACTGTCCTCCAATCCCAGTCTCCCAAGCTAGTTGCCTCCCCAAGTGACTGCCACTCAACAAGCAAAGAGCGAGCACAGAGGTCCACAGGGCGACAGAGATTAGACGTGGGTAAAGGTGAACCATAAAAAGTCACTCATTTCTCCAGACCGGAATGTTACTATTGGGTTAAAACAAAGACATGACCAACTTCGGGCACTTGGCCAGTTCACGAGATATTTCAAAATACCTACAGAAACCGAGGTCACGTGCTCTTTCCGGATAAGCTCTTACAGTGAACACTACAGCTGGATCTGTTCATGTTTATGTTAATGTTAATGTTCATGTTAAATGAACTTGTAACGCGCACGGCTGCCCCAGCCAAGGGGCGTCCCGGCGCTTGCCGTAAGATGTGTGTCAGTGATGAGTGTTAGTTCTGTCACGGTGAGGCAGTTGTACATTAGCAGAAGAGATGGGTTTTGATAGCTTTCCTGAACGGTACAAGCTCTTCGATTTTTCGAATATGGGTAGGGAGTCCATTCCAGAGTCCTGCGGCGAGGTGTCTAAATGACCGACCGCCCATTCTTGCTAGTTTGAAGCGGGGTTCTACTGCCAGGTTCTGTCCTTCTGAGCGCAGGGCACGTCGGGGAACGTACGGTGTGAGGAGGGAACATAGCATGGGGGGAGGCAGTTTTAAGGATTTTGAACGCAAGACAAAGGGTTTTGTAATGGATCCTTTTTTCTACAGGAAGCCAATGGAGTTTCATAAGGACAGTAGACACTGACTTATAGCGTGGGAGACCGGTTAGCGCTCTCGCTGCGGCATTCTGGACTCGCTGGAGCCTCGCTTTCTCTGCTACATTTGCCCCTAACAAGAAAGAGCTGGCGTAGTCCAGTCTTGACAAGATTGCTGACTGCACCACAATTTGGCGGGTTTGGTGGTCAAAGAATTTTAGGATGGGTCTAAGATTGCGTAAGATACCGAAACAGGTAGCTGCTACCCTTTTGGTGTGAAGAGTAAAAGACAGATCGGTATCCATCCAGACTCCCAAGTTTCTTACATGGCCTCTACATGTTCATTGTATTGTAATTGCATTTATATAGCGCTTACTACCCCTGACGAGGTGTCGAAGCACTTTTTCGGCGAGTAGCACGCTACACCAGAACCCATAAAGGATTAGTGTTCAATTAGTATAGTGAAATATGAAAGTAATTTGAGGTGTGGATAGGTTATTCAGTTATTTGGATTCAGAAGGATAGCGGAAGGATAGAAGAGGGAAAGAGGTTTGTATTTACATAGCGCTTGTTACCCCTGATGTGGGGTTGAAGCACTTTTTGGTGAGTAGCACGCTACTCTGGAACCCATAAAGGATTAGTGTTGAAGTAGTAAAGTGAAATATGAAAGTAAATTGAGTGGTGGACATGTTAGTCTTTTATTTGGATTGATGGTGCTGCTTTGAGAGCTTAATGGTCTTCCTGGTCTATTGAACAGTGGTTATTAATGACACAAACGTAATCATTTATAGATCAAAGCCATTGTGGAAGAAAAGTAATCAGTCACATCAAGTACCTGCCTCAAGTTACTCAGCACAGGCTGGAGAAGAGGTTTATGGCTGTTGTAGATTCACCTGCTTTGGGCAACCGCACCCCAATAATGGGTAGTCGTGGTCTTGGTTACTTCTGTAGTTAAGGGATCTCTGGGACAATTAGTTCGGAATCTGTACCGGGAAATGAACCATGCCTTCATGATTTGGTATCTGGCTACTTACTCGACTAGCCCAGAGGAAGTGTAACTTCAAATAACCTGGGAGGGCGAAATCACATCGGGAGAGCCACAGGCAAGGGAAGTGAGCTCTCTCTTAGGAATGGGCAGAAACTACTTCTCTACCAGAAGACATGGGGAGGTTACAAAGTGAAACTAACATACACTTTGTATTACCCAAAAGCAAACGCCTCTTCATTACACCTGTGTTCACTTTCGAGTATGTAACTGTGTATTAACAATTCTAATTTTAAAATCCTGTAAATAATTTTCACAGGAGGCAACTGGTGGGTGGGGAGACTGTCCTGATCAGACACAGAACTGAAATCCTGCAGCCAGGAATAGGAGAACCAGTCTGTTACAGAGGTATGTCCTGCTGCAAGAGCCAGACTGTGTGCAACATAGTCATGGACGTAGACAGTCACTATAGTCACCAGGAACGTCGCGTCAGAAGACCCAGAATGCCTGTCACAGCCTCATGACTGTCACAAGAGCCAACTTAACTGTAACAGCGCCAGCCCTGACTGGTCCCAAGAACCAGCCTACCTGTAACCGAATTCCGGGCATGGCAAAAGAGTTGGTGTGTCTGCATCAGCATCGCCTCTCACAACTAACCAGCTCGTAACCAATCATTCATGGCAGGACCACGAAACAAGCCTGAAGGGTGCACAGCCTCTCTAGAGAAAACCTACCCAGAGAGATAGCCTGTCTCTATTAGAGCCAATATTGTCTAAGAAGTACCCAACACACTACGCGACTTCCTGGCCCGGTGATCAAACGGCAACTAACCGATGTCATTCGAACCCTGACCAGTGTCCAATCCATGCATGGGACACATTTAAAAGACAACATTATGTAAACATAGATCGCGCACAATTGTGCGTGAGACACAAATTCCATATGAACACTACAACACCCTACCCCTTATGAAACAGAATGAAATATCGAATCCTCGCAAAACAAGATTTTTTAAAATATCTAATAAAGTCGTCAAATCTTTTAGGGGCCCTTATGACACACTACTCGTGCCACCTGCACAGCTGGTTATAGATTCCACCCCGTCATGACTAGACACAGCCTCTGCTACTCCCCCCAACTGTAACCAACGTCCCCAATCATGATCATCAACACACCTCTTCCTTTGCCGCATAATATTAGCTCGTTCAGTTGTGACTTTCACCAGTTGCCTTTTGTTCCACCAACCTTTGCCCACCACAAACACAGCCCCCTAACTGACTTTGCTCACTTGTTCAGGCATCAGAAATTTAGACTCTCCTTTCCCTACTCTAACAGGTTTCTTGATTAAAACCAAGTCACAGACTGATACATCCCCATTACTAAAATGACATTTCTTGTCAAAATTTTCTTTCACGAGGATTTGTTTCTGAGAAACCTTGGAGGACACCTTTTCCATACCGACTCACCCCGTGGTGCAGTGTAGTGAGGTATTGTAGATTCACACCTTCTGTCCATCCAAACCAGACGCTAAGCAGTCTGAGTCCCCTCTTTCAGAACTTTATTCCCCCTCTCCACTAAACCAATTGACGTGGGAGAGTAATATGCCACTTTTAGGTGTTTTATAATCCTGCAGCTTAAGAATTTGCACATTTTTCTCAACACAAAAACCGACGTCATTCGAACCCTGACGAGTGTTCACTCCATGCACGGGACACATTTTAAAAGACAACATTACGTAAACATAGATCACGCAAAATCATGCGCGAGACACAAATTCCATATGAACACTACATATTGTTCTACAATTTCTGTTATTTTGGAAATTCTAATGAACCAAAAGAAGTGAAACTAATATTCTACCCAAGGCTCTTTTCACTCAGTGTGAAATTTGGCTGAACCGCAAGGGAGAAACAGCTCATCTGAATAAGGCTCACTCCAGGATTACAATTAAGGTTCCTTGTTTTTCGTTTTTACAGATAAATGCAGACAGAAAACAATGGGGCATATTCACAAGGAACTATCGCTGAGTTAAAAGCACTTTATCGCAGCCAAAGTCGTGATAAATGCACCCCATCATTCACAAGCAGGTGCTAACAGCCCACAGCACTAGTTTTACCCCAATAGCAGCCACAAAAAACATCGCCACAGAGGACCCCCGCAACTATCGCTAATGAGATGCAGAGAAGGCGTTCCCATGCAAAAAGCAGAGACAACACCACACCTCAACATTCACAATGGCCAGACAGATGCGTTAGCGGCAGGAATTTTACACCTTCTCTGACCTGGTGTAAAGTCGGACGGCAGCCTGCACCACAATAGGGAGCCCTGCGTCAGTCATTGCAAGGGCAACAAATGCCATGGAGCCACTCATCATGCAGCACGGACACCCAAGAGGGCCACACACCCACCCGGCACGCCCCTCCCCTCCCCCCCGGACCACCACAGAGGCAGCGCGGACAAAGACAGCGGCCCCCCAGGAAACGCACCTGCCTCACAGGCCCAACATCTGACAATGTCACTGTCCACTACAGGCTGAAAGGGACAACCATCCTACGCATCCTGGCCGTCATCTCCCAACAGGCCAACTGCACCAACACAGCGGACAACCAACATCCCACCCCACACCAAGCTGCTGACAGTGCACCACCTGTTGGCCCCTGGCACACCCCAAATAACACCAGCCAGAGTCGGCGGAGTCTCACAGCCAGCCACACCCAAGACCCCAACACCTGTCCTGGACATCACCATCATCCTGGCACCCCATTCCCCGTACAGCCAACAAAATGCGCAGGAATCTCTGGAGACCAAGCAAGGACCGTACGCCATAGCCGGATGCATGCACGTGTTGTGGGCCAATCCACTGCACTCATTTCCCACCTGTGCCTCCTGGTGACACAGCACACAATCAGCGCAACAGGAAGCACACGTCACACATCAATGTGCTGGCAACATCCGAACACCATGGGGCCTTCACCAATGTCGCCTCCAAATACACAGCCAGTGTGGATGATCCCTTCACCCTCCAACAGTCCAACAGCAACCAGCTGTCCCAGGATGGCAACAAGGGCAATGCACAGCCCCTTGGCTACTTCCCAATTAACACCCCACTCACCTCAACTCCACAACCATGCAATCTACAACTCTGGCAATGCACACATCACAAGTCCACAACCAAGATGCACAACAACATGCCCACCCACGAGAGACAATAGAACAACTCACAATGGTAACCTGGGTAGGCCGTGAACATGACCAATCTACGGCATGGCACCTCAGCCACACAATAGACGAATGCTGGGAGAGGAGGCAACCAGGCATATGTGTAGGATGTAGTAGAACCATGATTGGGAAAGTACACAATGCCAAGAGTGGCGGCGAAGTGCTGAACAATCGCAGTATGCAGAACACACCCATATCCACTGCAAAATACACCTCTGGTGAAAGGAGTGTAGTGGAGAGTGGACGCAACCATGTCACCCCAGCAAGTGGAGGTCCTTGTGGAAATGTTGCCTGTTACGCCCCACCCGTAAGCGAGAGCAGAGTGGGATGGGCCGGCGTACGCCAGGCCAGCGTAGGGGTGTGATTTAAAAGCATGTAGCCCTGGGCGTTGTCCTCTTCCGGAAAGCCCAAAGTCTCTGCCTACGGCGGCGCCTCTCACCCTGCCATAAAGCCGACGCTATCCTCATTAGCGGAGTTGCATGAGATCCTGTGCGCCTGCCATACCCCGGACCACAATCCAGTCAGGCCCGACCCTACAAAACCAGGCCACACTAATCAGCATTCAACACCGGCATGTGTCCTGAAGGGCCCACCACATGCCAGTGTAAGCTCCAAGCCTGAGGCTCGCGACCCGGCCAGCCTTTCAGACCACCGCTGTCCCCCCGACGCTAGCCCACATTACTCCTGTCTTGTTTACATATTCTACCGGCGACCTCAGCGGCCCAGTGGGTCCCATATGGGAGACTGTGTCCTGGTTCCTGAATGGCAGTGACCCCAAATCTGGGACAGTGGCCACAGCACCAGACTCCCTTTGATCAGTGAGGCATAGTGCCATATGCACATCTTGCGACACATCCTGCCACAAACCTTGTCCAACGCCATCCGGCGAGTCATGCTGCCACAAACCCTGTCCAACGCCATCCGGCAAGCCCTGCTGCCACAAACTCTGTCCAGCGCCATCCGGCGAGCTGTGCTGGCACAAACCTTGTCCAACGCCACCCGGTGAACCGTGGATGAGGAACCAGGACAACCCTGCGGACCAGTAGGTCTCACATCGAGCACCTAGTCACGAATCACGAATGACTGAGTTCACACCAGTGGACGCACGGAGAGGAGCAAGAGGAAGATGCCCAGACGAAACCCGGGTCACAGTCACGGAGGTGACTGAACACGTGGTGCCACTGAACCTGAACAACGCAGGCCGGTGGGGCCACCAACCTATGCCGGCGACACTCGGTGAATGGCCTGTGCTGACCGCTGCCTCTGGCCTACACTGCTCTCGGCCTAGGCTGTGCTCGAGTAGGCCACAGATTTGGAACTGAACATCTAGTATGCAAAGGCAGATTACACATCATTGCACGCAAGGAGAGGCCTAAGAGGATGTCGCCTTGCATTTTGGCAGGGAGAAAAGGATCATCGCTACGGAGGTGTTTGTACACTGCAGACAACTGCCCTGGTGTTACTAGCACTGTGCATCGTGAGCCCAAGACACGTGGCTGTGGGCCACTGCTGACCACTGCCTACGGCCTACACTGCGGTCCAGTAGGTCACAGAGTCATGATTCAGCAATGGCTGAGTCCATATCAGTGTACCGGTATCATCACAGTCTGCATCCTCACTCAGCCCCGGTGTCACTACGTCTTTCCTTACATTCATGGACACTCTCTGGTCGAACAGTGGTGGCGTCTGAGCCTATGGACTAGGGGACAGTTTTCACCCCCATGTAGCTGATACGGAATTGGTGTTGGCAATGGGCTGTCGCATTCTACTCCTCCATTTGCTGCTTACTGATAAAATCAAACCTTTCGACGTCTTGCCCTGGAGGACACCTTCCACTGTCCCCCAAAACACTCCGAAACATACATCGCGGACAATGATGGTTACCCGCTCAGGACCCATCTGACTGCACCGCAAGTCACCGTCCCATGACTGAGTGCCTGTACCGGCCACAGTGCATCCGGGGCCACTAACTCTGTGCTGGTCAAGCCCGGAACCCCTTCTCTGGAGACATAGGCTGCCCCCTGAGGCGTGGGACTTGGGCTAAACAACGCCATGACTCTGTGGCCTTGCGCTGTACACAGTCTCTGGGCCCAAATGCATCCCACCAGGGCTCACACACCAAAGCGAGTCCAGGCGGGCCCGGACGACGCATCACAGCGGAAAGCACAAGCCACCACCGCAAGGACCACCTCCAAACGCCATCTGCCAGAGTTGAAGCGGTGGTCCTCACAGACCTCGTGGCTGCTCAGGCCTGTTGTGGATGCCATCCTGGGCCTGATTTCCTGATCAGCACTCCAGGTGCCAGCAGGCCATTGTCCGTAGCTGATTGTGTTTTGTGCTGTGGAGCTGTTGTGCAGGTATGTCACCTCAAACAGTATGGGGGCCCTGAGACGTTGATGGTGGAGATGATGCAGGTCTGACACACCCCACTGCATCTGCATCAGGAATATATGGAAGGGACACAATCCGAGACTTTTTCTGCACATGAGCGTGCTCATCTCTAGTGTCCACAGGCCAGTGCACTGTGACTCACGGACACTTCTGTTTGCATGTTGGCCGTCCTCTGGACTTTATCCGGCTCAGCCAATGTTGCTCAGCAGTCGACTCTGTATTGCATGTGTTTACTGTTTGCGTTGCACTGGTGTCCAATGTACAAGTGGTTGCCAACACAAGACATTCTGTGCGGGTTTGCTTACACTCACCCCACACACATCAAGCACAGGCATCACTGTACATGTGGCCCTGCCAATAAAGGGGCTGGGCGTATGTGCCCATAGCCAGTTCAACATGATCTCTGCGTGTGTCCCTGTGGTCTTGTAGGATGCATGTGGGTCCTGGGCCCTACGATTTTACATTGGGAGGTGTACATCGGATGCTGACATGTTACCGGAGGCAGTGGGTTGAGGCTTGGACATGTAGCTTTGTCGTCACCCGCTTCATTCGTGAGGGGAGCGGCCAGGGCCATCTACGCACAGCCAACATGGGTGTGCGACTGCTAATTGCGTGCCACTGGGCGTGGTTCTGTGCTGTGCATGTGCATCTGCAAATGTCTCTATGACAGCGTGGGTCTCCTTAGTGGAGTGTGGGTGGACCCTGTAGGGTGATAGACCCCTACGTATGTGTCCTGGTTCGCATTCCATGGGTTTGGCCCCCACCCACACCTGTTGAGCCACTTCCTTTTGGGATGCTGACACATGCCATTGGGGTGCCATGTGTGAGTGGGTAAAGTGTTGTGAGCCAGCTGTGCCTGCGGGTGCTTCCTGCTGTGTGGTCTGTTGCAGGCTCGGTGTACTCCTCTGATTGGCTTGGCTGTCCGGGTCCTGGTGGGGTGTTGCGTGGGATATCCATGGGTTGTTGTAGGGCGTTAGTGTCGACGGTGTGGTGGTCCTCTCCAGCATCACAGATGCGTTGTATTATGTGCTCTGCTGCAGGTGTTATGTGCTTCTCTGCGATGTAAAGGGGAGGTGTGTGTTGCCTATGTGTGGGCATATATGTTGGCGTATTGTGCTAGTTTGCATGCAGACTGTATGGCAGTGTACATTGTGACTGTTTGGGGGTGCTAGATTCGTCTGCGTGTATGTGTACATTTGGACTACATGATGAATGTGAGGTTGTACGCGTACATTACCATTTCACTGTTACCAGCTCTGTCAGCTGTAGTGGGCGTGTTTCTGTGCTTGTGCGGAGCCAGTTGTGTCCTCTGTCCTGCAGTGTTGGCTGTGCGCGTAGTTCCAAGTTGTCGTCAATGTGGGTGTCCTGTTTGTGCTATATATGTGCACTGCAGTGTGCCAAGGGACATGATCCTCGGTGTTTGTGGGTGTGCAGTGTGAAACGCCTCGTTGTGCATGTGTGCCATTGTGCTCATCTCCCCCCGTCCCCCCCATTCCCTGTTTGTTGCACTCCCTGTTAGTGTTGTGTCTGGCAGGGGCGGCTCTAGGCTCATGGCGGCCCTGGGCAGGGAACGTAGGTACTGGTAGGGGCCCTGGAAGAGGGGGTCCGGGTGGGGCGGAGCGTGGATGCCAGTGAAGAGGGGGTGTCAGGGTGTTTGGAAGTGGAACAGGCCGGAGGCCGCCAAATCCCTGCCAGGGGCCGCCACGCAAATATGTATCCATCCTCAGAGGATTATTATATTAAGGATATATATTGGCGTGGTGGCCCCTGGGGTTTGGTGGCCCTGTGCAGGGGCACAGCTTGCACATGCCTAAGGCCGCCCCTGTGTCTGGTCCTCTCGAGCTGTGTCCTTACTCCCTTCTCCTTGCACCGTCTCCACACTGATTACTGTGGGCTGGGTTTCCTCCAGCTCCTCCGGTGGCGCCCACACACATACTGTCTGCCCAGCGCAACTGGCGCAGATGTCCACAACCACAGACACCTGAAACATGAATATCAAGACGCTCTTATTCTCCGAGGCATCGACAGAATTATTAACAGGTACCGGCGTGCATGTAAACACTCTTGAAAAAGATGCACATGCGTCACCAATACAAGAACACGCACACCAAACCACTTGTAAGCCGATAGCGACACCAATAATTGCAAACAGACACGTGAACATGAAGCATGTCCATGCACAAAGATGTATGCAGAATTATAGGTGTAATCACACAGACATCTTGTGCAGCCATATACACACGAGTCCTTTTCTAAAATTGTATCACCTGGGAGTAAACAGCAGATGATAATCGACGTGCTGTGTTAGACGCTGTATTAGGTCGAAGGCGCCATTTGATGGGTGTGGTTCATACAACCCTTGTGGGCACACATACCAGGCTGGATGCTTTTACAAAGAATAAGTTTCAAAGGATTTATTCGCCAATGATTCCAGAAGCTTCCGTTAAACCCACAGACTTGATCAAGTAAGCGCTCAAACACTTATGGTAGGGATTGTTCAGAGGACAAATGCACATGGTCGCTGCTACGGCCCTTCATCTTTCGAGGTCGATATAACCAGCATTGTGCGAATGCTGGCAGTACTACTTGTTACAAGTGTCACAAGACCGCTCTCGCAGCAGGATGGCAGGGCTCTAGCGGGTGAGCACAACCGCGAGGACATGGAGGCGCTCTGGGAACAGGGGCGCTTGCGCACATGTGCCTTGAGCTGGCCCACAACATTGTTCATCGCTTCTATGCAAGTGCCCACTAGAGTTAAACATGCCTGCCAAGCTTCCTCTGATGCATGTGTTATGGGTTAAAGTGAGATGGTCTTATGCACGCTTCTGAAAACCATTCACAGGAAATGATTGGCATGGGCGCAAATAAAAATACATTCATAATAAATGGTTTTAAGGTCCTGCCAGCCTGCAAAGCGTGTGGCATTATGGTATTGAAATGAGGC
The DNA here is from genome assembly GCF_964263255.1 of Lissotriton vulgaris. Taxonomy (NCBI): domain Eukaryota; kingdom Metazoa; phylum Chordata; class Amphibia; order Caudata; family Salamandridae; genus Lissotriton; species Lissotriton vulgaris. Next base: position 1,385,360,438 of record NC_141696.1, on the reverse strand, counting down.
CACTGATGGGGCAGTTAGTGTGTAGCTGTGTGCCTCTGTATCACTTGCCCATTTATTAAATTAATAATACTTTTCATTTAATGCCTGCGTTGTGCAGCACGACACTTAGCTACAGGGGAAGATCTAAATGGGACCAGCCAGTGCACCCGTGTTGTCTTGGGACAGTAGAGGAACACATACTCCATACTTTTCAAACTAAGTACACAGAGCAAAATAAAATAGCCAAAAAAGGGAAGCGAGGCACATGTTAACACTTATCCATACACTAGTACGTACTCATCGTGCACATTCACGTCTGTTGGCGCCCCACCCCCAGAAGGACCAAACATACGGCTGATCTACACAAATCGTCTTCCTTAACATTTGCTTATGCGGATCCCGCGACAATATCACTTGATGGTTTTTGGTCACTTGGGAGTGGTGCTCCCAGTTCACTAAAGCGAAACTGAAACACAGCAGTAGTATAATGGCCACCATTAGGCACCCAGAAGAGAACAGGATGTTATTTTATTCCTTTTAATTTTCCGCACTGGTAGCAGGCTAGCAGCCTGCGGCTTTGTGTGCAGACATATGCAATAAACGTAAAACCTTACACAAATAAAAAAGTGAAGAATCTGCTCAGCTGCCAAGGTAATAAAAAGCTTAAGCATGTTTGTATATATTTAATTTCAAATTTGTTTTATTGAGTTTAGGAGCAAGAAAAACAGGCATAGTATGTACTTTGTGGGCTCTGGAGATCAGCCCTAGGACTTGTCTGCTTCCCCTTAGGGGCTTTTTTCTGTTCAACGGTCTCTACTTAACTGGCTTACTAAAACAAGCATTTGCATAGCCAATAGGTCTCGCCTTTGGGACCTTATAAGTGTTTAGCCTTGCAGCACATTATCCTGGGTGCTGTGCCACTAGATTGGCATGGTAAATGACAATGCCTTTTATTTATGTTTTTTTTTTTTTTACATATAAATAAAAGGCATTGTCATTTTCCATGGCCAGCCTGTTGGACACTGGCTGATTGTCCTGTAGGCCAGACCGACCTTAATTCACACCTTGAATCGCAGTCAACTGTTCATCTGGAGGAAAACGATATTAGATAAGACAAAGATTAGCTTGGCTATTACTTTACAGGCTGCATAAAGATAAACAGGGCTCTGACAATAGTTTTGATCTTTATCTCCAAAGGATATGCTGGTTTATCTGTGTTTTGTAGGAATGTCAATACAACAAGTAACATTACCTCATACAACAAGCCAGGACTATTGGCTTTGTCAATGGTTGTTAGCTTCATAAGATAAATAAGCAAAAACAATGGCTTCCTTTGTATTTTAAAATGCTTCAGTTCTAAAATGACGAGACTGTGAAATATATTTAAGCATTTTTTATGATGCTGTGGACAATATGAGGCTCGCGAACCAGCTAAAGCTGTCTCTATGCCAGACCAAAAATGGGTCTAAAATAATGTCATTTCTATGTGAGGGATCTAGTGAAGATTCAAAATGTGTTGAGTTTACGCTCAGTATATTGTACACAGGGTTGTAAGTGGGCCGGGTCTTGCCGGCACTCCGCACCAGCAGTTCTAAAAAGCAGGTGCTGAAACAGGTACCTATTAGGCTCTCCATTTTTGCCCTCGCCATCAGGGTGAAAAATACACTCTGCAGCTGTACCACCCTTCACTGCCTTTGATGTAACTTCAAAGAAACTTGTTGTAGTTATTTCACAGTCTCGTTCTTTTTGGAACTGAAGCATTTTAAAATACAAAGGAAGCCATTGTTTTTGCCTATTTATCTTATGAAGCTAACAACCATTGACAAAGCCAATAGTCCTGGCTTGTTGTATGAGGTAATGTTACTTGTTGTATTGACATTCCTACAAAACACAGATAAACCAGCATATCCTTTGGAGATAAAGAGCTTGAGAAGATCAAAACTATTGTCAGAGCCCTGTTTATCTTTATGCAGCCTGTAAAGTAATAGCCAAGCTAATCTTTGTCTTATCTAATATCGTTTTCCCCAGATGAAGAGTTTTTTTTTTTTAACCTTTATTAGTTTCGTTCAACACAGAGTCATGACAGTTACAGCATTTGCAGTTCAATAAGGCAATTTGTATGGTACATTCAGTAGAGAGAAAAAAGAAAAAGAGAACAATGGAAACATCACACGAGCAGTGGCTAGTACAGTGCAAATAAATCCCCCAGTGTCCCACAGTGGGAGGCCATGCGTCTATGGACCTTCCATTCTATCCAGCTGGGGGGGTCATAGGGAGAAGGGGGCCTCCTCCCTCCGTATGCAGGTGGAATATCAGGTAAGTAGGCGCGTTAGCGCGGTCCACCCGATCCTGAATAGTCTCTGTCCCTAACAGTCCACTAAGTGCTTCACCTTGCGTAGTGGCGCGTCTCTTGTGCAGCTAGGGTGTGCCGCTCCGCCCAGCACCTCAGCTTGAGTTATGTGTAAGGGTGATCTAGTTGAGATTCAACTGAATGTGGTGTGCCGTATTCTCCCACTCAGGTGTCGCCTACAGCTTCATGCTAGTGCAGTATTCATTGTGTATACATCCCCAACAGTCCATAGTGCCGTAACAGTGGGAGGGTTAGTAAAATCTATCCCTAAAGTTGTATCTCATGGATCTCAATTATCCCAGTCTCTCCCGCAACAGTCCATCAACAGGCATGTTATCCCCTCCCGAGTTAGGTGGATCCAATTACTACCTATAATGTGGGATGTGGCAAGGTGAGTGCAGTGTGAAGCATTGATACGCTCATGGGCCCGGAACCGGCTCGTCCTCTCCCGAGGAGTCACTTTGCGTCGCCTGAGAGCCAGTACACCTGTAAGGGGGACCAGAAGTCACTCGGAGCACAGCGGGCGGGTAGCAGTTCCGCATAAACGCCATGTTGTTCCTGACAGTATTGGAGGTCGTCCAACCATTCCTTAAACTTCGGCGCCCTCCCCCTTCCCCACCTACAAGCAATCCTCCGCTTGGCGAGGAGTAACGCAGTGTCAACAAATTTACGATCTGACTTGGGCACATTTCTGGTATATCCTAGTAGCATCACTATCGGATCCAGAGGGAGAGGGCCAGCAATCATTATCTGGAGGGCAGCATGTACCTGTTCCCAGTAATTTTGTATCGCTCCACATTCCCAGGCGAGATGTAGGAAGCCCGCGCCTTCCGCTCGGCATCTAGCGCACCTATCATCCTCCAAGAGGCGAAACCTCAACTTTCTGACTGGTGTATAATAGTATCTTTGCACAAACCTGTAATGAATGATTTTCAATCGACAGCTGGAGGATATTCTAGCCGTGACCGAGCAGCAATACCTCCACTGTTCGTCCGTGAGTGCAATAGGTAGTTCCGACTCCCAGTCAGCACGCGCTTTAGACAGGACGATCGGTCGCTGCTCACGAATGGCGGCATAGAGTTTAGACACCAAGTGCTTGCCATCCGATACTAGCATGACATGCAATGGCAGTGCCGTCCCTGGTTCCTCCGGGAAGTTAGGGAGAATGTCTCGCATACCCTGCCGGAGTCGAATGTAGTAGAACACCTCCATAGGTGTCGGGGGAGCAGTCTGGAACATCTGATCTTTGGTACGGAACAGTCCATCCCGGAATAAGTCGCCCCACGTATTAAGGTGTATGCGGTTGCACATTGACCGGAATCCCTTTTCCAGTAAAAGTGACAGTTTCGGGTGGTACGCAAGAGGCAGTGCCGGTGAGTATAACATGGGAGCGTCCAGCAGTTTAGCTACTCTCCGCCAGGCATCGATCGTACAGGTTACAGTGGTAGCAGGCGTCTCAACATCCCCAATCACTCCCATCAGCATGCCCTTGAGCGGGAGTGGGTGCACGATCCAATCCTCCGCAGCAACCTGTGGCATAAAGGGGGCGGGGCTAACCCAGTTATAAGCATGCTGCGCCTGTGCACTGAGATAGTATACTTCCAAATCGGGCACATCAAATCCCCCCCTATCATACGGCTGTGTCAATACAGCCCAACTAAGGCGCTGTTGTTTACCTCCCCAGAAAAGGCGAAGCAACTCAGAGCGAAGTCGTTTGAAAAAATAGGTGCCAGGGTGATAGGGTATGTTTTGAAATAAGTATAAGAAGCGTGGGAGGACGACCATCTTGATCAGGGAGGCTCTGCCTGCCATCGAAAGCGGGAGGGCCAGCCATCGGGACACATTGTCTGTCAGTCGTGAGATGGCCACACCATAGTTTAACCGGATAGTGTCATCCTTAGTGAGCGATATTTCAATGCCCAGATATTTCAAGTCCAAGCTGCACCATTCCAAGGGGTAATCCAGCGGAAATTGGGTGACCGAGGCAGTGAGGGGGAAGAATTGCGACTTTTTCCAATTAATATGCACCCCGGATATGCCGCCAAACGCTACAAATTCCCTCAGAAGCGGGTTGAGGTTTTCTTGTGGATGTCGCACATATAGAGTGACGTCATCTGCATAGAGGGAAATACCAATCTGCCGCTGGTTACAGTTAAAGGCACTGGCCTTGTGTAACTGTCGAATTCTGCAGGCCAACGGTTCTATTGCCAGGGCGAATAGTAGGGGTGATAGGGGGCACCCCTGTCTAGTCCCTCTTGTGATCGGCATCTGTGTCGACAGCACCCCATTAACGACGACCCTAGCGACCGGAGCAGTGTACATCAACGTCACCCAGGCGATAAATATTCAGGGGAACCCCATTCTGCTCAAGATAGCCAGTAGATAGCCCCATTCCACTGAATCGAACGCCTTGGTGGCGTCCAGAAACACGGCTGCAACCGGCAATTCGGGTGCAATGGTAGGAATGAGGGAGAACAGCGTGCGCAGATTATGAGACGTGGCTCTCCCTGGGACAAAGCCAGATTGATCCGGCAGCACAAGAGTAGTCATGAGTAGGGACAGTCTAGTTGCTAGCACTTTCGCAAGAATCTTCGCGTCACAATTCAGCAACGATAGGGGTCTATAGGCATCAGTGTCCGTTGGATCTTTTCCCGGCTTTAACAGCGAGGTGATCGCCACCTCCCTCATGGAACCAGGCAGTATCCCTACTTCTAGCGAGTCCTTGAAGACCTCTTTCAGTACCGGCGCCATGATGTCGATGTAACATTTATAGAATTCGGCCGGTAGGCCGTCCAGCCCTGCCGCTTTGCCATTACTGAGGGACATGATCGCTTCCCTAATCTCGTCAAGTTCGAAGGGGCACCCCAAGAACGCCCTGTCGCCATCGCTTAGCCAGCAAAGCGCTATGTCCTCCAGGAAATTACCAAACTCTACCTCGCCTTCCTGCAGTGTGGAGTATAGGCTTTTGTAGTGTTGTAGGGAGGTGTCTTGAATTCCCTTAGAATCCTGGTGTATCCTTCCATCCCTATCAGAGATTTCCAGTATATGGGTGGCAAAGCGCTGGTGCCTCGTGAGTGCCGCCAGCACCTTCCCTGGTCGGTCCCCTTCGCAATACCGCCTAGCCGTCCAGTATTTACCCCGGAAGTTCACCTCCCTAGCTGCCTCCTCCTCATAGGTCGTCAGTTTGGCTCTGAATTGTACCACTAGGTCAGGGCTGGGATTTCCGACCATCTCCGCCTCAAGTGCCTTAAGCTCTGCTTCGAGTGTAGTTAATGTACGCACTATGCCTCTCAGTATTCCGCAGCTTTTAGAGATCGTGATTCCCCTTACAGTGACTTTGAAGGCTTCCCAAATGGTCTCGACCCTATCGACAGACCCCTTGTTCCTAGGAAAGAAGGCTTCGATCTCTTCCCCGAGTTCATGTTTAAAGACAGGGTCCAGCAAGGCCGAGGGGAAGAGCCGCCATGGCGGTCTTACCCTAGTATGTCCTGGCAAGTCCAGGACAGCCAATACAGGGCAATGGTCCGAGTAGGTACGGGGCAGATGTTTCACCCGATCGATCCCTCCAGCTAGGCCCCGGGAGACAAAGCAGTAGTCGATCCTCGCCCATGAACGCGCATGTGCTGTGTAGTGGGTACCTTCCCTAGCTGCTGGATGTGAGTGCCTCCAACTGTCCACTAATCCTGCCTCTGTAAGTATTCCCTGAAGAGCGTCCCTGGCCTTTGTGTTGTACTGTCCACTACCGTCCGATCTGTCCACCATAGTATGTAATGATAAGTTGAAGTCCCCCCCCCAGATGATGTGCGTGACCTCGGTCTCCAACACGTGGCCCCACAATGACAAGAAAAACCCAGGAGTGTCGACATTAGGTGCGTAACAATTCACAAGCATGATCACATCAGTTCCCAGCCTTCCCCAAAGGATGACATACCTCCCCTCCTTGTCTACCCGCACACCCAACTTTTGGAATGGCAGCCTCTTATTGATCAAAATAACAGTCCCCCTAGAGTACGTGGAGTAGGAGGAAAATTCTCTCACACACGCCAATCTGCTTGCAAACTTGGGGACACTACTCGGGCTAAGGTGGGTTTCCTGGAGCATCGCTATCTGCACATGGTGCCGATCTAGATACGCAAGTACATTTCTGCATTTCCCGGGGTCATTGAGTCCACGGACATTCCAGGACATTATGGCGACCGTAGCCAAAGCATCATCACCTATGTGCGTCAACATATCCCTGAATGAAGCCAACAGCTGATGTTCCAGCACTCAGTTGAAACGTACCAATTGTCAATCTCTCCACTGTCCAGTGCAATCTCTCCATCCGAACAACCATGCATTCATACATGCGCCCTCCAGTATCTGTACACTTGCCAAGAACGCCATATGCAGCAACCTCATCACTTCCAACAACTAGTATCCCAACAAACGAACATTCCCCCTGTCTCCATACACAACAACCCAACCCAGGCTTTCCATTCCCTCCCCCCCACCCACTGAAGCAACCCAAACTTGCCAGTACCATGATCCCCCCCCCCCCCGCCCCAATCCCTGCACTCAAGAACAACAGAAAAACCATGTGGGGAATTCCCTCTTGGGAACATCAGAGGTACGCACAAAAACACCCCAACACTCCCCTCTCGACCCGCATGCATCATACGGGAAAGACAGAGAAAGTGGGGTGGCGCCTGGCATGTATCATCCCTGCGGGTTAGAGCCCTCCCAATAAACCTGTGTCTCTCATCACCGCCCTCCAATCCGGAGAGGTTACCATATAGTTCAGGTGAACCATCCATGCAGCAGCCGTCGCTCGTCCAGGTTCCTGCTCCGCCGTCTGCCTGCCCAAACCGATAGCAATCCCTGCAGTGGGGCAGAGCACACCAAGCTAATCATCGCTCCACAGTAAATCCGCAATGTAACATATCCACAATCCACGCCATCCCCGGCCGGTCATGGCAACCCCGCCGGTTGCAGGCCACAAATATCCAAGTCCAGCCTCAGTAACATCACAAGAAGTCAGCGACCAAGAGCAAGCCAAGCTGTCATCAGGACTCCTCGTGCTCGACAGGATTCCCGCCTGCCTAGTCTTCCTCCTCGTTTCGCCCGTCTCTCCTAGCAGTGCGGAGCCTCTTAACGTAGTCCTCAGCTTGTTGTGGGTTCGTAAAAAAATGTTGTTTGCCCTGATGGGTCACCCTAAGGCTGGCCGGGTACAGAAGCGCGTAATCCACCTGCATATCCCTTAGTTTCCTCTTCACATCCAGGAATTTCCTCCGCTGGTCCTGCACCATGGGCGTGAAGTCCGGGTATAAGAAGAATTGTACTCCATCACAAGCCAGGTTTCTGTTCGTGCGAGCCGCGCGTAGTGCTGTGTCCCGGTCGCGATAGTTAAGCAGCCGGGCGATGATGGGCCGTGGCTGCGCCCCCGGCTTGGGAACTGGACCCAGGGAGCGGTGCGCTCTCTCGACAATAAATTGACTGGAGAAGGCCTCCTTGCCCACGGCAGTGATGAGAATGCGCTCTACATAGTCCTCCATGCGGCCAGTGTTGGTGGACTCCGGAACACCCGTGACGCGGATGTTGTTGCGTCTGCTTCTTGCCTCCAACTCCTCATTCTTCGCAGCTATCACTCTCAGTATATTGTCCATTCGAGATAGGCGTGCATCGTGGGCAGTCGTCGTGTCTTCTGAAGTAGAGATGCGTCTCTCTGCTTCTGTCAAGCGCTCCTCGTGGACCTCAAGTTTCTGCGCAACACCATCCATCCTGGATGATAGACGGTCAACCTTGTCCACTATCGTGGTGAAGCTCTGCCGCATCTCCTCCATCATCATTCTCAATTCCGGGGCCAGGGGCGCAGTGGGGGGTTCAGTGCCTGACGGTCCTGGGGTACCGCCGGTTCCCGCCGTGCTGCGCGGTGTTTTTTTGGCCGTCGCCGGTTCAAAAGATAGCTTGGGCTGTTTATTATCGTTCTTGCCCATTGCGCCTTGTAAGTGTGCACCCACTGGGTCCTGCGAGTGAGAGGAATATTTGCGCACACTTCCCACAGAGAGGACTGTTCGCCCCAAAAACCCCTCGCGTGGCAGTCTCTTCTGTGGCGGTTATACCTCGCCGAGGGACCAAGCCAACAGTGTTCCAGTGGCCCCCCCGCCTCCTCGAGCCCTCACTACAGCAATAGGGCTGGTCAATAATGTCCGCAGTGGAGGGCGGGTGTGGCGGATCTCTGTGGTAGGCTAAGCAGACTAGGAGCCAAGTGGTGCCAGTGGGGGGGGGTGACGGGGCGCGCCACTTGTTCAAGACAGGAGCCCGCCGTTCTGCCGGTGAAGATGACCCCCAGCGATCCCCTGTCGCTCCGTGTGTGGAAGTGCCCAGATGCAGCAGGGTCGGGAGCCGATATCGGAACCACTGCGATGTTGCGCGAGTCGGGGCCGGGGACACGGTCACTCCTCTCGCCGGGTCAAGCCCAGCGTTGCCAAGTCCAATCAGCCCCCCAGCGGACCTCAGGGGCAGTGCACAGTCTCCCCTCACGCTGCAGCAGTTCTGGGGGGGGGGGGGAGACTCACCTCCGGTGCTCCTCGGCACGCCTCCGGGCTATCGCGCACCCCTCAGTCCGAGCTCCGGCAGGTCTCTCCCCTCGCAGCGCGAGTATCGCGACTCCGGGGCCCAGTCACCTCGTGGAGAGCCGCGGCCTCGCGTGGCTTGGTGTCCGGGTCAGATGAGCAGGTGTCCGCAGGCTCCCTCTCCGGTCAAAGTTTCGAGCCGTATAAGTCAGGCTCCAGGCGTCGGAATTTCACCAAACTCGGGCAGACGCTGCAAAACAGGGACGTCCACCAGCGTTATGATTTCTGGACGTTCACCCGCAGAATCGAAGGATATTTTAAGGATATTGCTGGCCAGGCCGCCAGAGCCTCACAGAAGTGCGGCCATTAGCGTGTGCGCCCTCTAGCGCCCCTCCCCAGATGAAGAGTTGACTGCGATTCAAGGTGTGATTTAAGGTCGGCCTGGCCTACAGGACAATCAGCCAGTGTCCAACAGGCTGGCCATTGAAAATGACAATGCCTTTTATTTATATTTAAAAAACCAAAACATAAATAAAAGGCATTGTCATTTACCATGCCAATCTAGTGGCACAGCACCCAGGATAATGTGCTGCAAGGCTAAACACTTATAAGGTCCCAAAGGCGAGATCTATTGGCTATGCCAATGCTTGTTTTAGTAAGCCAGTTAAGTAGAGACCGTTGAACAGAAAAAAAGTCCCTAAGGGGAAGCAGACAAGTCCTAGGGCTGATCTCCAGAGCCCACAAAGTACATACACATATAAGTATATACTAATATATAAGTATATACTAAATGTCTCGAATGCTGAACCTAAAAAAAAAAACTCGTCCATGATCAATATAGCAATCAGCACTGCTCAAAAATATAACCAGCGCAGATAAAATAGTTCTAAATTATACTACTTTCACTCTCGAAATACAAGCTGAGAAAAAAAAAACTTAAACTAAGAACCCAAAAAACGTACCTCACAAACCACGTCCCGTAAAAAGCTGAGACTCGCAGAAAGACACCACCAACAACGATCAAACCAAATGAACAACCTAGGTGGGCGAATGGGTAGAGGGCCTAAAAGGGGAAAGGTGATGAGATACAAGCAAAAACTCCACAAGAGTGAGTAGGTAACACCAAGAAGGGACAAAGAGGGTAGGAGATCAACAAGATGGCGGGGCTCGTACACTGAGAGTTCGGACTGTAGGGAAGAGGCATCAGCTTGTGGTGGAAAGAGAATAATGGGGATATTCACTGATATTTGATGTCACACTACCCACCCACTAGCCCCTCAGGTGCGCCCCATGAGCACCAACTCAACCCACCCTTACATGCTCCTTCTCTCTTCTCTTCTGCTCTGAGTTTCATGTGTTTATGCACAGCTCAGATGGCATGCTGTGACCTCACAGTAGCTTGCCCCACCTACGAGGCCCTGCTTCATCCAATGATTGGCTCAACTGCCCTACTTAACAGCCATCATTCGCGCAGTTGCCCCCCCCCCGATTCCGCAAGCCTCCATTGCCTTGGCTGCCCGTCGGTCACAGCCAAGGAAACCCACCCATTAGCCCTGTAAGGCTCTCACATAACAAAAACCACCCTACAACCCAACCCTCAGCTTAGTTATGCCACTGTAAGGATGGGAAAACAGCCTACCACCAGTGTATGAAAGTAGGATCTGCCTCTATGGTTACCACCACTTTTTTCCTGGTGCTAAGCTGTTATTGACTAGTCTGACTGGGATACTGCTAATCAGGACCCCAGACTATCTGCTTTCTCCCTAAATTGTTATGTTCAGTACTTAGGTACATCCCAGATCGGATCCTCGGGTATCTTTATTAGTCCCTAGTGTATGGTACTAAGGTACCCAGGGTATAGGTACCCCAGAGGTCCCCCATGGGCTAAAGCATGCATTATGTTACCCATGGGAGACCATTCAAAATGGAACTATGGGCCTGCTATTGCAGCCTGTGTAAGCTGGTGCTAGCACCCTTTACTAAAGATATAGGTTTCCTATTTCTAGTGTCATTGCACTTAAAACCTATAAGGAGAAGTGTGGCTCAATGATTAGAGCTGCAGACCCTGATGCAGAGGTCTAGCCCGGGAGCAGGGTTCAATTCCCCGCCTCGGCGGGTCTTTGGCTTAAAATTCAACGGACCTGATAATTCTCGCCTCGGTGCCTATTCCAATCATGGAGTCCCACTCTGCAACTCTGGGCAATAGCTTGCTTAATCTCCACAACGGCCCCCACAACGCTAAGGATGCCTGGCCTCCACCTTGGGGGTGTCCAGGAGTGGACGCCTCATAGGGAAAGCCAGGATGGGTTCCACAGCGGTATTCGTACAAGCGCCTTGAGACCCTTGCGGGTGAGTAGTGCGCTATACAAGTATCAATTTATTATTATTATTTATTATTATTATTATTATTATTTTATTAATATTATTTATAATTATTATTATTATTATTATTATTATTATTATTATTATTATTATTATTATTATTATAAGTCACCCCTATAGTAGGCCGTTCCAATCCCGAAGGTGGGGTGCTTCGTTCTTAGTAAAAGGTTGCCCCTGCATGAGCAGGACACCCCTATAGTCTTCAGAGTCTATTCTCCGGGTTTGTCAGTGAAGCAGCCAATTACCATATAAAGCGGCACCGCGTAATTATGCAATGACCATCTCAAAGCTGGCTGCAACAAATCCCATCATGTTTGGTATAAAACATGTTGAAATCATACCCTCCCACCGTAAACGGCGTGAAAGGTATGATTTAAAGCACTGGAAGAGCCCTCTGTTAGGCTCTCCATGTCCCCAGTACCAGTCTTCCAGACCCGGACAGCACAAAATGGTTGCTGCCGACCAAATACACAATTCTCCCCTCCTGCTGCTGAGCCAAGCTCGAGCAGGGGAAGGCAGAACAATAGGCATCCTGTCACAGGGAGGTGTGACCACCTCCAAGACAGGATTGAGTGTATTGGGGCAGGGTGGGCGCGATTGCCAGCGCCACTCAGTCTGCATTTGGTGTACCCATGCATAGTCCTGCTCAAACCAGTCCTGGGAGCTGTTTGCTCCCGCTCTGGCACGAAACTGGACAAAGGACATGGGAGTAAACTCCCCACTGCCCAGACCCTCCCCTGGGAGGGTCCCCTGAATCGTCCCAACCTCTTCCTGAGGGTATTTAAGGGCTTACCTTTTGGTGGGTCCCTAGATTTGTCGTGGGATAAGATTCAGATCAGACACCACTTCTTCTTCTACCGTCTGGGTACTCTGGGCATTGCTGGACTTAGTTTGGGCTCAACTTCGTCTCCCTTCCAGTCTACTGCATCGTCTGTGCCTGTGCACCATACAGGAACATTCCAAGACCTGTGGGCATCAAAGACACCTGAAGGAATCTCCCTTTGCATGAAGGAGTCACCCTCCTGCATTTGCATGCACTGTAACTAAGTCGACTAGTCTACTGATCCTGAGGTCCTCCGGACTCTGAAAGGTTCTGCAACACAGGTGGTGTTTTTCCCCAGCTCCCGAGGCCTGCCCTCTCACTAAGTTTGAGACCAATATCCCTTGTGGGGGATGCAATAACCAAATCTCTGTGCACCTCACCAAGTTGCAGTTGCAAACGCTTGTTGGCTTGCTTCAAAGAAAATCTTTGGGCTCCAAGTAGCCGCAACCTCGAGCATCTCCTGTGACCAGAATCTTCAGCCACACCGCATCGTGTGCATCGTGGCCTGCATCTTTTGGTGAACTGCTTGAGGTCCTCTCGCGACTCCAGTGCCTCTGGCCTGTTGGTCTATTTGAGGATCACCTTTGCTTCTCTTGGGCTCCCCTGATTGGTCAGGGCCTGCCCTGACTCCCCTGCTTGTGGTGAGTCCCCTGGACCTAGCTGGTCCCGACATTGCACCTTCTTTGACTTCTACATGGGTTGCATTTTACAAGGCTTGTTGCTGCTCCCGCTGGATAACGCCCCTCTGCAATTGACATCCTACATGGGACAGTTCATGTACGGCTCCTGGACTTCCTTAGCGTCGCATGGTCTGCACGGCTGCAGAGTCAAGGTACTCGTCAACTCTCCTGCAACACCCGATATCGGAGGGCATTTGTCTTGCAAGTCTCATGGTTACTCCTGAGTGACATAGACTCTGTCAGTGGCGAGACGTGGAATTTGAAAGTGGTGGGTGTTTGCAGAACGAATCAATGCATGCAAGTGCAGCAAGCGAGCCCAACAGCAATAAGAGGGGTTCGGGGGGACCTCCCCTCGTGAAGACTTTTTTTTTAAATTGCCATTTTTTTGGTGTGATTTTTCAGTAATATTTCTGTGATAAATGGCATAAAAGAAAACACATACATTATTTCAGAGAATTTCTGGGTTGCCAAGCAAGTCTGACTTCTGAAGAGGGCTAGGGTACTAAGCAAGACTGCTATGGCTCTACCCTTTCCAATAGAAAACACATAACATATGTGCATAAACGTTCACAAAGAAATACACTTGTAATTTTGTTCCTACCAATAATGCAGGCTTGTAAAATTGGTGTATTTTGGTGCACTTTTCAGCACTACCTCTGTGATAAATGGACTAAAAATACAGTTCTTATAGCCATTCATAAAGGAACACTCATAAAATATATAATAGATTTTCTGGGTTGATAAGCAAGTCTGACTAGCAAAGGGGGTTAGGGCAGTTACTAGACAAGACTACTGGGCTCCACCCATGCCAATATAAAACACATAACATAGGTGCATAAAGATCTACAAAGAAAAACACTTGTAATTTTGTTCCTACCGGAAATGCAGGCTGGCCACTTCCTTTTCTGCATCAGCTATTCAATGTTGATTGCCCCGTAATCTTCCTGACATATTAAATAGCTACAAGTATAAGAAATATCCATTCAAAACAAACATTTAATTTTTAGGAAGTCAGCAAAAGCTTTGCATTTTTGAGCAAGGCAATTTTGTAAATAATGTATTTAAAATACTTCATATAGCGCTCTGAAGCCCTTGGGCCCATCAGTATCTTAGAAAACCACTAAATAAAAATCAGATATGAATTTAGTCTAGTATGCATTGCTTAAAATATAAGAAATATCCATTAAAAATCTTTCATTTATTTTAGAAACAACAAAAACTTTATATGTATAAGAAGGCTAGGTAAAATTTTTCAAAAATAAAACTTGTTTCTTTATTTTTAAATACTTTGCATGCCACTCTCAGGCCCTTGTGCCTGTCAGTAGAGTAGAAAATTGTTACATAAAAATAAATTATAAAAATAAATAAATGTACATTTTAAGAAATATCCCTTCAAAACCAATATGATATTTGTAAACACAAACACAATTATTTTAAATAATACTAGGTAAATACTTTGCAAGCCAGTCTCAGATCCTTTTGCCCATCAGTCAGCACAGCAGAAAACAGTTAAACAAAAAGAGATTATGAAAATAAATAAATGTACATTTTATTAAATTTAAAAACCAATATGATATTTTAAAACGCAATTAAAAAAAATATTTAAATACTTTGCATGTCAATCTCAGGTTCTTGTGCCTGTCAGTACAGTGGAAAACGGTTAAATAAAAATAAATTAGGAAAATAACTAAATGTTGTACATTTAAATAAAATACCCTCAAAACCAACATATTTTTAAACACCGACAACAAAAATATTTTAAATAATAATTAAATATGAAAATAAATATATATAAATTCACATATACATAAACATCCATATATAAATACATATCAACTGTACAGAAGTTGTATGAATATTAAATTGTATTTATTTATTTATTTGAGAAGTTTTATTTAGCGCTGACCTGACCAGTGGGTATCGGAGCACTTTACATCAGTTACAGAGCGTGGTAAAAACATAATACAGTGATGCGAAAATCCTGTAATACAAATACTGATAAGTCACAAAGAGATCAGGTTCGAGGTCTAGCTGGCATAGCGTCAGGTCGGAGTGAGGAGTTGATTTTAGGGCTCCAACTGCTCCTATCGGTTCACTAGGGATCGATCGAGGAACATGATTTTGAGCTGGCTTTTGAACTTAGCAAAGGAGGGAATAGTTCTGATATGGGGAGGAATAGAGTTCCAGATTTTGGGTGCCTTTCCGGCAAAGGACCTGGCCGTGGTTTTTTGTTTTCGAGCTTTCAGTGGTATGAGTAGTAGGGTGTTCGAGCTTTTGAGGTTCCTGTTCTGGCCTGCTTTTTTGAGTTTGGCCGCCAGGTATTCAGGTTTGCTGGTGTGTAGGGCTTTGTGTGTGAGGCAAGCTGTTCTGAAGTTTGCAAACATTTCTACTGGGAGCGATTTGAGTTCTCTGAGTGCCGGTGAGATGTGATCATATTTCTTGAGTTATTGAGTCCGGTGATCATTCTAGTAGCCGCGTTAAGAGAAGTTTTAAGAGATGCAAGATGTGATTTTGGAATTCCTGTGAGGACTGCATTTCTGTAATCTAATTTTGACAGCACCAATGGTTGAGTGGCTTGTTCGAGATATTTGGTCGGGATGAAAGGTTTTATTTTGTGAAATAGCTTCAGGTTGAGGAAGGCGCTCTTAGCTGAGTTCTTAATGTGTTTGGTCGGGTCTAGCGTGATGCCTAGTGATTTAACAGAGTCAGCCAGGATGACGTTTCCATTGAGCGCATCAATAGCTTTTAGCCAATCCACCATTTGGGTATTCTCTACTTTGTTCGATATGAGGAGTAATTCAATGGAATGAGTAAATTGCCAACAGTACTTCCTGATGTTATCAAACAAAATAAACCGAGCTATAAACACCCGAAACTATGATCAAACATCAGATTCATATTTTCTATTTATATAGAAAGTTTGCTCGTCGATCTTTAATATGAACAAACTTTTCGATTGTTCTTTTATTGAATTCTGGTATTTCCTTTATTAGCTCTTTTTCCATTGAAAGCATAGCCAATGCATTAAGTCTAGCTTGAGTCATTGTGTTTTGCAAAAACGTTTTTACCCTTTTTAGTGTGGAAAAACATCGCTCAGACTCTGCTGTTATCATGGGTGTAGTTATGACAACTCTTAAAAGCTTTATGCTCTCAGAAAAAGACTTCTCCAAGTTGTTTTCACACAGAAAGCTAAATAAAGCAAAGGCACCACCAGTAGCCTGGCGGAAGTCACGTCTTCCATAAGGGACTGAAATCTGGCTTTGTCTAAAATAGGATTGGCTTCTATCGTTTCTGTGAGTGCCTCAGCAGGGAAAGATTTGTCATGTCTTTTAAAAAGGTCACTACGCAATAGTGTTGCACTTACAAGATGCTTTGTGAATGGAAAGCGCTCTTTGGCATGGACCACAATAATGTTACAGACTTCTTTTGCTTCTTGGGTGAAACTATTTATTTGCAGTCTCCGGTGTACAAATTTACATTCTTATGGCAGTGTAGAATCCAAACTGTCAATGGTTTCCCGTACTTTGGTGATGCTTATCACAAAGTCTGTAGTAGCTTTCTGGACAGACAAAGCGCCAATGTCTCGCTTTTGCAATTGATTATATAAAATGTCTACATGGGGCATTATACTGTAAAAAAGAAACAGAAAGAATATAAACTCTCTATCTTCTAATGTTCTAGTAAATCCCTTAGCTTCACGTATAGTATCGGACTCGAAATCACCACTGTTTGCAATGGTTGTCATGCATTCAAGAAGATCATCTCGGAGGGCCCGATTCACAGAATGAACTTAAGACTCAATCCTAAACTTACTACTGTTTTGGTATTCACAGATTGCACTTACTACTTTTAAAATTAGGATTTTTCTCAATTTAGTAGTAGTAAAGCTAGGACTACTAACTTTACTACTACTAAATTGAGAAAAATCCTAATTTTAGGACTTTCGGTATTCACAAAAGGCATTAGGAGTCCTAAAGTTAGTAGTCCTAACTTTACTACTACTAAATTGAGAACAATCCTAATTTTAAGACTTTCGGTATTCACAGAAGGCATTTAGGAGTCCTAAAGTTAGTAGTCCTAACTTTACTACTACTAAATTGAGGAAAATCATAATTTTAGGACTTTTGGTATTCACAGAAGGCATTTAGGAATCCAAAAGTTAGTAGTCCTAACTTTACTACTACTAAATTGAGAAAAATCATAATTTTAGGACTTTCGGTATTCACAGAAGGCATTTAGGAGTCCTAAAGTTAGGAGTCCTAACTTCTGTGAATACCGAAATGAGTACATTCATTCTGTGAACACCAAAAGTAGTAAGTGCATTCTGTGAATGCCAAAAGTAGTAAGTTCATTTTGTGAATACCAAAAGTAGTAAGTGCAATCTGTGAATACCAAAACAGTAGTAAGTTTAGGATTGAGTCTTAAGTTCATTCTGTGAATCGGGCCCTGTATTCATAAATTATTTTTATTGCTCGAATATTGAAGTTCCAGCAAGTTGCAGACCCTCTTGGAAGTCTTCTTGAAACTATTTGTTAAAGAATATCAGTCCTTTTCGGGGAACGTGCAAAAAATGCTGTTATACCACCAACTCCTGAAATATTTTTTTTAACTCTAGATATTTTGGAGCCATAATTAGGTTAAGTTGGTGGGCACAGCAATGAATATAATGTGCATTTGGGTAAACTTCCCTGATTTTCTTTTGCACCCCACCAGTTGCACGACGCATGGCGCTGGTACCATCGTAGTTTTGAGCAATTACTTTTTCTTTCGCACATTGCTCAGGGAAAACAATGTTTAATTCATTAAGAATGGCTGAGGCAATTGTTTCTGTAGATGAGTCTTTCAGATGTGTGAAACAATAAAATCTTTCAGCTACCTTGCAATTTCCATCAATGTAGCGGAAGACCAGAACCGACTGTGTCTTCTTAGTAGAGACATCAGATGTATCGTCAGCTTGGATTGCTACATAATCAGTGCTTCTTAAATGCTGTGTAATATATTCTCTTATTACTACCAGCATACAGTCCAGCAATTCTGAATCATTTTAGAAGTGCCTTTAAACACTGCGGCTGTTTTTAAATGTGTTTCCATAGCACTGTCAATGCTCAAGACAAAATCAAGCAGGTCCCTGAACACGCCAGGATTTAGAGACTCTTCAGTTTCATCATGGCCTTGTAATGCCAATTCAAAGGCACCACAAAAACGAATACAGTCAATCAATTTCGATAAAATGTATCAGTTTTTATCCACTTCTGCATTATGTTTTCTTACTCCCACACGGTATGCTTTGGTCAATTTCTGTACAGTGTCTGATTTTCCCAAAATAGATAATTTCAACACATTTGTCAAATGGGATTTACAGGTAACATTTTTTTTATTTTTTCCGTCAGATGCTTTAGGTCAGTAACTCCTGTTTTTGTCCAGGTAACTTCACCTCCAAAGAGTAAGCAAGGGAAACAGAATAAAGCATTTTAGAATCACTACCTTTAAGCCATTCCATCCTATCATACCATGTACTGGTAAACCAACACGTGTAACCCTTTCTCCTATGTTTTGTAGATTGCTCACATTTAATTTGAGGTTTATTAGCTCCTAATGTTTTCACTTGCAGTCAAGCCCAAAAATGAGTTTATGAGTAAACTGTCAACTATGTTCATTGTGTCCAGCAATATATCAGACTGGAAATAGAAAAATAGAAAACCTAGCCTGTTTTTAAATATTCCCTCAGTTGAAGACACAAAAGTGATATTACGCAAAATACTACATAAACACTATTGTGAATTGTCATTCACACACAAATAACAGCAATTATTCAGCCACATCCATCCTCATTCTGACAGGAATGCAACTGCAGCAGCATGTACAGCTGTTCCCCAAGCGGTATAGCCTTGTAAAAATTTACAGAATTCCTCCTGGAATCCTGCTAATTATTAAAATATGGTGTAAGTTTTGAGGCTAGGTGCCATTGCATGCACAACACCAGTGGTTATTGAAAAGCTTAAGCATGTCAATTCAGTGATCTGCCTAGAATTTAAAGGGTGTATTCAAATTATGGGGTCCTTGCATTAGTATTATAATAATAACATAACTACATGTTAGGAGTAAATCTAAAACAAAGTACTTATGAATTTTGACTTGACTTTAGATGGCGAATAATACAAAACGTATTGAAAAATTTCTTAAAACGCATGAGTCTCTCATTGAGCAATACCCTTTAAAAGAGTTTTAGACAGATCTCTGATATATCCAGTACTCATCTGTACCAAACACTGCTAAATAAATGTATACTTTTTCAATTAAGGGTTTACCATTGCAGTTAGACCATTTCTATATTCTACGCATTTATAAAAGGAGCTATTTTACACACAAGACAGACTAAAATTACAGCCTAAAGACAGTGCTATCCCTATCAGTGATCCTATTACTAAATGGACAACAGTCACAACTGTCACAACACATTAGATACATTTTACATATCCTACTCACTGTACATACTCTGTGTGCAGTAAAAATATTGTGTGCAAAAAAGTAGACTGAAAAACATTGGTGTCAAAAAATATTGTTCACTGAAAAAATAGAATGAAAATAAACAGTGGCTTAAAACATGGTAAAATGTCATGCATTATAGAGCAAACGTGAGTGTACAGGGATCAGGGATAACGGGGCATCCTCCTATAGCAGACAGGAGCATTTAAAATGAGGTGGGGTAAAGGGGGTGGGAGACTAGCAAAGCATTTTAATAATTCAAGTAAAGTTTGTGCTAATGGATTGTTAGTGGATTTTAGGGTAGCACTAAGGAGTAGTAGAGGGCTATTATGAATTAGAGTAGTACTTTTTTTAAGCATCAACAAAGGATAGAATTTATGGGCAGTTTGGGGTTTAAAGGCTTTAGGGGTGGGAAGCATTAAGGGATAGTAAGGGATTACTAGGCTACAGTTACATAAATGAAAGAATGTATAAATAAGAAAAGATTAAAAAATCAAACATTTTCGAATTTTCATAGTTCATAATTGTTAGTTTTGGCATCTTTGGCGTGGTTTCCCCCTACCTTTTTACCTCTACCTCCTGTATTTTTGATGCTGTGCTCGATTTCGTTTTTGCTGGTTTAGATGCTTTGGGCACTTTGCCACTGCTGTTCAGTGTCAAAGTGCAAGTGCTCCCTGTGTAAATTGTTACTGCGATTGGTTATCAATGATTGGCATATTTGTGTCACCAAGAAGTCCCACATGAGTAGCCCTAAAATGGTGTCTCAGGCCTGCCACCGCAGTGCCTGTGCGCAGTGCCTGTGTGCCTGTGTGCTTTAGGGGTGGGAAGCATTAAGGGATAGTAAGGGATTACTAGGCTACAGTTACATAAATGAAAGAATGTATAAATAAGAAAAGATTAAAAAATCAAACATTTTCGAATTTTCATAGTTCATAATTGTTAGTTTTGGCATCTTTGGCGTGGTTTCCCCCTACCTTTTTACCTCTACCTCCTGTATTTTTGATGCTGTGCTCGATTTCGTTTTTGCTGGTTTAGATGCTTTGGGCACTTTGCCACTGCTGTTCAGTGTCAAAGTGCAAGTGCTCCCTGTGTAAATTGTTACTGCGATTGGTTATCAATGATTGGCATATTTGTGTCACCAAGAAGTCCCACATGAGTAGCCCTAAAATGGTGTCTCAGGCCTGCCACCGCAGTGCCTGTGTGCAGTCTGTGAACTGCCATGTCCTCCTGGAAAGTGTCCCCACTGGCCGGGCCCAACCCTTCCCTTTCTGTACACCTTGGTCACCCCACTGGAAGGCCCAAGGTACCCCCTTTGGCAGGGTGCAGTGTATGTGAAAGGTAGAGCATGTACTTGTGCAGGTGACATGCTCTGGTAGTGAATTACAGCCATTTTTGTTTTCCACTATTGTAAGGCTATCTTTCCCCATAGGCTATCATGGGGGATGCTGGGTACAGTGGCTACCAGCATATCTTCCCATAGGAGCAAGATAGGACATAAACGTCTGGTATCCCTGAACTCAGATTTTAATAACACATCTTTTAGGAAAGGTTGTTTTTAAATCCTGTGTTTGAGAACAGCACTTTTAGAAAGTTTCTGTTCTCTTGTCTGACCCTTCTGTGTGCCTTGGCCTGTTTGTGAATTGGCTGTCTGGTTTGAGAGTGACAGGGGCTGGAGCCCCCAGGAGGCTGGCTGAGTCAGCCCTAGGCATAATGACTGCATCTTGAGTGGTGGGAGGGGATAGCACCTGGGCCTGAATAGGGCTGTGGCTGCCTTCCACAATGCTGGCTCCACCTCCTGCTGGGCGGCTGACGACCCTGCCCCTCTCCCTGAAAGGGAAGGAGAGGCCAGGAAAACAAAGTGCTCAAATAACACCCAAAACTGGTTCATACCGGGCTCAGAGCCCTCCTACACAAAGGGATCAAAGACTTTTAGGGGTATAAGTACAGGACCCCTGACTACAGAAAATTAGATCATCCTGGAATCAAGAAGGAACCTCTACCAAGGAGAAAGCTGAACCTGAAGAAGGAAGACTGTCCTGCTGTTGCTCTGCTGGACTGACCTGCTGTTGCTTTGCTACCAAGGAGAGGGGAAGGACTTTGCTTTAGGTGCTGTGTCACTTGCTTGAAGGAATCTCCAAGGGCCTGAGAAGAGCTGGCTCCCTGTTAAGAAGTCCCAGGAACAAAAGGACACCCCCTCTTCCCTGAACTCAGAGCGTTCTGTCCTTCCTAGAGTGCTTGGGCCAGTTGTGGTGCCTCTGAGAGTTGTACCTGTGTTGGGAAGCTGGAAACTAAGCTTTTAAAGACTTTCTGCAAGTTTTGTTGCATCGCTCGCTTGCGCAGCACATCCCCGACAGTGCGAGGAAATTCCCGCCGCTACGGAGGCTGAGATCATCGCAGCACCTGTTGCCGCTGCCAGAGTCATCGCATCCTTCGTTTGCGGGACGAACCAGACCGGTGCAGGAAGATTACCATCGCTGCGAGTGTCGTCGCAGAGCCTGTCGTTGTGGGTGAGATCGTCGCACCGCTTGCTTGGGGACCGCATCACGTCGCTACGAGTGTCGTTGCAGAGCAATCGCATCCAGGAGCTGCGAGAGAAAGATCACCGCTGGTCCGCGCATCGTCGCCCCGGAGATCGTCACAACTCCAAAGATCATCGCATCATGCCTTTGCAAGCTTCCTTCACTACGGAACCTCCGCACCGGAATCCATACAAGGTATCGCATCCCTCCCCATACAGACCGGAGTCACTGCATCACGCCCGCTACATCCAGCGGGGCTGTCGCATCGCCTCCCCAAGGTCTCAGGAGTGACGCATCGCTTGTTTTCCACCGCACCAGCTTCTGTTTTGGAACTTTGTCGCATTTAAAGGTACTGTTGGCTAAACGTGACACAACTGTGAACTTTTCACGCAACTGTGGATTATTTTATCGTAACCTTAAGAACACTTTTGAAACCATATTCTTGAACTGTGTATGTTGGATTTTTGTCGGTTGGTCTTGTGTAGTTTAGATTAAATACCTTTATTTTTCTAAACTGTTGTGGAGTCAGTTTGTGGTGTTTTCACTGTGTTACTGTGAGTGTTGGTACAAATACTTTACACATTGCCTTCGATAAGCCTTGCCTGCTCATGCCAAGCTACCCAGTCGGTGAGCAGACGTTATCTAAGAGTGTTTCCTCCTTACCCTGACTAGAAGCAAGGGTCCCTATTTGGACAGTGGTACCTATCCCTGCCAATTAGAGACCCCCAGTTCTAACAATAATGAGAAATGAAAAATTATTCCCCTGAACTTTTAACTCGCCATGACCTCATACTCTCTGCACTGTTCTGCTAGGATAAACCAACAGGCCCCCGCACCCAAAGACCACACAGTTGGCACCCATATACAGCTGAGTGTGTAACTTTGCCATAAATAGAGAACCATGTCCTACCTTGTGGCCTGAGATTAAGCACGAGAAAGCTGAGTTTTGATCAACATCCTGTTGCAGCAGAGTCAGAGCCACCACGTGCACTCTTTCGGTATCTCTCAATACTGATCTTGAATGTGATTATATCATGAGCAGTTTTAACACCAATTTTTCATGTGCTAAAAGAATTAAACGAGAATTATTACTAACAATTACATTGCATTCATGCAATGTTTCTAACAAATGAGCTTCCTGTACAATACTGTTTTACACAAAACAAATAAAAACATTTAAAATAATAAATGCAGGTGTTTTTTAATGGAATGTGCATCAGTGCAAGTGAGCTCTGGGTCTCTGCAAGCATGGTGATGTGTGCAATCTTTTTACACCGGCTACATTCAGGGGTCTAGAGAGTCAGGGGAGGAGGTAAGCCAGTGATCATTTCCAGCAACCGGACCCCAAGGTTAAAAACCTTCAGCACCAAGGCCACTGCCCCTTAAAGCAGCCTATAGTCCATTGCCTTTCAGGAAAACAACAGTTGGCATAGTGCGACCCCTTGGTTCTACATAGAGCACTGTCTGCCAGCCGGGTCTAGAATTGTTTTTGTTTATGACTTGCACTAACTGAAGAAAGTGTTTTACACTCCGGGAAAGCAGCCAATTTGGCAAAAGATTGGTGATTCATTATTTCCAGGTAGTGCCGAAATTTTGATTGTGCCATGAAAATAAGTGGGACAGACTGCATGCTTTCCATGATGCACTTACTGCCAGCGTGCTCGCTGCTTAAATGCAGTTACTCATACAGCATGCAAGGTGGTTAGGGCCCAGGTGTGCTATAGCTTGAATTAATAAAGCATTCTAGTGTGGTGATTTGGACACCAGCACTAGTCTGACCACTAATGAGTGGTACTGGACAGGACTGCAAATGTGAAAAGTGAATGCTCTTCATAATTAAAAAAAGAGTGACTCTTTTTAACATTTGAAAGCGTTCACATTATCAAGTCAAATTATAGCACCACACTGAGAAGACTTCATTAAACATGGTAGGAGGAAGAGGCTGACACCTACACCTGAATAGGGCCTTGCCTATTCCAACACAAATAGCTGTATAACCGCCTGTGGTGTGCCTGGAGCCAGAGAAGGAAGGGCAGGGGCCTTTTGAGGATCAAAGACAGACGTCTTTTGTTGTCTCCCTCACTTCAAAGACACATTTCGGTATTATTACAGGACCTGAGACACGCCCAAATTAGTTCACTTTGGGGTCTGGAGGAGACTCTGCAACTATGAGGTACTATGCTGCTAGGAGGGACTGCCCCTTGGTCACTTGGTTTGCTGTACTGGCCTTCTGGCTGCTGATTGCTGTATTCCAGGAGTGACTGCCTCTTTGCACTCTGCTCTGCTGTGTTGGCCTGCTCCCTGCTACCTCTGCAATGAGGGAGAACTGGCCCTCTATATCCTACAAGTTCCCAAGAACTTGTTGGCTTTCCTCCTGTTATGGAAGAATCAGGGCTATTAGTATGTTATCGGGCCACCTGACACACTCACACTGTCTAGCACCTGGTGTGATGGTGCCCGGTCACCTTTTTGCTACTAGTCATACTCAAGATTGCTGTTTTTGAAGATACCGCAGCGGTGTAGCCCTTTACCCCTAGTCAGCGCTGGGAGCACCGAGTGGCGTGAGTGCATTCTGGTTGCCTAGCAACACAACGATCTGAGCGCGCTCTCTCAAGGCTCTTTGGGCCTAAGATTCACAAGACTGCCTCAACTGTGGCTTAACCCCAGTCCTGCCTGCCTCTGTGCCTCTTACCAACACGAGCTCCATGTGTGAGGCCCACCAACGCAGCAGTATGTGGCCATAGACCTGCCTGTGCTCCTGTGGCCATGCGGGAGCCCAACTCATCTTCCTAACAGTGGACCCTATGTGGGAGACCGCCGACGACCAGAGCAGTGACTCCAAGCCCCAGGTACTGTGCCGAAGGCCCACCCGGACTGACTTCAACACCCACTTCATTGAAGACATTTCCGAGGTGAGGGCGGAGGAAGCCAGTGGGCTCATTTGAGGATTACTGTAACTCCCTTAAAGGTTCCAGAGCACTGTGATGCCCCAGGTGAATGAGCTATTAACGTTACTACTGGCATAACTCTTGATAGACTGATTAGATTGTTATCCTTTAGACCTGGTTTTAAATACATAAAGATGGCATATTTTTCTACAACTAGTGTGGAGTTTTTTGTGGTGTCTTTCACTGTGTTAATTTACTATGTGTTGCACAAATACTTTACACATAGCCTCTTTGATAAGCTTGCTCAGCACCAAGCTACCAGCCGACGAGCACAGGTAATCTTGCATGTGTATCTGAATTAACCTGAGTGGTGGTGGGTACTGCTTGGCTTAGGTGTATACCCTAGCTACCCAAAATCCCCGTTTGTAACGGACACATTCAGCAGCACTTGCTGCTGCAAGTTGCCTGCTTTCATTCCAAGCAGCAATGTGCAGGGGGGGTGGGGGGGGGGGACAGCAGCAGATTATCAGATTTCAGCTGGGTCTATAACAAAGGCCGAAGTTAAAGGGCCGTCAGGCCTCCTTTTGTTCCAGGGAGCTATCTGGGGCCTCAAACCTAAAAGCAAATGCCTCGACCAATAGGAAACAGCTGCCCTCTTCCTTCTGGACCTCTCAGCGACCTTCAAGACCGTTTCCCACCACACCCTCTGCAAAAGATTCAACAATGCTGGCATCCAGGAAAGCCCTGGATGGATCTGCTCCTTCCTCACCGGCCGAACACAGAGAGTAAGACTTCCACCATTCAACTCAAAACCCACAGAGATCAGCTGCAAAGAGCCTCAAGGCTCCTCCCTGAGCCCCACGCTCTTCAACATCCAAATGGCCCCACTTGCAGCCATAGCCTGAAACCCCAGACTCAACCTCGTCTCCAACGCCGACAACACCCAGCTGATTCACTCCCTCTCAGAAGAACCCACAGCCGCCAAGAGCAACTTCCACAACGGGATAAACACAGTCGCCACCAGGATGAAGGACAGCTACCTCAAGCTTAACTCAAACAAGACCCAAGTCATCAACCTGGGATCCACCCCAAGAGCTGCCAACCCCCTGCCTGGGATGATTCTTGGTGGCCCAGGCAGAGGGTGCCACAGCACTTGGAACCCCCCCACACCCACTGACCATGTGAGAAACCTTGGCATCTTCCTGGACTCCTCACTCTCTATAAACCACCAAAGGCCATATGTATGAAACTTAGGTTTTGCGATTCTCAAATAGCGATTTTTAGAGAATTGCTATTTGAGAATCGCAAAATGCTATGTATGCAGGATTTGCAAATAATTTTGCGAATCCTACATATTCCTTAATTGCGGATTGCAAATTGCAATTAAGGAATACCTAGAGGCCCATAGGAATGAATGGGAAACCATTCTCAATTTGCGATTCTCAATTAGAGAATCGCAAATTGAGAATGCAATTTCATGAGTGCCAGGGTGTCAAAAGGACACCCTGTTACACCCTTGAAATGTACATTGTGCACATGTGGCACACATATATGCCATAAGAGCATGAATGTGTGCCACAGGGCACTTTGAAAAATGCAAAAAAGTGCATTTTCAAAGAAGTAGCAAATTACCACCAACTTGAAGTTGGTGGTAATTTGCGATTCCTTAAGGCCAAATTGCACTTTTTCTGGGCCTCTTACATTGCATTTAAGGAATCGCAATTTGCCGTTCCTTAAATGCGATCGCAAAATAAGGAATCGCAAATTTTGCAATTCCTTATTTTGCGAGGCTCTTTTCCTTTCATATATCTCACTTTGCTAAATTAAGATCACAAACGCCAAAATTCAGCAAATTTCAGCGTTTTCGATCGCAATTTTGAATGATACATATGCCCCTAAATCAATTCTGTTTCATCCTCCTATTTCCACACGCTCCATCTACTTCATAAGATCTTCCAGTGTTCCCCAATGAGTACAGGAAAACCGTCACCCATGAGCTTGTCAGCACTCTAGCCAGCACCATCCAGAAATTCCAAAAGAAACTGCAGAACATCAAGAACACCTCCGCCAAACTCATCCTGAACATCCCACGCCACAGGCACATCACCAGCCACCTGAGAGGGGAAACAGCCATTACAACAAATTCAATACAACGCATGCCATTACAATGCATGCCAATACAACACAAGTGCCATTTCAATGAATATACCTTTACCACGCATGCCTTTACAACGGATTTCATTGTAAACGCATGAATGTGTTTTACATGTAAGTATAATGTAAGAATAGGGTTTAGGGTGAGTTCGGGTTTTGGGGTGTAGGGGTTTAGGTTTGGGTTGCCAAGATTAACGTTAGGGTTCAGGATGGCTATATGTTTTGGGGTGCCAAGGTTAATTTTAGGATTCATGGTGGGTCTGGGTTTTGGGGTGTAGGGGTATAGGTTTGGGGTGCAAAGATTAATTTTAGGGTTCAGGATGGTTTGTGCACAGACATAATATCAAGTCCAAAATATCGATTGGACATAATATCGAGTTTTTAATATAGACTGGACAAAATATCGACAGGACAGAATATAGATACCAAAAATATTGTTTTAAGGTGAGTGAAGTAATATCGACTGTTAAAAATATAGATAGGTAAAATATCGAAGTATATAATATAGATTGTTAAAAATATCGATTTTTTTATAATATATCATTTTTTATAGTGTTTTTTTCTGTTATAATATGTGTGAAAAGTGTGTATTTATGTTATAAATAATTTTATTTAATGAATTTTGTTTTTATAATTATTGCGTAATTTAATTCTGTAGCGGGTTGTGGGTTTATAGGGGAATAGGGTGGGAAATAATTTAATTATAATTAATTAAATATGTACATTTATTTATTGATAGTAATTTGTAATTGTTAATTAATTTATATGCGTTAATTAATTTAATTGTAATTGGAAAATAATTTTTATTAATTGATTAATTGGTAATTATGTAAATATTACTAATTTAGTTCTGTAGCGAGTTGTGGGTTTATAGGGGAATAGGATGGGAAGTAATTTAATTATAATTAATTAAATATGTAAAGTAATTTATTGATAGTAATTAGTAATTAATTGCTAATTAATTGATATTTGTGAATTAATTTAATTATAATTGTTAATTAATTTTTATTAATTGATTAATTGGTAATTATGTAAATTTTAATAATTTAATTTCTGTAGCGGGTTGTGGGTTTATAGGGGAATAGGGTGGGAAGTAATTTATTACTAATTAATAAAATAATAAAATTAATTAAAATGTATTTATTTGGAAATAATTGTAAAGTAATTTATAATTATTAAATAATTAATTGTTAATGTGTAATTAATTTGTATTAATAGGTTATTAATTGAAATAATTATAGTTAATTAGTAATTTTAAAATATAAATTTTTATATTAGATACAATTTTTATTGATTTTTAAATAATTATTAATAGATATTAATTTTTAGATTTTTGAATAATATATGAAATATTTACTTTCCCTAATGTTGTATTCTCTGGAGTGGGAATAGTAATTTTAACCCCTACGCTATCCAACGCTTTCCCTACTGTTGCACCCACTGGAGTGGGAATAGTAATTTTAACCCCTACACTATCCAACGCTGTCCCTACTGTTGCACCCACTGGAGTGGGAATAGTAATTTTAACCCCTACGCTATCCAACGCTTTCCCTTCTGTTGCACCCACTGGAGTGGGAATAGTAAATTTAACCCCTACGCTATCCAACGCTTTCCCTACTGTTGCACTCTTTGGAGTGGGAATAGTAATTTTTACCCCTACGCTATCCAATGCTTTCCCTACTGTTCCACCCACTGGAGTGGGAATAGTAATTTTTACCCCTACGCTATCCAACGCTTTCCTTACTGTTGCACTCTTTGGAGTGGGAATAGTAATTTTAACCCCTACACTATCCAATGCTTTCCCTACTGTTGCACCCACTGGAGTGGGAATAGTGATTTTAACCCTTACGCTATCCAACGCTTTCCCTACTGTTGCACCCACTGGAGTGGGAATAGTAATTTTAACCCCTACGCTATCCAACGCTTATCCTATGTTTGCACTCTTTGGAGTGGGAATAGTAATTTATACACTTTTGTTATTGTACGTTAATAATATTGGCTATTTTTTATTATATTTTGTTACTATATATATATGTTTTAAGAAATATGAATATATTTTTTTTAACATTCATTAATAATTTGATTATTATAAGTTAATATAAGTATTTTTAAGTATATTTTAGTAATTAATTTTTAATATTAATTTAATTTAACATTGTTTTTAGTAAAGTCGATATTTTTTATAACTATATTTTTGTAAACGAAATTTTTAACTCGATATTTTTGTACTTACCTGTTTGTAGATAGAAACTCGATATTTTGTCAGTCGATATTTTGTCAACGATATTCTTGATGGTCGATATTCTGTCTCTCGATATTATTTCAGTGATCCAGGATGGTTATATGTTTTGGAGTGCCAAGGTTAGTTTTAGGATTCAGGGTGGGTTTGGATTTTGGGGTGCCCAGGGTATTTTTAGGGTTCAGGGTGGATTCGGGTTTTGTGGTGCCAAGGGTAATTTTAAGTTTAAGCGTTTGGGGTAGCAAGGGTAATTTTAGGGGTCAGGGTTGGTATGGGTATTGGGGTGTTAGGGTCATTTTAGAATTTTAAGGGGGTATGGTTATTGGCGTACAAAGGGTAATTTTGGGGTTTCCGGGGGGTATTAAAAAAAAAAAAAAATGATATATATATATATATATATATATATATATCCAAGAAGACACTGTCTCTTTCCTTCACACGACAGAAAGTCAAGGCCCAATTTTGCTTGTTAAGTGATTTTATTCGGCAACAACACCCAACGCGTTTCGCAGCCTTCGCCGCTTGCTCACGAGTGACAGGTTGTGTTCTTACAAATAAAAATGGGTCAGGAGACGAATTGATGTGCAATGGGCCACACGGAATGATTAGATAGCAACCATCAAATTGTTGCTAAGAGTCAATAAACATTTGCAAACATGGTGGTAACAATTGCCCACTGGGGCCCTATGGCACGTCTATGTAAACTAAAATGATCCGTATCAATGGACATTTTACTGAATGACGGAATTCAGTAAATGAACGTGTTGATGGAAACGCGTGACATTAGAATATGAATATTGTTTAATGCATTTAATTGAGCAAATGTGGATTACAATTACAATGAACTATGGGAAATGTAGTCCTGCAAACGCGTTATCAAGCGTTTTTCTCCCGCTAATGGCTAAAATAACCTGAATCACTAAACAAATGTAAAGCGTTAATGATGTTACATGAATCATGTATTGTAGTGAAAAATGTAAATTGAGACATGAGGCAATGTCTGATGAGAGAGTATGTTTTCACTGTTGAAAAGTCACATGAATAGGTCACATGACTAAGTTTCCGTTTTCTTTTTTGTATATATCTTTATTTGTAAGAACACAACCTGTCACTCGTGAGCAAGCGGCGAAGGCTGCGAAACGCGTTGGGTGTTGTTGCCGAATAAAATCACTTAACAAGCAAAATTGGGCCTTGACTTTCTGTCGTGTGAAGGAAAGAGACAGTGTCTTCTTGGATTTAAAGGGGTAGGACGAAACCCCGTCGAGGCCCGCCACTGTCAAAGAGGCGCAGGCAGAACTTCGTCATCATTGTGGAATATATATATATATATATATACACATACAAACAGACACACACAACACAATTACTTAACTCAACCACTTTTGCCAAGTATATGCCTTTACCATGCATGCCTTTGCGTTGTAATGGCATGCATGGTAAAGGCATATGCATAGTAAAAGTGTGTGTTGTAATGGTAACGCGTTGTAACAGCACTTGGATTGTTACAACCGCGTTGTAATGGCATGCGATATAACGTCATATATTCCCTGAGAGACCTTCACTTGCTATCTATCTACCAAAGAATTACCTTCAAGCTCTTCATGCACGCCTACAAATCACTCCACAACGCCAGACCTACATGCCCCGTCCACCACTTATCCTTCTACACTCTCCCCAGACATCTCCACTCCGCCCAACTGGCCCAGGCCACCATCCCAAGTATCCGCAAGACCACTGCTGGAGAAAGATCCTTCTCCTAACTTCTAGAACTCCCTGCCTCTGCACCTCAGGCAATCACCATCACGTCTGCAATTCAGGAAGAACTTCAGGTCCTGGCTCTTCAAATCAATTGATGATCCCCTCCCTCCAAATCCCCCAGACACAGCGCCTTGAGACCCTGACAGGTGAGTAGTCTTGCTTTAGGTTTAAAGTATTTTATTAAGGCACAAAAACACGGGGAGGGGAGCAGGAGGTCAAGCAAACATACAGTACAAGAAGCGGAACGTTGCAGCGAATCAGAAGAAAAGCAGGGAGGCAAGAAGCCCCAGAGGGTAACAAGGCAAAGACATAAGGCAATAAGGCATTGTGAACGACCCCCCTGTAGACCCCCACTCCCTAGGCAAGGCCGAGCCCGAATAGCACCCCGCAACACAGTAAAGGAGAAGCATACCGTTCCACCAACCCCCCCGACCCCAGAAAAGAAGAAGAAGGAAAGCAAAGGAGGAAAAGAAAGAAAACAATACCCCAACATCCCCGTCCGAAAGTCAGCATTAGAAGCATATAACCCCTCTTCCCGTCCCCAACCCCCGGCCCCCGATCCGCACTTTCACTCCGCCGCAGCCGCCGGCGGCGTCAGCCTAAGGAGGCGCAAATACCGTGGACACGTGAGCTCGTGAAATTCCGTGGACAGCAGTGCCAAAAAGGGGTGCCAGAGCTCCTCAAACTGGTCAACATTCCCAGCCACCGTTAGCGACATCTTCTCCATGCCCAGTACCTGCCAGAGCCTATGCAGCCAACCAGTGATAGAGGGGACAGTAGGGGTGCGCCAGAGCACAAGTATGTTCTGAACGGCGGAGCCTAGCGCAATCGCAATCTGCCTGCCCCTGCGGGATTTCAGCGGGTACATCAAGTCATTGGGGAGGCCTAGCAAGACATACGCGGGGAAGCGCGGAAGCTCGATCTCAAAATGCCTATCCACCTCATCTAAGACTTCCTTCCAATAGGCCGACAGCACCGGGCACTCCCAGAGAATGTGCGTGAGGGTGCCCTCCTGTCCACAGCCGCGCCAGCAACCTTTATCGCCGATTTTGCGCATCTCATAGAGCCGCTCCGGGGTGTAGTACCAATAGGTGGACACTTTAGTGAAGGTTTCCGTCAGCCCAGTGTGGTACGCAGAGTGCCTCGCCCGATACGCAATCCTGTCCCACTCCTTGTGACTCAGGGTCCTGCCCAGTTCCCTGTGCCAGCGCTCCCTCCCTGGGTTATGGTAATGAAACGGCGGGGGCTGGAGAAACTTATACAAATCAGTGATGAGCTTGGCGTCCTAGGTCCGGGTTACCAACCATCGCTCGTAGGGCGTAATCGAACGGGCAGCGAAGTCACGCACTGGGGGTTGAAGAGCCCAGTGGCGGACTTGCATGTAACGCAGTCTGTCCCCCTCCGTCAGGCCAAACTCCTGTCGGAGCTGCTGGAAGGGGAGCACGCCCTTCGGCCCGTAGATCTGGAAAAGCGCCCTGCAACCCGCGCTCACCCAGTGGGAAAAGGCTCCCGGCTCCAGACCCGGGGTAAAGTCCGGATTGCCAGCAATGGGAGTGAACGGCGATGGAAAAGTGGTGAGCTCACGCAGCTCACACACCGCGTCCCACACTCTTAGCGGGACCCGGGTGATAAAAGAGGCGTAGAGATTAGGCGGGCGGTGAGTGCGCCGCAGGAACGGGACCTCCTGGAGGGTACGGCCTGCAACTGCCTGGTCTTGAAAGAGCCAGTGTTTTTCCGATTCCCACCGGCTCCACTCCACTAAATACCGGAGCTGCGCCGCCTGAAAGTACTTCCGGAGGTCCGGGACTCCGAGACCCCCCGCCTCCGGGGCAAGCATGGAGAGGACCCGCTTCATCCGAGGTTTACGGCCCTGCCACACAAAGCGGGAGATGTCTGCCTGCGTCTGCCGTATCCAACCCACGGGGGGCTGGAGAGGCAGAGCGCGGAAAAGATACAGGATCTGAGGCAGTATCGTCATCTTCACCGCCGCGATACGGCCCAACCACGAGAGCAGGCCCTTGTTCCATCGGCCGAGTTCCTCTTTGATCTTTTTGCCCAGAGAGGAATAGTTAGCTGCGACCATGGCAGGCAGGGAGGGAGCAAGCAAAATTCCCAGGTAAGGCACCGTGGAGGAGGACCACTGCAGAGGAAAGAGACTCTGAAGGTCCCGCCTGGTGTCGGCAGAGAGCGACACATCCAGTGCAGCCGACTTAGTCATATTCATTTTAAAGCCCGCCACGCGGGCAAAAGCGTTCAGTTCCTGGACGCAGGCAGGAAGCGACCGCTTGGGGTCATCCAGGGTCAGCAAGACATCGTCCGCGTATAAGCTGACAGTGTGCGTGTATTGCCCCATCTTCACCCCAATAGCGTCCGGGTTATCGCGAATCCTCTGTGCAAACGGCTCCATATAAAGGGCAAAGAGGAGCGGCGAGAGGGGGCAACCCTGTCTCGTGCCGCGCTCAATGGCAAAGCTGTTGGAGCTGTGTCCGTTGACACGCACTGACGCTGATGGTCTCCTATAGCAGTTAAAGACCATAGTGCGGAACTTCTCGCCGATCCCCAGTTTCCCAAGGACCAGCTCGAGATATGGCCAATGAACCCTATCAAAGGCCTTCTCCGCGTCGACCGATAGCAGCATCCGCTCCCCCGGGACGCGTGAGGCCTTTTCCAGCACGTGCGTCACCCTCTTTGTGTTGTCGACCGTCTGCCTACCGGGTACAAAACCGGCCTGGTCCGCCTCCACCAAACCTGGTAGGTGTAGACCCAGTCTGGCCGCCAAGATTCCGGTGTAAAGCTTGAGGTCCACATTTAGGAGCGAGATGGGCCGGTACGAGCCGCACAGGGTCCGGTCCTTCCCCGGCTTGGGGATAACCGACACAGTCGCTGAGAGAAGGTCCGGTGGGATGGCTCCCGGTTCGGAGAAGGAGTTGAACAAGCGAGCCAGTAGAGGCGCGACAGTGGGACAGAAGGTCTTGTAAAACAAGGCCGTATAGCCATCCGGGCCCGGGGCTTTACCATGCTTTAGCCGTGCAATCGCGGAGATGACCTCCTCCACGTGAATGTCCCTCTCTAGGTGGTCCGCCTGGGAGGAGTCCAGGGCCGGGAGGGTCACGGATTCCAAATAGGCCTCAGCCTCTCCCGGTGGGGAAGGCTCTGCAGCGTATAGCGCCTCGTAAAAGGAACGAAAGGAATCTGCCACCTCCGCGTCACCGGAAACCGGGATCCCATCCACTCCCACCAGCTCCTTCACCACATTGCGTTGCTGCGCAGCCCTGAGCCTATGGGCCAGGAGCTTACCGCACCTGTCTCCGCCGGTGTAAAAGGCATGCTTCAGGCGCAGCGCGGCATACTCCGCCCGATCTAGATCCAACGCAGAGAGGAGTTTCCGTGCCGCCTTCAGCTGCTTCCAGACACGAGGAGCCCCTGTTCGGCGGTGAACCTGCTCAAGCTCCCTAACCTGCGCCGTCAGTTCCTCCCTCTTGCGTTGGCGTTCCCTGTTTTCCGCCGAGGAAATGGAGATAAACTCCCCCCTGACGACCGCTTTCAAAGCCGCCCACTGCGTTGCCAGGGACGTGGCAGAGTTGTTATTGTGGGTCAGGTAGTCCTGGATGACCTCCTCCACTCGCTTCACAACCGATTTCTTATGGAGAAGCGTGTCCCGAAGCCGCCACATCCCCCTAGAGGGGGGGGCTGCCGGCCAAGCAAAGATTCCGGAAACCGGTGCGTGGTCGGACAGGGACAAGACCCCGATGTCTGCCGCTGTGGCGGCCGAACGAAGCGGTCCGCTCACCAAGAGGTAGTCCAACCGTGAATACGTGCGGTGCGCGTGGGAGAAATAGGAGTAGTCCCTATCGGTGGGGTGCATGGCGCGCCAAAGGTCATGCAGGTCCATTTCCGCAATCTGGTCCTGTACCGCTCTAGAAAGCTCCCCTGTCTGCGGAAAGCGCTGGGCAGACCTATCCAGGGTGGAGTCGAAGACCATATTCAGGTCTCCCCCCAAGATGATATGGCGATCGGGCGAGGCAGTAACGTCCACCAACACTGATTCCAGGAAGCGATCCTGGTGGTCATTTGGGCTGTATACCGAACCAACCGTAAAGGTAACACCTCCCAAACGCATGCGATACACCAGAAGCCTCCCCTTCTGCTCAGCATGTTTATGCAACACCTCCCCCCTGAAGGAGCTGGCTAGAAGAATGGCCACCCCAGCAGTCTTAGTCGCAGCAGAGGAAAAGAGTTGCGTGGGGAACTTGGCTGAGCGCAACCTATGGCAATCTTTGGAAAGTAAATGGGTTTCCTGCAGGAGGCAGATATCCGCCTGCGACCCCTCCAACAGGGAAAGGATCGCCCTACGCTTCACGGGGTTATTCAGACCCTTAACATTAAGGGTCACTACTTTCAAGGGCGGCATCGCCTCCAGGGAAACAACGCGCTATGCAGCGAGCGAGGGATCAGCGGAGGGGGCGCGCGGGGCAGGGGCGCAGGGAAGGCCAGAGGCAGCAGCGCACATGGTCGGACAGCTTCGGACGGGACCCCCCCCACACCAAACCAACAGTTAAACCCCCCCAGAACCAACCCATAGCAACCAACCAAAACAAAAAACAGGTAACAACACCCCATAGTCTCAGTCTAGCCCAGGTGGGCGAGTCTGCAGAAAACAGTCAAGTGGACGTCCAGCCACACGCCTCCCCCCTCGCCCCCCCAGCTCCCAACCCCAGCCCAGCATCGTTAAAGCTAAGAGTCTCTCCCCCCGGAGAAAAGTTAGGCCGTTAGGGCCACACCAGTAGATTCAGGCAAGTTCCTGGCCGCAGTCCTCAGGGCCTCCTCCATGTCTGCTCTGATGGTGGGCGAGTCTGGACGACTCGCCGTCGCTGACGATGGGCGCCTCCTGGATCTCCGTCGGCCCCGCCGTTCGGGGCGCCGCCATGCGGGTGTAGCCCCTTCCTCCTCCGTAGCAGTAAGGCCCAGTACTCCACAGACATCTTGTAAAGAGCGCAGCTGATGCAGCACCCCATTCCATCGAAAAATAAGACGGAAGGGGTGACCCCAGGAATAGGCTGTCTCATGCTCTCGCAGAAAGTCCGTAGCGATGCGGAAAGACCTGCGCTTCTGCAGTGTGATGGCGGACAGGTCCTGATAGAGCGCCACAGGTCTTTCTCGGAAGGTCAGCGGTTGCTTTCTGCGGGCCTCCATCATGATGCGCTCTTTTAGGGGGAAATCCGGCAGGAATGCCAGGATATCAGGCGGGGGTGCCGATGACTGGCGCTGGCGGCCCACCCTGTGTGCTCTGTCAATGCGGATCGGGAAATCCGCTCCTTCCTCCAAGATGTCGCGGAACAGGTCCTGCAGATAGGCCACTAGGTCCGCACCTTCATCCGCGGATGGAACCCCTCGCACCCGGATGTTATTCCGCCTGGACCTGTTCTCGAGGTCCTCCGAGTGGGCCTGGAGCTCGACACATTGCTCCCGAAGGCGGAGGACGTCCTGCTGGAGATGAGTTATCTCTTCATCGCGACGTTGGGCCGCCGTCTCCACAGCATCGACCCGCTCACCCAGGCC
Organism: Lissotriton vulgaris; assembly: GCF_964263255.1. Classification (NCBI taxonomy): domain Eukaryota; kingdom Metazoa; phylum Chordata; class Amphibia; order Caudata; family Salamandridae; genus Lissotriton; species Lissotriton vulgaris. Next base: position 1,385,324,067 of record NC_141696.1, on the reverse strand, counting down.
TTCGACTTCCCTGCGCACCTCCCGGACCTCTCCAGCCACTTCGGTCTTAAGAGTCTGAAATTCCTCCTTGAGGGAGCTGAATAAGTCCTCCATGAAGGACCTCGTGACTGGTGGCTCGCCCACGGTTGCGTCTGTTGATGCCCGGGAGGCCCCCGGGGACGGCTGCGCCCTGTCGCGTAGTTGCTGGGACCTGCCGAGCATTTCCGGCAAAGTGCGATCTCCTCGTGCCGCGCCACGTCTCCCAGTCATCTTGGCCCCCGGTGAAGCCTAGGGCAGTTGCTGTAGGCGAGCGCCACCGCTCGCGGGCACCAGATGTGAGGCCCTCGTCGGGGACAAGGGTAGTGCTTCACAGGTGACAAAATGGCGGCCCGGGCCTGGGCAAGACGACCCCCGGGCCAGCAGGGCAGGAAGCAACGTCCAAAGTGTAGGCCTCCAGCCTCGTACTCCCAGGGGGGGCAGCAGATGAGTCGGTACCAGGACGAGCCGAGGCTCCCGTGTGAGAAGGGCGAGGGCAAGGCCACTGGGCTCAGCTACACAAAGACAAGATGGCGGGAGGGTGGAACCCAAGAAGGCAGCCCGGGCCAGCAAGTCCGTGGGCAACCCTCAAACAGCAACGGGTCCGGAAAGTGCGAAACCGATGTTTCCCTTCACCACCAGTTGATTGCCCGGCTCGGGCACTGCTCGAACTCCGCCATCCAGAGCCTCCAGGCGCGGAGTTCGCAAGTCAGCACTCCTCGAAACCCAGAGTAGGGGGAAGATCGCCGGCGCAGGGCTGGGGTTCGTCGCCCAGCAATGGTGCTTGCCACCAGGCCACCGGCCAGGAAGCCACCACACTCCGCGGAGTCCGTCTAGTCCGCTCCCCCGGGATCTCCGGCTTTCAGCTTTTCAGCACTCGGCCCAGCCGAGGCGCGCGGACAGCGCCGCAATACGCTCCGCCTCCCTGCTCTTCACCTCGGGGCGACCCGGGCTCCACTCCTCGGAGCGGTCTCCGAATAAACTTTTCGGGGACTTCCCCCGGGGCCACAGAAGTCAAAGTGGTCTCAAAATGTGCCCCGCGAACTTCGGCACAGTTCTCTCACCCGCAGTGCAGCCGCGGGGGGAGAGAAGCGCAGGAATCGGGGCTCGGGCTGAGCTGGGCCGGAGGAGCTATGGGAGGAAGCGTCCGCTCACCCCGCCATCTTGGCCACGCCCCCAGTAGTCTTGCTTTAAATACTGATTGATTGGATGCAGCAATGGAGCAGACAGAATGGCTCAATGCTCATCACGTCATAAGAGGCTTGCTTTTGATTTGTATTTGCAGAAACAACAATTTAAATGCCACTATTTTGTTTTTATTTCTTTTTATAGTGCTACTCATCCACATGTAGGGTGTCAAAGCGCTTTAGATCTCATGTTCATATATTGACAATAAATCATGAGTATGTAAATCAATGTATAGGTTGTGTTACAAATGTAAGTGAGGGTTACAAGGTTTAAGAGTCGCATTCTGTTTATACCTCACTGTGCTATATTAGAAGGATTATAATTTATGAACTGTAAATAACAAAATGTGCTCTGTATTAAAAGAAGTAACCCACTTATCTGACTACATAAAATAAAAATCTGTTATCTGCATATTACATTGCATATTACATGATGTGCTTTGCATGAGACATATTAACCGTTGCAAGTTAATTTAAATGCACTCATGAGTCATGATACTAGACCTGCTAAATGGACTGTGCAATATGTTAAAATAATTAAAAAGCAGCATATTTAAATAATGTAAACATTGCAAAAATTATTTAAAAGTATAATAATTAATACTTTACACTTCCCTTATCATGCAACTTCTGTCTGGGCCAGTCAGCCGGTTGATGGTGTCAATGCTAGTTGCTTGCTGGCTGTGCTTCTCCTGTTGTCCAGCAGGTACTGGATCAGAGGAACTGAAAATGAAAGTGTTAGACCTGTCTGACCTTTTGCGTAGCCCCTCCTATTCATTATTTATTTTGTCCCCTTTTTGCCCCTCATACCCCTTTATATCTTTTTGGGTCCACTAGATTTTTATGGTGTTGGCCTGGGGGATAGATGTTCTTTTGCCCTCATGATTTTTCACCTCAGGCCTAGGTGCCTTTCATGACTGGAATTCACCCAGTTCAACAAACTGGTGGCTACTAACTGCCACAACTGTCATATCCTAGAATGCCCCATAGGTTTACATTAAGGCCTTCCAGAACCTTCTGGACCCTACTGGACTCTAGGTGGACAGGCTATATAAGGGCAGAGGTCAGGAAGCCATTTTGTGCAGCCAGTGAGCTAGAGGAGAGAGGCAGTGGTGTGAGGAGGAGGACGCACTGGAAGTAGTTAGTTCATCTGAGGGATAGACAACCTCTTCGAGGAGATGTTCCCCCTCTTGCCCCTGACCAAACCCTCTCACCAGACGTTACAACCTAAGGGGATCAGTTCGGCTGTGGCTTTAGACCCCCCCCCTGAGCCCTCTGACCTCCACTTCCCTAAGTTGCTAGCTGAGAAACGCTCCCATTCCCGTCCCCGGGATCACCTCACCGCTAAATCAGGAGAGAAGACGAGGGCGAGATCCGACGTCCTACGCCGCTGAAGAATCCCTGAATCGGAGGCGTGTGTTGGCGTAGGTGTTGCTGGGCGGAGCGACTGAGGGAAGTAAGCGCTGAACTCTGCGCAGACCCAGTGGTGCGGCTGAATGAGGTGAGGGAGCCGGCGAAGCGCTAATCCCTGCGCAGACCCAGTGGTGCGGCTGTAGGAGAGGCGGGGGCCGACGAAGCACTGATCTCCCGCGCAGGCTCCGTAGCGGTAAGCGGACATCCACACGAGGGAGGCGGCGCCTAGCGGGAACACTGCTCACCCGCGCCTGTGCTGCCGCTTGGTCTAGGAGAGAGCAGCGAGGTTCACGCGGGTGACTAAGACTCCAGTCACCTCAGTCCGATACCATCTCCTGGTGGGCACTGGAGCGAAGGGTCGGATACCGAATAAGGAGCAGCTGGAGGAAGGGAGAGCTGGAGTTTTGATTCAGCGACCTTCCGTCAATCCCAAGTAAGGTGCAGAAAGAGGGGGAAGAATAACAAGTGTCAGGGGGAACTGCTAAGACGCTGAGAAGGAGTTCTTTCACGTCACTTCCATCAAGGATAACTGTTGGAGGTCCCCCACACTATTGTATTCACCGGTTAACTTTGTGACTAACCCTGTCAGGGAAAAGGAGGTCTGTTTGGAAGGCCTGTTGGGATAAACGCTCAGAGGGTTGAGTAAAACAGAGAATCACCTCGGTGATTGGGAAAGTAACCTGATACACTGAGGATACCGAAATTGAGAGTGGTGTATATTTTGGGATTTTCTTACAGGGGAGGAAGGGAAGAAGACGTTGTGACCTCATCCTGTGCTTACTTGTGAATAAGTGATAACAGAGCTGTTTATGTAGTAGTTGAGAACTGAAATTCTGGGGTTACTCACTGATTGTGAGGAAGGTGTCACACAGTGGGTAAAAAGGAAAACTCCCAGAGTCCTATGACCTTGATATTCCCAAAGCAATAGGCTGAAATGGGTAAAATATAAAAGTGTAATTGTTCTTTTGGTGTAACCAGGAAACCTCAGCTTGGGTGGACAATCTATCACTGTAAAAGGTGCTATTAGTGTCAGTTAAGAAAGTATTTCCTAAGAATAATTCGATGTTGAAGGGTTAAACACTGCTGAACTGGGTTCTCCTAATGTTACTGGAAATGTGGAAAGAACTGATAAAAATTGCACAGTGTACCTAATTGTAAACTACTGAGAGAGAGAGAAGTCAACCAAAATATTTTTATAAAACAGCTTGTATTTTTACACAAAGATTGGTGTAGTGTCATTTTTGAGTGGAATTGCTTGGAGTTACTGCTGGGTGGTGTGCAACCTTTACACATGTGCCTCTAATAGATGACAGTCTTACCCTAGGCCAGGCTACCCTAGGTGACCTGACAACTCAAGGTCCAACATATTGGTGTCTAGCGGTGGGATGAAAACTTTGGTTGCGACTACTCTACAGTAACTAAGTGTAATCCACTAACCTACACCTGGAGTTTTCTCCTGGTGGACTTCCTAATTTTTACTTTTGCTTTTTCCAAATTTATTCCTGGTGGTGGGGTGGAGGTAGCTTCAGTGGCCCTTGTACTCTATTCTTTTTGGTGTGTGACCTTGAATTGCCTTTAGCAAAATGGAATTTGCACTGGAAGAACTGGACACTTATTCTGTGGCCCAGGTAAAGGACTTCTGTCAACAAATGGGGGTGTTCTTTAAGCGTGGTGCCAAGAAGGGGGCACTCCAGACCAGTTTGAGGGCTTGGGTGGAAGCACACAGAGAAGGGAAGGAGGAGGATGAGGGGACGGACCGGGACACGGTCATAGGGGTAGAGGGATTGTTCCAACCAGAGGTGGGAAACCTACTCCCTGGACCAATGACCTACTCTAGGAGGGGCAGTAGTGTCTCCGGAGGAAGCTTGACTGAAGCGGAACTCACAGACAGGAGGGAAAAGAGGCAACTGAAATGGGAATTGACCAGGCTAGAACAGGAGAGGGAAGAGCGGAGGATGGGTCATGAATTCAAACTAAAAGAGTTAGAACTCCAGGCTCTGCAATTAGGACCCTCTTCTACTCCAAATGGTGGCAGCGAATCCAGAGAACCAACCAGGGAGTCCAGACCCTACTTGCCTAAGGACATAGTTGCCAGCTATAGTCAGGGGGATGATATAGCCAAATGGTTGGCTGCCTATGAGGTCTCCTTAAGAGCCATGGGATCCAGGAAAAGCACTGGGGGGGGGGGGTTGTATAAGTATATGCCTCCTACTGGTCAAGACACCTTATTAGCCTTAGAACCAGAGGAGCAGACCAACTACCCCACCATGAAGCTAGCATTGATCAGGAAGTTTGGGCTAACCCCAGAAAAGTATCGCCAAAAGTTCAGGGGGAGCCACAAGTTAAGTACCCAGAACTGGGTGGATTTCCTGGATTAGGCGAGGAAGGCATTGGAGGGCTGGGTACAGGGCAGTGAGGTGAAGGATTATGAGGGGTTGTATGATCTATTTTTGAAAGAGCATCTACTTGAGAAATGCTTTCCCGAGCTGCGCCAACACCTGGTGGACAGCAAGCTGACCAACCCCCGGAAGCTTGCAGAGGAGGCGGACATCTGGGCAAGTACCCGGGTGTCCTCAAAGGGGACTGGAGGGGATTCCTAAAAGGCCGGATAGGGCGCCCCTCAGAAGAAGGAGGGGGGGAGATAAAAAGCGGGAGTTCTCTAAAGGTCCCCAAAACAGTTTCCAGGGGAAGGGAACAGGTTTCACCCCTAAGGCTAACCCGCCCAGAAACCCTCATCTTTGCCAAAGCCAGCAGCCAAGGGTTGTCCATTGCTTCGAGTGTGGTGGTGTTGGACATTATAAGGGAGATGTCAGATGCCCAAAGAGACCACCCCCTCCCACCGGAGGAAAAGCCCCGGGAGTAGCTAGTGTAACGCTCGGGGAGGAGTTGCCCTTAAATAAGGGGGGTGAGTAGGCGGGTGTCACCTTAGTGTCCCTGGGAGAACAGAAGATGGTTTCTAAGATCCAGGTGCCCCCAAATACTACCAATATGGGCAGTGGATCACCATCAATGGCCAGAGAGGGGAGGCTCTGAGAGATACAGGAGCCAGTATGACTATGTTGAGAAGTCAACTGGTGTCTCCGGAGCAGGTGATTCCCAATGTACCCCACCCCGTCACGATGGCTGATGGCAGAATGGGCCACTACCCCGTGGCTAAGGTTCCCTTTGAGTGGGAAGGGGTTGCAGGTTCACTTCGAGTTGCCGTAAGCCCTGCCGTGCCAGTTGATTGTCTGCTGGGGAATGACATGGAGCACAATGCTTGGAGAGAGGTGGAATACCGGACGCATTCAGCGATGCTGGGTACACCTGACTGGGCCTGTGTAAGCACGAGGTCTGCAACTGCCCGGAGAGGGAGTTCGCCTGGGTTGGAGCCTGGAACAATGGCCCAACCCGCTGCCAAAAAGGGACAGACCCAAAGACAGGAGAAGCCTGCTTTGGCTTCCACACCCCATGTGACAGATCGGCCACCTGTGGTGGTGGACCAGGAGTCCGTGGAGGGGGAAGTAGTTTCTATGGAGGACCTGCCCATCCCTGCTGAGTGGCACGTGGAGGGAGGGCCTACCAGAGAAGAATTCTGTAAGGGCCAGAAGGAGTGCCCTACCCTCGAGGGACTGAGGCGACAGTCTGAAGCCCAGGCAGCAGGGGACGTTGCGGGACACTACCACATTTACTTAGAGGATGGACTCCTCTACAGTGAACCCAAGGTACCCTTACCTGGTTCATGAAGGGCCTTGGTAGTCCCGCAATGGTACCGAGCCTTTCTGCTGGAATTGGCTCACGAAATACCCTTGGCAGGACACTTAGGTCTGGACAAGACCTTTGCTCGGCTTGTCCCCCACTTTTACTGGCCTCAGATGAAAGTGGCGTCTAACACCTACTGTCGGACATCTGTATCCTGCCAAGCCAGTGGGAAAACAGGGGTGAAGCTGAAAGCTCCCCTGGAACCACTTCCTGTCGTTAGCACCCCCTTTGAAAGGGTGGGCATCGACATTGTAGGGCCATTGGATCCACCAACAACAGCTGGTCACAGGTTTATCCTGGTTCTGGTGGATCATGCCACACGGTACCCAGAGGCAATTCCTCTGAGGACTGTCACTGCACCTGTAGTGGCTAGGGCCCTAATGGGGATTTTTACCCGAGTGGGTTTCCCCAAAGAAGTTGTGTCCGACAGGGGGACCAACTTTATGTCAGCATACATGCGGGCAACGTGGAAGCAGTGTGGAGTGACCTACCGGTTCACCACTCCCTATCACCCCCAGTCCAATGGATTGGTAGAAAGGTTCAACAAGACCTTGAAGGGCATGATCAGAAGTCTGCCTGAAAGCCTGCGGAGGAAGTGGGACGTCCTCCTACCCTGTTTGCTATTTTCCTACAGGGAAGTGCCACAGAAGGGAGTGGGCTTCAGCCCCTTTGAGCTTCTGTATGGGCACCCTGTATGCGGTCCTCTCAGCCTGGTGAAGGATGGATGGGAGAAGTCTCCCAGGAAACCCCCCCAGGATGTGGTGAGCTACATGCTGGCCTTCAGGAGCCAAATGGCGAAGTTGTGGAAGCAAGCTTCTGACAACTTGGAGGCCAGCCAGGCAGTAATGAAGGAGTGGTATGACCACAACGCTCACCCGGTGGAGTTGGAGCCTGGCCAGAAAGTGTGGGTGATGGAGCCTGGAGAGCTAAGTGCCCTCCAGGATCGCTGGACAGGCCCCTTTGAGGTGTTAGAAAAGAAGGGTAAGGCCACATACCTGGTGGACCTTAAGACCCCTCGACAGCCCCTATGGGTGCTACATGCTAACCGACTCAAACCCCACCACGAGAGGCCCGAGGTCATCTTCATGATGGTGACTGATGGGGGAGAGGAAGCAGAAAGCGAACCTCTCCCAGACTTGTTCTCGTCACAAGAAAAGGATGGGTCAGTGGAGGGAGTGATTCTCTCCCCATCCCTAAATCCTGAACAGTGGGAGGACTGCCGCCAGATACTGGAGCAGTATTCTATGTTGTTTTCCCTTGTCCCGGGAAGGACTCACCTGTGTACCCATGATGTGGACACAGGACACAGCCCACCAGTGAAGTCAAAGACCTACCGGCTGTCCGACAAGGTGAAGGCTAGCATTCATGGTGAGGTTACCAAGATGCTGGAGCTAGGAGTTATAGAACCTTCCAGCAGCCCCTGGTCCAGTCCGGTGGTTCTAGTGCCAAAAGCCGCTCCACCAGGCATTACTCCAGAACTGAGGTTCTGTGTGGATTACCGGGGACTGAACTCAGTTACAAAAACTGATGCTCATCCGATCCCTAGGGCGGATGAATTAATTGACCGGCTAGGAGCTGCCCAATACCTAAGTACCTTTGACCTCACTTTGGGGTACTGGCAGATCTCCCTGACAGAAGGAGCAAAGGAAAGGTCAGCCTTCTCCACGCCTGAGGGACACTTCCAATTTTGTGTGATGCCCTTTGGGCTCAAAAATGCCCCTGCCACTTTTCAGCGGCTGGTGAATCAGGTCCTCTCCGGAATGGAGGGTTTCTCCGCTGCTTATCTGGATGACATTGCTGTCTTCAGTAGCAGTTGGGAGGACCATTTGCAACATTTGCAAGCAGTTCTCCAGGCCCTGAAGCAAGCTGGGTTGACAATCAAGGCCAGCAAATGTCAGATTGGGCAGGGGTCGGTTGTGTACCTTGGACACTTGGTGGGTAGAGGGAACAGTGCAGCCCCTTCAGGCAAAGATTGAGGCAATCGTGGCCTGGGAACCCCCCAAGACCCAGACTGAGGTCCGAGCTTTCCTGGGCCTCACAGGCTACTATCGTCGCTTTGTGAAGGGGTATGGCACTATTGTAGCGCCCCTCACAGAGCTCTCCTCAAAGAAACAACCTCGACGGGTAGTTTGGACGGAGGCTTGTCAGCAAGCCTTTGAAAAGTTGAAGCAGGCAATGTGTGCAGCACCGGTCCTGAGGGCCCCAGACTTCTCCAAGGAGTTCATTGTACAGACAGATGCATCCGAACATGGCATTGGGGCAGTGTTATCGCAACTGAATGAAGGGGGCCTGGATCAGCCTGTAGTTTTCCTATCCAGGAGACTGCTTCCCCGGGAACAGAAGTGGAGTGCAATTGAGAGGGAAGCTTTTGCGGTGATGTGGGCTCTGAAGAAGCTGCGGCCATACCTGTTTGGCTCGCACTTCCTGGTTCAGACTGACCACCGACCCCTTCGTTGGCTGATGCAGATGAAGGGGAGAATCCCAAGTTGCTGAGATGGTCCATCTCCCTACAGGGAATGGACTTCCGGGTGGAACATCGGCCTGGAGTGGACCACGCCAATGCAGACGGTCTCTCTAGGTATTTCCGCCTTAGTGAAGAGGACTCCCAAGGGGTTGGGTAGCTCTCCCCACTTTCAGCTGGGGGGACGAGTGTTAGACCTGTCTGGCCTTTTGCGTAGCCCCTCCTATTCATTATTTATTTTGTCCCCTTTTTGCCCCTCATACCACTTTATATCTTTTTGGGTCCACTAGATTTTTATGGTGTTGGCCTGGGGGATAGATGTTCTTTTGCCCTCATGATTTTTCACCTCAGGCCTAGGTGCCTTTCATGACTGGAATTCACCCAGTTCAACAAAATGGTGGCTACTAACTGCCACAACTGTCATATCCTAGAATGCAAAATGTTCAAGAGTAGGAAGCGCACAGCTAGTTAACAAAGTTATGACTAGAGTTTTTTTAAAGTTATTTGGAAGATTGGGTGCTCCCAACAGGTAACGTGTCCGTCCTTAACACGTCTTAAATAACAATAAATCACTCCACTTCCCTAAGTTGCTAGCTGAGAAACGCCCCCATTCCCGTCCACGGGATCACCTCACCGCTAAATCAGGAGAGAAGACCAGGGCGAGATCCGACGCCCTACGCCGCTGAAGAGCCCCTGAATCGGAGGCGTGTGTTGGCGTAGGTGTTGCTGGGCGGAGCGACTGAGGGAAGTAAGCGCTGAACTCTGCGCAGGCCCAGTGGTGCGGCTGAATGAGGTGAGGGAGCCGGCGAAGCGCTAATCCCTGCGCAGACCCAGTGGTGCGGCTGTAGGAGAGGCGGGGGCCGACGAAGCACTGATCTCCCGCGCAGGCTCTGTAGCGGTAAGCGGACATCCACACGAGGGAGGCGACGCCTAGCGGGAACACTGCTCACCCGCGCCTGTGCTGCCGCTTGGTCTAGGAGAGAGCAGCGAGGTTCACGCGGGTTACTAAGACTCCAGTCACCTCAGTCCGATACCATCTCCTGGTGGGCTCTGGAGCGAAGGGTCGGTTACCGAATAAGGAGCAGCTGGAGGAAGGGAGAGCTGGAGTTTTGATTCAGCGACCTTCCGTCAATCCCAAGTAAGGTGCAGAAAGAGGGGGAAGAATAACAAGTGTCAGGGGGAACTGCTAAGACGCTGGGAAGGAGTTCTTTCACGTCACTTCCATCAAGAATAACTGTTGGAGGTCCCCCACACTATTGTATTCACCGGTTAACTTTGTGACTAACCCTGTCAGGGAAAAGGAGGTCTGTTTGGAAGGCCTGTTGGGATAAAGGCTCAGAGGGTTGAGTAAAACAGAGAATCACCTCGGTGATTGGGAAAGTAACCTGAGACACTGAGGATACCGAAATTGAGAGTGGTGTATATTTTGGGATTTTCTTACAGGGGAGGAAGGGAAGTAGACGTTGTGACCTCATCCTGTGCTTACTTGTGAATAAGTGATAACAGAGCTGTTTATGTAGTAGTTGAGAACTGAAATTCTGGGGTTACTCACTGATTGTGAGGAAGGTGTCACACAGTGGGTAAAAAGGAAAACTCCCAGAGTCCTATGACCTTGATATTCCCAAAGCAATAGGCTGAAATGGGTAAAATATAAAAGTGTAATTGTTCTTTTGGTGTAACCAGGAAACCTCAGCTTGGGTGGACAATCTATCACTGTAAAAGGTGCTATTAGTGTCTGTTAAGAAAGTATTTCCTAAGAATAATTCGATGTTGAAGGGTTAAACACTGCTGAACTGGGTTCTCCTAATGTTACTGGAAATGTGGAAAGAAGTGATAAAAATTGCACAGTGTACCTAATTGTAAACTACTGAGAGAGAGAGAAGTCAACAAAAATATTTTTATAAAACAGCTCGTATTTTTACACAAAGATTGGTGTAGTGTCATTTTTGAGTGGAATTGCTTGGAGTTACTGCTGGGTGGTGTGCAACCTTTACACATGTGCCTCTAATAGATGACAGTCTTACCCTAGGCCAGGCTACCCTAGGTGACCTGACAACTCAAGGTCCAACAGAAATCTCTACTCTGTGCTACATGACTCCACCTCATAGGGTCACAAGTTACGTCTCATGACTCTGTGACATCAATAAAATGCTTACAGTGTTTTTTTTTCTTTTAAATACAGTTCAAGGTTAATACCAATCCAATCCAAACAAGCTTTATTCGATATGTAGTCGTAAAAGCACATTACAAAAGTATTCAATATTTATATAAAAAATTCGTTTATAGTTTATAAAATAAGCCTGTTTGAGAAGATATAAGTAAATGTATATATCAACTTTCAATAAAAAGGAACATTGTTTTAGAAAAACTCTGTATTTACAAATAACAAAAAACTTATACAGAGTTCACAATCAGAGGAACACAGTGAGAGAAACTTCAGATTAGATAGTTGAACCTAGGACTAAACATAAAACTAAATAAATGTTAATGAATAAAACTATTTGCGTCACTAGATCGATAAGCTAACTGATTACATTTGGCATACACATTTCATAAAGATATTAATTTCAACCTTATTGCCCACAGCCACCCAAGGTATTTTGCAACTGCTGTACTAGTGTGTATAATTCTTTCAGCTTCCGCACTCCTTCTAGTACCTAACACTTTGCATATAGGCCTCAGCCAAACCTGATGAGGGGCATCATAGGCTGGGCAGACAAATAGCATGTGTTCAACCGATTCTTTATAGGACAAGCAAGTAGTACACTTATTATCACATGAATTGGACCACCTAGATGTAAAGGATCTTAAGGGCAGCGAACCCACCCTCAACTGGAAATACAATTTCCTATCAAGTGGTTTTGTTATAATTGTTCTAAGCTCGGGATATGTTTGAAGTTCAAAAAGGTTCCTGTCAATGAAGATGATTCACTAAGTCTCAAAGTGTTATAGGTGACCACCTCCCAATACTTTTCTTTTAGGATCTTTTTTGAGGGAAAGCAAGCCGTGGTTGGATCCGCTCAGAGCTTTTTCATACCAATGCCTGGTAGGACATTCCACGTAACCAACTGATTTTGTGAAAATTATCAGATTTTATTACTTCCGTAAAACCCGCTTCATATGACATCAATTCTGGTGTTGTCCACAGCCTGCGCCAGTATAATACTAGGCATAATTTTACAATATCAGATAAAGACTTTCTGCCAAGATCATAAAGTAACGGACACAATGGTGTACTTTGAGGGAGATTGGTGATACTACGTGGGAATCTCTTTTCTGATACACTAAGTTTCGAAGTGTTCTCAAACCCCCATAGTTGGGCTGAGCTGATCACATTCATATTGTAATCCTGGACCGCAGGTCTAATTGGTTTTGTAAGTGACTTTTTGTGCTCCAGGTATAATGCTCCCGACAATTGCCGGTGCTTAAGAGTGGCCAAGTCAATTTGCTGGTTCCACTTTAGGCCACTCTGTATGTTTACCCCCAAATATGTAAATGCTCTAACTTGTTCCTGGGATCGATAATTCATTAAAATGCTATCTTTAAAAGCTCTATGTGGGTTAAAAGTCATACATTTTGTTTTCGACACATTGTCAGTAATACAAGCAATCTTACCTGTTTTTTGCTTGTTGGTGGATTTTGCAGATGCGTTGTGGACCGACTTCACTGTACTCTAACTAACACCCTGTAATAGTACTTTAAACACTAAGGATATTCAGTTAGAATTTAGGAAGGAGGGCTGGATCGGGGACGCTAGCTGTTCCGGGTTGTCGACCTGCGAGGCAACAAGGAAAGAAGATTATAGTAACCAACTCGCTATCTAACTAGTCTTCCACACAAAGTTTTTGAACAGTTAATATTTAGTATTCACTCAAAAAAGTCCCTACCTGTGATCTAGGAAAGTCTGGCGTCGCGTCCGTGTTGTCATTGTGAAGTGAAGATTATCTTCCGATTAGTTAGAGGAGAATTGGTCGGTAGAAGAAGTTGTGCTCACCTATGTGAAGAGTTAAACATTGGAATAAGTTACTGATTTTTCCTATGATTTTCAGTGCCAATTAACAATTACATTCTAACTTCTATTTAACTGACTCCTTCAAATCTCTATATTTCTTATCTTTACAACCTGTATTTTAAGTAACAAAAAATAAAAGAACATACACCCAAGAATATCAAGTATGTGAAGCTATTATAGTTCTCTTAAACGTGAAGAAAATGTTATCTGTCAAAACCTTGTAAGCGCAATGTCCTTAATGTCTTTTTAATGTCTTTTTAATGTCTTTATCTCTTTCAGATTCTGTTCCACACGACTGCTTTCACATAATTGCCAAGTAAGTAGTCTAAACGTGATTTGCCACTTGCTTGCGGTGGGCACCTGAATTTAACCAAGTAAAAACGTTCACTTAGCTTTCTTTTTGAAGAAAAAGAACAGCTTCGTAAGAATTCAGCTGCATTGGAATGAAGAATGGTGTCCTCAACAGAAGAATGAATCCCTCAATGAGAATCAGGAAATTCAGGTAAGTCTTCAGGGTGCGCGGTAGAAAGCAAAGCGTTTTTGCATTGTTGAGTGTGGCTATTTATAACTTTGCCACACCCAAAAACGGCCTCTGACGCATCGCGAACATTTTCAGAACGTGCGTCTTGGATTTACTCTGCCTGCAATCATGGCACACGAAGGAGGTTCTCTTGTTTTTGCCATCATAACTGTAAACTTGTATTCAATATCAGACTACTATACTGTGCATCTTTGTTCATGAATTGTAATATAGATTATGAAGAGATCAAGAATTGTCAAAACGTTACGTTTTGGAATTTGACAACAAAAAATGACATATGTCTGGGCACAAATTAAACTGCACTTTAGTAACAACATGATTATCACATATAAACACACTGGTGTGCAGGATACACGGGACAGGGGAGGGTTTCATGAAGGGAATAGGCTCTTTAAGAGCACCCTACCACATCATCTGGTGACGCACGTGGTGTTGCAAAGGGCAACAGTACTCCCCCTTAAAATCCCCGCTAAGACGTGAGGCACTGGTTTTGGTGTGTCCGGATATCTAGAGTGAAATTGTTTAACCAATCGTGGAGCATGCTGTAAATTGGCAAGAGGTTCCCAAGAGAGTTCCTCTGGATCATAGCCCTTCCAATGTACCAAATAAAACAGTTTTCCACGAATTCACTTTGAGTCTACAATTTTCTGTACTTCGAACTCTGGAGTCCCATGGACATTTATTACTGAGGGAGTTTGTTTTGACCGAGTCATGGGATTAAAGGGTTTTATCAATAAGACATAGAAAACTGGATGACATCGATATTTGGGAGGAAGAGTCAATTTCACACTGACCGGATTTATAATTTTTTCTACGGCAAATGGTCCAATTTGTCATAAAAGAAGTTTTTACAAGCTTTACAAACTTTGATCTTTAGATGTTTTGTGGATAACCACACCTTATTCCCAACCAAATACTCTGGTTGTGTTGATTGATGTGAATCAGAAATACATTTTTGGGGTTCTTTTGCTTGTGCTAATTGATATTGAGCTTGTGTTTGAATATGAATCAAATTTTTTATATGTACATTAATTGATGGTATGATAAGAAGAGAACTAATTGGTCTGGGAATATTTTTTGGATGAAAACCATAAGTGGAGACAGACTAGTAGAGGAGTTGTCCATGTTACTATAAGCGAACTTCAATACCCACAAAACATCAGACCATTCTAGTTCATCATCTGTTAATACACATCGTAAAAACTGTTCTATGGTTTGATTAGTTCTTTTTGTAAGACCATCAGTCTGGGGGTGGTAGCTAGAAGGGGAAACGGCCTTTACAACGAAGCCGTTTCCCCGAAATCTTTAACCACGCATGCAGTACAACGCATGTGTGGTTACCACTAATGCCTTTACCACGCATACCTTTACTACGATGTTTGTAGTAAAGGCATATGTGGTAAAGGTAAAAAGAAAAAAAGGGGGGCTTGGGGGGGTCTCCCCCCCAAATAAAACAACTCACCATAAGTCACGTTGGCGTCAGCGTCGTTAAAGAGAAATCGGAAAAAAATGCCGTTTTCTCTTAACGACGTATGACGTCACCACGCAATTATTCGAGGAAAAGTTTATCCGTGGTAAACGAATTCCGTTGTAACGCATGCGTGGTAAAGGCATGCGTTGCAACGGAATTCGTTGTATCATCATATATTCAGCTAGAAGAGGTACGTACATCCATGTTTAAAGTTTTTCCTAAATGTTGCCAGAAATGAGAGATAAATTGGGAGCCTCTATCTGAAATAACCACTGATAGAATTCCATGTAAACTAATCACTTATCTTGAAAATATTTGAGTTAACTCTTTTGCTGAAGGTAATTTTTTTAGTGGGATAAAATGAGCCATACTAGAAAAATGATCAACTACTGTTAAAAAGGTGGTGAAACCATTTTTTGTTCAATTAAGCTATATAACATCTAAAGATACTGTATGCCAAGGCTGAGGTGGTATTGGAAGTGGAAGTAAAAGACCACTAGGTGCTTGATGCTGTGACTTGTTCTGTATATAAGTAACACACGTTTCTACATATTTGTGTACATCTAATAACATAGAAGGCCACCAAAACCTTCTTTTAATTGAATGGTAGGTTTTTGTTATAACAGGATGTGCTGACATAATTATATCATGATGTAATTGTATCAATTGTGATTGTAAAGGTGTAGTGGGTACAAAACATTGTTCATTCATGAATAAGAGCTCATCTTTACATTGTAATAAAGGATATTTCTTTTGCCACTCTTGCATTTGTTTTCTTTGTAATTCTTTCTTAATATCACAAACAATGTCAGTATAAATAGCTCAAATTTGAAAACACTGTTCAGATAATATAGGAGGTACAACATCAGGTGCAAAACATGTTTCATCAGGAATTCCTATAAGGGACAAAGCATCAGCTTGTTGGTTTTCTTTTCCTGGACGATAAGTAATAATGAAATTGTAATCATTAAAAAAAGTGTCCAAAGTAGTTGTCGTGGAGTAAGAGCTTTAACAGTGCATAGATTCTGTAAATTTCAATGGTCTGTATAAGTTGTCACAGGATGTCTAGCTCCTAACAAATAATGGCGCCATTCTTCAAATACAGCTTTGATAGCAAATAACTCTCTATCTGCAATGGCATAATTTTGTTCAGTTGGGGTTAGTTTTCTTGAGTAATATCCTATTGGATGCATCTGACCAGTATCTTTATGTCTTTGAGATAACATTTCTCCAATAGTAAATTGAGAAGCATCAGCTTCTACTATGAAAGGAATGGAGGGATCAGGATGCATTAAGATTGGAGCAGAAGTAAATTGATTTTTCAAATTTTGAAAAGCCGTTTCCGCTTCTTTTGTCCATTCACATTTTACATTTTTTCGTAAAAGTCGGGTAATAGGCGTAATTTTCTGGGAGAAATTACAAATGAACCGCCTATAGAAATTGGCAAATCCCAAAAAACTTTGAACTTGTTTCACTGTGGATGGACTGGGCCAAGCAGGGACGGCCTGAATCTTTTTTGGATCCATTTCAATTCCTTCAGGACTGAGGACATAGCCTAGGAATTCCACTTTTGTGGTGTGAAAAGTACTTTTTTCTAATTTAATGAATAGAGAGTTTTTCAGAAGCTGTAGAAGAATTGCCCTTACTTGTTTTACATGTTCAATAGTATTCTTTGAATACATTAAAATATCATCTATGTAAACTACACAACAAACATCTAGAAAATCTCTCAATACCTCGTTTATAAAAAATTGAAATGCTGCTGGAGCATTGCAAAGTTTGAAGGGCATGACTTGGTATTCATACAAATTGTGTACGAAATGCTATTTTCCATTTGGCGCCCTCGCGGACTCTCACTAAATTATATACTCCATGCAGATCTAATTTGGTATAATGGTAGCATCTTTCAATTGGTCCAGCAATGTTGGAATGAGTGGAAGGAGGTACCTATTTTTGATAGTTACATTGTTTAAGGCGCAGTATTCTATACCTGAGCGCAAATCTCCCCCTTTCTTCGGAGTAAAAAATAAAGGGGATGAAACAGGTGATTTGGAATCCCGAATAAACCCATTGGCCAAGTATTCATCAAGATATTCTCTCAAATGTTCATTTTGTTTTTCTGTGAGAGCATATATTTTGGTACATGGTAAAGTGGCTCCTGGCATTAAATCTATTCGACAATTTCTGTGCGGAGGTAGTGTGTTTTTTAATCAAATACATCAATGAGATCTGAATCTTCTCCTGGTACTCCTTCCAACAATAAAACGCTGTTAGAATCCTTTGGAAAATCATATCCTTGAACTAAAATGTCAGTCACCTGATGTTTTAGACAAGTAGAGTGACAAAATCAGTGTTGAATGAAATTGTCTTTTGTACCCAATCGATTTTTGGATTCTGCTTCACAAGTAAGTATAATGGCAAAAAAAATTGCGAATTTGCCCGCAAGCTCGCGGATTTTTTTGCCATTTGAACAAATATGTGACCACGTGTGCCTGAAACTTTGCCAGCGCGCCAAAAGGCGCCGAGATCCCTTCGAGTGAGCTTGCCATTATAGTGGGGATGGGCGGGAAGATGTTTCATACCGCCAGTGTGTGGTGGACGGGGCCAGACTGGCAGGGCTTCTATGCGAGTTCACATGCATCTTGTTGATAACGGGTCAGAGACCGAGCAGAGCAGCAGATGAGGAGATAGCAGCCTCCTGGTCACAGGAGCTTCACGGGGATGGCGCTCCGGAAACTCATGGATGCAAAAATACGTTTGGCACAGGACCCCAGAATCCTTCAGATGTCCAAGATATCTCTGATGCGCGTGCTGGTACAAAGCCATTCTGATCCTGCTCAGTGGGTTCAGGCGCATGCAGCTGCTGCTGCTGGACAATGTCCCTTCTAATAATAAACTGCCCCGTACAGGAATATGCCGGCACTGGGCAGTAGGGTGCAGTGGCATGCGGGTGCTGCACGCCTGGTACATGCACATACCGGTGCCAGGGGGGACAGGTGTTTATTGGTGCTGTGTAGCAAGTTATGACTTTACATTTTTACTGCACCAGACGGTGGTACCACCTACACAGATCAGGAGCATCCAGGCACCAGACTTCATGGTGCAAGAGCATAATGGTGCTGTGCGGTACGGGTATATATGTACTGGGGGCAGGGGGGCACTTAGCACAATGTGTGCTCACACCCAGAGGGCTCCCAAGCAATTGAGCACAAATGATTTTTACACTGAGAGGGCTCTGGGGCAGTTCAGCAGTACGGGGCTCACATCCACTGGGCCAGGGCAGTTCAGTAGCGCAGGTGCCCACAACCCCTAGGCAGCTCAGCAGCGCGGGGGCTCACAACCACAGGGCTCCAGGGCAGTTCAGCCACGCCACCCTCTGGTTCATCACTGCCACCCTCTGGTTCACCAATGCCACCCTCTGGTTCACCACTCTCACCCTCTGGTTCATCACTGTCAACCTCTGGTTCATCACTGCCACCCTCTGGTTCATCACAGCACCCTCTGGTTCACCACTGCCACCCTCTGGTTCATCACTGTCAGCCTCTGGTTCATCACTGCCACCCTCTGGTTAATCACAGGACCCTCTGGTTCACCACTGCTTCTCCACTGCCACCCTCTGGTTCATCACTGTCACCCTCTGGTTCTAAACTGCCACCCTCTGATTCATCACAGCACCCTCTGGTTCACCACTGCTACCCTCTGGTTCATCACAGCACCCTTTGGTTCACCACTGCCCTCCTCTGGTTCATCACTGCCACCCTCTGGTTCATCACTGTCACCCTCTGGTTCACCACTGCTTCACCACTGCCACCCTCTGGTCCATCACTGTCACCCTCTGGTTCATCACTGCCACCCTCTGGTTCATCACAGCACCCTCTGGTTCACCACTGCCACCCTCTGGTTCATCACTGCCACCCTCTGGTTCAACACTGTCACCCTCTGGTTCATCACTGTCACCCCCTGGTCCACCACTGCCACCCTCTGGTTCATCACTGCCACCCTCTGGTTCATTACAGCACCCTTTGGTTCACCACTGCCACCCTCTGGTTCATCACTGCCACCCTCTGGTTCAACACTGTCACCCTCTGGTTCATCACTGTCACCCCCTGGTCCACCACTGCCACCCTCTGGTTCATCACTACCACCCTCTGGTTCATCACTGCCACCCTCTTGTTCACCACTGTCACCCCCTGGTTCACCACTGCCACCCTCTGGTTCATCACTGCCACCCTCTGGTTCACCACTGCCACCCTCTGGTTAATAACTGCCACCCTCTGGTTCACCACTGCCACCCTCTGTTTCACCACTGCCACCCTCTGGTTCATCACTTCCACCCTCTGGTTCACCACTGCTTCACCACTGCCTCCCTCTAGTTCATCACTGTCACCCTCTGGTTCATAACTGCCACCCTCTGGAACATCACAACACCCTCCGGCTCACCACTGCCGTACTCTGGTTCATCACTGCCTCCCTCTGGGTCATCACAGCACCCTCAGGTTCACCACTGCCGTACTCTGGTTCATCACTGCTACCCTCTGGTTCATCACTGTCACCCTCTGGTTCACCACTGCTTCACCACCACCACCCTCTGGTACATCACTGCCACCCTCTGGTTCATCTCTGCCACCCTCTGGCTCATCTCTGCCACCCTCTGGTTCATCACAGCACCCTCTGGTTCATCACTGCCACCCTCTGGTTCATCACTGCCACCCTCTGGTTCAACACTGTCACCCTCCGGTTCATCACTGTCACCCCCTGGTCCACCACTGCCACCCTCTGGTTCATTACAGCACCCTTTGGTTCACCACTGCCACCCTCTGGTTCATCACTGCCACCCTCTGGTTCAACACTGTCACCCTCTGGTTCATCACTGTCACCCCCTGGTCCACCACTGCCACCCTCTGGTTCATCACTACCACCCTCTGGTTCATCACTGCCACCCTCTTGTTCACCACTGTCACCCCCTGGTTCACCACTGCCACCCTCTGGTTCATCACTGCCACCCTCTGGTTCACCACTGCCACCCTCTGTTTCACCACTGCCACCCTCTGGTTCATCACTGCCACCCTCTGGTTCACCACTGCTTCACCACTGCCTCCCTCTAGTTCATCACTGTCACCCTCTGGTTCATAACTGCCACCCTCTGGGACATCACAACACCCTCCGGCTCACCACTGCCGTACTCTGGTTCATCACTGCCTCCCTCTGGGTCATCACAGCACCCTCAGGTTCACCACTGCCGTACTCTGGTTCATCACTGCTACCCTCTGGTTCATCACTGTCACCCTCTGGTTCACCACTGCTTCACCACCACCACCCTCTGGTACATCACTGCCACCCTCTGGTTCATCACTGCCACCCTCTGGTTCATCTCTGCCACCCTCTGGTTCATCACAGCACCCTCTGGTTTACCACTGCCACCCTCTGGTTCATCACTGCCACCCTCTGGTTCATCACTGTCACCCTCTAGTTCATCACTGCCACCCTCTGGTTCACCACTGCCACCCTCTGGTTCACCACTGCCACCCTCTGGTTTATCACTGCCACCCTCTGGTTCACCACTGCCACCCTCTGGTTCACCACTGCCACCCTCTTGTTCACCACTGCCACCCTCTGGTTCACCACTGTCACCCCTTGGTTCACCACTGCCACCCTCTGGTTCATCACTGCCACCCTCTGATTTATCACTGCCACCCTCTGGTTCACCACCGCCACCCTCTGGTTCACCACTGTCACCCCCTGGTTCACCACTGCCACCCTCTGGTTCATCACTGCCACCCTCTGGTTCATCACTGCCACCCTCTGGTTCATCACAGCACCCTCTGGTTCACCACTGCCACCCTCTGGTTCACCACTGCCACCCTCTGGTTCACCACTGCCACCCTCTGGTTCACCGCTGCCACCCTCTGGTTCATCACTGACACCCTCTGGTTCACCACTGCCACCCTCTGTTTCACCACTGCCACCCTCTGGTTCACCACTGCCACCCTCTGGTTCACCACTGTCACCCCTTGGTTCACCACTTCCACCCTCTGGTTCATCACTGCCACCCTCTGATTTATCACTGCCACCCTCTGGTTCACCACCGCCACCCTCTGGTTCACCACCGTCACCCCCTGGTTCACCACTGCCACCCTCTGGTTCATCACTGCCACCCTCTGGTTCATCACTGCCACCCTCTGGTTCATCACTGCCACCCTCTGGTTCATCACTGCCACCCTCTGGTTCATCACTGCCACCCTCTGGTTCATCACAGCACCCTCTGGTTCACCGCTGCCACCCTCTGGTTCACCACTGACACCCTCTGGTTCACCGCTGCCACCCTCTGGTTCATCACTGACACCCTCTGGTTCACCACTGCCACCCTCTGTTTCACCACTTCCATCTTCTGGTTCATTGCTGCCACCCCCTGGTTCATCACTGCCACCCTCTGGTTCATCACTGCCACCCACTGGTTCGTCACAGCACCCTCTGGCTCACCACTGCCACCCTTGGTTCATCACTGCCACCCTCTGGTTCACCACTGCCACCCTCTGATTCACCACTGCCACCCTCTGGTTCATCACTGCCACCCTCTGTTTTACCACTGCCATCCTCTGGTACATCACTGCCACCCTGTGGTTGACCACTGCCACCCTCTGGTTCACCACTGCACCTTCTGGTTCATCACAACACCCTCTGGTTCACCACTGTAGATTATGGGGAGAAAGCACACCTGCCCAGCCAGCCTCAACCGAGACACATTAATTTGGGGCTGGTTAATGTGTTACAGAATTTGAGCATCAAGTCTGGCACCTGCTTCCTTATCTGTAAATGCTTCCTGTGGCAGTTTAATTTTTGTGACAGGAGCCATATTTGTAACTATTCTCTGACCCTGCTTCGAGGGTCAGAGCAGGGTCAGAGAATAGTTGCAACAACTCTGGAGGCGCCTCAGAAGCACTTACAGGGTTGCAGCAGGTGCCCAAGTTGAAGTTAATTTCTTTGTAACCATTTTGTAAATGGTTACAAAGAAATTAGCTTCAACTTGGGCACCTGCTGTAACCCTGTAAGTGCTTCCTGGAAAAAATGTGTCCCGCTTGCGAATTCGTGGATTTTTCTGCAATTTCACGAGATTCGTGGAACGCGAAATTGCGGAAAATCCGCAAATTCCGCGAGCGGAACGAATTTTCAGCTCATACTTATTCACAAGCCAAGGAACCCCTAAAGTAGGGCGAAATTGTGGAGCATCTGTCACGACAACCACTCACCAGAACTCCTGATTCTTCCCTTGAGAGATGAACAAACCCAATTCCTTTCAGAAACCGATCAAACAACAAGATCAAAAACTCTGCTGTTTCAAAAGGCTCCCAAAGGGAAAGGGGAATTGGGAGACAAAGAGACAAGAGAAAGTCTTGCTTGAATATCGCTGCCTGTGGACTTATTTCTTGGATATTCACTCGGTACCTTCTATCTGGCAGCTCACAAGATTATCTAAACAAATAATCAGAAAACAGAAATTATACTTCAACAGTTTGCTTACTTCAGAATGACTTATATAACCTTATAAATACTCTTTCACAATCTTTACCTAAGAGCAATTACTGCTGCACCCAAGGTAAGTACTCATTATTTGCAAATATCACTACTTCTTGGTAGGTTTATATATATATATATATCTCATGTGATCAAATCCGGGTTTCCCGGACGAAACGCGTCATGCTGCTATCCCCATTGATGGAATAAAAGCATGTTATTTTTCTAAATCCTTGGTTTGTGGTCTGTACCTGGCTGTGTCCGTTTGGTGTCTTCGGCGCTTCAGGACTGTGGATCTTTATATATATATATATATATATATATATATATATATATATATATACGCAAAGACTCCAAACACCACTTCCAGGTCAAACAAGCGTCAGACCGGCGAGGAAACATAGGAGACGGACCACCAAATGCGCTTCACAGGATCTTTATTTGCAGAGAAGCCGGTAGGCAAGAGGGCACTACGCGTTTCGGGCTAGGAAAGCCCTTGTTCACATGCAAGTGAGCCAGTTACAATTTTTTTATTTTATAATGCTGTGCACACCCAATTAGCCCGCCCAGTCACATGGAATTGGAAGGGATACAAGCTAGCATTGGCCAACGCAAGGGCAGAGTGGGACTGGAACCACTGGCACGAACTGATTGAAGCCCTAGAAGCCAAAGACTCCAGAAAATTTTGGGCACTGGTGAACAACGGGACAGGGGTACTGTCATCTGCAGTGGAACCCAACATTGCCCCTTCTGTTTGGGAGGCCCATTTTGGGACATTATATGAAGAATCTACCCTCTGGCCTGAAGGGAAGGTGCAGGAGTTTCCCTGTCCCCCGGATGTGTCCCTGGAATTTTCCTTGGGGGAGGTGAAGTTAGCCTTGGAACGCTTAGCGCTTGGGAAGGCACCAGGGCTGGATAAGCTGCCTGGTGATTTGTTCAGATACCATCCTGACATCTGGGGCCCGTACCTTCTTGTTCTTTTCAATGCTATTTTGGGAGGTATGGCGGTCCCCTCCTCTTGGCTAGGGGCTGAAATAGTGCCGATTTACAAGAAGGGGTCCCCTCTGAGCCCGGCAAACTATAGGCCCATTAGCCTGATTGATGTCCCCCAAAAAGTTTTTGCGCGCCTCATTCTGAACCATCTGTTGGACTGGGTGGAGGAAAAAGACATCATGAGTCCCCTGCAGGCTGGCTTCAGGAAGAACACGTCGACCATGGACCAGATCTTCCGCCTCGTTCTCCTTTACTGGAAGACGGTAAGGATCGAGGGGGGGAGATTGTACATGGTCTTCGTGGATCTGAGGTCAGCCTTTGACCTAGTCCCGCGCAGGAAACTGTGGGAGGTGTTGGAAAAGCTAGGAATCCCCCCCCAGTTACTTAACATCCTAGCCAGGCTGCATGAAAACAACTATGCACAAGTCAAGTGCGGGAGGGATGGCAAACTTTCATCCAGGTTTCCAGTCCGCCGAGGTGTGAGGCAGGGCTGTGTCCTGGCTCCGACCCTGTTTTGTTTATTCATTAATAACGTCATCTCACACCTGGAAAGCGTTAAGGATAACGATGCCCCCTCTTTGGCAGGTAGGAGGGTACCGGCAATTATGTTTGCCGACGATACCCTCCTCCTTTCAAAATCCCCTATGGGGATTCAGAGGATCCTGGATGGATTTGGTCTTTTCTGTCGCCAGCATGGGCTGGAAGTGAACACAGAGAAGACCAAGTTTATGATCTTCAACCCCCCATCCAAAACCAGGCCCAATCCCACCTTGGGGACCGCCACCCTTGAGAGGGTGTCTACCTTCGTTTATCTGGGGGTAACATTGCAGGAAAATCTGTCATGGGACCGCCAGATAGTACGATCTAGGGCCAAACTGTCCCAGCTGACGGGTGCAATCCTGAAAGTGGCTAATTCCTCTTCCTTCAAGCCTATAAGCCCGGCCCTCGAAACTTACAAGACCCAGGCCAAGGCTGCGGCCATGTATGGCAGCGAACTTTGGGGGCATAAAGCGGTGAAGGACTTATCAATGGTTGAAAACAGTTTTCTACGGCGCCTTCTAGCCCTTCCAACCTCCACGCCACTCCAGCCTCTGAGAATGGACATGGGTCTCCCCCCGATTGCTGAGGAGCTCGTGTCAAAACCAGTAAAATTCTGGCACAGGCTCTGGTCTACGGACGAACTCCATCATTATAGGGAGGATCTTACCCACGTCATGAGTCTTAACTGCAGTGGCAAAATCCCCTGGCTCAACTTTGTGGAAAATGAACTGTCCGCCATTAATCTCTGTGTCCTGTGGGAGGATCCTGCGCATGGATGCCTATCAATCTCGCGCAAAGCCCTGGCACAAATCTATAAAGCCAGGTCCCTTGCTCACCTGATGGACGCTCAAAATAGCGGCACCTTAACTTTGCGGTTTTTAGAATCCAAAAATTCATATGTTTTCGAACCTTTTATGGATTTTATCTTTCCCATCCTAGCAAGGAAACTGTACGTTCAATGGAGGCTTGGCACGCTCCCTACTAACTCATACACGTGTAAGTGGACAAATGGGGGCAATAAATTATGTCCCTGCTGTAACAACCATGTGGAAGATGACCCCCACATCTTGTTTGTGTGCCCTGCATACCAAAGGCCCAGAAAATACTGGATAGCGCCGCTATGTAAGAACTTGGGGTTTAGAGAGTATGCACAGGCATACAGGATTCTGAAAACCAGCACCCTGGGTCACATCGTGTTCGCTGTTTCTAAATTTCTTATGGCCATATGGTTGATCAGAAAGAAAAGATTCACTGAAGCCCCCTGAACTTTGTTTTATGAAATTCTGAATTACCCCTTGCTGGGAGAGAGGATTTTATTTAAATGTTTTTATTAATAATGTATTCTAATGTCTGTATGTTGCACTGCATCTTTTATGGTCTATATGACCGAAATAAAGAATTTTTGGAATTGGAATTGGAATTGGTTTAGCATAGACATAGAAGACATACTTCTCCTGCGTTAAGGAGAGAGGTACTGCATATCACATTTTTCAATTTTTTTGAACATTTCATTACTATATATTTTTTACATACAAAACGATATAAATATAATGAGATGTCACATTTTAAAAAAACAGGGGGGAAAAATGCAGTTTCTCAAAACATGGTATCACATAATTGATTTCAGGATAAATCCTTTTAGATAAAACCATGAAAATGTCTACATAATGTGTTGACAGTGACTGGGGAATTGTAGGATTATTTAAGGTGCCAATATATACAATTTAGACTGGTTCCAAGCCTGCGTCTAGTGGAGTGTATTAGGTGCATAGGGAAAAGAGGGAAATGGGAATAAAGTGTTGAATCCACATGTTGCAAAGTATCCTGTGAAATTATTGCATCAATGCTAACAGTAAGAGATAGGACCATGTCCTTCTATATATCTCATAAAATACTGTAAAAACAATAGATACTTGATAAAACTGCATTATGTAAAATTCATTGTTGCTAAAAAGACCCAGTGTAAAATACAGTGCTAAAAAGTGTGCAAAATTTTTTGGGTAAAAAGTGTATACAAACTATTATATAACAATATTTACAAAATTTGGAGAAGGTAAAGAGTTACATCTATCGATAGTAGATTGGCCAACAAGGAACTTGACTGGCCAAACTCACAACTGGTTATATCAGCACCATTATAATTCACTTGGACTAGAGAATTTGGCCCACTAGATAACAGGGAACCTGACTATCTAGGGGAAAGAACATCGAGATTACATGAATGTATTCAAGACTTAGTATAACTGCTGAGGGGCATATCACAGAAAATGGCAAAGATCCTCAGTAATGTTAAGCCCATTTGGCCATTTACTGTCAAATTCAAGGATCATTCGTGATTCTAATTGTCTGAGTTTGAGCTCACGGTTGCCACCACGTCTTAGTTTGGGGATTGAGGCTATTACATAGTAAGATAAGCAATTGATATCCTTACTATGAGAGCTCAAAAAGTGACGTGCAACTGGGTATGCAGGATCTGAATGCAGAATGGCTCGGATATGCTGTAAAATTCTGACATGTACAGGTTGCATGGTGCTGCCTACATAATTGAGGCCACACGTACATGTCAGAACATATACTGCATATTCTGTTTTGCAGGTATGCTGGCCTTTAATGGGGATCTCAGTGTCACTAAAGGGAGTTTTGTAGTGTGTCTTGTTTATTCCGAACTTACATGCCCTACAAGTAGAGCATTTCCGGAATCCCTCCTTAATCAGCCAGTTTTGTTTGCATTTGAGCTCCGGACTGCTTTGATCGAGCACAGCACCCATACTAAGAGCACGTCGGAAAGTAACCATGGGTTTGTTAGGAAGCATATTTCCTAATACATTGTCCGTTAGTACACTAGGCCAATGATGGTTGATGATTTGTCTTATTTTATTTTGTTGGCTACTGTAGTTGGTGATAAACCTGGGACATTCCTGTTTGGTGGTATCTGTTGTCTCATCAGGTAAATTTGTGGTCTCAGAAGGTTTACTTAACAAGCTAGCTCGGGTTCTGTCTTGTGATTTTGCTAACGCTAGGTTAAACGTTTTATATATATATATATATATATTCACTGAAAAAACCATATGTTTCACACTCATTATAGTTAGGAATTAGCATTTAAAAAACCTTTGAAATTCAGTGAAAAAAAAACATAGGTTTCACACCAGTTATAGTTAGCTGGACATTTTACTCATACAAAACCATTGAAATTCCCACGTTATAGTTAGTTGCACTCACTATAACTCGCCCACCCGCAATCCACTGCTGATGAGGTCACATATTACATCATTCATGACATGGTCAGTGACATCACTGATGACATCTCAAATGACATCACAGATGACATCTCAGATGACATCACTGATGACATCATTCATGTCATAATACGATGCACCTCCTCACACTCTAATCTGGCCTAGCAATTTAGCACAGGAAATGATGTAATATCCAAGTAAATGCTTTAAATGTTTTGAAAAAAATGCAGGAAACTGATCGTGAGCAAGATGCTTGTAGTATCGAAACGCGTAGATCGTATGCTTTTCATGCTTAACATATAGAAATAAATGAATTGTGGAACCAAAGGGAGTGTGCCCGATATCTTTTCTTAGCCAAGGGAAGAAGTGTGATGAGATATATATATATATATATATATATGTCTTGATTTGTATCTCTTGCCCTGTGAAGAAAAGTGAAACAAAAAGAAAATTATAACTGGAATACTCTCGTAAGACAAATATACTCTTAGCCAATACCATGTGCTCACTGTTACCTTTGTTTTGTGGTAATTCTTCTTACCACTGATTCTTAGTCTTGAAGATACCTGACAATCTGTATTTATTGCCCAAGTCTTTTGAGAGGTTGTATTTATTGTCTAAGTCTTTTAATTCTAAACACTATGATATTTGCAAGTCTTTAATTATAAACCCTATGATAATCAGAGACTAATCTCTTCTTCAAATGTTGAAATGAGTCAACAAGAGTTCTTTCGTTTTTTTAAAAGATCAGGCCTTTCCGTTTTCCTACATCATTGATTACCCATTGATGCATCAAGAAAGAAAAGAAACGCTTTTCAGTTCAGCGAGTCACTTAAAAGTGTGTTTCTCCTGTTGTCTAGCAACGCAAAGGTCAAGGATCAAAGAGAGCTCCTCCGGAGGCCAAGAAGCGTTCCTCGGAGAAGCTGGAGTCTAGGAAGTGATGAGGGATCAAGATCTGAAAATCAGGAATCCAGGAAGCGGCTGGGATGCAAGACGCAATGACCGAATCTGGCAGGAGTACAGGTGAGGAGTTTCTCCGACGAGACTAAGCGTCGGATTCAAAGCGCGAGCGACTTAAATAAATTTCATAATCGCGGGGACCACGTGAGCAGGTTTTCAGTTTAGGCACATGTAAACTGAAAGGTGCCATTTTTCCCGCTTCTGCACGAATGAACTGAGCCTCTTGTATTCAAATAGTGATTTGACAGACATGTGCTATTGACATTATACATTGTTAAGAACCAAAAAGCACATGTGAAAGTTTACACTTTTAACAAACAATGTCAGCATAGAAAACTTAAGGATCATCACTACTTATTTTATAGCAAAAGGGTTTTCAGAGCATTTAGCATAATTGGAGTTATAAGCAACCATGACAGCATCAATGATGTGAAATGTGATATTTTCTTTATGTAATGTAGAGCATGTCATGATAAGACTTTCGGTATGGTGTTGTATCAATCCAGAAGATAATTCTTTATCGTCAACTGCTCTAACAACCTCAAGATGAAGTTTGGGTTCTGTCTGTAAACCTAATTCCTGTAAAAAGTGTGTGTCCATGAAATTACCTGTGACTCCTGAATTTATTAGACCAGATTTTTCCTTCTTTAGATTGAGATTGTAGTGTCACTTTTATACTGAGATTTTGAAATACTGCTTCTGGAGTCATGGAGGCCAAACTAGTTTATTCTCCCGACAAACTGACCTCTTGTTTTGTCGAGCACATTAGTTTTCCGACTGTTGAATTAAACCGGCGTCATTAGATTTGTTCTCAGGTTTATTTGGACGGGTTGGACATTCTTTTAAGAAGTGTCCTGCTTTACCGCAGTAAAAGCATTGATTTAATTTCCTTCTTTTTTTTTCCTCTTCCTTAGATAGAGGCCCTTTTATCGTACCTATCTGCATAGGTTCTCCTAAATCTAACTTTGATGCAGGTTCTGATTTAAAACTAGTGTTTTCTTTGAATGAAAATACTTTATGGTCAGATCTTCCTTTTTCACCCTTACGTTCAGATAGACGATGATTACGTTTTACTACTAGATCAATTGATTCTTCAATATCATCTGGGGGATCCAGAATGTGGGTAATCATATATTTTAACTCTTCTCTTAGGGATAGATGTAGGTAGCTACATACCGGTCGGTAACGGCCGAAAATCAGTAATTATCCAGTTACCGACCAGTATTTAGCCTTTTCTAATGTAGGAGGCAGGTTTTAAGGATTCGGTAATTTACTGATTCCTTATTTTAAGGAATCGGTAAATTACTGAATCCTGAAAAGCTATGTAGGAGGCACTCAAGTAAGTGCATGTTAGCTGTAAGGGTTTGTTATTTACCACCAACTACAGGTTGGTGGTAAATACCGAATACCTTACATAAAGCCTTTTTTTGCTTTTTTTTCAGTGCCATGTGGCAGACATATATGCCCTTAGGGCATGTATGTGCGCCATATGTGCACACATGCATGATTCAGGGGTGCAACAGGGTGTCAATGTGACACCCGGCCACCCTTTTTTTTTTTTTTTTTTTTTTGGAGTTCAACTCTGCTTTATTGTGTAATTGGAGACATGTCACACAGCTTGTCATGCCCACAACCTGGAGGTCGGCAGCAAACAAAGAACAGAAATGTACACAGCCTTGTTGCCGGCATCCCGGAGGCCCGGCGGCATTACGTAAGAGGAATGTAGTGGGGGCACTTCTCCGATGTGGCATGATAAAAGAGGATGAGCAGCAGCAGAACAGAGTTTTCTATTGGAGAAGAAAGAAAAACTCTCCCCTCTCCGTTTTTTGGTGTGCAATAAAACAACTTAACAACAGTACCCAACAGTGTAGTAACTATGAGGCGAGTCCTGCATCATGGTCAGTTAAGTAGCAGTGCATCGGTGTGGCGTGCCATATGAGCGGAGGCGGTCACAATCAGTCCAGCAAGAGGGCCTCCGGTAACCGGAGGTTAGGTCGGGTGCGGGGCTCTAGAGAGGCAACCGTCAGTGGGTGTCTCGACATAGTGCCAGCAGGGCATAGGTGAGTCTGTGTGAAAGCAAAGGAGAGTGGTGGTAAGCCAAGGGAGCATAGCCACGGTGCCGGCGGAGCATAGTCAGGGGGGAGGGGGCCGACAAGTGAGAAGTGGTCGAGTCTAGGGGGGGGGCCTATTTGGATAATGCAGAGAGGAGGCATGCGCGTGGAAGTAGGGTCCTCAGCTAGGTCCAGTAATGGAACAGTGTGCTAACCTATGATGGGTTGATCGTCCGCCTGGCTCGCATCGTTTGAGCGTGTGAGGAGATATCGCATCAGTGGGCCCCAGATGTCGCCGGGACGACTCGAAATGGGCAGCAGTTCAGCAAATGTCGTATGCTGATCTTGGCAGTATGTTAAATCGCCCAGCCAGTCCTTAAATTTGGGCGCCCTGCCCCGTCCCCATCGGCACGCCACGTGTCTCTTGGCCAGCAGGAGCGCAGTGTCAACAAATTTCCGGCAAGATTTAGGAAAACGTACAGTGTCCCCGAGTAGGGCCACCATTGGGTCGGAAGGCATTGGTTCTTCCACCATCTCCGCAAGAGCATCTAGCAAGAGCATCTAGCACTTGGTGCCAGAAGTCCGCCACCTGGGGTCATGCCCACGCCAAGTGGAGATAGTCTGCTCCAGCGACATGGCAGCGTTCACAGCGGTCATCATCTGTCAGTCCGAAGCGCCGCTTCCTCGCCGGCGTGTAGTATACTCGCTGCAAGTATTTATAATGAATGATCTTTAATCTGCTGCTTGCGGAAATGCGGGAGGTGAGTGCGCAGCAGCGATCCCACTGCTCATCTGATATGTCGAGACCGAGTTCGGCAGACCAGCGCAACCGTGCATTGGACTCAGATACTGGGACAGCTCCCCTGAGTCGACGATAAAGGCCGGAGACCAGGTGGGCCCCGTCCTGTGAGCTTAATAAAAGGTGTAGCGGTGGTAGGATATCGGGCTCGCTGGGAAAGTCTGGCAGGATGTCTCTCATCCCCGCCCGTAGTCGCACATAGTAGAAGAGGTCAAGAGGAGTGCGGTCTTGTGCAGCAAAGAACAGGTCAGCTGACTTAAAGGTGCCATTGGAGAATAGGTCTCCCCAGCAAGAAACTCGCAGCTTTGCACAGAGGTTGCGAAAGCCCAGTTCCCCCAAAAGGGTAAGATCGGGGTGATGCGTGAGCGGTAGCTTGGGCGAGTAGAGAAATTTACAAACCAATTTCTTGGTAATGCGGCGCCAAGCATCTAATGTGCATGAGACCGACGTATTCGGTGTAGTTATGACAGATTCAGGACAGTGAAGCAAACCATTAAGCGGGAGGGGATGTACGATCCAATCTTCCACTGCTACATGCGGCATAAAGGGAGTAGGAGCCATCCAGTGGTAAGCGAAATGCGCCTGCGCACACTGATAGTAGGCCTCGAAGTCAGGGACATCGAATCCTCCCTTCTCATAGGGGAGGGTAATGGTTGACCACTTGAGTCGGGGGTTCTTGCCTCCCCAGAAGAGCCGTCGCAACTCCGACCGCAGGGTTCGGAAGAAATTAGCGCCAGGGAAGTACGGTATATTGACAAAGAGATAAAGGAAGCGAGGGAGTATCACCATTTTTATGAGCGACGCCCTCCCGGCCATGGAAAGCGGCAGGGCGATCCAGCGGTCCACTGAAGCAACAAGTTTGGTTATCGCTACACCATAGTTGGATCGCAGCGTCTCATCTCTGTCTCTTGAAACGCAGACCCCAAGGTAGCGGAGATCGGACCGACACCACTCTAGTGGGTAATCAAGGGGGAAGTCAGTCACCGCGTCGGTCAGGGGGAAAAGTTGCGACTTGGACCAGTTGATATGGACTCCGGACATTCCTCCATACAGAACAAACTCCCTAAGCAACGGGTTGAGATATGTTTCAGGATGTTTGACATATAACGTGATGTCATCCGCGTAGAGTGACACATCGATTTGGCGTTGCAGGCATTGCACTGCGCCGCCGCGATGTAGCTGACGCAGCCTACAGGCGAGAGGTTCGACAGCGATGGCGAACAGTAGGGGAGAGAGAGGGCACCCCTGTCTCGTACCCCTGGTTAGTGCGATGGGCTGCGACAGATGACCGTTGATCAGTACCCTTGCCGTAGGGCGAGTATACAGCAGGTGGACCCAGGATATAAATAGTTTAGGAAATCCCATAGCAGCCAGCACAGAGAACAGATACGGCCATTCGACAGAATCGAACGCCTTGGTTGCGTCCAGGAAAATGGCCGCCACGGGCGTGTCAGGGTGCACCGTGCGGAGTAGGGAAAAGAGCGTGCAGAGGTTATGGGAGGTAGACCTACCCGCCACAAACCCCGATTGGTCGGGCAGCACGAGCCTGGTCATTAGCAGCGACAGCCGGGTGGCCAAGGCCTTAGCAAGTACTTTGACGTCGCAATTTAGGAGGGAGAGCGGACGATAGGAATTACAGGATTTGGGGTCCTTATTGGGCTTAAGGAGGGAGGTAATCACCACCTCACGCATGGAGCAAGGGAGTACTCCATCTCCCAAGGATTCCGAGAAGACCTCGCTGAGTACCGGGGACATGATGTCAATATAAGCCTTGTAGAATTCGGCCGGTATGCCGTCGAGCCCAGGGGCTTTGCCATTCTTGAGGGACATAATGGCCTCGCGTATTTCGTCTTGCTCGAACGGAGCGGCGAGGAACTCTCTATCGCCGTCGCTAAGCCAACACAGCGCAACATCGCTGAGGTAGTCGGCATAGGATACGTCTGGCCCTGCGGTGGAGGTGTAGAGTGAGTGATAGCGTGCCACAAAGGTGTCGAGGATCGCATCTGAGTCCCTAATAGCAGTGCCAGTGGTGTCGGTAAGTTCTAGTATGGTGTTATGAGTTCGTGGTGGTTGTGTAATCATAGCTAGCGCCTTCCCGGGCCTGTCCCCCTCGCAATATTTACGGGCCTGCCAGTGTTTTCCCCTAAACTACGCTTCCCGCGCAGCCTCCTCCTCATATCGTGACAGTGTCTCCCTAAATTTGGCCTGTAAGTCGGGGCTGGGGTCGGATACCATTCGCAGTTCCAGATCCCGCAGCACTTTCTCCAGTGTGCTGAGTGATGCAAGGATGGTGCGTAGCACGCCATGGCCTTTGGAGATGCAATACCCTCTGATCGTGACCTTGAATGCCTCCCATATGTGCTCAACTGAGTCAACTGATCCCTTATTCCTAGTGAAGAAGTCTGCGATCTCTTCCCCTAGTTCAGTGCGAAACAGGTTATCTAGGAGGATATTAGGGCGAAGTCTCCATTGCGGCCGGGGGCTGTCCCAGCCGGGTGTACGAAAGTGGAGCAAGACAGGGCTGTGATCAGAGTACGTCCTCGGCAGATGACGAACCCCCACCAATTCGACAGCGACATCTCTTGTGATGAGGAAATAGTCTAGCCGTGCCCAAGTCCCGGTATATGATGTAAAGTGTGCGCCCTCCCGTCCCAGGGGGTGCAAGTGCCGCCAGGCGTCCAGCAGTCCGCCCTCCTCAACGATGCCCTCTAGTGCCTCCCGTGCTCTGGGCTTGTAGGTGCAGACCCCATCCGCTCTATCCAACAGTGGTTGCATCGCTAGATTGAAGTCCCCTCCCCAAACTATGTGTCGTGATGCAATGGAGAGGATTTTGCCCCAGAGAGCAGTGAAAAAGGCTGGTGTGTCAACATTAGGCGCGTACATGGTTACAAATGTGAAGGTGTCTCGGCCTATCCTGCCCCACAGTAGCGCATATCTGCCCTCCCTGTCGAGACACCCTGCCACCCTTGAATATGCACCCTCTATTACCGATTCGGTACCGAATTGTTAATAGTGAATGGCTTCCTATTCATTCCTATGGGCCTCCAGGCCCATAGGAATAAATGGGAAGGTGATTCCATATTACCGAATCCGTAAATACCAAATCGGTAATAGTGGGAGCATATTCAAGGGTGGCAGGGCGTCACATTGACACCCTGTTGCACCCCTGAATCTGAACCCCCTGAACCCCTTACCGATTCGGTAATATTACCGAATCGGTAAATTTTACCAATGTATTACCTACATCACATTTACAGATTCTTAACCACATCAATGCTAAGGGAATTTGCCCCCGGTGCTCATTTTTTTGAAATCCCATTGTTCATGACGAGCTCAGCTCGTCATGAGCACACGACCAGTGTACTGCATGAGCAGCGAAGGGGTTAAATACCGAATCTGTAAAATTTGGTATTTAAGAATCGGTAAATTGTGATTACCTACATCTAGCCCTTAGTCCTTTATAAAAAAGAGAAACTCTTTTTTCTTCTGGCCATTTTGCCTCAATCACTAATCTGTTGAATTGAGAAAGATACCCTTCTGAGATCATACAAAATTGGATCGTCTCGTTCTACAATTGGTACAGACCAAAAGGCTGCATCACCTCCTAAATATGACAATATAAAGGCAATCTTAGATGAGTCATTTGGCTATAAGGTGTTAATGACATTGGTTCAAAAAGATAGTGTATTTACTACTATCCCCATAAAACCTTTCTGGTGGTGCCATAGGAACTGTAACAGGAGTCACAACCTGGATGTGGGTGGGTGAAGTTGTAGAACTACTATGCAAAGTTTGAAATCCAGGCTGAAAAGTAGGTGGTTTTAGCACAGGTTTTTGTGCGGCTGAGAAACTCCAGGGGGTTGGGTTTGGAACATTGGGCTTCTGTATACTAGTTGTAAGGCTGTAATATCTCTTCAAAGGGCTGCATTTTCAGATTTTATGTCAGCCAAAGTGGTCGCAATATCCTGCAATGAAACTGTGGTTGTCTGATCCATAACGCTTGGGCGAAATTATGTACGTGGGTTTTGCCTTCTGTCAGTAATACAAGCAATCTTACCTGTTGGTTGCTTGTTGGTGGATTTCGCAGAGACGTTATGGACCGACTTCCCTGTACTCTAACTAACACCCTGTGATGGTACTTTAAACACTAAGGCTAATTAGTTAGAATTTAGGGTGGAGGGCCGGATCGGGGATGCTAGCTGTTCCTGGTTGTGGTAACAAGGAAAGAAGATTATAGTAACCAACCCTATCTAACTAGTCTTCTACACAAAGTTTTTGTACAGTTATTATTTAGTATACCCTACCTGCGATCTAGGAAAGTCTGGTGTCGCGTCGTGTTGTCGTTGTGAAGTGAAGATTATATTCCGAGTAGTTAGTGGAGAATTGGTCTGTAGAAGAAGTTGTGTTCACCTATGTGAAGAGTTAAACATTGGAATAAGTTACTGATGTTTCCTATAATTTTCAGTGCCAATTAACAATTACATTCTAACTTCTATTTCACTTACTCCTTCAAATCTCCATATTTCTTATCTTCACAACTTGTATTTTAAGTAACAAAAAATAAAAGAACATACACCCAAGAATATTAAGTATTTAAAGCTATTATAGTTCTCTTAAACGTGAAGGAAATGTTATCTGTCAAAACCTTGTAAGCGCAATGTTCTTAATGTCTTTTTAATGTCTTTTTCTCTTTCAGATTCTGTTCCACACGACTGCTTTCACATAATTGCCAAGTAAGTATTCTAAACGTGATTTGCCACTTGCTTGCGGTGGGCGCCTGAATTTAACCAAGTTGAAATGTTCACTTGGCTTTCTTTTTCTCGTTTCAACCTTGTGAAGAAAAACAACAGCTTCGGAAGAATTCAGCGGCGTCGGAATGAAGAATGGTGACCTCAACAGACTAAGGAATCCCTCGATTAGAATCAGGAAATTCAGGTAAGTCTTCAGGGTGCGCGGTAGAAAGCAAAGCGTTTTTGCATTGTTGGGTGTGGCTATTTATAACTTTGACACACCCAAAAACGGCCGCTGACGCATCGCGAACATTTTCCTGACGTGCGTCTTGGATTTACTCTGCCTGCAATCATGGCATACGAAGGAGGTTCTCTCGTTTTTGCCATCCTAACTGTAAACTTGTATTCAATATCGGACTACTATACTGTGCACCTTTGTTCCTGAATTGTAATATAGATTGTCAAGAGATCAAGTATTGTCAAAACGTTACATTTTGGAATTTGACAACAAAAAATCACATATGTCTGGGCACAAATTAATCTGCACTTTAGTCACAACATGATTAATCGCATATAAATAAACTGGTGTGCAGGATGCACGAGACGGGTGGGTTTCATGAAGGGAATAAGCTCTTTTAGAGCACCCTATCACATCATCTGGTGACGCACGTGGTGTTGCAAAGGGCGTCACTCAGGACACATTGACTTCAGGACCACGAGCAGAGCAAAACTCTTCAAAAATTAACAGGGCTCACTGGAGCCCGCTTGGGGTCTTTGAAATTATCAATGTGTCGTCCGCTAACCTTAAAATCTGAATTTTTATAACTGCTAAAATCAGGGCGTCAGTATTTACGGATGACATACAATAATGTGGAGAAGTGTGGCTCAGGGTTAGAGGCGGCAGACCCGGAAGCTGAGATCGGTCCTGGACCAGGGTTCAATTCCCCGCCTTGGCGGGTCTTGGGCTCAAAAATTCCACAGACTCGATAATTCTCGTTCCGGTGCCTACTCGACTCACGGGTTCACACTCTGCGACTCTGGGCAATAGCTTGCTTAATCTCCACTACGGCCCCTCGTGGCGGGATGCCTGGCTTTCACCTTGTGGATACCCTGCTGGTGTTATCTCACAGGGGAATACCAGGACGGGTTCCCAAGGCAAGCGCCTTGATGCCTTCAGGTGATACGTGCGCTATATAAATCGCAATACATTTACATTTACATACACTATTCTGTTGATAAACAATGAAAATAAGGTGGGTGCCATAGCACAACCCTGGCGCACACCTCGCTCTACCGGAAACAGACTGGTAACCATGCCCTGAGACCTCCATCAAATTCTAGCATAGTTGTCTCCTTGTAAGTGTGAGGAGTTCTTTAGGCAACCCCATTTTCTGCAGCGTCACCCACAAGCTGAAACAGGGAACAAGATCGAATGCTGACTTTAAGTCAACAAAGGCAGCAAATAAACTGCCTTTACCAAGGACCACTATCTTCCAGTGTAGTAGGATGAAACGAAACACCTGATCGATGGTGCTAGTTTATGCCTGTAAACCAGCCTGCAGGGGGGACAATATGCTATATTCTTCTATCCAGTCCTGGATTTTGCTAAGGATCAACCTCCCCACAAACTTTTGCAACAAGTCTATCAGGCTGATGGGTCATTAATTCCCTGGTAATGATTTATCTTCTTTTTTGTATACAGGGATTATTTCATCTCCTTTCCAGGAGTCCGGTATGGGGGCACCTTGAGCAACTGCAGTAGCCAACATCACAATATACCTAACCCATCTTGATTTGTCATATAGGAACACCATCTGGGCCAGTCGATCTGCCGCCTACCAGTGCTTCAAGAGCTAACGCAACCAGGCGCGCAACACCCATTGGACTCACCGGGCTTCAGCCCACCCCCTTCGTGTGTGGCAACCCGGGATGAGACAGATCCCGGGAACACACAGAGCCGCACCCGAACGTTTCACAGGTCTTTAAAAGACCAGTTGAATGTTAATTAGGTCTTGCAGTTGTTTCACCCCTTCTAAGAGCCCCTGCAGCTCCACTCTGCCTACTGATTAAATGTTCAGCTCCCCCGAAATTTGGCTCTAGTTGTGCCTCTGAACTCAACTACACTAATATTAAAAGCATCCTTTGCATAAAACACATGGCTGGGTTCATCCGTGTGTTTCTCAATTGAACTTTGAGCATATTGTTGTTTAAAATGTTTAACCCAGTCTTCCTGCATGACATAATTTTGCGTTTGTTTAGGTTGGCCCCCTTGGTCCCATTTTCTAATGCTAGTCAACAACAAAAACCCTGTCTTGAGGACGTGAATTGTGTCAGTTAATTATATTTTCATAACAGAACAGTCTGTTAGTACTGATAACTGTTATCCTCCCCTATATATTTTTGTTTTGATAAGGGGACGTTTCACTGCACTCCGTCCATAAATCTTTAAAACTGAAGAAAAAAAACCAATTGGCCAGCAATTCTTTGACAGTCACACAGAACAAAAACAAACAACTGTCCAACACCTAATCAGTACCAGGTGTCCATCACATAAGGTTAGACAAAGTTCTACTTAGGGAAAAATTTGAAGAACCAAATGACACCTCATGGGAACACCACCAACGGGGCAACTGGTATGTAATCTACAGACAGGGCCCCTGTCTCATCATCGGTTGTCATCCGGTTCAAAAGAAAATGTGTCCAAAACAACAAACGAAAAAGTGCATAAAACAGTGGAAGCAGAGAAAGTCTGCTAGTGACAATCAAAAAGTGCATTAAAAACAGCAGGCACACCTCTCCATAACTTTATTCATAGAGAAATGGGTGTGTGCTGTTGAATTAAAAAGGCTGGTAGCTATTCATGCACTTTTATTTTTTATTTTTTAAATACAAGAAACCTGGGGGTCTATCATCAAGACAAAGATGTGTCTAAAGCCATACATAGTGTTAAACAACAGAATGTCTGTGCAGTAACTAAATGGTCTTGTTATATAGAGTATAGTAAACCAACGCATGAAACCACCAGCAACTTTAGGTGAGATCCAATATCCAGAGAAGGATTGCCATCAAAATCTTGTTGGTGATGTAGTTTTCTCATGTGGTCATCCACAGGGCTAGGCTGGTGTGTCTCTAGATCAATTGAGACTACAACCAGGACAGCCTGTCAGGACTGGGGTCACGCCCGCAGTCACTAGCCGACCATGCGTGGGATCACCAATTGGAAAAAAGTGCAGTGCAAAGAGTGAAAGTGTGAAGAAAAAGTGACATTAAAAAAGAACAGAGGACTCACAGTAAACTTTAATGAGTGAAGAACCTCTTTCAATTTAAAAACCAGAACAGCGCAAAAACAGCAGTATAAACAAATGACTGCTTTAGGGCCGACATGTTTCTACCAGTAGGGGATATACTCCCTTGGCTTTCCTCAGGGCCTCTGTTCTTAAAAACTTTTGCTACTGCAAGTGTTCAAACCAAATCAAACCAATACATAAATCATATACAGTGACATATTTTAAAGGATATGTCCCTATTCCTCCATGTCAGCTGGTGTGTGAATCACCCTTCTTGACAGGGGAAATTACCTCACCTCACCTGGACCAAGCTCAGAGTAAGGGAGGCCACGCTCTATCCGTCGTTGCCCCAAGCTATGTCTGAGACATAAAATATGTCACTGTAGAAACATGTCGGCCCTAAAGCAGTCATTTGTTTATACTGCTGTTTTTGCGCTGTTCTGGTTTTTAAATTGAAAGAGGTTCTTCACTCATTAAAGTTTACTGTGAGTCCTCTATTCTTTTTTAATGTCACTTTTTCTTCACACTTTCACTCTTTGCACTGCACTTTTTTCCAATTGGTGATCCCACGCATGGTCGGCTAGTGACTGTGGGCGCGACCCCAGTCCTGACAGGCTGTCCTGGTTGTAGTCTCAATTGATCTAGAGACACACCAGCCTAGCCCTGTGGATGACCACATGAGAAAACTACATCACCAACAAGATTTTGATGGCAATCCATCTCTGGATATTGGATCTCACCTAAAGTTGCTGGTGGTTTCATGCGTTGGTTTACTATACTCTATATAACAAGACCATTTAGTTACTGCACAGACATTCTGTTGTTTAACACTATGTATGGCTTTAGACACATCTTTGTCTTGATGATAGACCCCCAGGTTTCTTGTATTTAAATATTGTAAAGTAGGGGAAATTACCTGGGCTGGTCTTTAAATTCCCTTAGACCCTCCAACCCCCGTTTTGTTTTTGTAGCTATTCATGCACACCATTACCTATTTCCAACATGTTTCACTGCCACGACAATTTTGGCAGATTCATCAGGGCCGCACAATTTGCTGCCACTCCACTATTGAACACTTGTTCTATGTCAACCATGCGCAGCCTGTTTGCTCATACCAGCTGCCAGGGTTTCCGAAGGGGTAAAAAAGTACTCCAGAAGTGAGTCTCCACATTCACAGCGACTGTACACATCAATCGTTGTATCTCCTGACGAGCGGCTTGTTTCGTTCACGTGAACGGTGTCGGACAGTTGTTTGTTTTTGTGCTGTGTGACTGTCAAAGAACTGCTGGTCAATTGGTTTTTTCTTCAGTTTTAAAGATTTATGGACGGAGTGCAGTGAAACGTCCCCTTATCAAAACAAAAATATATAGGGGAGGATAACAGTTATCAGACTGTTCTGTTATGAAAATATAATCAACTGACATAATTCATGTCCTCAAGACAGGGTTTTTGTTGTTGACTAATTTCTAAGTGGAGGGCAACCCTGTCCGTTCTTTCCCTCTGAGCTCCTCTCTTTGTTAGCCCATTTTCTATGCTCCAGAATAGTTTGCTGTTATTCTGGGTGCTAGCCTTTTTGAGGTCCTGCCATCTTTTCTCATCCCAGGAGCATTTAGCTTTAGGCATAGAACTCTTGTATGTCTGTCTAGCTGTACGTACCAGGACAGGCTCTCTATCTTTAATCGTCTTCCCAAGAAGAACTCTCGCCAGCCTGCATTCCTTATTATACCAGCGACAAAGCTTCTGATCTATTGGTTTCTTTGGCTTGCACAGCTTAAAAAAAATGAGTTCTCATGCGGGTAAAGAATCTTTCATGAGACTGAATAACGAACTCCAATTTCGCATTAGTGGACAGAATATTCTCTATCAATTGTAGGGCACTGTCAACGTCCTTGGAAATACCATCCAAGGATTTAGGATTTTCAGCTAATCTTGACCATTTGAGCCATCTCATATCAATGGCGGGGGCTACATCATGGGAATACAATTCATCCTCCCTACCGTGCAATGGCTTGTGCCACCACCACCTAAAGGTTACACACAGGGGATTGTGATTGCTTTCAAAACGATCCCTTACTACCATGTCATCCATTGTATGCCAAAGTTTCAAGCTCATAAGAATATAATCTATTCTGCTTTTGCAATAACCATTATTAAATGTATTCACCCCCAGTCTATCTTGCGCCCTTAGCCCTTTTTCTAGACAGATGGAATTAATCGGGATATCTGCCTCCGTCCATTTCTTTACTGGATCAAGTTCCAGTTTCGGGATTCCCCACTGAGCATCTTCTTCATCAGTGAGGTGCCATTCGTCAGTAGCAAGTGGCTCAAATTTTGCGTTGAAATCACCCGGAATAATATCATTGGTATCCATTGAGTATAGCTCGAGTAAGTCCTGAGCCTCTAAAACTTGAGACTTACCCCCTCTAGTTCCCCTCACAGAAATGTTATAGATATCAACATTATCTAGCGGGCCTAATTTGAGCCTTAGCACCTGGATATATTTGCTTTTGGAGAGGAAGTTCCTTAATGCTGATATCTATTTCTAGGCGAACCCATGTAGTCAAACCACCTGAGGGGCGACCTTTTGCTCCTTTCACAGCTGGAACATGATAGTTTAGAAAACCTGCATAATATTGTGGTGTCTCTTGGAAGAGACAAATATCAAAACTATTAATTAAAGCAAGCCATTCCGGAGACATGATTTTTGAACTCATCCCTTCAATGTTCCACTATATCAATGCACACATGATTATTCATTTGGATTCACTGGAGGAATATAGCTGGATTCACGCTGGCAAGCTAGTTGGGATGTAAGTGGGGATAAGATTTGGATAGACTTGCAGGCCTATTAGTACAGTTAAAATTCACAACTGAATGGCCACCCATGGGGACTATTAAGTTGCTAACCCTACTAAAGTGTGATCAGGGCTCTCCCTCCAGTCAATCATTGCATTCTAGTGTAGAGCTACCCATCCTCCCCGCAAGGGGCTGCCTGAGATGGTAACTGGACTGGATAGTAGGCAGGAGCCTCCTTAGCTGGATAGATGAAGAATCAGGAGAGCAGGTTCTGAATTTAAGGGTGAATAAATTTTCGGCCAACTCCTCCCTCTGTAAAGTTAGTTCAATACAATCCAAGCGATTAGTGGGGAAGGTAAGCCTAAGCGCCTTGGCGATGTCTTCCCTAATCACAGAGCGACACCCCCTTATATGTCGTATCCAGTGGATCGCCTTGTTGGTCAGTGAATCTGCACTTTCCATACTTTTACTAGGATCCAACTCTAGAAAATTCACCATATATATTCTATGGGTATTATATGCCTCGGCAGTGATTTGGTCCCCCCTCCCTTCTTGAATGGTATACTGTTTGTGTGTAGGTATAGAAGTATTAGTTCTCCTATCGTACAATGAGTGCCTTAATGGTGTTTCTGCATTTTGGAACTTGGGAGTGTTTAAAATAATAGGAGGAACATTGTCTAAGCTAGGGAACTATGGTAAAAACTTTTTCTGCTTGACCACCTCACTAAACAAGGGGTGGCTTTAGACTGACCATCATTGTTTTGGGAAGTAGATGCTTTTACCTGAACTGTAGGTTGGCTACATGGAGGGGGAGTTACAACTCCTTGGGTTGCACACTCTAAACTTGGAACCCCTCCTTGTGACATGAGCCTAACCATAGTAGTTAGATTCTCAATCAATGCCCTCATGGTCCCTATTTCATCCCGAAGTGAATGCACCACATGGATTACACCCTGCAGAGCCGGTGTATGATTTGCAACCAGCTCTATGATATTGTGTAAAGGTAATTCAGGTAGCTGTGTGTTACCCTCCCCCTGGATGGTAGACAATATAGCATACCTGTTTGAGCAAGTTACTATAGGCTCATGAGGTTGAGGGTGGCTACCATCTGTTTCAATGGCACTAGAGTATTAATAGAAAAATCACCCACCCTCACTAAATTCATGCAACTCTCCCCCTGGGTACTTTAGAACCTTTTTTGCATGATAGAAACATATCAGGGATAGCAGAACACTTGTTCGAACTTTCTTTCAAAGGTTGCGCTATACTAGGGTGGGACTTATCCCTATCTGGGTGCAAATTTGGCTCCGATACTAGTATATCCTCACATTCCTCAATTAATGTATCTGTTCGATCCAGTACACAATTGCTGCCGGAATGCTTGGTTGACTGCCTAGCCTTTTTCCCCTTGC
This sequence comes from Lissotriton vulgaris, assembly GCF_964263255.1. Classification (NCBI taxonomy): domain Eukaryota; kingdom Metazoa; phylum Chordata; class Amphibia; order Caudata; family Salamandridae; genus Lissotriton; species Lissotriton vulgaris. The sequence continues at coordinate 1,385,280,907 of NC_141696.1, read as the reverse complement.
AGGTTCTGCCAGCATTGCCACCGCCCCCCCCTCCACCTTCCATAGACTTTCTTTTTCCCATGTCTGTGGAAAAAAAACGTAGGTCACAAATGAACTTCGCAAATTTTCCCAGCTGGACTACAGACAATGTTCGATTTCCTCTATGTATAGATACAGTTCTGGAAGGCAAGCAACAGTACCTCTATGTCCGGGGGTGGACTCCCATAGTACTCAACACCAGGTTGCCGACAAAAGAGGGGTGGGCCAGCCCTGCCTCCCTTGGCCCGGGCTTTGCCCGGGTGCGTCCCGTGCCCCTGAGGTAGAGGCAGCGCTTTAAGTGCAATGGCAGACGCCTCCCCCTCACTAGCAGCAGCTGAGGATGTCACACTGCTCCCTGGCACTTGAAGTCCCCTCCGCTGATAGTTAGCACCGGGAAGGGCAGGATCAGTCAGTGTTCGATGTGCCCTGGGACTCTGGTCCCACCAGGGCTCTGGAACAGGCAGGAAGGACCCTCGTGGACAAAGAGGGACTGGGACAGCCAAACAAAATGTGCAAAAGAGCGTTAAGTTAATACAATAATCATTCAGTGCAATGATGATTGTAATTAAAAAAAAACACCTTTCCCAACTGAGTTGTCACAGAGATGGGAGGGGTCAGTTATGCATGACGCCACCCTATCCAGTGACGACGGGTGAAAGGGTGGGGTGAGGGTGTGCTCATTCATGCCCCAGCTTCATTATAGCCTCTAATGCAGCCTCTGGCTTAGACTGTACCCGCCCGAGCCTGCTGCAGATTTATGACGCTGCCTGGCGTAATTTCTGGGTGGGCCTCAAAAAAGGCCTAAACAATAGTAACTGGGCTGGTACTAAGTGCAGCCGGTTTGTTTACTTCTTTAAATGTGACGCATGAGCAAAGCGCATGTGTCACAAACCAGCCCACACATTGCCTGCATTTCATACCTGGCCTGCCTGATGCCTGAGACTTGAACGGTGCACACAGTCGTGTTCTCACTCTGCACTTGGTGGTTCCTTGGGTCCGCAGCACTTCTACGTCCTCTCGACACTGTCTTGACTCGAGTCGTGGTTCTTATACCACTTTCTTAGTATATGGTTTGGTCCCCACCTGGGGTCCACTGTATATTATGTGCTATTTACTGTGTTTCTTTACAAAGTATTGTGTGCATTGTGTATATCTCCAGGTAGGAGATATGTGTATGTGTTAGAGAGTAATAAATACATATTTTTATAAATACCTTGTGTGGTTATTTTTCACCTAATCTTTACTATAAGATTGCATTCTGGTAAAACAAGCTGCTTTACACTCCTTCTGGACTAAGCCTGAAGGCCGATCACCACAGCTACCACTTAGAGAGCTTTCTAAGGTTGTCTAAGACCTCTTAAATCACCATAAGGGTTGTCTGGACTGGTGCAAGGTGTCCACTTCCATAAGTGTACATCATATACCAGGCCAGCTTCTCACATTGATGTGCAGCGGTTGGGATTCAAGCCTGCATTGTTTTACCAGCTAAATCTTTGTGTTGATTAATTGAAAAATAATCACTAGGCACACATAATACAAGCTTAGAATAAGTAAGTTCTACTGAACTTAGGGTTGGGTAATTAAGGGTATAACACACCCTTTCTCCAACTTCAGAGGGTTTAGTTCCCACTAGGTTAGGTATGTGCAACACCTCACCACACTTAGTATGTCTACTAAAGGAGATGTCAGTGTCTCTCTGACAGATAGATACAGTGAACATTTGTTCCAAGAACTGAAAGCACTGTGGGCTAGATGTAGGTAGAATTGATTTACCGATTTTAAATTACCGAATTTTACCGATTCGGTAATTGAAAATCGGTAAATCAATGGTGTTGACATGTAGGTATTCCAGATGTGCTGGAATACCGAATCGGATTATTTCGGTATTTACCGATTCGGTAAATACCGAATCGGTAATGCCCATTCATTCCTATGGGCTGAAAAGCCCATAGGAATGAATGGGCATTACCGATTCGGTATTTACCGAATCAGTAAATACCGATTTACACAAGGGTGCAGGGGGTGTCACTTTGACACCCTCTGGCACCCCCAAAACAGGCTCGGGTGCCATGTGGCAGGCATACATGCCCTAAGGGCAGGTCTGCCTGACACATGGCATAGGTGTGCATGAACACATGTGCATGCACACCGGAATCGGTATTTTACCATCAAATTGGATTGATGGTAAAATACTGATTCGTTAGGGCTCCTGGGACTCTGAAGAGTCCCACCTACATATGGGTGGTTCAGAATCGTTAAATTTACCGATTTTTTTATTTTACCGAATCGGTAATTTTACCGATTCTGTAAAATAATGCCCCCTACATACCATTCACCTTTTTACCGATTGGTAACGGCCGAAAATACCGAATTTCGGCCGTTACCGACCGACCTACATCGGGCCCTGTGTGTCTCTAGAAAGTTAAAGACAGGGAAAGGAGCCAACTCTCAACGCCCCCTAGAGGTGTTACTGTTAGATGACCTCAGGAAAACTAGTGGGTCCGATGAACAGGAAAGAGAGGGTGAGAAAGGGAATGGAGATAGGCCAGGACGGGAGCCCCTCTTTGACCTTGAATCTAACCTTTTACCAGGAGGAGCTTAATGACTCGCACCTGGAAAACCTGGATATCCCAGAGGATACTGATGGTGGCCTTGAGTAAGTCCCCTTTGTTCTTCCTAGGAAAGTGCAGAGTAGACCAAGGAGGTCTACCTCCTCCTCTGCAGAATCCAGTGCATCAGGGCATTCAGTAGGGACCTCCATCTCTAGTAAGAGGGGAAACTCTTTGGATTGGCAATACCAACTTCTTGACCTTGAGAAAGCTAGTCTTAGGCTCAGGCAAGAGCCGTTGGCCCTTGACAGAGAGTCCCTAGAAGTCCAGAGAGCAAGGGAGAAATTGGGACTAGAGTCCCATGGTGGCAGCAACAGTGTCCCTAGGGTTAAAGAACATTCTATTGACCATAGGAATCTTAACAAGATTGTCCCTCCCTACCATGTTGGGGGGTGACATCCACAAATGAATAACTGCTATAGAAAGGGCCTGTAAAGTTCAGAAGGTCCCCCAAGAGCAGTGGGCAGCTGTCTTGTGGCTCTCCTTCGCTGACAAAGTTAGAGATAAGCTCCTCGCTGTTAGAGAAGAGCGTGCTGATAATCACTCAGTTTTTAAGAGTTATCTCATTGATGTATTTGGCTTAACCACTGAGCAATACAGGGTTAAGTTCAGAGACACCCAGAAAGTACAAACCCAGGACTGGGTAGATTTTGTAGAGAGTGCAATCAAGGCTCTGGATGGTTAGCTACTTTGCATCAAGGTGCATGGCTACCAAGGATTGGAAATTTGATTATGAGGGAGCAGATCCTTAATAATCGCCAGAACCAGCTTTTGCATCAGTACCTGATGGACTCAGATCTGACGTCTTGCTAATAATTGGAAAAGAAGGCAGATAAATGGGTCAGAACCAGGGTTAAGCAGAACAATCTGAGCAATGGTGAGGACCAGAAGAAACAGGATACTTCAAAATCCCAGGAGAAGGTTGGGGACAAGGGCAAGGAAAAGAAAAATTCTTCCCAAGGGCCCCAAATACCTGCATCTGGGGGAGTCACCATCATCCAAGAAACGCAAAAAGAAACCTTGGTACTATATCTGTAAGGTAAAGACCCATTGGACAAAGAATGCTGATTATCCAAAGGCCAAGGAGACTTCTTCTACCACTGCCTCTAAGGCAACTGCTCCCCCTAGCTCCAGTACAAGTGGTAGTACAACAACCAAGTGATTAGTATCAATCAGTCATAGCATTTATAAAGCGCACTATTCACCCGTGAGGGTCTCAAGGAGCTGAGGGGTGGGAAATGCTGCTACTGCTTGAAAAGCCAGGTCTTGAGGAGTCTTCTGAAGGTCAGTAGGTCATGGGTCTGTGTAGGTAGGTGGGGAGGGTGTTCCAGATCTTAGCGGCAAGGTGGGAGAACGATCATCCACCGGATGTTGCTCTTCGGATGCGGGGGACTGTGGCGAGGGCGGCGAAACGGAGCTGGCGGGTAGGGGTGTAGAAGCTGAGTCGTCTATTGAGGTGCGCTGGACCGATGTTGTGGAGTGCCTTGTGTGCGTGGGTGAGGAGTTTGAATGTAATCTTCTTGTTGACGGGAGCCAGTGCAGGTCTCTCAGGTGGGATGTGATGTGGTTGCGGCGAGGGATGTCGAAGATCAGGCGTGCAGAGGTGTTCTGGATGCATTCAAGCCATTTCAGGAGTCCCAGTAACTTGGGTAAGTAGAGGTAACAGCCTTTGATAAATGAAAAAGAGGCAATAGTCCACAGGTACACTGGGGCCAGTGTCACAATGGTCACAGAGAAATGTGTGTCTCCTGACCAAATCATACTTGGACAAGTGAACCAAGTGACAAATGCTAGCAATGCCAGTACTGACCATTCCTTGTTCCTTTGCAGTTGTGAATCTCAGCTTGGGAGGGATACCTGGACCTAAAAATGTTGTGATATCTACCTGCAGATTGTTTGTTGGACAATAATTTGGAAGCTTCAGCCTTGGCTGAAGTAGAGTTCAGGACTCATGCAGAAATGCTGGGCATCTCTGCAAGTATGTTTGCTGTGAGCAGATTACCGGCCTAACAGCGTTCCACTGAACATGCCCTGGATCTTGGAACAATAGACCAGGTGCCTTCCAAGAGAAGGAACAGAAGAGGTAAGTCTGTGCCTTCCCCCAGACTCAAAGTGAAGATCAATCTCTTGAGGGAAAGGATCTTAGCCTCTGTGAAGGTACTACCCCAGATGAACTAGAGCCTGATCAGGTTGAGCTCTTGGGGGCAGGGGTCCATTTCAGAGCACATTTGATTTTGGAGCAGCAAACCTGCCCCTCTCCTGAACCCTTCAGGGGGCAAGCTGCTGCTGAGGCTGCTGGGAATATCAGTGGGTCCCATAGGATCTACTGGTATGAAGGACTTCTTGACTCAGAGGAGGTTGGTTATACCCCAGACGTTTAGAGGGTTTCTGCTCACCCTTGCACTCTTGAAATTCCTCTGGCAACACACTTAAGGCAAAGCAAGACTTGGGACAGGCTTGTTCCTCACTTTCACTGGCCCCATATGTCTGAGGACACTAAGGAATTGTGTCGCACCTGTGCCACTTGCTAAGCCAGTGGTAAGTCAGGTGGCCTCACAAAGGCCCCCTTAATTCCACTTCCAGTGGTTGGGGTTCCCTTTGAGAGGGTTGGAATTGACATTATTTGTCCCATGAACCCTCCAACTGCATCTGGGTACAGTTATATTCTAGTGGTTGGGGACCATGCCACTAAATGCCCAGAAGCTATTCCCCTTAGGACCACTACAGCTCCTGTGGTCGCAAGAGCCCTCTTAGGAATTGTTTCCAGAGTGGGCTTCCCTAAGAAGGTCTTAACTGACAGAGGTACAAACTTCATGTCAAGTTACATAACTGCAATGTGGAAAGAGTGTGGATTGAATTACAAATTCACTACACCCTACCATCCTCAATGCAACGGGTTAATTGAAATTTTCAACAAGACCCTAAAGGGTATGATTATGGGCCCCCCAGAAAAGCGTAGGCAAAAATGGGATATCCTACTACCCTGCCTTCTCTTTACCTACAGAAAGGTCCATCAGAAAGGGGTTGTCTAAAGTCCTTTTTAACTTCTGTTTGGTGCAGGAGGGATGGGAGTTATTTCTCAAACCTTGCAAACAGGTTATAGTAGACTATGTACTTGGTCTGCGCTCTCGCATGGCTGAGTACATGAAGGTACATGACGAAGGCAAGCAAAAACCTGGAGGCCAGGCAAGAGTTTCAAAAAGCTTGGCATGACTAAAAGGCTGACTTAACTTTCTACCAGCCAGGTCAGAAGATGTGGGTGTTGGAGCCTGTGGCCCCAGCAGCTCTCCAGGACAAATGGAGTGGACCCCACACCATACTTGAACAAAGGGTGAGGTCACCTATTTGGTAGACTTTGGCACTCCCAGATGTCCCAAAAGGGTACTTTATGTGTACAGGCTAAAAACTTTTGTTGACAGGGCTGACATGGACTTGCTCATGGCAACTGATGAGGGACAGGAGGAAGAGAGTGACCTTTTCCCTGATCTCCTCTCACAGATAACCTGATGATGGATCAGTAGATGGAGTGGCCCTGGCAGGCAGCTCACTGATCAGTAGCAGATTGATTGCAGGAAGGTCCCTAATCAATTCAGGCATATATTTTTTCTGACTCTCAGTCAAACCACCTGGTGTACCCATGAAGTGGACACAGGTGAGAGTCTACCTGTTAAGAATAAAATCTACAGGCAGCCTGACCATGTCAGAGATTGTGACAGAGCTCCAAAAGATGCTGTAGTTGGGAAAGAGTGAGCTCTGAGATAGCCCTTGGGGTAGTCCAGTAGTTCTAGTACATACACCTCACACCAAGGGTGGAAAAAAAGAGCTGAGGTTTTGTGTAGCCAAAGGGGACTCAAGGCAGTCACTAGGGCTGATGCTCACCCAATTCCCAGGGCAGATGAGCTTATTTATACTTTGGCCCAGCCAAGTTTCTGAGTACATTTGACCTAACTTCTGGCTATTGGCAAATCAGACTTAGGATGTGTTGTATTCTCTGCACTTATATTTTGCTGTATCCCTTTAAGTCTTACATTCCATGTTCCTGATGTCATTCTCTACTGTGTTCTCTCTGGTCAGTTAGCTCCCTGCTTTCTGATGGGAACACCAGTTATTCTCTGTAGTGCATAATAAATGCCTTATATTCCTTTATTGGTCTCTCAACTTCATTTACTACAGGATGCCAAACCAAAAACTGCATTTTAAACCCCTAGTGGGCATTATCAATTTATTCTAATGCCCTTTGCTAGACGAATGCACCTGCCACATTCCAAAGGTTGGTGAACAAAGTTCTCACAGGCCTGGAAAGCCTATAGTGCAGCATATCTATATGATATAGCTGTCTTTATCTCCACCTGGGAGAATCCCCTGGTCCACCTGAAGAATGTTTTGGAGGCTCTGCAGAAAGCAAGCCTCACTATTAAGGCTATTAAGTGCCGTATAGGGCAGAGTAAGGTTGTGTACTTGGGCTACCCAGTAGGTGGAGGCCAGGTTCAACCACTACAGAGCAAAATCCAGATCATAATGGAATGGGTTGCTCTAACTAGCCAGACTCAAGTCAGAGCTTTCTTGGGCCTGAATGGGTATTACAGAAGGTTTGTAAAGGGATATGGGTCCATTGTGACTGCCCTGAATGACCTGACATCAAAGAAAATGCTCAAGAAAGTTCAATGGACAGTAAGCTGTCAGAAGGCATTTGATGACATTCAGCAGGCCATGTGCACTGCTCCCATTCTGCAGAGTCCTGCTTACTCAAAAACGTTGATTTTGTAAACGGATGCATCTGAGTTAGGGGTAGGGGCTGTGTTATCACAACTTAACGCAGAGGGCCAGGAGCAACCAGTATCTTTTATCAGCAGAAGATTGACCCTCAGAGAGAAACGTTGGTCAGCTATAGAGAGGGAGACCTTTGCAGTGGTCTGCGCCCTGAAGAAGTTGAAGCCATACTTGTTTGGCACTCACTTCATTGTTCAGACAGACCATAAGCCCCTCTTATGGCTTAAACAAATGAAGGGGGAAAACCCCAAAACTTTTGAGGAGGTCCATTTCCCTACAGGGGATGGACTATACAGTGGAACATAGTCCTGAGAGTAACCATGCCAATGGAGATAGACTCTCCAGATATTTCCACTTAGAAAATGAAGACTGAACTGGGAAAGGTTAGTCTCATCTCTATTTGTTTGGGGGGTTGTGTAGGGAAGAAGGATCTGCTTCTATGGTTACCCCCACTTTTTACCTGGTGCTAAGCTGTTTTTGACTAGTCTTACTGGGATCCTGCTAATCAGGACCCTAGTCACCATGCTCTCTCCCTTAAACTGCTATGTTCAGTACTTAGGTAAACCCCAGATTGGATACTGAGGTACCCTTATAAGTCTCTAGTATATGCTGCTAAGGTACCCACGGCATAGTACCCCAGAGGTCTCCCATGGGCTGAGGCCTACATTATGCCACCCATGGGAGACCATGTAAAATGGAGCTACAGGCCTGCCACTGCAGCCTGTGTAAGATGGTGCTAGCACCTCTTATTAAAGATATAGGTTTACTATATCAAAGGTCACTACTCTTAAAATTTATAAGTCACCCCTATAGCAGGCCTTTGCGATCCTGAAGACAGGGTGCTTGGTTCTAAGTGTGAGGGTGTCCCTGCATGAGCAGGACAGCCCTACAGTTTACGGAGTCCATTATCCTGTATTGTTAAGTGAAGCAGCCATATACCATATAGGGGGGCTCTGCGTAATTAAGCGATGACCATCTAAAACCATAAACAGTGTGGGAGGTATGATTCCAAGCACTGGGAGAACCCTCCATTAGGCTCTCCATGTCCCCGGTACCAGTTTTCCAGACTTGGACAGTACGAAATGGTTGTGATGAGTTCCCTGCACATTCTTTGACTTCTGCATGGGTTGCAGTTGCCAAGGCTTGTTGGTGCTCCCGCTGGACACCGACCCCTCTGCAATCGGCATCCGACATGGGACAGCTCGTGTACAGCTCCTGGACTTCCTCAGCGTCGCCTGGTCCTCACGGCTACAGAGGCAAGGTCCTCTTCATAACTCCTGCAACACCGACATCGGAGGGCATTCCAAGTCTCCTGGTCACTCCTGAGTGACATAAACTCTGTCTCCTCTGCTTGCAGGTACATCTCATCTAGAATCCACCTTCTGATTTCACCGGACACTTTCTCCTCTTCCAGCAGCAGCACTTTCCTGAAGTACTCCATCGGAAACAACAGTGGTTCCCGACAGCACTTCACACCTATGCACACGGCTTCCCTGGTGTAGATAACGTGAGTACTACGGTATACACGGATGGGGTGGCTCTTCAATCTTCTGTCTTCCACAGGGTTTCTTCAGGGTCCACTGGGAAGGGTCCTTAATTTAAAAAATCCAACCGCGACTTACATGTAGACTTGTACGGAGCATGCAGTTGTGTTCTCACTCTGCTCAAGCACTCCGTGGGGTTCCTAGTCACTCAATCAATCAATTAATCAATCAGGGAATTGTGAAGCATGCTACTCACCCTTGAGGGTCTCAAGGCGCTGGGGGAGGGGGAGCAGCTCCCGTCAGTCAAAGAGCCAGGTCTTGAGGGTCTTCCTGAAGATTTACAGAGTGGGGACGTGTCTGATGTTGATCGGGAGCTCGTTCCTGGTCTTTGCTGCAACATAGGAGAAGGCTCTTCCACCTGTTCTGGCTCTGCGGATGTGTGGGGTTTCAGTGGGGGCAAGGTCTGCAAATCTGAGGTTCCTCTTGGGTGTGTGGAAGGGGATTCTTTCATTGAGATATTGAGTTCCGATGTTGTGGAGGCATTTGTATGCATGCATGTGTATCTTGAAAGTCATTCTTTTCTAGACGGGGAGCCAGAGGAGGTCTCGCAGGTGTGGGGTGATGTGTTTGCGTCAGGGACGCCGAGGACGAGTCTGGCTGCGGAGTTCTGTATGGTTTCGAGCTTGCAGAGCAGAGATTTGTTGATCCTGGCATTTCCGTAGTCCAATCTTCTGGTTATGAGTGTGTGGGTGATCGTCTTTCTCAATTCAGGGGGGATCCATTTGAAGGTCTTGTGAAGGATACGGAGGGTGTCGAAGCAGGTGGAGGCACCGGCATTGATCTGTCTGTTCATGGAGAGTGAGGAGTAGAGTATGATACCGAGGTTCCGGGCATGGTCCGTGGGGGTGGGCCAACAGGTGTTGTCCCATGAAGAAGGGGACGGTCTGAGGACGAGGACTTCAGTCATCTCCGATTTGAGCTTCAGGCAGCTGCTGCTCATCCAGGTTGCAACGTCCTTCATTCCTTCCTGGAAGCGGAGTTTGGTGGTGAGGGGGTCCTTAGAGAGTGAGAGGATGAACTGGATGTCATTGGCGTAGGATACTATACTGAGTCCATGCTGCCTGACGATGGCGGCAAGGGGGGCCATGTAGACGATGAAAATCGCGGGCTGAGTGATGATCCTTGGGGTACACCGCAGCAGATCTCTGTGGGTTTGGGGAGAAAGGGAGGAAGTCTGATTCTTTGGGTTCTGCCGGTGAGAAAGGAGCAGAGCCAGTCAAGGGCAGTCCCCTGTATGCTGGCGTCTTGGAGTCTGGTGGTGAGAGTGCGGTGGGAGACGGTGTCAAAGGCTGCAGAGAGGTCAAGCAGGATCAGGGCCGCGGTGTGTCCTTGGTCGAGGAGCCTGCTGAAGTCGTCTGTAGAGGCCAATAGGGCGGTCTTGGTGCTGAGGTTGCTGTAGAATCTGGATTTGGAGGGGTCTAGGATGGAGTTCTCTTCTATGAATTTCCTTTGTTGGATGTTGATGATTTTTTCTGTGACTTTGGCCGTAAAGGGGAAGAGGGAGATGGGTCAGTAGTTCTTGAGGTCCTTTGGATCTGCTGAGGGCTTCATAAGGAGGGGCTTGACTTCTGCTCGTTTCCAGTCATCGGGAATGTGTCGGCTTCGAAGAGGCATTGATGGTGCATCGTAGCTCTGGTGCAAAGGCGGCAGCAGCTCTGTGGAAGATGTGCGGAGTGAAGGAGTCCATGGGGGCTCCTGAGTGAATTGCCTTTCATGGTTGATGCAGTGTTTTCGGTGGTGACTGGGGTCCAGGAGGAGATGGTAGGCTGATTTTCGTTGCTGGGGGGCAGAGTCCCTTCAGAGTCTTGTGTCTGTTTGTCGAAGTTGTCATAGAGGGATTTTATTTTCTGGTGGAAATAAGAGCCACGTTTGTTACAGAGGTTCTGTGAGTGTGTGACATCCTTGGCTTCACTGGGTGGCTTAGTGAATTCCTGGATGATGTTGAAGATTTTGTTGGAGTTGCTGGTGTTGGCATGGATTTTGTTACAGATGAAGGTCCTCTTGATGGATCTGATGAGTTGGTGGTATTCTGTCATGACGTTCTTGAATGTGGAAAGGTCTTCCGAAGTTTTGCTGTTTCTCCAATTCTTCTCGATACGTCTGCAGGTGCGTATGGCTTCTTGTAGGTCGGTGGTGAACCAGGAGGCCTTCCTGGGTCGTTGTCTGTCAGGGTTTGTGGAGGGGGGCGACCTTGACTGCGCAGTTGGTGATCCATCTGTGCAGTTCTATGGCTGTGGAGTTGGCGTCAGTCTTGGTGGGGGGCTTCGCAGTTGAGGGTAGAGTTGAGGTGCTCCTCAGTGACCTTGCTCCAGTTCCTTCATGCGGGGGTGGGTTGTTGGTTTTGGTGTGATGGGTTTTTTGACGTGGAAGTGAACGCAGTAGTGGTCCGTCCAGATGGATTGGGTGGTGTGGCTGAAGTGGACCTTGTTGCCTCCTACGAAGATGGTGTGTCCTTCCTTGTAGGTAGGGATGGTGACGAGTTGTTGCAGTCCCAGGTTGGTGAGGTTGTCCAGAAGGATGGCGGAGTTGGGGTCGCTGATGTCGAGGTGGAAGTTGAGTTCTCGGATGAGTATGTAGTACCTGGAGGCGATGGCGTGGGGCGTGATGAGGTCGGCGATGGTAGTGAGGAACGCGGTTCGAGGTCTGGAATTTCTCTAGACAAGGGTGCCTCGTAAGGTCATTCTGGGTCTGGTCTGGATCTGGAAATGGATGTGATAGGTTGTGAACGGGGAGTCGCTTGTGCAGGAGGTGGTGAGTCAGAGGGAGCTCTTGTGTGCGATGGTGAGTCCTCCTCCTGGTCAGTTGGGGCAGTCCTTCCTCTGGACCGTGTATCCGTCGGGATGGTGGTGGTGATGTCGGGGGCGGAGGTGGAGTTGGTCCATGTTTCCATGAAGAATGCGACATCTGAAACGGCTGTATGTATTGACAATATTTAAATGTTATAAAATATGTTTAAAAAATAACAGAAGGTGACGCCTGGCAAGAGGGTGTCGAGGAAGTCCCAGATTTCTACTGCGTGTCTTTGCAGGTAGCGCATGTTGAGAAGGATGCATCTCAGGGCTTCAAGGGTGCTGGCGTCCGGTGTGGGGATGTCGGCTGTGGTGGTGAAGGTTTGTCGCAGTATTGGCAGGAGAAGTGGCAGTGGGTCGTGTTCGGCGTAGACAGCTGGCAGGTGCTCCTTCCGGGGTTGAATGCGAGATGGGCGGCAGGGTCGTAAGGGTGGGTGGTTGGAGAACCAGGATCCCTGGTGCTGGTCGTGGGCGAGCACAAATGGGCTTGCCTTTGGTGTGCCAGTGGCGTACCTGCTGCATGGGGCTGCCATTAAATAGGGGGGAGTGAAGCGCAGCTGGGAGGTGGAAACCGGCAGGGGGGGGAGGGGCTGAGGGTGCACCAGCCACGGTAAAAAGGGCGTCAAAAACAGGTACAGAGGACACAAGCGAGGGCATAAACACAGGAAAAAATAGGCAATATAAACAGAGGCAAAAAATAACAGAAAAAAGACAGACAGAAATCAGACAACGGGCACAAATTCAAGACAACAGTGGACCTGCAGAAGAGCAAAGCTCTCCAACTGGACAACCAGGGATGAGGTGCAGGCAAGAGCCTGCGAGTGGAGGAGGGCCTTGAACACCTACCTACATAGAGCAGCAGCACAACAGGAGAGCTGCTGGGGGAGAGTGCAGGTCTCTGACCAGGAGGTCAGAGGTCTTGCTCAGACACCCAAGCAGCGGCCGCCATTAAATAGGGAAGGGGGAAGGAAGCGCAGCTGGGAGGCGGGAGCGGGAACCGGCAGGCGGGAGGGGCCATGGGGGCATCAGCAGTAGGGATAAAGGGCAACGAAAGTGGGCACAGAGGACAAAAACAAGGGCACAAACGCAAGAAAAAATAAAACCAGGCAAAATAAACAGAGGCACACAATTACAGAAAAAAGACAGACAAAAGACTCACGAGCCTGAAGGACAAAATGGTCTAAAAACAGGCGAAGGACTAAATTACCTTGGGTGGTTCCCTGGGTCCCCAGCACTTCTACTTCCTCTTAACACTGTCTTGACCTGAGTCGTGTTTCTTATACCACTTTCTTAGTATATTGTTTGGTCACCCCTTGGGGTCCACTGTGTATTATGTGCTATTTACTGTGTTTCTTTGCAAAGTATTATGTGCATTGTGGATATCTCCAGGTAGGAGATATTTGTATATGTTAGAGAGTATTATATAATAAATACATATTTTTATAAATACCTTGTGTGATTATTTTTCATTTAATCTATACTTTTGGATTGCATTCTGGTAAAACATGCTGCTTTACACTCCTTGTGGACTGAAAGCTTCTCCCCGCAGCTACCACTTGGAGAGCTTTCTAAGGTCGTATAAGAACTTTTAAATCACCATAATGGTTGTCTGGACTGGTGCAAGGTGTCCACTTACATAAGTGTACATCCTATACCAGGCCAGTTTCTCACAACCAGCGCACAAACGAGAGAAGAACCGGCAATTGAAGAAAGACTACAAAAATAAAAACAAGCATTGGCAAAGTCAGCAAGTCAAGCGGGCGCCTGCTAAAATATTAAGCATTAGCACAGCGCCCGGGTCATGACAGCAATGAGGAGAAAGCTGATGCGATGCCTAACAAAAGAAGGTGGGGGGAGCATGCAAGGAGCGTGCGAGTCCCTGCTCGCTCCTGCTGCAATAATCCATGGGAGTGAACTTGTCAGAAAAGGTGGGACTTGCACCTACTGCTAATTTGAAGGCTGCGATTTTTAAAAGGGCAAACACTAAAGCCAATCCTAAGTGTGGGAGGAATCAGACCCCCACAAAGTATAGACAACAGGTTGCCTACAGTGCAAGCGCTGTGTAGGCAAGGCCTAAAAAGGGAGGTTTGGAATTTGTCATAAGTTTAAATGGAAAATTTGAGTTATCAGTTTAAAACTGCTCTACCATTCTGTAGTAGCAGGCTAGGAGACATGTTTTACTTTGTCACACTCCGAGTGACACAATAAGTGCTGCAGCACCTTAGGAACACATTAACTTTATAGCCCCTGGGTACCCCTGGAACGTTATACTAGGGACTTATAATTAAGTTAAGGTAAGTCAATTGGGTATAAGCAGTGCTTAATTTGAGCCAGAAGGGGCCACCAGCACTTATTTTTGGGGACCAGCACCTATATTTCCGCATCAGACATTATCTGATAGCAAGGGAGGAAAAATACACAAACTGGAAAGAGAGAGGAAGAGAAAAAGGAAAAACATTTCAAAAAATGGAGAAAGAAAGAACCTGCAAGAGTGAGATAAAGGGCAGGAGTGTCTGGTAGTCGAATAAAGAGGCATGGTTTGAATTTAAGACTACCAAGCTTGGTATTTGGCATGCTGGTGTTAATGGCACTAGCCACGTGCTTCTGAGCAGAGATGCTGAACCTGGCATTCTTTTTTTCCCCCACAAATGAAGCACTAGGTGGAAGCGAATTAGACATACACTTTTAGGTGTCAGAGCATTGGAAGTGAAGTCTAGTTAGCAGGCCTCAGTGTACTCTCAAAATCGAAAAACCAGCAGTGCCAGTCCAAAACGTTGCGGTGATCAGGCATAAATAGGCATTCCTTACATACCCCTACCTTTAAATGAAAGGTGATGAGCAACTAACCTATAACCTGGTAGTTGTCACTATCTAAGTGGAAGAACCTGGGAAGGCTGTTTGCATTGGCATGGTCAGTTCCAGGTCGGTGTTCTACTGTAAAGTAAATACCCTCTAAGGTAATTGACTACCTCAGCAATTTGGGATTCTCTCCTCTCCTCTGCATAAGACACCTGAGAGGTCCGTCGTTCATCTGAACCTTGAATGAAGTCCCAAATAGGTGAGGTCTCAGCTTTGCCGGCAACCAAACCGCAGCAAAGGCTTCCCTGTCAATGGCACTCCAACGCTGCTCTCCAGGGAGGAGTCACTGTAGAAAGCTGGTTCTGTATATATTATACCAAAGTAAGCTATAGTGTGCACAGAGTCCAGTGGATCCCCAAAGCTATAGCAGAGGCTAAAGTAGATAATACCGTACTCCCTTTTGTGGTAGTGTTGTTGAGCCATTAGGCTTATAAGAGGGTTGTGTTAAGCATTTGTTGTACACACTCAGGCAAGAAATGAGGCCACACACTCAAAGACTGAATCCAGATCAAGTGTTTTCATAAAAAGTTATTTTGTTATTTCTATTTCTAGGACTAAGATTTACTTAGTAGCAGGTAAGTTTTTTAGGACATTCAAATTACGTTTGCAGTCGGTTTTAGCTTGCAGGGATTCCGAAGCAGGAGACAGGCTGGTAGGGCTGGAGACAAAGCAATTGTCGTCCTCCTCGTCTTCTGCAGTACGTCTCTTCGGTTCTTGTTGTTGTTGGGGCGAATCTGAAGAGACAAGGTTCATCGGTGTCCCTAAATACTAGATTTAGAGGTGTTACAGGGGTGTGCAGGTTGTCACCCTCCAGTGGGAGGGGGCACAGGCCTCTTACTGATTGGATGGCTACCACCATCTTCATGATGGCAGGGACTTAGTGGTGGGCTTCACCTCGCCTCCCCTAGCTGAGGGATTGGTTGGCAAAGGTGAATATACTTCCCTTCCAAGCTAGGTTTTCCCGCCTGTTCCCATGCCCAAAGTGGGGTTCAGAACCAGTGGGAGCCAGTTGCTGATAGCAGCTAAAAACTGGGGGTAGCTAACAAAGGCCACAGGCCTTTGAAGCTCCATCCTCTGGTTCCCTGCCCATCCTGGGGAGGAGGCATGACACTGCTGCCCAGGAGGTGCTTTGCTCCCGGACCCAGAGAGTGGAAGGCTCTCTCTCTAGGGGTTCAGAAACCTGTTTGGTAGTGTCAGATGGCTGGGAGCCAGTCAGGAACCACACCAGAGTTGATAGCTTTTCAGGGGCATCTCTAAGATGCCCTTTGAGTGCATTTTGCATTTAATCCCACACTGGCACCAGTGTGGGTTTAATGTGCTGGGAAGTTTGATACCAAACTTCTTAGACTTCAGTAAAGCCATCATGGATCTGTGGAGTACATGCTGACATACTCCCAGCCCACATACTCAAAATGGCTCCACTGCGAATGGCACATTCACTGTAGGGGCATATTGATCATGCAGCGACGCCCTCGCCTGAAGTATGGTGTGCCCTGCCTTTAGGGCTGTAAGGCCTGCTAGAGGGGTGACTTACCCATGACCCAGGAATGTTGGGGGACATATTACTCACAAAACGAGAAGGACACATACATAAGACTAAATCAGACTAGCATAGAGAGGGAGAAAGAAAAGAAGAAAAAAGAGATTGACCCACTTAGTTCCTGGCCATAGAAACCCAAGTTGATAATCAACTAAGAGACCCACTTTGGGAAAATCCTAATGGTTTATAAATGTGCCCTCACTCACTAGATAGTGGAATACTTCATCATAGGGCCGCTAACACCCTGGCACAAGCCAATGTTCAGGGTGGAGCGATATTGTTTTGAAGCAAGATTATTTCAAACTAGAGATTACAAGTGCAGTAAACAAATTAAGTTAAAACTGTCTTAGTGGGTACTCACCTGTAGTTATTAGGGGTCCCACAAGGCAGGATTAAAAACACACACTGTGTGACTTTTAGCTATCCTAGAGGGCACAATTCTGCACACACCCAAGATGTCTGAATGCTTCTTTCTATGTTTAGAGCTTGGTAGCCCATTCTAGAGATGTAGCTGCCTGAGGGCTACACGCCCACGGCAAAACCAGTTTGGAAATATTGAGGACATTTGGTGTATTATAAGGTTTGGTTGTGTGAGCTCTCTGTAATTCACATTGCAGCCCCGTTAGGAACCTTAGTTTTTTTGGTCACACCTTCAGCTGAACCCTGAGTAGCTATGGCTCTGAGCAGCAAGGCTTACACAAAGGAAAAAGTGTAAATCATGTAAACAGAATCAAAACAATTGAAGATCGATATGTCACCAAAGAAATCAGAAACCAATTTATAAAAAACGACTCTGGGCCTGATTCACAAACGGTCTCCGCACTCATGACAGAGGTCCTGCAGTCGTGGGGGGAGTCCCCACATTCGGGGTGAAATCTTCGCAATGATTCTCATTGTTTAGATTCCGCCCTGAGTGTGGAGACTGCCCACGACTGTGGGTCCTCCGCCACGAGTGCGGTGGCCCTTTGTGAACCAGGTCCTTTATATTTATGTATTTTTAGACATCACAACAAAAAAGATACACTGCAGGGTTCCAGGGGTTTATAATTTACAAGTAACATCAAATCAGATTATGTCACTCAACCACGAACAAGCAATGGCAAATTGAACTAAATTGACACTTAGAAGCTTTGTAATCAAAAAGTTTAAGCTAGCTCTACTGTGGTCACTTAGAGTCACTTTAGGTGACCAACTCTAGTAGGGAGCCTATCAGGAGGACCAGAAAGCTCCTCAGAAACAGATACTTTAAGAAAACAAGTAGTCTTCAGTCAGTTCCAGATACTTTTATCCTTTGCAGGGCTTTCCTATGGACATTTTCCTGATGGAACAGATGGAGGATGCTAAAGATGCTCAAAGGATGCTGTGGTTGCAATGCGGTTGATTGTGGTCTACTCTTTGGTCCATGAAGGGGTGAGGTGGTCCTGGTCACAGGGTCCACGTCCCTCGAAGTAGTCTTGTTGCTGACAAAAGCCCAGTTGCCATTGGACTACGGGTCAACCAGCATTGCAGGCACAAGTCAATCCTTCTTGGATTGATAACTCGTCCTCTGGGGTACCAGCTGCACTTAGACGACATTCTGGGTCATAGCAAACTCGGGTGCAACTTTGTTCACTGGGTGCTGGTCCCTGGTGCTGCACAGCGGCAGTCGGCGGCGGGTTGAAGACTTTGGGCTACCAACTTGACTCTTTGCTTCGACTGGGTTCTGGAAACAGCTTCTACTTGAGCAGAACACAGCAGGCACAGTACCTTTCCTTTGCGAGCTTCTAGGTTCAGCAGGTGCAGTCCACACCAGTGTAGCCTCTCTTTGCTGGTTCTTTGGTGCAGCAGGGCAGTCCTTCTTTAGTCCTCATTCCAGTCTATGTGATATCTGAGTTCTGGGTGTCAGCGGTGCCCATTTATGTACAGAAAATGCCCTCAGGGTAGGAAGTGGTGGTAGCCAATGGGCTATCATGTTCCCTTCCTCCTGATGACCACTTCCTGGGGATTGTGGCATCTGGCTTTCACAAGATGCACCTTTCTGCCCACTTTCAAGATGGCAGAACCCGTGCTCTCAGCACCCAGAGCTTCCTAGCTCAACCCAAAGGCGTGGCTACCCATGGGGCTACACATCCATGTCTATCTAAATAATAGAGCAGCCCTTCTCCCAAGTGTACCCAACTTGGCCTTCAAAAGTGGCTTTGCCTTTGAAGCTCACCTTTTGGACTAACACCCATGTGGCTTCCTGCCTAGGGAAGGTAACACCTCCTGCAGTGGCAGGCCTCTGTTGTTTCCTTTCCTGTGAATTGTTAGCACATTGCCCCAGGAGGACAGACCCAGAGTACAATGGGGTTAGAAACCTTGGGATAAATAAAGTGGCAACTTCTAAAGTTGCACTTTGCCCACCAATGACATGAATGTTAGATATCATACAGTACCAAATTTAGTAGTTCAATTCAGAAGTTAGCAGGACTGAGGTGTTAGCCTGTAACTCTGTACTTGCCAATGGGCCAACTAGCCTTTCCACAGTAAAAACAATTTAGAGTTTTTACTGTTGGAACATGTGAAAGTGCATGCTCCACTTTCTAACACACTGCACCCTGCCTTAGGGCTTGTTAGGCCTACTTAAGGGATGGCTTACATATTTTTGAAAAGGGAGGTTTCGGCTTTGCTGCTATCTTGAATGGCAAAGTTGAGTTAGCAGTCTAAAACCGCCCTTCCAGTATGCAGTGGCAGACTGGGAGACAGGTTTGACTTTTTCCCACTCATGGTGGCACAACACGTTTTGCAGTTTATGGGGAACACTCTAACTCACTGGCCCTGGGTAGCCTTGGTGCCATATACTAGGAACTAACAAGTACGTTAGGCTATGCAAATTTGTGATAAGTCAATTAAACATTTACCATTTTAAGACACTTGAACAAATTCCCATGCTCTCATCCATTATCTCTCACAAAAGACTACAACAAGTGCACACTCTGTTCTTACAAATTTACCCCATTGGGCCTACCCATATCAGACACAGAAATACCCTTCAACTCTATCTGATCAATTGCAGATCCCTACCTAAGCACAATACAGAAATCTCATTGCTCTTGGATGACCTAGCACCGGAGGTGCTTTTCCTCACAGAGACTTGGCTCACCCCAAACTCAGATCCCGACATAGTACAAGCTCTTCCCCCGGGGTACCAGATCAAACGTCTAGACAGAACACCCGGCAAAGGGGGTGGGATTGCCATCATCCATAAGGACATGTTGATCTGTCGGTTATTAGGTAGCCCCCTATGAGACTGTGAGAATGTCCACTTTTCCATTGAATTCTCCCCCACTCTTACTTTCTCAGGCATTCTCATATACCGGCCCTCTGGAGCCCTGAATAAGTTATCTCAGTCATTAATAGAATCAGTTATCACTTTCGCTAGCAGTGCAGCTAACTTTACCACCCTCGGAGACCTTAATCTCCATTTTGACAACCTGCTGGATCGATACGCAACTGACCTAGCATTAGATCTTGCGTCCTACCACCTATCCCAGAAGGTCCCACTTGCTACACATATCAAAGGACATCTTCTTGACCCGATTTTTTCAAACCTTGTGCAACTAAAAGGGATTGCTCCCCTCACCCTTCCATGGTCTGACCACTTCCTAGAACCTTTTCTTTGGTACCCACCAAAAACGGCTCCCCCCTCCCTTACACCGTCAATACTCACTAAAATCCACCCCTGGTCGAAACTCTCTGTAGAAGAATGGACCCTCACCTCAAATAACACCAGACCCACCCTTAATGATAACCCAACAACCTCCTACAGGGACTTCACCACATGGATTGAAAATTCTCTAAACACAGTACTGCCCAAAAAACCCATTCGGGCGAAAATTGGACTCCATAAATACGCATGGTTCACTCCCAAGCTCCGCCTCTTGAAGCAGAACGCAAAAAAACTAGAACGACTATGGAGGAAAGATTCCCCCCCCCCCCCCCAAAAAAAAGCAGACTATAGGTCAGCTTTAGCAAACTATAAGGCCGAAATAAAAACTGCCCAGGCCACTTACTATGAACAAAACCTATCTTGATCAGCCAACCCCTCCAGAGACTCGTTCCTTATCAGTTACTCAAACTCCCAGACCCCCAGGAACCACCTGACCCTTCAGGACCACATTGCAACGAACTAGCAGATTTTTTCCAGTCCAAAATTAAAAACATCCTGAAGCACACCCCCCCCAGATACCCTACCCCCACTTCAACCTAGAGACTCGGTACATATTAAGAACAACCCCCCCAGACATGTTCACCCCTCTTACCCAGGAATCTCGCCTTCCCATCCTGTCCACTGTTAAAAGCGGGTCACCTCTTGACCCCACACCACTCAATATTCTCAAGAGAGTACTACTCACTATCATCTCCCCCATCACTCACTTAATGAATGCATCCTTAGCAGCCGGATTTGTCCCCTCAAAATGGAAAAATGCCATGGTCAAAGCACTTCTAAAGAAACCTCACCTAGACCCAGCAGAACTGGGCAATTATCGTCCCAAATCGCTCCTCCCCGGCATCAGCAAGCAGGCGGAAAAACATGTAAACAAATCTTTGTCTGCATTTCTGGAATCCCATGGTCATCTTCATTCCTCCCAAACTGGCTTCCGGCCCCACCAAGGCATCGAAACAGCTCTACTCCCGGTGGTGGAGACCGCTAGAAAAATCCTCGACCAGGGAGGGTCCTCCGCCATAATACTCCTCGACCTCAGCTGGCCTTCGACACGGTGAACCACCATATTTTGGTCCACCGCCTCAAGTAGGTGGGAGTGTCAGGAACAGCCTTGGCATGGCTCCAGTCATTCTTAGATAACAGACACTTTCAAGTATTCGAAGGGGACACCCTATCCAAATCCCTCCCCCTGCAGTGCGGAGTTCCTCAGGGCTCTTCCCTGGGCCCCACCCTTTTTTATGTGTATATGGCCCCACTGGCGGATATTGTATCCCCCTTCAGGGTCCATATAGTCACATATGGGGATGACACCCAGCGGGTTGTCGAACTAAATCAGGCCAAGCAGTCACCCATTGATCTCCACTCCTGCCTCAAGGAAGTCACCAACTGGATGTGTCTTTCCCATCTGAAGCTCAATGGTGACAAGACTGAACTGATGGTGCTAGGCAACCAGCTGAGCTTAAAATCAAGCACCATGTGGCCAACCTGCATAGGCCCAGCTCCCATTCCCAAAACCGAAATAAAGAGCTTGGGAATCTGGCTAGACCCAGACTGTCATTTAAGATCCAAGCACGACAGACCGCAGCAGCGTGCTATGGCATTCCCAGAATCACCCGAAAAATCCACCCCCTGCTCCCTAGTCAAGTCAAAAAACTCCTGATTCAGGCCCTAATCCTGTCTAGGTTATATTTTGGCAACTCCCTCTATCTGGGTGCCTCCATCTCAGTTATCGCCAAGCTACAGGTTGTGCAAAACTTGGCGGCGCAATTACTCACTGGAACAAGCCGCCGCTGCTCAGCCAAACCCGCTCTCCGATCCCTCCTCTGGCTTCCGGTACAGGAGAGAATCCACTTCAAGGCTTTGTGTATTGCCCACAAATCCTTGAAGGGAAATGGTCCACCCCTCATCAAGGCCCTAGTCAGACCCTACAAGGCCTTGAGAAGCCTTCGCTCGGACAAACTTCATCTGGCAGCGGTCCCTAGAATCTGAAGGTCCAGATCGGGGCGCTGTCTCTTCTCATATAACACAGCCAAACTCTGGAATTTTCTTCCCCCTTGCTCTGAGGAAAGAACCCAACCACATGGCCTTCCGGAAACAGCTGAAGACCTGGGTCTTCCCCTGAGCTCCCTCCCTCTCCCTTTCGCCGTCCTGTTGCAGCGCTGGGATGCCCCCGGGTATCCATGTGCTATACAAAAGCCTATTCCATTCCATTAAGAATCTGGGCACATGCACTGAATCATGTTTAGCAGGGCTCAGTGCATTTTAGAGCTATTATACTAGTACCAAGTAGTCAAAATGGGGGTAAAAAGTGGGGGTAAACCTGCAAAAAGTCTGTTTCCTTACAGTAACTGTTTTCCCCTGTCTTTCCCCGACACCAACCCGTCTACCAGAACAAAAGTGCAGCCCTCCTTGTGTGTGTTCACCATTTGCCCTTCAAAGGCGGCTCCACCTGTGAAGCTCGCCTTTTAGGCTCACACCCTATTTGGCTTCCTGCTGTGGAGAGGTGACACATCTTCCAGTGGCTGGGCTTTATTTTTTCCTTTCCTGGGAGTTGTTCACACCTCTTCCAAGGAGGCAGAAGGAATTCTTGTGATCAGCATCTGTGAATAACTAAAAGTTGCATTTACTTAAAAGTTATATTAAATTCGATTTGGGCATCAAGTCAGATTTAATGTAACAAGTATTTTGATACCTTGAAGTACACATTTTAGTAGTCCCATTCACAAGTTAGCACAGCTGAGTTGTCTGTGTATAACTCTGTACTTGCCAATGGGGCTACTAGCCTTCCCACAGTAAAAACAACTATTTGGTGGTTTTATTACTAGGACATATAAAAATACATCTCCTGCTTTTTAATATACAGCACCCTGTCTTAGGACTCAATAAGCCTGCTGTAGGGGTGTCACTATATTAAAAAGGGAGGGATGGACTTTGTCATTAGTTTAAATGGCATAGTTAAGTTAGCAGATTAAAATTGCTCTACTAGTCTACAGTTGCAGGCTGGGAGACATGTTTTACTTTGTCAAACTCAGGGTAGCACAATAAGTGCTGCAGCCCATGAGGGCACACATCTGGTACTATATACTAGAGACTTATAAGTAAATTAACTTGGGTCTATTGGGTATAAGCCAACTAAACATACACTTTTATGGATCAGAGCACTGGCTGTGAGGTCTGGTTAGGTGGCCTCAGTGCACTTTCGAAGTAAAAAACCAGCAGTCAGCCCAAAATGTTGGCGCTGGTCATGCAAAAAGCGGCATTTCCTTACAGTTATTATACATAACATTATAAAAAGCTCTATATCAACCCAACCTTCTGAGGATTTTTGAAATTATCACAATACACTTCACAGACTAAGGGCCATATGTATCATCAACCTGATTTGCGATTCTCAAATAGCGATTTTTAAGAAATCGCTATTTGAGATTCGCAAATAGGTATGTATGTACAAAATCACATTTTTTTGCGATTTCTTAAAATTTCTTCATTACGATTAGCAAATTGCGAATCGCAATTAAGGAATACTTTCCCATTAATTTCTATGGAATATAGGAATGAATGGGAAGTTATTCTCAATTTGCGATTCTCAATTTGCTAATCGCAAATTGAGAATAATTTCAAGGGTGCAGGGGT
The DNA here is from genome assembly GCF_964263255.1 of Lissotriton vulgaris. Classification (NCBI taxonomy): domain Eukaryota; kingdom Metazoa; phylum Chordata; class Amphibia; order Caudata; family Salamandridae; genus Lissotriton; species Lissotriton vulgaris. The sequence goes on along the minus strand of NC_141696.1, from coordinate 1,385,257,460 downwards.
GTCCAAAGGACACCCTGTTTCCACCCCTGAAATATGCATGGGTGCACATGTGGCACACATACATGGCACTTTGAAAAAGGCAGAAATGTGCATTTTTCAAGGAATTCGCAACTTACCACCAACTATAAGTTGGTGGTAATTTGCGATTCCTTAAGGACATTTTGAATTTTTTTTTGCTTCATACATTGCATTTAAGGAATCGCAACATTTGTGATCCCTTAAATGCAATTTTAAAATAAGGAATCGCAAATGTTGCGATTCCTTGTTTTGCACCAGATTTTGTTTTATTCATACCATTTAGCAAATTCGCATTCGCAAATTTGCTTGATACATATGGCCCTAAGTCCTTTTAAAATAAAGACTTTTCTGATTTCAACTACTTGTGTCTGGCTTCTTTCAACTCTGTCATCTTGTCATATACTTTATATTGGATGTCCTCTAGTTCATAGTTTTTCTGGCTCGTTGTTGACAGATTCTTTGTGCTCCCACAATTTAGCCCTCCCTTAGATGAAAGGTATCTAACATTCATTACGCAAATTATTACAATTAATATGGGGATTAGTATAGCGCTAATAATACCCTCTCATAAATTACCAAACCACTCACTAATCATTGAGAACTCTTTCCCAATCCCACTGAATACTGAGCTAACTCTCTCCCAGGCATCTGATTTTTTTAAAGAACCTTCATCTCATGTGTGACGTTAGTGGTGTTTAAAATATAAAATGTAATCAGATTACTGTTTTTGGGCACATATGTGCAACATTGCTGTACACACAACATGTGGCAGGCTCAACCTTCCTTTGCCAGTAATATACCTAAAGCTAGCAGGTTTTACATAACTATAGCTCGCATAGCCATTAGCTCCTTATTAATGGTTATTAAATTAAAGGTATCTGCTTTCTTAGTAGTTATTCAGTCCACTAATGTAGACACTTTTTAACCTTCACATCATTCAAATCAGCACCACCAGATGGAATCATAGCACTAAATGTATCTTCCTTAACCTGATCAGGACTCCATCTCTCCCTCATCACACTTGTATCATCCTTCTCACTAAATTCATTCACATGATAGATGTTGGAAAAAACGAAACCTAAGTATCACCTGCCAACCCAATTATGGGGGAGTTTAAAATAGGCTGTCATTCCAAACAGATAATGAATCCCCTTAATAATGGGCTCTAATCCAGTCACAATCCTATTATTTGCCACATAACTATCTTTACAGTCACTCCAATCCCCTATCTCTGCTGTTTCATTTTGTTTCTTTTCATGTACAATGCATATTTGCCCTTCCTTTGCTTGATCAAGACCAAGTCTTGGGTACACTTTTGCATTTTGAGCTTTCTCTTATTCCCTCTCCGGTTCTACCTCTTTCTCCTCTTCCAACTTCCCACTGAACCTCACCTTTCATTAAGCGCTTCCACAAACTCCACATCTCTATTTCATCGGCATGAAAATGAGTTAATTTGCATAATGTATCTAGAATAGTCCCTAGACTTTTTCTTCCATAATAATATTAGGCTCTAAC